>NW_024387038.1:675774-1875774 GCF_900408965.1 Simochromis diagramma | reverse complement strand
TCATAACTGATAAACAAGAAGTGCTAATCAGTGTTTTTTATGCAAGATTATATAGTGAGTCAGTGGGGGGGGGCACATTTGCATTACACTTAAGAGATCCCCAGTTTGACACCCTATGGAGAGCCAAAACCAGCGTTGGGGGCCAGCCACAAGCTAGTGTTCTTTTTGTGCTGGTCCCAAGCACAAATGAAATGGGAGGGTTGTGTTAGAAAGCGTGCCAAATCAAACGTGGATCCATCTGCAGTGGTGACCTCTTGGGAAATAGGGGAGCAGCTGAAAGTAACTAGACCTACGTGTAATGTATTAGTTGAGGAAGCAACATTTTTCCACTGTAACTGGTAACAACTGGTCATTTTCAGTGTTTCTAACTCTGTCATTGTCAAATTTATGTATAGCAATGATGCAATATTTCACTCTGACACATAACACAGCATGAAATGGAAATATTCAACCTATGTACAACTACAACCTGTGCTGTTCCACTTCTGAAAGTCTGGAACACTAACATCCTGTGGACAGGGATATTAGATTCCTCTCTGGAGTACTAAAATATGACAGGTCAAGCCTGCTGCCAGTGAGGCTTATTTTTGCTCTTTAATTCACTTTTAGAGATGCACTAAAAGTCCTGATGCAATTGAAGCGATTTGCACACACAGCTATGTTGCTCAGCAATATTATCAATCAAAAGAAAGAAAGGCCAAAAAAAAATCTGTGTAGAATCGGTCTTCGTTATTTATTGGTAAGCAGCGATGTTCTTGGAGTGAACATCAGTACAACAAATAGAAAGTCATCAAGCAATCTATTAATGAGGCTCCCAGGATTGTTTACTTTCTCCTCGAGATGGATATAAAAGCCGATATTTTTAACCAATAAATCCACACATCAAACCTCACATGGATCCTCGAAGAAAAACTGCCCTCCTTCCACTCATCACTGGCCTATTGTAAAGTAAATATGTAGCTCTCCTCCACCATAATGGTTGTTGTTAGTAAAGCAGCTCTTATGTCTGTAACAAAAGGCCCTTTGAAACACTCACCGCAAGTCTGTTCAGAATTTAATTGTAGAAGACAAGCCCAGTGAATGTTTGGAACATTTCACTCGGAAGGGAAAAAAACAGAAACTGAAGGAAAATGAGGGCTATTACAGTAGCACACAGGATAAAAAAAGACTAGAGTGAATGCCCAAGGACAGGTTATTGTGTCCCTGCTATCTAGCAGATTGATAGCTGGAGCTGTTTACCACAGAAATGTCGTGGGACCTCGTTTACACAAACAAATCTGAAAACAGCATCTGAGAATATACTAATAGCTCATGCTTGCGAGGCCCACACAGGTCAAATCGATGGGATGCTTTGGCTTTGAACATCCTTCTAATGTATTGCCAAGGGTTTTCCCATGTTGCCCAATTTACAAGTTGGGAGATTTGTATACGCCAATAACTCAGAGCTCAAACTTTAGATTTTCTTGCCCTTGCTCATCCTGAAATGTGCCCTAATAGAACGTCAACAGCAAATACAGCTTTGAAACATCATTAGCAGCAAATAAACATATGGTTTTGTTTGCGGATCGCTGATCTGTGATGCATTATTGTCTTATATAATGATAGATTTGCAGTATTTACAGTAAAATTTGAAACTACAACCACCTACATCTTTTCTCTGTCATCTCCTCTATCCATCCATCCGGTTGAGCCAGACGGTCGCCCACAACGAGCCCGGTTCCGTCTGAGGTTTCTCACCGTTAAAATATTTCTTCCACCCGACTGTTGCCAAGCGCTGGCTGAAGGGAAAATCATTAGGTTCATCTGTTTATGTAACCGTGATACTTTCTGTAACCTGTTTTCTTTTTTTAAGGTGCTATATAAATATAGAAATTGTTATTATTACTGCTACACAGTTACAAACTGTACATCTGCATATCCAGAACTCACATTTTTTTATTTTTACTTGTGAATCTAGGTGGAGTGGATTCAAACAGACCTCTCGGGAGGCTTTCTCTGTGTAATTCGGGCGGATTTGGAAAGGGAGCTCTCCTTTGTATCTAGAGAGGGGAAAAAAAATAGGTCAGTCATATAGGGATGGTGCCACTCATCTTCACCTGTGCACTGTCAAAGCTGATCATGTTGCACAGTAGAATACGAGAGGTAGAGGAGAGTGGTAATGAGAATGATAATAACTGCAGTGAAAAGGTAATACTGAGTCCTCTATTCTTATGTGCCTCGTAAAAGATTTTAAACTCACTGGTACTTTTATTAGATAAACCTTGCGGGTAACAAGTTGCACTCTCTTGCTTTCAGAGTTTGCTTCAATCTTTGCAACATAGGTTCAACGTCCCTCAGAGATGTTGATCCATATTTCAATGCTAGCATCACACGTAGGGATGCACCGATACCGATACTGGTATCGGGTATCGGGGCCGATACTGTAAAATGTGTGTGTACTCATACTCGTAAAAGTTAACCGATACCATGAACCGATACCAACTTATTTCATTAATCAGAGGGTGGCTTGTCATTTCTGTTGTAGTTTTTTAGATTGGCCACTAGGGGGACATCCCGCGCTAAACAGGCACAGGGTTAGGCGAGTGAGACTGGCGGCTCCAGATAAAAAAAAGAAACTGGAGGCTGCTGTAGCTAGGCTAAACAAAATGTCAGCAGTGTGGACCGGAACAGCCAACTTTAACTCAGGTTTTGGAAAAGTGAAGAAAAATGTCAAGAGAAAATCCACGGGCAGTTAAAATAACAGAGGCTCTGACTCATTTTATCGCTCTGGATGACCAGCCAATGCCGGTCGTGGAAAACATAGGATTGCACCGTCTTCTCAGCATACTCGAGCTGCAATATGAAATATAATAAATAAACAGAAGTGTTTATTTATTATTCTGAAAGCTTGGGACAGTGCCAATAGTTCAGTGATATTTTGTTAAATGACAATGTGGAGACTCCGCAATAATTTAACAGAAATTCTTATTTTTCACTTGAAATTTTTTTGAGGTCATTTTTATTAAGATTTTATTTTTATCGGCAGAGAATAAAATAAAACCTGTCTTCCAATTCATTGCGTGTGTGTGTGTGTGTGTGTGTGTGTGTGTGTGTGGTAGTAGTATCGGTTTTTGTACTCTGTATCGGCAAGTACTAAGATCCAAGTATCGGTATCGTATCGGTTTGAAGAAATTGGTATCGTTGCATCCCTAATCACACTGTTGCTGCAGATCGGTGATGTGGATCTCCTGGTCCACCACAAATGTGCTATTTGAGTACAGTGTACTCACTGTTGTAGTCAAGGAACCAGTTATATGGGCATTTATGGCAAAATCGAAGGCGTTTCTTTACTTATTTGCAGAAGTTATCATTCTCTTATGTGCCATATATGTTTGTTAGAAATATATTTAAAAATGTGTTACATGCTTAAATTTACACAAAAAGTAAGAAATCTGTAGTCACAAAATCATATATTTTTCACCAAAAATTTAAACCATATTTTTCATGATTTATGGGACTAATAGCACCTTTATGCCATTTCCAGAGTGTCACAATCGTCAAGCTGTGCTGAAATCTGAAATCCCCGTGGTGCTGATTTAAAAAATGTGCTCTGGCACCAATCGTAGGCATTGGTTGCTACTGACAACAAGAAATAAAGCAGTTTTAAGGGGACATATGGGCTGAACCACCTTCAGGGGGGTAGGGAGACGTTATGCATAACATCAGAATTTCAGATTTAATATTCAATGTTAATTTTGTGTTAACGCTATTTTATTTTAATAAACAACTAGGGTGGCGAGAGATGATGTTAGTGTGGCACATGCCACCCCAGCAGATCCGCCTATGTCAGTTTTGATACAGGCATTTCAATAAAAATGCATAAGTTTTTAAAAGCAGTCTTTCAGTGACTTATCAGGCAACTTGTAATATTTTTTTTTTTTTAATTTTTTAACCAAAGTAACAAATATTAAACCCTTCATTTTATTTGACATAGTTTTCAAAATTCACTCAGTTATTTAAGTTAATCACATTTCTTTTCAGTAGTTTAGCTTTTATTTTTATTTTAGTTTACTAAAATGTTTTTTTTAATCTCACATCTAGTTTTAGCCAGTTCTAGTTTTAGTTAATTTTAAAAAGCTTGTTACTAGGACAAACCATCTGTCACCAACAACCAGCAATCAAAGTCATTTAAACCACCTTTCTTCCTCAATCTGATGCTCAGTTTGAACTTTGGCAGGTCGCCCTGACCATGTCTGAGTTGCTGCCATGTGATTGGCTGATTATATATGTTTGTTAAAGAGCAGTTAAAGGGGTGTACCTAATAAAGTGTCTGGTAAGTGTATACTATTTTGTTTAACCAATACACCAAATGCTACATTTAGTGTCCAGCTGGTGTTAATAATGAAATTGCACTAAAAATGACTGAATAAACTAATCATTTTCAGTATCGATTAATCTTCTGATTATTTCCTCAATCAATCAATGAATTGTCTTATTCGTAGAAAGTGTTAAATAAGTGAGAAATGCCATAAATCCAAGAAGTAAATGTAATTTATTATGTTCTCATGTTGGTTTTTGAAGTTGAATGACACTTAAGAACACCATTAATTCTAGTCATTTGATTTTGCATTAATTATTTGTTACTGCATATTTGCATATTTTCATTAAGGCTTAAAATTAACACCGATACCTTTTAAAGTAAGAGCCTCGGACGGCCTCTGAGCGGTGCACCCCTGTGCTTTATGCAGGAGATGTTTGTCTCAGTGATGAAAGATTTGCAGAAGTGTTAAGGATTCAACGCGGCAAGTCATTTGCTGTACTTCATTTCAAGTGTGTCTTGAATTTGTAGATGCTTTCAAGTGTGTGTGCTGTCTCTGTTTGTATGTGTTGAGAGACTGACAGAGCGCACACATGCGCGCACGGTACTTGAGGGTCTCTCAGCAGCCCCATTTACTCCTCGGTGTCACTCATTTCCCCTGCTCTACAAGTTTCTCTTCCCTCGTGGACCCTCGAGGATCTAAAAAACCTGTAGTTTATGTACACTTCATATCTCAGCAGCAATCGTCTGAGGGGGACCTGGACCGTTATCCCAGCAGAGAACAACACATCATTTTCTCCTGTCAAGCCTTCTGTTAGGGCTCATCACAGAGAGCAAGCACTCAGGATCCATGATATTATTAGTCTCCCAGGGAAGGTTGTTCATTCAGTTTTCCCCACAGCTTTGCACTGTAGCAAGGTCCTTCAGTGTGATGTGAACAAAAAGTGAAAAATAAGATGGTGCAGAAGCACAGCTTGTGTTAATCTAGTCTCTGCGTTGAGAGGTATTTCTTGCAAACAAGGTGATCCAATCTGGGCGAAAGCTATAGAATGTTTTCTCTTTACCCTCATAGCTATGATTTCTGCAGCTTTGCATGCATGACACTCTTGATTTATTTGTTGAGCTGCAGCCATTGTGAGATTGATGGAAATCTCCAGGTTGGGCCTACTACGCCGTGAGAAAGGTCAGGGAGATTCTACAGAGTAATCTACTTGATAGAAACATTTGCACTTGAATATATGCAGGAAATTCAGCAAAACCGGGCTGTTTTTTTTCTCCTCCCCTATCATACACCTCATTCAATCTAAGGCATCTGTAACATTCAGGGGGAAAAAGGTACTTCTGCTGTATTTTCAACGTTCCTGCACAGTTCAATCCAACTCCTACTCTCAAAGCCCAAGGCTTAATCCCCTCTCTGGTAAAGGCGTTTGTTTGAGGATGGTCCTGACTGCTGGCACCCGCCTCTCTGTCCTTGCCATACCCTTCAAAGTTGTTACTGGCAGATCTTCACTCAGGATTACCCTTAAAAAAAACTCTCTCCCAAGCCTACACTGCCCCTCACCTGAAAATCTAATTTGTTTATCCTCAACACTGCAAGGCCCCTCTTCTGTGGAACCAGCTTCCAGTTTAGATTCAGGAAACAGACACTATCTCTACTTTTAAGATTAGACTTAAAACTTTCCTTTTTGCTAAAGCATATAGTTAGGGCTGGACCAGGTGACCCGGAATCCTCCCTTAGTTATGCTGCAATAGGTGTACACTGCTGGGGGATTCCCATGATGCATTGAGTTTTTCCTTTTCAGTCACCTTTCTCACTCACTATGTGTTAATAGACTTCTCTGCACTGAATCATACTTGTTATTAATCTGTCTCTCTTCCGGAGGTTTCTTCCTGTTAAAAGGGAGTTTTTTCTTCCCACTGTTTTTCTTCCCAAAGTGTTTGCTCATAGGGGTCATATGATTGTTGGGTTTTTTCTCTGTATGTATTATCGTAGGGTCTACCTTACAATATGAAGCTGAATTGAACTGAATTGAATTGAAGAATGTAAGGAATGGGATTTACTTCAACTTTCAGTAAGCATTAGCTCATGAAACCATGTTGGATTTGATTTGATTTACTTTGTTTATATGGTTTATTTTTTTTAAAACTGGTATAATAGTCCAACAAATATTTGCAAATACATAGTAATAGATTACATGGATGTTTTTACGAGTACATCGATGTATCTTAACAAGCGTTTCTAAAAAAGCCCTAACTTTATTGCGGCTTCCTTAATGACAAGGCAACGTTTCATTATCGACTCCATTGCTGGTGAATGAACCCATGTGGGCAGATATAAATCTCATCTGCACTGTCCTCCTATTTCAGCTGGCTGATATGATTGTTATCCTTTGGGAAATTCTCGCGAAGCCTAATAAGGCATTAAAGCTGATTCCGTTGCTTTTGGAAAAGTACGAACGGGCTCAGAAAGCCGAATAATGTCCTCATCCAAATTTGACACACTTGAAGAAAAATGCTGAGCGTTTTGAAGTCGTAAAAGTTGGAAGTGGGTGAGAGAGACATAGTCTTACAAATGATTTTCAGCAGCTTCATACCATACGGGTATCAGACTGGAGACTTTCCTAATAGATTTTAGTCTAACTTTTCATCAGCCTGCTGAGAGAAATCCCCCAATGGTCTGGAGAATCAAAGAAAATAATTTCAACCCTTGCACCATTTTTCATCACCTTCTACTGCTATCAGAAGGCATGTGCTGCTATTTTTTTTCCTAGGCAAGCATATGAGATAATAAACAGTCAAAATGTAAATTAATCTATCAGCATGTAGATCTACCCTCATGACTTTAAAGACACATATTTCAAACTGCAAACACAGCTTCTTAGAAACGCTTCAACTTATTTTTTTTTTTGCCCACTTTTTTCTAGGTGTTTAAAAAGTAAAGCAAAGCAAACATTTCTGTGTCCACAGCCTAGATAATATGAGTTTCTAATTCTTGAAAATCTAGGCTGACTCACACACCATAGGGGATACAGCAGGGAAGGAAGGAGGAGAGCTGCCAGTGATTGATCGCCTAGCTGTTGAGCTGAGCTGTAGAAGGGGGATTGGGAAAGCTCGGATTTGAGAATATGCCAATAACTCTTTTCTAAAGAAATAAACATCAATTGCATTTACAGCAAATCAGAGATTCACTTCAGAAGGGGGGAAAAAAAGAACCTTTTTTCCCTACAAATTGCCTAACAGCTCAGACGTTGCACAAGGCAATCAAGTCATAAAAATCACTATTTCTGAGCATGAGATAAGCATATGTTTTCAAGTGGATCACAATCATAAATTGTAAGTGACAAATACATCGTTTTCCTCCTGTTATGTAAATGATTTACAAGCAGCATATGAATCCTGTATAATGTGACGCATTAAAGATGAATAAGGTAGGTGATACATGAGTGATGTATACTTGACAGGTTCAGAATGTGACAATAAAAAAGACCCTTGGGGTTTGTAATGCTTATTAATATTCAAGCAAATCTGCTGCAGGTATCTATTTCTCAATCTATCTTTGTATATTTGTGCATTAACGTGTAAATACCTGGACCACATTTCCCCAGGATCAGAGGCTAGTCTATGCCTCAAGATTTAATGACTGGCTAAATATTTAATAATGAAATAAATCAGTACCCATCATTTGCAAATTGTGAGTTAAGTGAAGTATTATTATTATTGGTTATTATTCATGTTAAATGATTATGATAGTATAATATTTATAATGTCTTCAGTTTATCAAAGATTTGTTTCATTAATTACATATTGCATTATTTGGTGTTTCATAGTTGATGAGAGACAATTACGTCTGAACAACATTAACATAGGTAGCATTTGATATATTTTATTACTTGAATATTGGCCAAATGTGCATAATAACCTTTTTATTACTGATCAGTCATTCCCATGATGTCAAATACTGCTGTTTTTTAGAAGTATCGACAAGGTGTCAGTGCTGTAACATAACTTTAGAAGCAAAGTTTAGACTCCTACTGAACATAATGGTGCTCAGGTGTGATCTGTTTTAATAAAAAAAATAAAAAAAAAAAGGAGAAAAAAAAAATAAAAATAAAAAAATAAAGTGGGTGTCCAAGCGTCATTTTTGCAAAATATAATTTTATTGTTGCAGTTCCATGGTTTTTTCTTCAATCAAAACAGTTATCTTTTCCGAACCCTAACCAGGTAGTTTTGTACCTAAACTGAGGAAAGCTATTATTATTATTATTACTAATATTAGTCTTTTAATTAAAGCTTTATAAATGATAGCAAAATAGACTTTACTGGAGCATTACAAGTTATACTGTATACACAGTTTTTATAATAGAGTTAAAACTTTACAGTAAGACAATGATTATTAGCATTGAATTTTAAATAGTAAAAGGTTCATCAGCTGTCAATTAATTATTTATTACTATCTGTATTAGAAAGTGTTACCAAAATGTTATCATTAAAATATTTTATTATGTTTTAAATTTTTACTGTCTGAGTGAAAGAATCTGACGTCAATTCAACTCTCACACAGATAATGAAATCCTGAATTTAACCTAAAATAAGAAAGTTCTACATGTTCGTATTCGCACAATAAACTCAAAGCTGTAACTAGCAGGAAGCAAAAAAATAAGCGTTTCTCTGTTAAAAGAGGTGAGTTTAATATTTTAACGAACACACTTATTTACTAGTTGTCTAAAAATATGATGAAATGCTCTGGAAGCAGCACCTGACGTTCACAAAATACTTTGTGCCAAATTATGTCTTGGCAGTAGGCACTTAGGGAAACAATAAAACAGTTTTGTTTTCAAGCTGTCGTCTGCAGTCCTCGTGGTGAGGTAGGTGTTTACTGTGGATTAATATTTGCCCCAGAATGAGAGCGGCAGCAGTATTCTCATCCAGTTATAAATACTCCAACTGGGTTTCTCTATTAAGCTAAAGGATGGATATTGTTTAAGGGAGGAGAGGTCACCTGACATTTTAACACGTACATATTTTGTTTAAAGAAGGAACTAGAAAACCGCTTGGCTTTTTTGAGATTTCTGCTATCTGAAGCCTTAGCTTACCTCATACATTTTCAAATTTAAAGTGACCACACAACATGTAAGTCAAAACTTTCGAAGTTGTTGTCCCTACTTTTTTCTGTGTGTTCCTGTTACATTCCTCCCTATAGCTCCCTCTTTCTCCCTCTGGTGATCTGACTGATTTCGGGGTTGTTTTTTCTTGCAGCTATGTGAGAATCGGAATGTGCTCAGTGAAGCAGCTCAGTGTCTGCCCAGTATCAACAGTTGCCATGTGGCTCTGAGAAACCCTTTCTCACACAACAACAGTTTTGTTTATGCTTGGGTAGAGTCTTGACATTGCACTGTAAAAGAGGATTATGCAATCATACAGGTAGCAAGGAATGTTTTGCCATCTGCTAACCTCTGCTGCTCTATCAAAGTTTTTGCACAATAAGGAAGAAAAGTTCTAGTTGCTGTTTGGACAAACTGCTGTTTGTTATTAATTGAAGAAATATAACTTTATTCAGGTAAACATTTCAACTGGATTGCTGCAGTATGTCTACAAGGCACGATCACATACCTTGGCCTTGTAAAGGGAAACAGTGAGGCCACAGTGTACCCACAAGCATTAGCACTTGTAAAACACTGCAGGGAGCTGCCACATCTCAGACTGGGAAAAATAAGATGCTGTTGTTTCAACTTGGTATTTTAAGAGCTACTTTCAAAAAAAAAAATCTAGTTAGTTTTCAAAATGATGCATATTAAAATATGTTCTGAGACTGGATATGAAAAATATGTTTTATTGATATAAAAAATAAATAAAGGCAGAAATTCTTCAAGCACACAGGTGCATGAAAAAAATGTTTGCAAACCTTTTGGATTTACAAGGTTTCCTGAACTGATTATTCACAAAATGCGGTCTGATCTTCATCCAAACAATCTGGCCAAGCTACCAACACATTGATGATTCAGAGCCAGTGTAAGGGGGGAAACTCACTATGTGAATCTTTGTGCTAACAACAACAAAATCTACTTGTAGTCTGGTCCACAAATTAATGAGATTGGATTGGAAGTGCAGGCTATAGGGGAGCCCCTCAACCCTCTGTTTTTATAAACCGAGGTACAAAATCTGTACTGATGGACTCTGCTCGGCGTGAAGCATACCTTGATCGGAATAATTTTCCCCGCAGACATTATAGAGATGAGCACAAGGTCCTCAAAGAGGTTAAAAAGAACCCAAGTGTTTCAACAAAACAACTAGAGAAATATCTGTAACTTTATTTGATGTTTACTATAAAAAAGCACTAATAAAAAATGGTGTTACTGGACAGACACCAAGAAGGAAGCATTGAAACACTGCAGCACACTTGCAGAAAAACACCTGGATGTTCGTCAACAGGACTTAGATGTCCTGTGGAAAAACAACAACAACAAAAAAACCAGTTAAGGGCTGTGAAAAGAGTACTGCAATGCACCAAAATCTCAACTCAGCTGTGACAGCGGAGGGAACATGTTTTGCTGCCTGGGAGCATGGACACCTTGCAATCAATTCACAATTGTATAAAGAACAGGAGTGTCAGGGCAGCAGTCCATGACCTGAAGCTTAGAAGACAATAAGCCCGAGCATACAAGTAAATAAGCAAACTTAATTCAAGCTGTGTTATAGGATTGTTCCATCGATACACCCCACACACATACTGCTGAACAAACTTTTGGGTTTTGTGGGAGGAGTGGTCCAAAAGAACACCTTCCCATGCAAGACTCCACGAAGCTTTGGGAAACTTCTGAGAGAGGTTGCTGCTGTCTTCAGTAAAGACATAAAAAGTATGAGTGTTTGTGCATTATTAGTTTACTCAAATTAAGTTTGTCTAGATTTGCGACTTAGATGACAATCAGATCACATCTTATGAGCAATCAATTCCGAAAGCCTCGTAATTCCAAAGACTTTTCCTTGAAACTGTAATTAAAATTTAATTGAAAAATTAATGTGCAAACTGCAGCCTTTAAATCCCATTTACGTCCTCCGATCCCTCTCGGCAATTCTGCAAACACCACATCTTTATGACGAACCAATATCAGCCGGTATTTATTTTCAAAGTGACTGTATGTGACAGTGGTATTACAGAGCTGACGCTCGGCGATGAGGAAGAGGCAAACTATTTGTGTTTATCTATTTGCAAGAGGTCATATTACAGCAAGCAAATAACGCTGATAATATTTATTACTGCATCCAGAAAGTGCGAGTCATATTTACAGTAACTGTAGATCAAACATCTGCTGCGGCGCCGGCATTCGTGTTTGTCTCTCTAAGCGAAAGACCTCTCGTAGAAAAAGGGAGGAAATGTACCGCTGGCAGCAGATGCTAAAGGACATTTGGATGCAAAGCAAGAGGAAAATGTAGATATATACATATTACTGCCACAGAATTCCCTTTCACAACATTTCATATTCAGTAAGAACACGCTGGAGTGATACAATAACACTGGCAGACGGTTGGTTTACACGCTGAATTTCTGCGACGAGTGAATTAAATCAAAGTTGAAGTAAATTGTGTTTGACTTGAAAGAAGAAAGTTCGGAGAAAATGAACATGTCTGTTTTATCCATTTCATTTCCCTTCATGGGTCCTTTCCATTTCCCTCTGCCCAAAGAACAAAACCTGTCAAATATGATTTCTCGATCACTTCCTTCATTTCATCCCTTAAACCTTCGCAGCTTACATATACATACGCATTTGAGCTGTTAGACTGGGTTATCTAAATTGAAAACATGGTGAGAATTTCCAAATATAAAGATCCTTCGTGTGCAGAACAAGGTAACTTGAGTGTTTGTATTTATGCCTTTAGCAGATGATTGCTTGAGTAATTTCTCTGGCTTTGATTGTGGCTGGAGTTCAGCACAAAGAGTGTGGGGTAATAGAAATGTCAGTATCAATGAGCAATGGAGGACAAAGATACAGTATATTTGATTCAGGCCAGTTTACTCAGATGGCTTTGTTACTGTATCTCCTTCACTCCCACACAACGTTGCTGCATAAACCCGATAGTCCTCTGAGTCAGAGTTGATGTAAACAACAAGGGAGCTTCATGTCCAGCCAGAGCCTAGCAGGATAATGGATATCAACCCGGCGACATGTGATTTGCATAGACAGCACAGAGGGATTAGGGTATGATCTGCAGCGTCTCAGAAAAGGCAAAGCAGAAATGTGCCGCTGTAATTTGTGAGCAACCCAAGCCTGCAGATTTGTTTTCATGTGATTCCAACCAGCAAATCCCGATCAGACAGTTATCCTGATAGGAGAAAAACATCCTAGCGTCACATTTAAATATCTGTGCTCCCAACTTTTATCAATGACAGACAGACAACAGTATGTCAAGCGAGCATCATTTGGTATTATGTACTCCTTCGCTCTATATCTGTGCAAAACAAACAAACAATAGGTCGCCTGATTTCTTTTTCATGTGTTTTTGGCCTGTTTTTTTGTTTTTTTTAATTCAGCGTTGTTGCCCTCTGACAGGCCTGCAGGGAAGTCATTTTTTTAGAAGCAGGACGTGTCTATCTGAGTGTATTTTTAAAGGCCCAGGCAAGGCATGACATTATACCTGCTCCTGCTGCGCTAGCTGAAGGGGAATCCCCAGTGGCACCTTGTCGAGCGGCCATGTCAATTGTTTGTTTGCATACTGAATAGCTCCGGGCGTTGTGCTGTCGAGCTCAGAGAATAAGCAGCTCATCACTTCCCTTGGACAATCAGGAAATCTGTATGCCAACCAGAAAAACTCACAGGGACTGACAATCATGTAGCTGTCATTGAATGTAAATAAACACGTATGCCGGAGGACCGAAATGAAGTGGATGAGAAAAGTTCAAATAAAGAAAGAATAGAGAAATATGCAGAGCTGTGCAAAAGTCTCAAGTCGCTCTTTATTTCTTTATATTTAGCTTGAGTGTTTAAGGTCAAGACAATTCTAATGAGCTTAAAAGTCAAAGTTTGTTATGACCACCTTTTTTCATCAACACAGCCTGAACTGTCTCAGGCAGCTTTCTTGTCATTTCTTCAAGTAGTCTTCAGGAATAGTTCTCCAGGCTTCTTAAAGGACAATCAAAGCTCTTCTTTAGATGTTTCGGCCTTTTGTTCTGTTCTCTGTCAGTATGATCCCACACTGTTTAAACAATGTTGCAGCTCTGGGGAGGCCAGTCCATGACTGATAGTTTCCCATTGTGTGTTTTTATATCCAGGTATGTTTTTACTGCATTGGAAGTGTGTTTGGGATCATTTGTAAAAAAAAAAAAAAAAAAATGAAGCAGTTGACAATCAAACTCTTCCAGATGGTATCCTATGTTTCAATTTTCACAAATTCCCTATAGTCCTGTACCTTCTTCTTTAGTCCTCCACTCAATTAGTTTTCTTCAATTGTTTAAGGACAAATTGCACAGACGAGTTTTTGGGAAGTAGCTGTTTTAGGATCACCTTGTTGCTGGAAAAACGCTATTTTATGTACCTCAACCTGTGTAATTTTTAACATTTTCATAGATTAAATAAAAGAAAATGAAAATTGCTTTTATGTCATGCCTCAAAAAATATTTAAAAAGGTTTCATTGTGAAGTTGTTGACACCAACCTAGTTCATGCCTTGAATTGTGTGGCTTTTTATGCTTGAATGATTCATCAACATGTGAAATGTGAAATGGCATAACAGAAATTAATTAGTTCATTAATTAAAACAAAGATGTTTGTCGGGCATTTATAACAAATGTCCAAAGAAAGACTTTAAAGACCTTCAGAAAACCTATCCGGTCGTTTAGTGACGAATCCTACTTCCGGGCCTAAAGTAGTCTGCGTTTAATATGGCTTTTGTGTTGTTAACATGTTTAATGTTTTGTATTTTCTTCTATTTAATCTCAAAAAGCTCCTAAAACAGTGAGTGATCACTGTTGGCCTCCCTCGGCTTTTATTACCGCTAATCATTTATTTAAGCTCAGTTTTTAAAACCTTAGGCTGTAACTACAGCCCAGCCCATGCAGCAGTATATGAATGACTAACCTCGTATTGTGGATGGATTATCTCAGTTGTTCTCCTGGCTGAAGTTTGGTCCGTTTACAGCATCCTGCCATGCGATTACATTTGTTCCTGACCACCGAGAACACTTATGTTAACTTTTATCGAGTGGAAAAAAAATTAGCTTGTTTATATTATGCTAACATAGCTGTGTCGCTAGCGGTCACATAGCACATCATTAGCTACAGCTAGCCAAACTTCAGTAACCCTACAAACGTCACTGCTGTTTAGTTTTGTGTCTTCATTTATGTTGGAAGTGATAACAGAGCTGTACGTTTTAATTTGTTTCCAAAACCCCGCAGTCAGGAAATGCTATATTGTATTTAGATAAAAGCTAGCGAGCTAACTTCCTGCTAACTTCTAACTCCGTTAAATGTCATAAATTCCGTTTTCATGGATGCCTGGATGTTAAACTCAATTGTTACACCTGGTAGAGCAGAACGCTGATCATTTTATTAAAGATGAAAGACTTTAGACAGTTTTTCAACTCTCAGTAATGCCATAGTGATCGTTTGATATATGGACCTGCAGCGGAGTTTAGGCCCAGACACGGCTAGTGACGTCAGACTCAACGACCGGATAGAACCATTGGTCGAGACCACTAGAGCCACTTGGCAACAAAGAAACATGAAAGTCTGAATCCTTGGAGGCAAAATATAAATAAATGAGGGGCAACTCAAAAATTCTACACAGTCACAGTGGTGTCAAGAGTATTGACATGTGGGCATGAGTTAGAATGAACTTTAACATTTAATCAAGAGTTTTATGCTCCTGTATCACAGTACACTGCAGGGAAGTTGTTGCTTAACTTACTTAGCCATATTAGTGTCCTTGATCTCAACAGAAAAAGGTGGTTTCAAAGATGAAAAGCAGCTCGTCACAGAGTTTTTACTTTTCTGTTGCTGCTGATAAGGTCAAAGATTACAAAAGCTTAACATAAAAGTAATTCCTGTTCTTTAATGTGGTAATAAACTATTTTCAATTAGTGTTTACCCTGAGGCCCAAAAGCTAAAACTTTGGGTTGAAAAGAATGATACATCTGAGTTGCAGACTAAAATTTTTAGATTTAAAAATTAACACTGGGGGCCACATTTAAAATCACCAAATAAGTTTTAGCTTTTGTCTTTCAGATGTCTAATGAAAAGTGACCTTAAATTTTTGGCAAGTGAAGAAGCCAAACTGTTCAGCAGATCTGCCAAATGCTTTCTGGAATTAAACAGTCTTCTGAATTAATACAATGCAATAATGCATTTTAAAGATTTTGATAGAGTACATGACCTGAATCTAAACCATTTTCAACATAACCATGGCTCATGCTCAGTGCGGCAAATAAGTAACATATGACAAAAAAAAAAAAAAGAAAGAAACATGGAAAATACAAACTTTTACCAAGTACTGAACAAGGAAAGAAAATAAGGCTGAGGAAACAGTGGTGATACACAACGAATCTACAACTGAAAATCGAGATAAAGACAATTAGGAATGGCTGGAAAGCCTGAATGCAGGAAGTACAAAGAAAATGTGGAAAATGGGAGGTGAACTGCTGTGGGTGAACCATAAACAGCCATAACAAAAACCACTGAAATGCTGTCATTGATCTGGCTGATCGGTAAGTGGGCTACTAAGATTGCTGTTTGGATGACTGAACAAAACACTGGCAGGAAAACAACCAACAAAGGCACAAAAAAAGGATGCATTAAAATACAGTATGTTAAAAATGCAACAGAAAGTTATGAAGGAAGTATTAACAAAAAAAGCAAAATTACGATGCAAACACACATTTGGCTTCTTTTTTCCGTTTTCAGTCAATCTATGAGTGAGTACATTTTCCCGATGAAAAGTAAAATTAACTATAACACGATGCGCTAACAAACAAGCTGTGTTGTGAATTTTGTGAATATCCCACAAAAAATCAGTTACAAACATGTAAGCTCCCATCAGTTGTGCCATGACCATACATGAGAAGCTATCTTTTCTTTTTTAGCAGCTTGTTGTAAATATACTCTACATATACTGTAAGTAAAATCAATTTATATCTCCTGCAAAGCGAAGCCATTTTTTTTCCACAGCTGCAGTGAGAGAGCTATATGGCTGGCCCACTGGGCTGCCAGCTACGTTCTCCCTGGGGATAAATCCTAGAGCATCTTGTCTCAAAACACTACTTAGAATGGCCCTCTGGGACATGAGCTGCTAAGGGGCCCTGTCTGCAGGAGAAAACACCCACTTTTCTTTTTGCCTTGTGGAAGAGAAACAACAAGGTACTGTTCTTGTAGGATACTTCATTTTTAGCCTATTTTGAAAGATAACAATCATGTAAATTCCTATCTTGACTGACTATCCTGTATTTCTTTTGCTACCAAGTGGGAAACTGTGGACATAGAAACATTTAAATTCAACATAAATAGTGAAATTAGAACAAATACTGTCTTGACGTGGTCATGCTCTGCTTTTTCTATTAAACAGTTGTCCAAATTGTAAGTGCGTGGAGTTTCACCTTTTCTGTCATCTGCCAGCATCTGCTGGGCTGGCCCAGTGAAGCTGATCACTAACGTGATAACAGATAAGTGTGCCCTGTGACGCTACTATAAGATACCAAGATGAAAACAGGAACGAGCTAAAATGAATTGAAGCCACAGCTGAAACGTATCGGCATACTTTTTCCCACTTCCTGTACTCTAATTTTAATAACTGCACTGTACTCTGCTTTGATAACTATTGTCCATGATGTAAATATGTAAAAATTTTGTTTCTGTTCTGTGTCCTGTTCTGTTTGTATGTGGGGTTTTTTTTTTGTTTGTTTTTTTGCTGCTGGTAAAACAAAAGTTTTGGTGGACAATTAAAGGATTATTCTATTCTATTCTATTCTATTCTATGTGAAGGCAGAATAATTAGGAAGGAGTGTTAAATGAGTGTTTATGGCATTGCTGGAAAGAAAATAGAAAAATAAGTAATTCTGGAGTTAATTTGGTAATGTATATGCTTTGTACCATGTAATAAACACAATCAGCGCCTTGGTAGATGAATGGTGCTTACACGATTATAGTATGTTAATGCTCAAATCATCACATTGTATCTTTTTTTGGTAGTAAGTTTATCTGAGTGTATGTGTTTTTCATCTTCATGCTAATCTAAAAAGCTCCTGAGCTACACATTAACAGTACAAACTTTTGTGTGACATTAAGCTTTGTTGCTCAGTGGCAGCATTACCACCTAAAGCCAGGTGACCACTTAGCAACTGCCTGGCAACTATCAGTGTCTGGGGAAAAAATGTATATTCCCTAACTAGTCGGGGAGCCCTTGCTGGATGTTGCTTGCTGTCACAAGAGTAAATCGGTCACAATGAGTGAAAGACTCCTTGTGATTGATTTGGTTGCTAATAGCTTGTCACTGTTCACTTGGAAGACGTCAACTTGTCTGGTTACTACTTGCTAAGTAGTCTTGATGCACGCTCAATCATCCAGGTAAGTAAATCCCAAAGGTTGATTCTGTTCATCTGGACGTAGAGTTTTCAATAGGAGAAACGCTTCGTCACTCATCCAAGTGACTTCTTCAGTCACTGGATTGAAAAAGTCAGACCGAACAAGTCACTTGGATGAGTGACGAAGCGTTTCTCCCATTGACAACACTCCATCCAGATGAACAGAATCAACCTTTAATACTTGCTAAATAAGTAGTGAAACTGTGAAAAGTGCAATGGAGACTCTTCATCTTCAAAAGGTGTGTCATTTGAGAAGTATTAGTTTTACTAAAACAATTTGTTAGACTCAAAGCAACCAAAGCAATTATGAGGAGGTTTTGTGTTTTTTGTTGCAGCACCCTATTTCATCAAGTGACAGGTAAGCAATCTATTACCAACCTGTTGGGTAATACAAATTTTTCTTAACCAACCAGCATTTACTGAGTCTCTAAGCTTGTGTGATTAAGGCCTAACTACACATGTGTTTGGGCCTTAAGTTACTTCAGCATTATTCCCTCCCTTTTTGGTTTCTACCTAAACTGGAGGGAAATACTTTTGTATGTTACGTTTTAGCAGCTAAATGCGAGATTACCTTTACAAAATATTCAGATTTTTTTCCCCTCTAGTTTTTGGTACTGAACAAATAGTGCTCTTTTAAGTGATTTCTACCCATTGTGGCTGAAAACAGCAATAAATGTGAAAGTAGTCAAGTGTGAACCAAAGTAAAGTGGACCTTCAAATGAAAGCAATGTCTAGAAAGCTATAAAGCTCCAAAGTGCAGACTTGGCTGCAATTCTGTTTGAGCCCACACATATTCATTTCATCATATTGAAATACTGCTCACAGCTGCTGTGATGCTGTTAATGTTGTTAAGGAGGATAGGAAAGCAGATTAACGGAAAAGGTGTTACTCCTCCCATTTTTATGTATATTTCTTTGTTACCGCCGACAACATCGCTGCAATTATTCAAAGCATCAACTCTTTCCCCTTGCCTGCTGATGCTCAGCACTCCTCTCTGCAGTTCAGTTGCTTGATATCTCCCAAGATAATTTGATGGGAAATTTATTTCATTTACACATCATACCACACTGGCAGTAATTAATTGTTCCGCAGGTTGGAGTACAATAGTTCACTGACTCCTTTGTGTGACTTCAGGCTCGTTACTGTTCCGTGATATGTGGTGAAAACTGGTAACAGATGTTGCCGTCAGCGAGCATGTCCACAATGATGACTGCAAAACAACAAATCCCTGGATTTAATCAACGGAAAGCTTCTTGTAATATATTTCGTTCTTTTTTTGACAATAAGCTTCTTAGTGAATTACTATTTTCCCTGATTACCTTTGACCTGATGGTGGAAATTATGTTTTAACCCTGCAAGTTTTTGGCAAACATCACTCCAGTGGTAGATATTTGAGCTACAAAACAGTATTGTGTTAAAAGCTGGTTTTACATAAATGAATTTTATTCTCAAACCTGTTCTTTTTTTACTTTAATATCATCACATAATATGAACATGAGTAAATATTCACATACTTCCCTACTCTATCTTAAGTAATGAACAGAGTGACTCTCAAAACAGCATATTATTTCTCACAAAACTAGTCAAAGTGAACCAGTGGTTGCTCAGAGCACACCATCTGTACCCTCCCCACTTCCCCCATTTTTTCCATCACTTTATGCCGTGCACGAACATCACAGCCTTGAACTCGATTGCATTTACTTTTCAGATTTTCATGTCAACTAAAATGTTTGTGACTCTCACCGGCTATTTGACAGGCATATTTATCACTGTGCAGTGATTGAGTAGCAATGACACACTGAGGACACGTGGGTAATTGTCAGCTTGGTTTATAAACTTAAACTAAACATGTGAATATTGAAGCTTGCAAATTCTGAGAACGTGTGCACACAATCCTCCAAACCAGTGCAGTTTATATGAGGAACTGTTATATATTTACTGGTTGTTTGGACCATATGAGATTCATATCAGTTGAGTCAAATACTGAAGAGGTGTTGTTATACTCTGCATTACCTATGGGCTATGCAGATATTGATCTGGTGAGCCCACATTGCCTTTGCTAGTAGAACCAAGATTGTCCACATGTGCATAGCTTGAGGTATGTAGCAGGTCATGAAAGGGCTACTCATGTGATTAACAGGAAGCATCAATATCAAAACCTTATATTTAAGGCATTAATATTGATGGTTCATGTATTATCTTTATATTTGCTATGACCAGATTTACCATTTTCCACAGCACATTTGTATTAGCTCTCCAGACTTATATTTTACAAAACAGTTTTCACGAGTAACTGAATTACATTTATCATTTGTCACCTCTTTAATACAATATTACGCATACACAACATGCTAACGCATAGCATAGATGCAGAGAGTTATTTGAAGCAGTGGAAGCTGTTTGTTTCAAGCTATGCTTAAGTCAGCAGGTAGAGTCTTCACCTTGACTGCAGTATCTAGGAGCAGGCAGCACATCACAATTTGTAGCTATAATGAATCTTAGTCCATTGCCCTTCATACTCTGCAACCCTCTTTAGTCCAGTCTCTTCCTCTTAAACCTAGTAAAGCAGTGCCAGTTTATAGACTGGCACTGCTGTGCCAGAGAAATACATTTCCCCCTGCTGATAAACATTCCCGACAACCATTCGTTTTCTTAATGGAATCGGCTGAAGGATGCTCAATAGCAGGCCCCATAAGCCTTCCTGTCCTTGTTGCATCTGTGCTAGAATCAATGGGACTGTTACCAGCAAAGTCCTTTTCCTGTGCATTGCATGTCCTTTGGTTATGGGTGATGTGTTTTGTATTTTGAAAGCAGCAAACTTAAAAAGTTTCAGCTACCTGTTGTGTTTTGGGCATCCATGTCTGAGTGGCATACTTTCATCCTTAGAACGAGATATGCTTTGATCGACTGAAAGAATTTTGTAATTAAATATGTTTATAAAAGGAAATAATCAACACAGTCAATTATATTCAAGTACATGAAAACATAAAACCCCAGGTCAACTGTGTTTTTTTTCATACTCCTGCTAATAGACATGTATCTCACACTGTCAAGTCTTTACTATAGACTTCAGATAAGGATGGGTACAGCAAGGTGTGATGCGGCCTACTGATGGACTCGTGGCATATGTTTACCACCCTATTTGCTATTGGAAGTCTAGAAATTCTAAGTAAGGAGTGCAAAATACTGTGTGTTTATACACCAGTGTGTGCCTTTTGTCCCACCTCCCTCCCATCACTCCCAGCCAGTCAGACCAAATGGCTGGCCTGAGCCCGGTTCTGCTGAAGGTGTTCTCCTGTTGAAAGGGAGTTTTTCCTTCCTGTTGCCAATTGCTTGCTTATAGTGGGTTGTATTGACTTTAAAATATAAAGAGAATATATAGAGAATGCAAACTGTTTTCCTCAAACTATTAAAACTGTCATGTAGCACCTTAAGGCAACAGTTTTTGCCATTTGGTGCAATTTTTGTGATAAAACTGACTTGAATTGAAAGTAGTTTGAGTACTCAAGTATTGCAGAGAAGCACTATACAAGTACCAGTCCATTTACAATGGGTGTATGGCTCTTAGTTAATTCCTCACAAACATAGTAAAAATACATGTCTGAAGAAAAAAATAAATGACTGTTTAATTTCTAAACTCGAATTCTTGTCACTTGACTCCCCGCAAGTTCATGTCTGGAGAAAAAAGAAAGAACGAATGACAGCCTCCAAATCTTTTCAACCATGCAATAACTTCTAAACAACCACCAGCCCAGTTTTTGAAAGGGTTATACTCACCAATTGAGACCACAATAGTAAAAAAGCATGAGCGACCCGGGTTTCTGAGTAAGAGGTTAAGGTTTTTAAACAGGAATCTATTAAAGGCATTTTGAAAATATCATTGAGTGGCAACGTCGCAACCTTACAAGACAAAGCAGTCTTCACGTTGTTGTGTCCATGGGTTAGAAGATCAAAATGTGGATCCCATCAGACTTGGTAAGTACCAACTGAGGAGCTGGAAGAGCTGCGCAGTTAGTGTGTACTGTATAAACCCACAGCAGGATGACGGGCTAATTGAAAACAAATTCACCCCAGGTGAAACCGATAAAGGCGGGGCTGATGATTACAACGGAGCTAAGCTTAATAGAGACAGGAAGTAAAAGTGACAACAGGGGAAAAATATACTGGTAATTGCAAAATAGAGCATAAAAAAGCCCATCACAGTTTTAGTGTTTCTAAATATTTTTCACAGAAGATATTCACAGTCTCTGGCTTCACTTTGATTTCGATGGATTAAATACGATTTTAGATTATTATTTTTTTTAATTTAGAGCTTGTTGTTGTTTTTTTTTTTTTTTTTACAGTTGTTACTAAACTGCTTCTAATTAAGACATACTAAAACATACCGCCATGATTTCATACAATATTCACAAATCAAAGTGGTACACTGTCCTTCACCTGTTTAGGTTTAGAAAAAGAGGTTAAAATACACCTATATATACATATATATACACTAGGGGTGCAACAATACTCAAAATTCACGGTTCGGTTCGATACTTTGGTGTCACGGTTCGATATTTTTTTGATACAAAAAATGTTCATTTGTCATTTATTAAAATTATAAATATATATTTTAACTTAAAAGTAGTTTTTAAATTTAATGTTGCTGAAACAACAAAATAATAAACAAATAAATCTATCTGATCGAGAAATCACTCATCTTTGGAAAAGAGAGTTTATAAGAGAGAAATGGCTCTTTTCAAAATAAAAGCTACACTATACATTTCTTCTGGGTGTGTTCAGTTTGCTCAGTAGGGATATATGAAAAATAAGAGGCAGTCTGTATGGTTTGTTAAAAAGATCTATTAAGGCTGAATAACATCACAAAGGGAACTAAACATTTTCGAAACTCTTGATATTAGTTACTTTGTAGCTGAGGTGAAAATGTAAGATTGTTGTTTTTTACACGTTACATAAATGATTCTGTGCTATTCTCTCTTGGAGTGCACTTGAGAACCCATGACTGCATTGTGTGGTTTGTCTGAACTTTGAACACAAGCTGAAGCACTTTTTGGCAGACACGTAAAGTGACTTTGTCACTGGCGTTGCTCAGCTGCAGATTCATTGCTCGCTGAAGCAAATCTGACAAAAGGAGTAGAGGTCGAAAGAAAGGCGAGCTGATGTGGGAACGGAACATAATATAAAGTCTGTTAAAAACTTAATATGACTGAAGTGACACAAATTAGTAAGAGGGCCATCTAATCTGCGCGTTCCCATGTAGGCATAGTTCACAACAGGGTTTTGGTCCCCTGCCATTACGGACTGTCACTGGAGCAAGGATGACGAGAAGGGACGCCTCTAATTAGCCCTTGTCAGCCAAATGACATTGTAATCACGTGATTCTGGTAATTACCTCGCTTTTACAATCTCGCCTCTCATCTTAGGTTGACACGTTAACACTTGTCACCGAAATGAACCTCTTGTATTTGGAGATTGCTGGCTGAAGCCGGGAATGGAGGGAATGTAAAAATGGAAAGAAATATCTGCTTCAATCCTCCACCGTTAAGCCCCGAGGCAACCTAATGTGAAAAAAGTCTTCTCATTTTATCATCTTTAGTGCGTAAAATTGAGAGGTTTTGGTGTATTTACGTGGACTTACACAGTCTTGACACTGGCAAGCCTGTACTTATCTGTTTGCACACCTTTTAGGTAGCTTTGGTTGATCGGCCTGCCTTCCTGAACTTCTACCAACTGAGCTGGTTATATGTGAAATTAAAGAGGGAAATTATTAAACAGCTGGCTGACGCTAAACACGGTTCCTGGACACAGGGCCGGGAGAAGGAATCGTTTTCATCCCATCTTATCCAGCAAAATTGATTCAAGGACCTTTTCCGCATATTTCTGAGAGTCTTCATAGTTGCAGGTAGAGTGGGTTTTATAAAGAGGGGGAAAAAAGACAAGATCAGCGATACAAAAAAAACATTTTAAGTCCAATTAAGGCGAGTTATCAAAACGTAGAAGAAATTATTTCCTTTTTTTCCTCCTCCGAGTAGAAGCATGTGTGCTTACCACGTATGAGAAACGCTTTCTCTGGAGGATATTTCTAGAAAGATAACACTTATTCTCATTGCAGACAGAGAATATGCTATATCCCTAACTCCATATAAGAACTCACTGAACTTTGAGGCCTGCAGTGGCCCGTGCTGAAAAAGAATTCCCAAGCAACTCTTAAAGCTTCTCTCTGCAGGGGGAAATCATTAGTTGGGACACAGGTGACATCATTTGAAAGCGTGACCCCGCAAGCCGCGTGGAAACCCTGGATCGGGAGACACATCATTGAATAATACCCGCCTCTATTTCTAAGTGAAGCACAGGGGACGGCAAGGGGGGAAGTGGCAGAGCATTATGCTAAAATATGTACCATTTCCATCATGGTCCGCTGGGCTTAGGCGGCTGTTGTTTGTGCTGCGGTGACTGTCTTGGTTTCTTGGTTCACTCCATCTCCAGCCTGGGCCTCATTATGTGTGACAGTGCTCTGAAAAAGCAGGTGGAGGCAGGAATGAAAGGAAGGGAGGGAGGAAACTTGCTGTACGGAGATAGGCCGTCTCCTTCTCCTGATATCGTGGATGAATCAATTGATGCTGCTTTGTGCACTTTTTCCTGCTGACCCAGCGCAATTGGGGGGAACGTATTCGGCCAGTTGCCTGTGGCATGGCAGCTAAAGTTGAGTTTAGCTCACTCTGTCACTATTACCTCCCCTCAAATCTGGGATTCTTGCTACCAAAAAAAACCTCACACTTGAAAATTTGTGCATATACACCCCCCCACACACACATATGAGCCATACCCTTCCTCTAAAATGCATTCCTCGCCTGTGGAGTTATAGCATTAGACTGTCTGCTAGATATTAGGGTTGTGAGGGTAAATCTAGATGATGGATGATCTCTGTTGTACTGTCAAAGCCAGTGCTTGATAAAAGAACAACACAGGACAGACGCACAAGACAAACGGATGGCAGAGGGAAAGTAAAACTCCCATCAATATCTGCTCTTACCCAATTCATAGCACTGAAGCTAATTGAATCGGCGCCTACAGTATACGGCATCGTTTCCACTTATAAGGGGGCAGCTTGTTTATAATGTCACAGTGTCAGATGCTTTTAAACCAGCCAATACATTAAGCACACTGTTCACAGCAGCACCCACAAGGCAAACATTATTACAGGTCCTCAATCAAATGTTTTCACTTGCATGTTGTGTCAACTCACCAGGCATCTTCAGCCGACTGTGGGCAGAACAAACGCTGTCTTGTCTCTAAGAGGAATAAATATTGATATGCTCCAGTGGCCTAGTATGTTAATTAAATATGTGCTTATTGAAATTCAATGACAGCTGGAATTTCACAGTGAGCGGGGGGATCCAGCTTCTCCCCAAGAGTGTAAAACATAATTGGTTGACAGCAAAAAGTAACACACAATTAGTTAGGGAGGTTTAATTAATATTATTCAGGCAAGGTCCTCGGTTTAAATGCGTCCTGCAGCGCGTTTCCTCTCCGCTGTACAGATGCAGTAGATGCAGGGCTTTAGGCGAGCGGTTGACATGTGCAACAGGGGTCCGTGTTTGGAATTGTAACCTTCAGTGGAAAGAAAATAAAATCCCCCAGGAATCGCAGTGTATATAATCAAAAAACCTGGGCTGCATTTATTAAAGACCTTTTTATGTATTTTTTAAAAAACACTGGCGTTTTAAGAAAGACGCACAGAACCAAGTTAGCAACGAGCTAACTGTTTTTTGGGTGGCAAACTTTGCATCTTTAATTAACACCAGTAATGCATTTTGCATGGCTGCAATAGCTGCAGCTGAGTGGAGACATCGCTGTGGATACAGAGCCCAGAGGACGGCATTAACAGAACATACTGATGCTGTCCTTACTTTGCTGAAGGACATCAAAAGCAATCTGAAACCTCCAACCTGAAGAAGTCACAGAATAATCAGTGCACTAAATCTGACTTTTTTTTAGGTCTCTAGTTCCTTTCCAGAAGTGAAGTAAAGCTTTAATAAACTCTTTATTTCACTAAAGTACATACTCTCAAGCTAATGGCTCTCTGCAGAGTAAAAATACAAAGGCAACCTCCTTGCACATAGTTAAAATCCACAGCGCATCTCACCTGCAATACCTCTCTTTGCAGAAGGGGACTCATGTCAACTGGTTGCCAACTGCTTGCATTTTGGTCATATTCTTATACAAAAGAAAGGTTGCTGTGCAGCTGTGAAGTTCCGCAGTTAATTTCCCATCCTGCAGCAACTTTGTCACTGCTTGTAGAGGAATGTCTGTTCAAATCTGTGAGGTTCTGGCTGGACTTTAAATGTGAGAACTTCTATTTAATGTGAACTGTCTGTAGTTGACAATTCAATTCAGTTTTATTCATACAGCACCAAATCACAACAACAGTCTCCTCAAGCTGCTTAATATTATAAGGTAGACCCTACAATAACACATAAAACAACACATTTTCAGTTTTTGCATATTTGTCACCAGTTTTTGTCATAGTGGCCTCAAAGTGTCGTGGCTTATACATTTTTCCAACATGCAAACGATCCCGTGTTCAATCCTGGGAGGAGATAGTTTGGTCTGACCCTTAGACCCCTTAGATTCCTAACAGGAAGTGTATCCTGTGCTAAAAAGTGAAACATGCCTAATTAAACATGTGGTGTTACCTGCTGCGCTGACCCCTTGTAATGTAATTGCTGAACTGATTCAATCACAAACTCATAGCAGACTCTGTCTTATTGTCATTTTATCATAGTTTTGATTGCCTGTGAGAGAGTGAGGTCAAAGGGCACAAACACTAACAGTTATTATCTAGGACCATACAAAACACAGCAACAATTAGTTTAATACTCACTCGAAATCAATAATACTCAATCATCGTTAAAATGTCCCATTTTTTGAGCAGTTTGGACATTGCAAAGAATTCGACTTTGATCATGTGAAATCTTGTACCTGCTGGAGGCACCAAGGCTGAGCTGGATTTATTTTTCTATCCGAACCGCATATCGGAAAGCTTTAAAAACGTTCTCGCTATTTGTAAGTCTGATAGGTAATGCCATACATTATTTCTAAAATGATGAAACCGACTATCCAGCATCTACGCCCACTTCACACCATGACTGGTTAAGAGGAGCTGCTCTTTCTAGCTCTGTTTTCAAAATCTGTTAATGTGTGGCTGAATCTTCCTTGGAAATGCTGTCATTATTGTTTTTAAATGGTGTCGCATCTACCACCTGTGGGAAAGACCTGCGTCTCAGATAAAGTAAATGACACGCTCAGACACGTAGCACCGGCTACACTGATGAGACTGATTAAGGTCTCATTTGACTTTAAACATTTTGTAAAGGTCTCAGTAAAGCTTGTGCCTGAGAACATTTTTATCAGAGCAGCTGCTCCCTGAGCATTTATCCCACAGTAAGCCAATTCAACCTGAAGATCCCAAAACCTATAAACTTAATTCATGCTCACCTTCCCTTGCCCCAACTGTCTGTGCTTTCTTCCCACAGTGTCGCTGACACCTGGAGTCCTTCGTGAGTCATGTATCACACTCACTTAAATGGCCTCACATGGCTTATGGACAACAATCCGCTTTGTTTTGGACTGTTGTATGAAACATTAAAAAGCAATTTGCTGGCAGACCTATTGAGCAGACCTGCAATCAGTCCCCCAACATCACTCCCCTGGTGGATTGTTATTGTCATTGACTGGATGGGGGAGGGGGACCTCTGACAGTAGGCAGTTGGGAAATTACAAGCTTTATTGCGCTGGGCTCCACAAAAGGCAAATGGAAGTGAATTTAAAGTTGGGACCATTGTGATAACACACAAACGCATAAAACGCAGACAATCAACATTTATTAATCTCCAAATTAGATACCAACACAAACAATGGGAAGAGCTGCCAGATTATCCCAAGTTAAATGGGACTCCTGCTTTGCATTTACCGGCATCCTATCAGGTGCTTGGCTTTAATTGGTCAAACTTACGAAATCAAGATAATATGGTGGGAATATGGTATGGTTCACAATGCATTATATTACAGTACAAACTGAACAGTTTCATGACTACAGTTCATCCTTCTCTGTCCTCTGTGTTTTGGACTTCTTTTCAGTTTATTTAAATTAAGTTATATTATATTTATAAAGCACTAAATCAAGAGTTGTGTCAATAGTTAGCTGCTTTACTTCGAACAGTAAAGAAACGACAGTATTAGAACAAAAAGCTCAACAGTCAAATGGCCTCTTTAGAGCGAGCACCTGGTGACAGCGGGAAGGAAAAAAACCACTTTTTTAACAGGAAGAAACCTCCAGCAAAACCAGGCTCAGGGAGGAGCAAGCATCTGCTACGACCTTGTGGCGGGGCGTGGTCTGCGGCACAGCTGCGTACCCACTCCTTGGTTGGGAGCGGCTGGTGCCCGGCCGGTGCCTGCACCCGTTCCAGCTCCCTGGAGGAGGGCCACCACCGGCTTACTCACCTGCCCATCCAGAGATGGAGGTTGGAGTGCCAGAGGGTCCTGCCCAGCTGAAAATGGAGGTCGAGGAGGCGGCCGCTGGACGCGCAGATGGCCCCCAGACCCACCTCGTCACGTCTGCCGTTGAATACACGGGCGGCCCACTGAACTAACATCTTCCTATTACTGGGCCAAGGCCTGGTGACGCCAGTGGTCAGGGCTGATTCCCTCTCCCGCCCACAGGTGGGGTTGGGGTTTAGTTTCGGCCAGATAGCTCCCAGGCCTCAGTCGGGCAATGGGGGTACGTGGCGGGGTGTGGTCTGCGGCACAGCTGCCAGGGAGACAGACGCACCTGGTCGGCATCCGCAATCACGCCTCACCGACATAAAGACTGTACTGGGACTCAAATGTAAAACATAATGTACCTGACTGAAAATGATGATATTGATAAATCAGCATGGGACTTCTTTTTAAATATATATTTACTACAGTACTGTTTAGCTATGAAGGCTAAATTTAGGTTTTTTCCAAAGTGTCCTGACCATAAGAATGGGAGACAAACATTACAGATCAGGCAGCACAAAATATGACACAAGAATTCATCTTACAAACAACTTGGCTGGCACCTTAAAACAAATTATGGAAAGACCAGACCTTCTTGTTGCTGTTAATCTGACGTACTATATTGCTGCATCAATAAATCATTCACGTTATACACATAGTTACCCTGTATATTATGTGAAGTGATATTTTCAGGAGATAATGTATCAACTGTACAATACAAATTGTTCCTATCCCATCTAATGCCTTGGATCTTCCTTCTTCTCATGTTCCCAAGGACGAAATGAAATCTCAGTCCAGTGGGAATTCTGTGAATCTTGCTCAGGTCGGCGTCAGATTCCCAACATACACCGGCTTCTGCTTTTGGCTGCCTTGGCCTCTATCAGCACACACATATCTCTTCACTCATTGTTTATTTCCCTGTACAGTAGACATCAAACAAACATGACCAGTCATGCTTTAATATCACACCAAACTAGATATTAAAACAAACAAAATATGAAAAAGTGGACTGTAAAGCACACGTCTCTACAGCAAGTACTCGGCTACACCACACAGCTATTCAAGTAACAAATTAGAGATTAGTGGAACGTTGGGTGACTGCTCTGTGCATTTACATTTGTGTTTGAAAGGAATGTGGGTGAAGACGTGCTGAACAGCGGTTGTTTAGATTTAAGCTCTCTCTTCATTAGTCGAGCCTTGTTGCAGATGAATGCTCGCCCCAGGCAAGGCACCACAATCATTCAATGACACTGTTCATTCTTCTGTCCAGGCACTGATAAATGATCAAGAGTTTCTCCAACGCAGATGAGCTGCAGCAACAAAAGCAGCACAAGTTTAAAGAGATAGGAAACAGTGATGACAACTGACCATTTGCTGATCCTCTCAACACAGCAGCCTCTCACGCTTTGGGTTTTTGAAGATGTTGAAGTCATACAGTACTGTGCAGCCACTCCTCATTTCTTTATATCTTTATTCCAAGCAGCCAAATTAGTCTTGAACAATAGTTCTCCAGGATTTCTGAAGGGATTTCAGTGTGTTTCTTTTTACACTGACTGACTTTATCTGACTATTTTCAGAAGAATGTGTTTTTTGTGTTTTGTCTGTTTTTTAAGACACTTAACACAAACCTATGAATCAAGCATAGAAATGCACCTAACTTCATGGAGGAACTACTGTTGTATCTACACATAACAGACAACTTAGCACAGAACCAATTTTCAATTGTGTCTTTAGGCACTTTGTTACTGCAGCCTCTCTCTTGTTGTCTAAGAAAAAGATTACACTATTTGAAGTTAGCAGAAAACTTGGAATATCTCAACATGTTGTCCCTAAAAAAATTGAGGAAACTGGCCCTCCAAAAAATTGTCGACAGTATCCAAATCTCACGTCATTGAGAAATAGAAAAAATCCAGCAAAAAGCTGAAACAGGACCTGTTGAGAAGAAAGCTGCCAAAGAGACTTCAGGCTGTGTTGAAGAATAAAATTGGTCATACCAAGTACTGACTTTCAAGTTTGTTAGAGTTGACCAAACCAGTGCTGTGCAGGGACTTTTACAGAAAGGCAAGCACAGACGATGAAATTATCAAAAGTAAAAGTAATTATTCTGCAGACGAATGTTCCCCATTGGTGTTATATGAATTGACATTACTGCTGAAGATGTTTAAGGCTGATTTCATTTTAAATACTTTATATTCTGTTTAATCTCCAGTAATGCATCCTATTCTATAAAGTCATATCTTTGGACTGGCTGTCCTATGAGGACCACATATCTCTTTAAGCCTACAGCTGTTAATGAGCTCAGAAAATGGCCTGAGAAGTGTGTGATCTGGTTAACTGTCAATATCTACAGGGGGATTAAAAATATTCAAGAAAAATGATCAGAAATGCTTTTTTAATCTCAAAACAAATTATGTGGACACATTAGGGAATCATGGGAAAAGTAAAGGTGGTGTGCTGGCAAAACAGTTGGTTCAAGACTTTTGCACAGTACGACTGTATATACATTGGGCATTTAACAAGAGGGACCTCGCTAAATAAGTAGGATGTGGTTTTTAAAAAAAAATAAAGAAAAAATAGACAATCAAATGTATGAAAACTGAATTGATTTAAATACTGTGTTTATCTCCTCTGCCATGTGCTCCAGCCATTTAAATTGACGTTTTGCACGGTTCGCTGCTGTAAATGGTATGACTGTCTGCTAATCTGCTAAAAACACTGGTTAGTTCGGTACAGTTTATAAGTCTAACCTTTGCCTTTCCTTTCCCAGTCATCTTTATGGATAACCATCTGCTTGGAGGCTGGCTGTGCTGCCTGGGTCATGCACTTACGTTAGTATGCTTCAGTTTTGTGTTTTTTATTTATTTGTATTTATTTATTTGTATTTTTTATTTTCACACATAGGACAACTTTGGGAAAATCAGGCAGGGATATTTCCGACAGCGTAGAAGACGACACGAGCCATTGCACACATATCGACTTCGTTGGAAGTAGTGTAGGAGGTGAAAATTCGCCTCCAAAATTCGCGCAACTGCACAATCCATCCACATATTGACTTCCTACTAAGGAGCTGACAGGTTAAAGACAGGCTTATAACTTTTTACTGCCTCTGTTAGATGATGTCTATAAAACCAAACTAGTTACAAGTGAAAAACTGTGAACTGGAAAAGAAAACTGGTAACTCTGCCACTTTTATTTTTTTCAAAGTTACTTAACTTTTTTTTGTCAGCCTGAGAAGATGGAAAGCTGAACTGGTGAATACCATGAACCGTGTACCCATCCAGTCTACGTATAAGAAACGTGAGGTTTTTAATTTCAAATTTATAAAGATCCTAATAGGAGTTGCTACAATCTTGAAAAGACAAGAGGCCTATTACACGTGATACAAACCACTGAAATCACAAAGATACACTATGTCAGGAGCTCTTCCTAATAAAATACAACCATGTGAGATCTGTGACCAATGATTTGATGTCTTCATATTATGAATAATTTTACATCTGGTCACAGGAGTGATTATATTATTGATGTAGTCAACGCCGATTTGTCATGGACATAATAGTGCTTCACTGGTTCTTGCCAAATGATTATATTAATAACCATAGAAGGAACAATAGAAACAATAGATTGGTGTTTGGCATTATGTGTGGTACAATATTCTGCACATACTGCTGCTGTATGTGATTTGACTGATCAAACATCAGTGAGATTTATTGCATTTGCCTTAAAATGTTTCTGAATAAATACCAGTGGGACCGTTTGGTTTATGTGTCAGTCACTTCAGTGAGAACCTTTATACCACATTTATATTTATACCTGATATTACTCAAAACTGATTTGTTTGATTTGTTTTAAAAATGGTGCAGTTAAAGATCATAGTGACAGCTGTTTTCAGCAACTAAAGGACAGGAAATGCTGCCACAGGCAAGTATAAGGACCCTGCAGCTCAGGGCGCTAATTACCACACATTTGCTCTTGCTTGGCAGTTTATGCCTTGTACAGAGTCATCACATAGCTGGGACAGAAGGAATTAAGACAAACTTTGAGCCTTGCATTTCCCAGCACAGATGATAATTTTCCAGGCAATTAAGATGAGCTGCGTTTGAGAAGGTGAGGTCACCGCATGCTCATGGGTAGTGTGATAAAACCAGCACAGCACTGTTGTTGGCAATGTAAAATGCTGCTTGTCAGCTGTCCTACAATCTTGGGTAATTGACCAAGGTTTTAGACAAATTACCAATATCAAAGAGTCATTACATTCTTTAAAATGAGATTCCCTAATGAAAACTTTTCCCAAGTGCTGCGGTCTTAAACAGTGTCCACCGGTTGTGATTTCATCAGTTTCAAAGCCACTCACAGTGTCATGCACAATATCTTGCTTGACCAAGCCAAATGGCCAATTTATTCCATATTCAGCAAATTGAAACTTTAATGCAAAGTACATTACATTGCTATATATGCATACAGCAGAATGGGCTAAAACAGCTAGTCAAGTAAAACTACTGTCTACTGCAAGTTTTAGCCTTTCTTGGTCTTTTATGTCTAAGCTAGGCCGGGAAGACCCAAGTAACACAGGTCTAGAGACCGGCTGAATTATCTGAATTAACTTCCAACCTGTAGTTGGAAGTTTAAATGTTAAAGGAAAAAATATTTATTTCCTGACTGGTTGACAAGTGGCTGCTGGAAGTTGCTTAATCATGCAGCCCTAGAGAATGCTTAGTGACTTCCTGGCAACCATGACTAAGCAAATTAATTTGGGTGTAAAGAGTTATTTTTTGCTGCAAAACCTCGTTACAATTCAATTCAATTCACTTTTATTTATATAGCGCCAAATCACTTGGCGCTATATATTGTACAGTAGATCATACAATAATAGATTCAGAGAAAACCCAACAACCATATGACCCCCTATGAGCAAGCACTTTGGCGACAGTGGGAAGGAAAAACTCCCTTTTAACAGGAAGAAACCTCCGGCAAAACCAGGCTCAGGGAGGGGCGGCCATCTGCTGCAACCAGTTGGGGTGAGGGAAGTTACAATTTTTCGTCAGTTATTGTGGTCACCTGTAGTTTGCATGAAAGATGCCAACTTATCTACAAACACTTGCCAACTGCTCGCAGAGTATGAAATGGAGAACACTTGTATTCAATGTAAACAACATTTAGGCAAATGTTCTCTGTCTCCAGTTTGCATGGCACTTTTTTAGAGTTTCACTAGACAAGCAGTTGTGAAGTGTTTGCAGATAAGTTGGCATCTTTCATGCAAACTACAGACGACCATTCCAATCAGCTAGAGACAAAAGCAATCACAAGGCAGTTTTGGGCGTGACCCCCTATTTGTAACCAATTTCCCCTGGTGACAGCCAGCAACCATTCAACAACCAGTTAGGGAATACATATTTTGACTGGAGGTTGCCACGGGGTCATTGACGGTCTTAACGGTCTTAACGGTGGCTAACGTTCATTTTCATGAACTACTTACGGGCACATAGAGGTGCAGAACATCTTCCAGTTTGTCAGCCACGTTAGAGTAGACTGAAAAAAGTTATCTAGTGATTGATTTAAAAGATTCATGCTACAGTTTGTATGGTCATTTATGGTCCCAGGAGAATGAATTCTACTCACTTTGACCCCCTTAACTGTTCCTCTGCAAAACTATTAAGTTGACATTTCTAATGAAGAAACTGATAGTCATGTCTCTCTCGTGAATATGTTTATGATCCAGTCATCTTGCCAGAATTTTCATTTGTCCAATACTTTACTTATGATGAGTTACCTGCAACATTAATGGCATTCCAATCAGCCTCAATTGCTCTTTGTAATTGCACCTAATTAGCAAATGATAGCCAGATAACTATGATGAATGCTATAGGCTACACTGCCAAGTGAGTATGTGTCACAATGAGCATCTTATCACACTGATGTTAGCTTTTAGCTCCAAGCAACATTTCGTATAACTAGCATAGGAATACAGTGTTGACTGCCGATGAATGCAGCAGTATGTCACCATATGTGGAGCCCACTCCTCCTAATGCAAGTGCTGTATGTCTCTCAGGACAAGATATTCTGCTTTTAATTGCATTTCTGATATTTTTCCTACTACATGTTACTTACAAGTTGCAGATTATTTGCAAAAATGAGTTCAGTTGTACAGCTGGAAATATACACCATCTCACAGTTCAGCACAACTTGATTTATGAATTTTAACAAAGCATACTAAAGGTATGCAATGCTTCAAGTAAAGTTAAATCAAAACTACCCAAAACTGAGTTATATATAATAAAAAAAAGTAGGAATAACCTTCTCTACTTTATCAAAAGCTTTCAGTGCGCTCTAACATGAATCCAGCCAGGGCACCTTGGTTTTGCTTTGGTTATCAAAGGTGTTCTTCACCAAAACACAAAGCTCATTCATTAAACTCATGCAGGTATTTTAAAATTCTAAACAATCTTTGAAATTGCCCTCTGAGTATTGGCATCTAGAGGACACTGGTAGTGTTAAAAACAGCTGGGTTGTAGATCACTGTTCGCAACCCACGTGAATTTGAAATACCCCCCCCCCCCCCAGAAAAAAAAGAAGCTATCAGCAGTAATCCTGAAGGTTATCAAGAGTTCAGAAGCTCACAGACATCAAAAACTTTGATGCATTCTTTCTGTGTTCGTGGGAGCATACTGAGATGTTCCAATTTGATAGTTTCACTTTCGAGTGAGACGACAAGGACGGGCTCACGCATATATATCGAGCATACCACACAGACTTTTTTTTTAAAGACATAACTTCATTAAGTTAGAAAAAAAAATCTGTCTCTGTGGGGAGTTTCTGATGTAATAGACTATTGCTTTCTACAGCGCCGCTGATCCCAGATGAGAAGAGGCGGCTTTGTTGCCATTATCTTACTAGGTTCCATCTGGGCTTCCTTTTGCTTGTATTCATAACCCAACACACTTCACTCATCTTCCATGTTAAATAATTTAGCAGCACATACCGCATTAATGGGGGCGATGCATCTCTGGGAGATGAGAGGTGGAGAGTGGTTATTTATGTACGATATCAACAGGGGAATTAGGCATTGTATTTCAAATGAACAGGAGATGAAAAATATAGGGATTTGAACCGTGGGTTATGCTGAGAATGTGCTAGAAAACAAGCTGTGCGTGAAAAGTTGTGCTGGAAATTTGGTAAGCAGGCATGTAAAGAAGAAGGAATGGAGAAGTCGTGCATGGATGCATTACTCAGGACATCTGTATGCATGCAAGGAAACTGCACAAAGTAAATAGGAAGAGTGCATTTTAGGAACATGTACGAAGTTTTTCTCAGGCTGCTAAGGATTTTTTTTTTACACAGTAAAGTCACTAAAGACAATTTCTGTATGAATTAAGAGATCATAGTTGAGTATTGTAGCATTGTTTTCTTTTTCCTATTACATCCATTCAGTTTGCACAGGAAAATGTCAGCTGTGGCCATTCAAAACAAACAAAACAAGTTCATTTCAGTTAAATAAATAGCTCTCAGTACATCCAGTATGCAACAGCACGCTAACCTCTATCATCCACAGCACATAATTATTAACTTAAGCACATAACACTCAAAAATTCATGACTTTGAGCAGATTGTTCCTGTGCAATATTTTAGCATTGATTAACGACAGTTCACAATTAGCACCAATACAAATACTGCACGAAGAAGGGTGAAAGCTGTACAGCAGCAGAAATTAGCATCCAGAAAATGTCACGATGTTGCCCACATGCAGAGCAATAACACAGCCAGCCGCCTCAGCATCCTCATAGTTTTCTGATATTGCCTAAGCACACAAACCAGCAAGTGTTTGCAGCTGTTTTACATATATTTACTGCAGTCTGAAAATCCGAAAAAAAGGCTGGGAAGTGGAGTGGAAACTTAAATGGGTTGTCTAAATGAACAAAGTGCATCAGATATATACGTTTAATATGCTATTGCGTGTCTTAGAACTGCGATGGGGGTTTTTGTGTTTGTTTTAAATAAACACCAGATACTTCTTGACCCCAGAACTGACTTGCAATTATAATAGAAAACATAAATTCCCAGTGCCAAAGGAATGGTGGTGAATGCAACACAAATTGTGTGCATATTTTTACTCATGCATTACATGCATTTTAGTTTAGAGATCTTGAAATGTGTAGAAAATACATTTTCTTTTTAGTTTTGTGGCAGAGCATACAGTAAAAACGAAACTCCCCCCAATGGCCTTAAACAGCATCTTACTCAGGAACTTGAAATAAGCAAATAACAAAAATGAAAAAAAAAAAAAAGGGGGGGGGGGGGGGGGGCGGTGTACAATGACACAATACAAAGCCACGTTCGCCTTACTGGCCGGGGCCTTACTGTGTAGAGTTTGCACGTTCTCCCCTGTGTCTCACTCTAGTTTCCCCCCACAGTTCAAAGACCAGCATATTAGGCTAATTGGTGACTCTTAATTTAAAATTAATACTTAAACTGCAGGAGTAAATGTGAGCGTGAATGGTTGCTTGTCTCTCTGGAGATTAGCTGCTCGACGTGTACCTCCTCTCGTCCACTGACAGCTGGGATCAGCTCCAACCCACTCGTGAGCCCACTCGTGAGTCCACTCGTGAGCCTGAATTGTATAAGTGGATGGATGGTGAAAATATAAGTATATCATTAAAATCACTTTTCTAATGGAAGACTTTTAGACTGTCCCGTGTACTGTAATTAGTATAATTTAAAAGGCTGGACACACTGATCTTCATAAGTAAATAGGTAAACATATAAATGTTTATTTTCTAGTGGGAATATCTGTGTACATGAAGAGACACAGCTATGTAAGTTTCAAAAATAAAAAAGAAGGAGCCCAACAGTTGCAATGGACCGACTAAGGGATTGGGGCACACTCTGTATGCAACTTGTATCCATGGCTATGCAGCTTTCCCCTCCATGGTTTCGGGTCCAACTCAGAGGATTTAGAGAAACTGAGAAGCAGCAAACTTTCACCAAAAGTTTACATACAGTTTTATTTGAGACAAGCAGAGGGCAAAGCTGTCATGCATCTTTGTCTTCTTCAGGAGCGGACTGCTTTCGTTTAAGCCTACTTAGTGTACCGAGAGCAAACATTTGTACTGCAAGCTGTCTTTGGCCTACTCCCTAACCACTTCTAAGTACATTTACAAGTACACTATAGAGGCACTGAAGAGGCACCCTTATTAAACTCTTCATCAGTAATTAACCTACCATCTATCCTCTCCCCGTGATCATGCTAACGAGCAATCTAATAATCCCTAGTGACTTGTAAAGTGCATGCGTCATGAATCACTCAAAGTAACTCGCTCTATCCATAGATGGGTCCATGCTGTGTCTATATGTCTAATATACTGTTACATTATTTCCTTTTTTGCATTTCAAAATATCAGTTTACAATTCAAGTAAAACAAATGAAGAGGATTTCCTCTGTTTCTGAGTCCGAGTGTGTGTTTGTGTGCGTTCCCCCCATTACCTTGAATGACATGTGCATTCTCACTTTAACTTTGCCTTCACTTTTAATTAGTGGATACATATTTTAAGTTGACCGAACCCCAATTGCGCACCATTTGTGTGTCCTCTGGCAACAGCAAACAACTTCTTGATTTTTTTCTTTCTATTTCAAACAAATGTGGGTATTTTTCAGCCTGTTCTGACAGTATAGCTCCTTTATCATTCAGCAGGCACGCACACTTCAGCAGGAGCTGCATTACAGTAATTGATATTTGTATCCTGAGACAGTTAAGTAAAACAACCTCTCTGGCTCAAGGCATGAGGAGTTCCCTGAAATGTAAATGGAGCTTGAAGAAGGCTGGGAGTGATTTAGGAGTCAGTGACATCCACACTCTTTTTTGCTAAGTCAGTGAAAGTGCTGAGTGCAGGGCGCCAGGTCTGTCGGTTACTCTCTCCCTCTCCTTTTCCTTCTCCCAGTCATCGGCTCGCCTTTTTTATATCACACCCTCTCCGTTTCTTTCTAAAGACATTGTTTTGGCTACACATATGTGCACACTCAGCCACATTAGAAACATCAACTCAAAGGGGCACTTACAGGCTCATTATAGGCACAGGAAATAGTTTTAAAAATCTCCTATGAGATTGATCCTGTTGTAGCCATTGTCCTAGGTAGTCAACCCAGCATTTTGTGTTTATTCTGAAGTTCTGGTTATTAAATTTTATATAACTAATAAGTATATTAGTTAGTCTTGAGTTTTGTATCCTTTGGTGCATCTGTGCTCGTTGTTTCCCTTCTATCTAAATACCTGTTGTGTATGTATTGTCCGATCCCTTTATTCTCATTGATGTACCCTCCTTCGCAGTATGTTTTCCTGTTATTTTGAAGGTTTGGTTTTCCTGGTTGTGTTACTCCCGTTATTTTGTACTTTGTTTGAATTTAATAAAAGACCACTTTTTAGTTTCTCTCATGTTTCTGAGTTCTGTGTTTGGACACTGCTCCTGCTTGCTACACAGCCAGTCTTGACAGTTAATTCTCTCTTGGACCAAGATGGGACCACAGACTGGCAGCAAACCAAACCAGGGTTAACAGATGTGTATGTGGTTTAACTACACGACGGTGTAATAAAGACATAAAGTACAATGACACAAAATATACTGTTGAAAATATGCTGTTAAAAAAAAATTCATTCTTTCAGCTGTGTCTTCCAAACAAAGAAGATATGTTTGCACATGACAGCACACAGTTGAGTCAGCGCCATTGCAGGCAAAAAGAGATTATTGTTCCATCTGAAGTTATTAACAGGGAGGCAGACCTGCACCAACAGCCCCAGTACACAACAGATCAGACATCAGAAACAACATTGACATTGATGAAGTCAGAAATGGAATCAAAATGAGATAGGGTGGAGGTGGGTTCCAAAGTAGCTTGCAGAGGGCTGGCATTGAGATCAGCTTTAATCAGATGATGTGGTACCACCATGGGCTAAGTTTGACTTTATGGCCTGCCTGTATTTCCATCCGGACATTTTCTGGAGGGTGGAGGATGACGGGTAAGATACACCCTGGATGACTTGCCACTTTGTAACACCTAGGCAACCATTCATACTCATATTCCAGCCTACAGTCAATTTTGATTCACTAACATGGGTGTCCTTGGACTGTGGGGGGAAGCTAGAGTACCCACAGAGAACCCACACAGACATGGGAATAACATACAAACTCCATGCAGAAAGACCCCAAACTAGATTCAGTTAGTGTGAGGTAACTTAGAGTGAGAAAGTAGGAATATCTAACCTATAATCGTTAGTTGACCTAACTAATGATTATAGTTAGGTGAACATTATTTTCCCCATCTAATAGACAGTGTAAAAGATTAATACAGTTCATGTTAGGTCATCCATTTGTTTGTGAATTTCTATTATGAAGCCTTGTGCATGCTTTACTAAGTGTTTTGAAACTGGATGTTGCAATCTACATGAAAGTGCACATTCATTAACAATTCATTACTGAAAAGTCAAGAACCAATGAGTTTAACTTGGATGGACCCTCTTTCTCTCATAGAATGACCCTAATTTACAAAAGGGTCTATATGTTCTATTTGATACACCCACAAAAAGCATCAGTATAGTGGTCCTAGGTCAACAAACAAGCCAAGGTTATAGAGCAATGAGAGTTTAGGGCTGTTTTACACTGATTTCTGTAAAACTGTAAGTCTTTTTGGGAGCCCCTCTAGTGGTCATAAAGATGTTGCACGTTTAAGACACCTACGCTTTGGCTTTGCATTTGTGATACATAAATTTCTCATCAGCTAGAATTGCAAAATATTCACAGAGCATAGTATTTGCATACAGTAGGAAATTCTAATAATTATCATTGTCGATTGTATTTTACCAGTTACTTGTTATGTATCCAGGACAGAGAGCCCGTGCTGCAGTGAATTTTGGCAGATAGGTAAAAAACGTTACAGTCAAGCTGTGGTCACAGTTGGATTCAAACAAGTTTCCAGCAAAAACAGAAAAGTTATCGCTGTTTGGGTACAGAGGTGAACTTTTAGTTCTGTAGCTGAGTTCTGTTAAACATTCAGACATTTTTGGAAACAACTTTATTTGTTTTTTGCTCAGAGCTATGGGAGAAGATTGATGCCAAAAGAAAAAAAGAATAAACCACTAGCCATCTTAGCCCAATTTTCAAAACTATGCCTTTCAGCACCACAAAAATTCAGAAATTATCACGATGTGTGTCTTCTGTGTTACAGAGAAATGAGGGGAAAAAAATGAAAAAGTGTTTTATAGAGCTGAAACTCTTTCACTGCTGGGCCAATAGTATTTATCATCCACCTCCTGATCTCACTCCTCTAAAAACATTTAATGCTTCTGCTTTCAAAATGTAGGTTTTATTAACCTTATTAACCTTTATCCTAACAACAAATATGTAACACATGAGAACTACTAAAAGCATGCAGTAAATAGAGCGCCAAATCCCAACAGTCACCTCAAAGCACTTTTATAGTAAACAATAGAAAGAAAAATCCATCAATCAAACAATCTCCAATAAGAGCATTTGGTGACAGTGGAAAGGAAGAACTCCCTTTTAACAGGAAGAGACCTCAGAACCAGTATTACGTATCTGTTTGTGTTAGTGTGTATACTAAACATCGTTTATGTCAGTTTGTCGTCCATATTTTTGTTCACATCGACCTTCTTCAATAAAGTCACCATTGGAGTGCACATCCTCTTGCACATTTTAACCTCCTAAGACCATGCATGCATTTTTAATTTCTCTTTGCTATTTGGGCTGATTGGGACCAGATGGTTGTAAAAACAAAGAATTACATGATTTTTTTTTTTTTTCTTACATGATTTTTGTTTCTGAGAAAAACAGAATCCACATATGAGGACATTCGCTTTAAATTTCGATAGGACAGTGGCAGTATAATGTCCTCATAAGTGGATATCTGGCCCTTGTAGAGCAAAATTGAGTATTTTGGTCTAGACAACCCAAAATGTGATTTCCACATATGTGGACACCAGGTCCTAAGAGGTTAATTGGCTGCACCACAGTGGCTTTTACACATTTCTAACAAGAGAATGAGCCAGCCTCCACAATCACAGAGAGCTGTTTCAGAAACAAGACACAGGTAAAACCACTGGGCCTGGAAAAAAGCCAGAAAGGAAAAACCAATAAGAGAGTAGCTCAATAAAAACAGGAAATAACTATAACAGAGACACTGAATGTATGCATAGACCAGACACAGGCAAGAGAGTGTGAGATAATTCTTTTTTTCCAAGACAAAAACAAAGTACAGCAGAAAAACAAAAACACTGTCTGCTTATTTGGTATGATTATAGTGAAGGAGAAACTGCCTTCAGGGTTGATAGTCTAAATGCTGTAATCACTCTAAAATTAGTTAAAAGTACACACAAGGCAGTGACTTATTTAATTTCTCAACCCATAATGAATACTAGATTAAAATGAGTGAAAAGACTTTCTTTACCCACTTCTGCTATAGTCCACCTCCCAGGGACCTGGCTAACCAGTATCGAGCTCCTCCACTAACAAAAGCCTTTTGTGAAAGTCTTGAAACCCACTTATCTGGTTTTAATCTCTTTCACTCACTGTACTGATACAGTTCTATATAAAATGAATAGAAATGTTATGTCAAACAGCTTATTCAAATTCGCATACAAGATAAAAAACGCAAATTGCTGGATATGTTTGCTAAACGGAGAGTGGGTGCAGCAAACGGGATGCACAACCCCTGGTTAGCATGGATTCTGGGATGCTACAAGCGCACTTCTGCAAATTACAGAAATGCATCTTCCAGTTTAAAACTCCTTTAAGTTTACTTCTTGTTTTCAGGGTTTTCAACAGAGCAGACATGCCAATGAGAGATAAATGAGGTGATTTAGCGTGGCAGTCAGATATAATAATGATGTCATTTGGGAAGCACTGCGTTCATATCCATGTATGGTAAGCGAACGTAGTAATGAAAAGGACAAAAATAGACAATCACTCGAATGTGATGAGGGGAAGATGGCTGGGGAGATGACACTAGCCAACTGATGTAGAGAGAAACTCGGCTCTTGTTAACCTAAAATATGCTGAATGCTTCATTCTTCAAACAAACTCGCTCCTTTGATCATGTCGAGGTCCTTGGATGTACAGAGCAACAGCAGTAAACATGCTAATTTATTCCAAAGAAAAGGTTGTAGCATGTATTTACAATTAAATGTGAATTACCACAGGGAACACCACCTTTCACTAACGCACAATTCCATCCCTCGCTCAGATAAAATTATAATGTCCTCTGTGGCAGTTAAACAAAACTCTGAAAATCTGAAATAAGCTTGTGTTCACATAATGGAACAAACACATGAAGAGCCCCGCTGGTTTGCCTTTGTGGCCTTATCTGACCAAGGCCAGCTCACGGCACGTCATGGGAGACTATGCGTGAGAGAGATCCAGTGTATCACATCTCGGTGACTGTGGGGAGTCAGTATCACACCAGATCTCCAGGTCATTTACCAGGGTGGGTGGTTTCATTAGTCTTCTTTGCAACAATACTCGCTGATTGCCATCTTGCTTCACGGTGATTTATAATTCTAGGCCTCTGGAGTTTGCAGAAATACCTAAAGCAACTGCTCAAATAAGATAAGAAGGGTTCTTTATGTATGGTGTTGTCTGTGGTGTACATCAGACGGGGAGAGGGAGAGAGAAGCCTCAGGGAGACACGTTACTTTATTTTTTTGCAAGCATTTACAGTTCTTGCCAGAGATGCAAGAATACAAGAAGAGCTGTTATTTCTAACTTCCGCAACAAACACTGGCTGCAAGTGAATGAGGCAGTTGTCAGGTTCAATTTGGTTAACACGCGGTGTTACGCCACCTTTAGAGGATTGCACAGCATCTGTGAGAATAAAGCCAAACCTTAGACAAAAGGCTGCAATCATGGTACTTCTGTCATTTCAGAGGGAAAGATTCTGTCTTCATCATTGTACAATTTACATAAAATTGCACAACCTTAAACCTGAACAGATTGAGCGAGGAGGAAAGGGAGGTGGGGAATCGCGCAATGGGCTTCAAAACCAAACAATTAGAGTGAAAATATGAAAAAAGAAACCCATTCAGCGGTGTAATGGTGTTAATTGGATAGCCAAAATTATATTTAATTACTCAAGGAACCCTTTCCTAAGAGGAACCAAGCATTAGCAACCCATTTGTTTTGTTGATGCCGTTCAGTTAGCTGCAAGATTTTAACCTACAGGCTCAAAGGTTCAGTCGTTTTTTTTAAGGTTGTTTTAATGACTTATGTTATATTTGATACGCAGTTAACTTCAAGCTGCTCTACCTTTACACCGAGACAGTCGCTGAGAGCAGAGAGACATAAATTATGCACAAGAATTTTATTACTGCCGCAAAACAGCTAATGGTCCATGCATTTTCCCAGATTAACACTGGCACTGCTTATTGCTTCTCTGTGACTGTGCACACATTCAATTCAGCTTTAGATTGTGGCCCCTCAGTTGTAAAGGTACATGTACTGTGCATATACATATAACGGAAAATCGTGTTTGGTTTCATTTGAATGAGAATATCCATATGTGGTTACTTAACTCTTAACTCATCTATTTCCCGTCTTCTACATGTTCTTACCTTTACAGGAAGACAAAATCAGGAGATAACCACGAGGCCATGTGGAGCCTCATTATACCCCTTGAATGTGCCTCAGGGGCACCGAATCGCTCCCCATTCACTCACTGTCAGAGCCCTCAAAGCAGATGAGGAAGATGCCCATCAATACGGCATCACATGCCGCTCCCACATATATAGGTTTGCGGCAGGGTTACACTGGCTTCCTTATTAAGTTAGCCACATGTCTCGGCACGTTAACTCACTATCTACGCGAACGGCTCATTATGGTTATGTAGGGCAACGCATCGCTCAGTCCCTCTTGCTCCCCTACCAATCAGAGGGGACAGGGCAGGAATTAGTCTGACCCTCAGCTGTGTGGATGAAAAACATAGCCTGGGGAACGTCTTTGGAAAGGAATTATAGTCTGACTCGGCCTTTACCGACGACTGAGGAGTGGACCACTCGTAGTGTGTACTGCAGGAGAATTAGACGCTGCCTTATTTACAATTCAGTATCCTGTATGATTGCACTTTGCCCCCAAGACAGGAAATTATCCTCTGATGAAAAACAACAGCCATCAGCCCAGAGCCCTGAGTGGTTAACAGTAATTGGTGTTTTTCTTATTATGTCACAATTGATCAAATGCATGCTTGAACATGGTTCTAAAATAAAGCTTAGAAGGAACGGCTGGAACTTGTAACAGACATAAACATAGCATATAGTCTCAGGCTAGTCTGCTTAATTCCAACAGTCTGAAAGTAAAACTTATTCAACACAAATACGCATCTGTAAGTCATCAAAAGACAAGTATAGTGTGAATATGAACACACACTCATGGTTTACATCTGGCAAATATTAAATGCTATTTGCCACCAACAGCACAGAGGCTTAAAAGTAAAGTTAGAAAACGTCCAACCTGAGAAATGATCATCATTTAAAATATGCATTTTGCATTTACTCAGGTTAACGTGTAAGTGTGATATTCCAAAATAAGGAAGGGGACAAACATTTCTTACGGCACTTTTCATAGAGATTTCTTTTAATTAGTTTTTAATTTCAGCATGCTGGCAAGTTTCCTTTTTTAACTGACACCAACGATAACACATAGCTCAGGCTGAAAAGGATTCGGTTATAATTTTTAAAAATGCATTTTTATTTTGTGGAGATTATTCCTCAAAAAGAAGCTGACTTGCTGTATTTGTTTGTTCTCAGCTATTTAATCTAAAATACAAAGGTAGCCAGTAAGTACAGACAGGATGTAGAAAGAGATATCGTACACTATTTCTCATATATTCGGTTCTTTTTACAAGCTCCATCATACCCAATATTCCAATAAAGTATTTTGCTTTCAGAGGGCAGCCTTACATTGGGTTTAAAGTTTTGTTTTTTTAAACTATAATGGGAAAGCCAGTCTTTAGCTCCTATTCTCCTCTCCAGTATATGCAGTTCCCAGATTACAACTTTACTTTTTGAGCTCCACTATCCTCCTTACTGCTAGATGACATCAACCAGAACAAAGGTGAACTGATCTAGGCTTCCTGTTTAATGTGAATTGCCTGGATCACCAAACTACCAATAAGCACTCAAGACAAAAGAAAACTGACTGTGTTACATTAAAACTCAAACAATTAACTTTTTTTTTTTCTCAAGGGTGCACAGAATGTCTAAAGTCTGACAATAGAGGTTCAAACACTTAAAAAGTTGAATGCTCGCTCGGTGGATTTATGCTTTTCGGAAAATCTTGGTGGTACTAGCAGGCATAGCCTTGGCATGTTGTATATAACAATCCTGCATAACAGGTCACTCACATACCTCATGCTGACACACAGCCTGCCCACTTCCTTGACGCAGACCGTGATTCATTACTGAGATTCTCTAACTGATGTGCAAGGTCAACTTTATTTTAGAAACCATTTTCCATGCTTTTTTTTTTTCCAGAATATAAGTTTAAGACTTAGAAAGCTGGAAAAAATGCCGTCCCAGTCTGGCTTGAAAAGAATTCAGGAAGAACAAGTGTATGCAGGAGGTGTACTCTCAGCGCAGATTAAACATTATATGTGAGACTAACTCTGTAAGAGAAGTACATCGTCCTTGCTTTAACCTCTGCCATTGTCTTACACCACGGTTGAAGTTCATGCATCATTTAGTTATTAAAGAATACTTTACAACGGGCCCACTTCAGATTGGATTTTCAGCTTAAGGGATCCTTTTCGTTCAATCTACCTAAGCTCCTAACTGAACCTGACAGCCATTCGGCAAGAGTGGGAGGACGTGTCCACAGTTTAAGTTTAAAAGAAAACAGCCAACCTTATTTCACTGTACATTAAACCAATTAAAGGGGTGGGGAGGGAGGAAAGGGGGGGGTGCGATTAAATGTTAGAAAGATTTAGCCAAATGCTTGTCACGGCTGCACGTTTTACGATGGTTCACGTGTATTAATTTTTCTTTTTTTTTGGGAGCAAAGACCAAATGAATCTGAATGTTACATGCTGATACTAGCGGCCGGCTACAGTTTGGTGCTGGGAAAATTCATTGAAAGAACGCAGACAGTTGCAAAAATAATGATGTTCATGAATAATGATAGAGGAGGTCTCAGAGGCTTCACACACACATTTTTAGTGCCAGGCAGCTAGAAACTGGCAGGATGAGGCTTATCGGGCGTGTGCCACCAGATTCTTGGGGGAAAATACTACAAATCCTACTTGGCGGGAAAACAGTTGTGCGTGCGCGTGTTTGTGCGTGCGTCTGAGTGTGGAACATGGGCCTCCCCAACAGCAAGTCCTGAGGGTTTATGGGTACAACGTGTACGCATGAGCTTTGGCATACCAGCAATATACAGTGAGTGGTGAATAAATGAGAGCGAGAGAGAGAGAGGGAGACAGCGGGAGGGGAAGAGGAAAATACAAACTAATCCTCTGGATGATTTGGCATCACAAGTTCGGGGACAATAACAGCCACGGGGTTTTCTGACCCTGGACGCAGGCACCGCAGAAGTCCCACACCAGCACCAGCACCCAGGGCGATACATGGAAAGGGCATCTCTGTACAACATACTAGAGGCCAAGCAAATCAAACACAAACACGAAGAGAGAAAACAGGAAGAAGGAGAAACACAATAAACAAGTCAACTCTGTCATATTCCTGGTGGAAATAGTTAATGTCACTCCAACTCTGCTGAATCACTTAGGATGAGAGCGTTACGGGAGGTTGTGGGCATAGTGACCAGCACGGCATCAACGGGATCATCACAGCGATGCAAAATCAAACAGCGTCTCGTTTTTTTTGTTTTTTCTTGAAAGCACATCGGACGAGCGAAGAGCAGCGTCTGCTTGACCTTGATCTGGACTCTGTGTGTTTGACGCAGCATTTGTAACCAATAATGGCTCCGCGGACTCACGCTCCAATCTGAACTGGAAAGGCGTTCAAGTTTTATCCCTACTGACTTTACGTGGGAGCTTAGATACACATACAGGAATTTTAAACATATAATGCCCCAGATTTCACAAATCCTGTAAAGAAAAGGCAGCTGAGCAGACACAGGGGATTGTATTTCTTATTCGTCTGTTTTCTTCCTTTCTGTCTCAGGGAGGATTCTGCAGGTTTGAATTATTAATTCTCTCTCTGCATTCGATTTGTATGGCTTGTCACTTTTATGAAATTATATGTGGAATCTCTCATTCTTCTGAGCACATTTTTTTAAATTCAATATCCACATTTCACCTTGCTAGAAATTCAAAAGCTTCAGCAAGTGCTATATACTGAAGTCATATTTTGAATTAAAAATAAATTTTTAGACACCTAATTCCAAGGGGATGTACAATTATTTTAAAAATGCACAGGAGATTTTTTTTTTCAAAGTCCAACATAATTAGCCAGATCCAAATATTTTTTCACATAATCACTGAGGCACCATTGAGAGTTAAAATTGTCATGTTTTTCAGCTTCAATAAAGTAATGAAGCTGAAAAACAGTAATGAGTGTAGCTGTTCTTAAGTGTTACAATCAAGTGTATTGTCCACAGAAAAAGCAGCTTTATAAGATTTAAAAGATACAGTGGGAAAACTTTCACCACTGGATGTCAGTTGATTGGAGTAATCTGAATCATGTTTTATTATCCAAGTGTGTAATCCTAGCTAGGGTGGCCGCTGTAAGACAAACAACTCTGGTCGCCCTTCATCTCTAGTGAGTGTAGGTTTTTTCAAGCTGCTGTTTACCTCAGCTGCCAATATGCTGGGTGTCCACGTCTATTTACTCTGAAGGAAGTTATAAAAGTTTCTGAAAGAAGCCCGATACAAATCCAAGAAACAGTGAAGCTCACTTTTGCCAGATGACAGCGATACTAAAGTGAGTTGTTGAGGAAAATCCTGAACTTTTCTGTCTTTCAGTGCTGCTGTTAGCTAGCGTTAGTGAAGCTTTCCTTGAAGTGGACTTGGATACTTAGCAAATAAACTCTCATGTGAACTAAGAATGTAGTCAAACTGTTTGTCGTTGTTTATCAGGTGTGTTTTTAGCTCTAGACATAGCTGGACTGGTATGCCCGATGGGTTTTTTTTTTTTTTTTCCCCGTAACGGTATAAACACTGAAAGGTGGTGGATTGGCCAGATGCTGGGAGATGTGTAAAAAAAACTCAGTTGTTTGGTGGTGGCTATGGCGGAGCTTCCACAGATTCAGTAACATTAGCAAGTGGTGGAGGCCAGCAGGTGCAACACGCTGGCAGGTGGATGACGGAAAGGCAGGAGGAGCAGAGACCCGAGGCGGTGAACTGAACTTCAGGTAAGAAGTTATGACCTGCAGTCTATCTGGGTCAGATATAAACCAAGTTTAGGTGGAGTTTATTTTCGTTATGCTGACTTTTTACAGTAAGTTACAATAACTTGTACTGCGTACTAGCTAGCATGACGGAGTTTCTATACAGCTGGGTGGGTGCTATGATGTTACTGATAGTGACCTTTATTTTATTCATAAGGTTAGTTAGTAGAGTTGCCAACCGTCCCGTAAAAAGATGGAATCGTCTCATATTGAGAGAAAATATTACGTGTTTTGTATTGAGATGAAAAGGAACACAGTTTGTCCCGTACTTCAGCTACAATGAAAAAGACACAAAGCTGGAGTTATTCTGTCTTTGCTGCACAGCTGCCTCTTCTTCTCTCATTTTCTCCCCCTCCCTCCCCTGTTTCTACTTCAATCATGAAACTGATCAATGATCAGCTGATCGGCTCTCTTGTTTGTTTATCTCCCACTTTGTAAACCAGTGGATGTCGCTCGAAACAACAGCAGCATGTTTAAGCTTGATCAGCTGTTGTTAGAATTGATTTAATATTACTTTCCAGTGTCAGCTGATGTTTGCTGGAGCCACAGCTGTAAAGCTGCTGGTCATGATATCGGTTTGGTTATCTGGTGAGAGGGAAACATGAAGATGAAACCAGGAGATGTCCTTACTGAATCATCAGAGCTGAACAGGTGATGGAGAAACAGGTTTACCTTTTAGGTGACATGAATGAGTTGAAGGGAAGTTATGAACTGTTTCTGAGAGACAAATAACACCAGGATCCTTTTTTAGGTAGCTGACAGCTGGTAACTGTGCAGGGGCGGGTCTAGCAAAGTGTTGCCAGGGGGCAGGTAGGGCATTAACAGGGAAAGGGGGCGCAAAGAAATTCTTTCTTATTCTCATTTAAAACGTCTAGCTTTTAACAAATAATTATCTGAATCTTACAACAAACGTTTTCATCTGATGTAAAATGTATAGAAATCCATTATTGTGCACAGTAATTTTTTTTAGGGTCCCATCATAATTTCTTCAGAAGTAGCTAAGTACTGTATAAGATGCCATTATTTTCCCACATTTTCTAGATACTGTACCAGTACTGTGTATAAAATGCCATCAAAAAGTAATTTAAGTTTTATTCTTTCTCACCTGTCTTTCTATCTTCTAGTCTTCTCTGTCTTAATTTCAGGTTTTCACCATGTGTTGTAGATAGTTCAGGAGGTTAACTCGACCAAGCAGAGTATACTTTCGGGAAAGTATACTTTCGGGTACTGTTTAGAATACCAGAATAGGGAGGATGGTGTAGGTTTAAGTTTATTAGACTGATGCATATATACCAACAAGACAGTGTACATCAAGGCTTTATGGTTTTTCCTATAATACCTTTTTTTGTCTCAGTCCAGCCCTGGCTCTAGAGATAGCAGTTTCTTTTAAAGAATTAATGATAATACTTGTTTTCAATAAAAGCACAAGGTAAGGGTCAGTCAGTGAGCTCCCTGATGGGGAGAGACAAGCGCCATCGGATGGCTGGATAACGAACATTAGTTGCTGCATTGCTGAACTTACTGAGCTACTAAAAAGTTCTATTTTATATAGTGAAAAATTAATTTTCCTGACAGTGATTCTTTTCTCAAGCATTATTATTAGTGTCACACACAGGACACCATGAGCCTGGGGGCTGAAGTGTACACACTGTCAGTTATCAAAAAATAGCTTCAAGAACTGTGCGACTAAAAAGCTGTAGAGGAATAGAATGGCAACAGAGTCGAGTCAATTTAAAAACAATGGACACAGCACTGCAGCATATTAAAAAAGATGAGAGTCTTAGTCATGCACTAGAGGCTTGAATTTTTAGAATCAGCATAGAAACTGGCAGGAAACCAACATGAGGACTTAAAAACAGACGTTGGGCCTTGGAGTTCTGGATCAGCTGTAGTTGGTTTATAACATATTTAGGCAGACCAGATAGCAGATCATTTCAGTAGCCTTCTTGGTATGAAAGAACATATCAGTTTCTCTTTGTCACTAAGGAAGAGAAATGGTGCTGCTCTTGTAATATTTCTGAGGTAATAAAAGTCAAATTTTGAGACAAACCCACACATAACCCTCAAAGTTCAGGTCTGAGCTCTCTGGCTTTTTGGCCTGAGGTAAGTCCACTGTCCACTCTCGGGACGCTTAGGTAAGACATTGTGAGATTAGAAAAAAATATATGGTTCTGAAAATATCTCAGCGTGAATGAGTACCTGAGCTCTGCGGTAGAGTTTGTGTCCTCAGTGTTTCACATAACTAGGGTAAATATTTTTGAAAAAGCATAAAACTCTTAGGAGATACACAATTAAAATCCATACCAGAAGGGGGCGCTGTGATGGACGGTTCATGCCTGTTACTTACGGGCATTCAGTCAGACAGGAAGTCTGACTTGATCACCCTGTGGACCAAATCACCTGAGACAGCCAAGCTTGAATGGAGTGAAAGGGTGTATCTGATGAGCTAGAGAGCAGTAGAGCATGTCAGCATTTTAAACAGCAAAGTATATAAGTGCAAGCTTTCTGCAGTATGAAACCAAACCCTCATGTCTTCAGCCAACAGTGGGGATTGATTCAGCACTGAAAGCCTAGCAGCTCTGAGTCTTCAATGTCCTTTAATAATTGGATAAGGTCATATTTAAGCAGTTCAAACTGTTGATTTGTGCCATTTGTTCCCAAGCAGAATACAATTTGCTCCAACTTTGGATGGTATAATCTTTGGGATTTTACTGGACTCTGGCCTCAGAAAACACAACATTTTCTCTGACTTCTTCCTGACATTTCTATGAAATCTCGTATAAAGTCGCATGGCTTAGGAGCTGAGCTGGAACTGGTTTCTATGTCACAGGACAGCAGGGCTGAGGAAATGCAATATGGAGCGGAAGCGGCACAGTAACCGACACCTTGGAATACTTTCACACAGTCTGAGTCACTGCCTAGGGGAAGAAAGGCTTCCTTCTGAGAGTCCACCCAACTGATTACCATGCTGAGGGAAGCTGGAGGCGTCCCCTTGGAAGAAAGTCCTGCTCATTCCAGATGCTAAATTTGTTGGCTAGCTGGATGTCCGAGGAGGGTGACGGGGAGTCTTTTTTGCTGTACGGACAGCCGTCCATGGTGGAAGTTGCTCCAGGGATCTCCAGACTGTGACACCCCCACACTGGCAAAAGCCAAGTCAGTTAGCAAGTACAACTCCTCACATGTGCACGGTTGCTGCCTAGGTGTATACTCACAGTTGACTTTGTGGACAAGAAGTGAACAGTGAAATAACTTTTTGTTTTGATTTCTTTTACTCGTGACCCATCCTGTTATTAGAGTCTACAAACGATGCCACTGAAGCCTAATCTCTCTTTTTAGTACTCAATCTTTAGCCAGTACCTCCTGAAGACATTGTACTAATAGTCCTGTCCACCATTAAATCACATCTCATTAATTTAACGATTACAACTGTTAATAATCACACTTTAATTTGTGCATTTATCTTTGCAACACTCAGCATCTCCACACTAAAACAACATTCTGCTGTGCTGGCATCCTACAAGTATTTCCTTTGATCGACGGAGAGACGGTCCTCTGTTTTCGATTCAAAACGTCCTTGCTGACTGTGGATATTTGGATAGAGAAAATAAAATCCATTCAGCACTCCTGCTAATGCATCTTTAGCATCGAGGCTCAACAGACGGATTGAGACATTGCTTGCCGGTACTTCAGGTTGTCTTTTTCACAGCGTGTGCTCTCAGTTTTCACCTATTATGAATACTGAAACTGCATTTTTGAATTGCCTTGGTGGCCCCTACCGCCCTCTCATATAGGCTCAAGAGAGGAAGGCATACTTAGAGACCTGAAATACTTTTAGCACTAATGTGCTGTTCAGTGAACCGTCACAGTGCCAAGATTGACACCATTTTTTACGCAGCCCCCCATTAGTGTCACTCAGCCTCCACCGTGGCACATTAAAATAAACTAATGATGTTTCTTCACCAAATGTCTTATGGAGTATTAGTCAAGAGAGTGGCTGCTCTGTACTTACTGCACTTTCCCCACAAAAAGTAGTACAAAAGAAACTCTGTGCTGTGTCAGAAATGTAATGCGGTTACAGTTATGTTACATGCAAAATTCTCGCAGCGAGATTATTTTTGGCAGCGGAAGTCAATTGATGCAACTCTCAGAAGTAACACAGAATCATTGAGATGACACAAAGGGAAAACCTCCATTTTCCTTAACCTCTGTTCCCAGTGGTTGCTTTATTTAGGCTGTGTAGCGATGCAAGGATAGAGGATCAGTGTCAGCGAGGCGAATATGAAGCTTAGTTCCAGCCTCGGGCTATCCCCACTGCTCTGGTGGCCTGCATAGAAAGCATCTCAGGGCCATTTTGCATGGACACCCTTTTCCCCCCACAAACCTCTCTGGACACCACTCTGGAACTACTGAAGGGGAAACTGAAATATGCTGCCTTTCCGCAAGGTCGGGCTTAGGCAGGACTGACACCTGCTGCTGGCCATGTTTAACCTGGCATCCAGAGCCTGTGTAAGCCCCGTCTTACTACTCTGTTGTGTAAGGAGCCTGCTGTCATTGCAGTTTATTTTGTAGTTAACCCCTATTGATAGCAAAGTCTGATTGGTATCTATTTTCTGCAGGAAATGAGTGACTGTAGCTTATTACACCTACGGATGTACCGGTACAGGAAATATTTCAGACCTCTACAACGACATCTCTGAAAAATGTTCCGTACTGTACCACCTTTTATCTCACTGTGTACTATCCCTCAGCGTGCACACACGTTCTCACGGAGCAAAATGAAATTAAATCTGTACTAAAACAGATATTTTTTTCCTTTCATGTCTGCCCTGCCTTATCATTTATTCAAGTTCCTGCGTAACCAGTTTCTCTGTTAGTTAACAAATTAAATGGATGCTCAATGCAGTAAGCCGTTACCTTTTTAAGCAGGGGTTACGACATGAAATGAAAGCATATTACGTCGGGTTTGATGGAAGTTCAAAGCACACCTTGACTCTTTTAATGAGAAAACAAGCTTGAGCTGGTGTACTCGCCAGGGCCCTCCATGTTATGAATAGCTTGGTCGCCTATACATTACAGCAAGAAATTCAACATGTCTGCCAGGGGTACTTGGGGAAATCACATTCCTTGGTGTGTGGGAGTGTTGCTTTTTATTACCTGCCTCAGAGCTTCAAATCCAATTCCATCTCCTCACTTCTCCCTGGGCCTTCCTCTGTCAGTGCTGAGAGAACATTGGATAGGCGATGAAGCAGCCTCATGGATGGAACGGCTATAGCCTGCAGGTGACTTTAAATTAACACCCTTCATTAAGAGCATCCATCACATGGGATCCATAGGGAATCACCACGGAACACCCATGACACCTAAGTAAAGAGCTCATAGGAAAAAAAAGCACTAATGCTGAATATTTCCACATCAGTCTTCAATGAAATAATCCACCTGTCTGACAAGAATTTCCAGAAAAGGTTATTCTGGGTACAGTTGGAAGATGTCACGAGTTCTTATTTTTCTAGCTTTGGCTGGTTGTAAAACAAGGCAGACTTTCCAACCAAGGGTTAGGAGAAAGTCTCAACCTTACTGTGACAATTCAGTGCAGAAATGGAGAAGGCCTGAGCATAAATTTACAAAAGCCATTTTTTTACAGCACAGCTGCATCCTTTATGAGGTAGAGAATGCCTAACCAGCCATCCACGGCAGAAGACAGGCCAGGCATCCACGGTGACAGCAAAAGGCTGCTTCGTTTACATTCAGGGCGACTTAGACGCTATTCCCTTTGCCAACTTATCCTGCTGAAACAGCGGCCACACTTGGCCGACAGAGCTGTGATTTTTCAGCGGCCTGGAAGCTCCGGGGCTAGTGGAGGCTTTAGCAAGGGGAAGAGGCGAGAAATCTGGGCTGCCGAGCACACCAGTGGGCCGAGATCCCTGAGCTGAATTTCTGAAAGGCTCATTATTCTGGATTGGAGAGAAAGTGGCATTGAGGGGTGGAAGGGGTGAACGGGAGCTCAAGGCAAAGTGTCCGTCAGAGCTGCTGTGGTGCGTTTAGACACATCACCGCTGGGACAAATGGGGATCAGGGGTTGGACTGAGATCATATGACTCACCCAATCCAACACCACGGTGTTTCACTGTACAGACGATGTAAGTCGTATAATTGACGCCCTGTGGACTAGCTCGCGTTTTTCCTCCTTCCTGTCCTGATCAGCCAAACTCAAAATCATAAACAAAAACAAAGTGCTCGTTTGAACGTGCTTAATAAATAAAGACGACTGCCGACGGCGCCGCTGTGACATAATATCAAATCCAAATTAAAACATAAGAGAATGCTCTTTACTCCCTTTTATTTGAGTCCAGTCTCGGTGCAGCAGAATACATTACTATCTCAGCTTAGCACGCTCATAACTGACATCTCACCAATCTACATTCAAGGGCTTCAAAAGGGAATAAAATTATGAGGAAATTACAAGGCAAGTGAGTTTTGGTCCCATATGGGGAATTAAAACTTATTATCTGTGACAACCTGTCAGCCAGTGAGAACTCAAACATGAGCACAAAGCTCCGAGAGCCGCAGAAGGGAGCAGGGAAAAAAAAGAATGATAAAAGAAAAGGGGAAGGAAAAGAGAAAGGGGCAGTTAGAGACATCATTTCTGCGCAGATAAAGCACCTCCCGGTAGGCTGAACAGTAAATGTTTTCGACGACTGTGATTTGACAAGCTTGATCTCAATGTACAGTGTGGTCATATCAGTTTTTTTTAGATCTCACGTTTTGTGTTGTATCCTGTGTGGAGCCATCCTGGTTTAAACAATACACTGAGTGCTTAGGTGCGGTTTCTTAAAGCGGACGGCTCAATCTAAAGTAGGAGCGTAATAGTTAGACGCTGCAGTTATTTAGGGGAATGTGTGCTGGTGATATTGGGGAAGCTAACAATAAAGGATAGGCTAAACAAATCATATATCTCCTGCCATTTAACAAGTTCAAGCATAGCCCTTCACAGTCACTTTCACCAGTTCAAGGGAATTAGAATACTCTCCGGAGTCGGCAGTCAGATGCAATTAGAGGGAATGATGGCAAATTAGACTAAATGATCACGCTGTCTGATTTAATGGGCCCGAATTGGTGCTAGCTTACACTCCCATAGCCATGATGTCATCACCATGAATCCCAAGAGTGCAAGTCAAACATTTTACTTTAACGTTCCCTGAGGAAATCCTCCATTCTTATTTGGTCCACCACCCGACCCTCACATCCCACCTGGGAATGCCGAGAGAGCCGCGTGAAAGTAGAGCAAAGCCTCAAATCTTCAGAAGGAAAGAGCTTCTCAGAAGCTGGTCCAAACATCCGAGAGCTACCAAGTTAAGGCAACTTCAGAAAAGGCCTCCAGAACTTGGCTACTGCTTGGAGTTTCCTTTTGTTTTTTTCTTGCAGAACAGAAAACTGTTTTGCATGCGGTGGCTTTTACGACCAGCTGTGTGCTTCGCCGCGGCTCGCCCTGCATATGCGAACAGAATTACGAGTCTACGGTGCGCTCCGGCAGCCACAAGTCTTCCTGTAAAATAATACAGTGGCAGGGTGAGGAGGGTGGGGGGGGGGGGATGAGCTGAATTTTGGTTGCTCATTCCTCGGCTTTGTGTCATCCTGCTGACATCTGCTACATTTGCATGGCAGCTGGAGATCCTTGGATTAAGCGCTTACAAGAGTATTGCCATATCTCATTTAACAACATAATCATCTTATGAGGGAAGCGATGTTTCATCCCCGATGCTTTACAAAGCTTGGTGTGCAGCTTCCACTTACTCTCTCTCCCTTTCTGCCTCTCGTCTCCCTCTGTCCCTCCTCTCTTTCCTCGTCTCTGTTTTCCTCCCAGCCCTTTTTCCTCCAAGCTGTCTCTCTTTTGATGCTTGTAACTTGCTGTTTGGGGTAATCTTGCTGTACAGGACGTAATGTGTGCGCGGACGAGTGTAGATCACATTACTTACCAGACAAGTCCTTCACTTCTTCTTTCTTTTTTTTTTCCCTACCCGCCACTCCAAGGCTATCTGGTCCACAAAAGCTCAATCAACATTTCGCCAAGGTCTCTGAAACAACAACAGCAACAAAAAAAGAATGAGCCGCATCAAAACATGAGCTCCAAGGGATGTCTGAGCGCTAATGCCACCTCTTGTGGGCAAACAAGAGGTCAGTAAAAAAACGTAAACCTGGAAAAACAGTGTCTTTGGAGTCTGTTATCTTCTACTACTAATGCTAAAATGGACACTATTAACTATTTTATTTTTGATGAAAGTCTTTTAAAATGCCGTCCACATATTTTTAGGATGTTCCTACAATGTTAGGATAATCTTTAAACACTTCAGGTTCATCTTAATTTATATTCTTCATTTAAGTGTTGCTTGGTTTTAAAAACTGGGCACGTTTGGTTCATAATCCCCAGTGGAAGAGGATTATTGATTTTTGTAAGGCCCTGAGTTTTTCTTAATGCTAACATAAGGTTGACAAAATGAGCGGGTTTTAATCATTGCACAACAAAAAAATAAAAATAACCATAAAGGGAGAAAAATATTTCCATATCATCCCAGAAGCAAAACGTCAACATTAGCTCCTAATAGCCTGATTACTAACAGGAAAAATGACTCTTCTTTTTCCTCCACTCCATTTGTTTCTTGATGTTTTCTTTTTAACAGCATTTAGCGGAAAACCCACCAACAATTTAATTCAGCTCAATTTTATTTATAGTTCCACTCAACAACAGTCATCTCAAGACACTTTGTATTCTAAAGTAAAGACCCTACAATATTAGAAAGAGAATATTACATATCCATGATAATAATGAATAGTTCCATGTCCGACAAGAGGCACAGCTAAAAAAAACAAACAGGTCATGCACCGTGAACGTGACAGAACAGTTTGAGTTAGTGAAGAATTCTTAGTGTTTGTGGTTTTGTCTGAAATGTCAAAATCCTGAGGAATCCTGAGTGTTTCTTGTTTAGTGTATGCTACTACACTACACACACAAACAAATGCAACATTCACTAGTAAGCACTGCCTTAACACAGTAAGGGTTTTGGCCATTCTATAATACAAGGCACTTTACATGTTAGATTACTGCTTGTGTTGCATCATGTGCCATGTACGGAGCAATATTTACATTTTTATGAAGAAAACTTCTTTAGAGAAAAGTCACACTTGGTTGTTCTGGTGTCTGCGTTATCCTCAGCTTATTTCAACCATCCTAAACATTTGCAAAGTGGACTGTTTGCAGTAAATAGTCTTATCTGTATATGATGATATGATGGGTAAAAACTTCTCACATCGCCTGCGATAAATTTTAGAAGCGGCAAAATGAGAGAATAACTCTGTGTGTGTGCAAGAGGGGCTCTCTAATTGAAAAGTTGCATTTAACAACATACAGCTGTCTCTGTTTCACATACATTCATTGCAAGATTTGAAGTTTCATGTACATGAATTGTGTAATAAACACAAGTACAAACTCAGTTGTGTTTGCCTGATATCCACAAATTCTCTTTGTTCTCTTCTTCATGTAAAACAGAATCAAATCCCTCCCGTCATAGCAACATAATACCAAACATGCATGGGAGACGAATAGATTGTGAATATCTAGGTAATGACCGCTGTTTGCAGTGTTCATTTTGTACATGTAAATATACAACCGAGTAAGTGTCAATTATCAATTAGTCAATACACAATTAAAGTACATCGAAGTTCTATAAACGGTAAAATAACAGAGAGCGCGGGGGGGGGGTCATGATTTAATGACCTAACATTAAACATTCAGTTTTATAGCCATGCTATACTTTTAACAACTACATTTTCAGATCTATAACCAAGTGCTGCAAACATTAATTTAGAAGAAGCGAAGGGATCCACTGGCTGCAGGGCACATGTGTCCCGTTTGTCCTCTGGTTAATCCACCTATAGCTGCACTGATCACAGACCAAAGTCAGCTTATAAGAAAGATTACTTGTTATGGTCTGTCAAATCAAACATACTTGTAATAATAAAGTGTTTTCAGATTGTCACCTGTGAAGTGTTTCCATTTGTTTTAATGGAATATCAAAAAGCAGCAGAGATGTTTGGCCTTTTAAATACAGCAGGAAAGGCCAGAAACAAATTCTGAGCAAGATGGCAGTGCAGGTGATGTTAGTATTGTACTGAGTATGTTAGTAGTGTCCGTGCAGAGCTTTATGTGGAATATATACAAATACAGTTTGAAGCTGAAGAGCGTGACGTTTTTCAGCAGGGCTCAAAATGAAGAACGTCCTGTAATTTATAAGACAAAGCATAAATAAAACAAAAACATAGCAGTTATAGCAAAAGGCACAGAAAAACAAGAAAATGTTCTGGTAAAGGACTTTTTTTTTTCTAAAGTCAGTTCTTTACCGTGACCTTTCTGAGCTTGAAATTTTCCTCCCTTGCTTCAGACAGGGAGATAAATGGGTCCGTGTCCGCTCAGGTTACCGACACAAGTCCAATTATTTTGTCTTGGTTTTCCAATCTGGTTTGCCTTTTTAGCTTTTCCTTGAGTGTGTGATCAAATCTGTGCCTGTTCCTGAAATCCTGGCCCGCTCGCCTTTTCCACACCATGTTTATTTAATAAAGAAATCTACAATATCAAAATCATCTGATGGGCGCCTGATATGAGATAGCAGCACGGTGCAAAAATTTGCTGATGCTGTCAAGCCCTTTTTCTTCTCTGTGGTTGCTCTGGTAAGCAATTCACATTTTCTTTTTACAGTGCCTCGCAGTCATGATTGTCTCAACAAGGAAGGCAAATATTCTTGAGCGAGATGACCTTGTTATTTCTTCACAGATGGACAAATTTTTAAAGCCATGCACGCAGAAGCATTATTCAAATTCTCATGGGCAAGACTGTTTCCATGTGCATTGTTGTGCCTTTAGTGGTCATGTACACTACCACTCCCTATGGAAGAAAGTCTTCAACCTTAAAGTGTTGCATATATGGGTACAAACAAAAGTGTTTATGTGGAAATAACAGCAGTTATTTTGTTGATAATTTATGCTACACCTACATTAGAAAATCTGCATTATTAAAATATTGCTTTTATAAATGCTCCGTTAAAGTGTTATTCTTCTAATTTAAGTTGTATTTAGAGGCTTTAACTGTGATGTTATGAAGACAAAATACGATCCTACAGAGACAGATCTCTAATAAGATAATTGATTCACTAACTCATGTTCATGTTTTGTAGGTGGAATTTAGAAAAATACCTTCATGTTGATTTCGCTATGACTTGAGACTGACGACTGAGACCATAAACGCATCAAAATAATGTTTAATCGTGTCCTCGGTCAAGTAAGAAGCTGGGTGGGTTTCTCATAGACAATTACAATTATCCATGACAGACTTTTATTTTGCAGCCAGAAGAGTCTCCCCCTGCTGGCCTGTAGATAGAATGTAGGTTTAAAGCTACAATACAGTTTTTATTTTTAAATATGGTTTAAAAATGTTTTTATTCTTCACACAATCAGGTTATTTTTGTGGAGATGCGTATAAAAATTTACATCTCACTAGTAATACTTTTTACTTTATTCTGGTGTCTTGATGTGTTGATTTCTAAAAGCTTCGCTTTTATGCAAATTCACATTTAATCATTATCCTTAAATTAATCTATGCGTGTGTCAAACACACTGTGGCTGGGATAGAAATCCGTAGTGATCTCGCAATTTCTACCCTACATCACATCCTAATCATCTTTTTCCCCCTTTGTAGGTCAAAACTTCCCCAGGACACCACAAAGCAACAAAATACAGTAAAAGTACAAGGTGATGTTAGCCTTTGAATGAACCGTTTATATAAAAGGACGTTTGCCACAGGGTGTATTTCTTCTACTCTGAGACCTATTTTATGTCTAAATTCATTTGGGGACATTACAGGTCACAGTGTCCATTGGTTTAGTACAGTTTCTGGTCATTGTGAAGCAACTTTAGCCTGTATGTACCATATTATATGCTCTGTAGCGTCTGGGTGTTGTGCACCAGTGTGGTTTCTTCACAACTTAATTTAGTTTACTTACTAACTCGCAAAAAGTAAATACTAAGGAAATTTTCCTTATATGTTTATAGTTTACATATATTTATTCTTTATATATATATATAAAAAAATAAAAACAACTAAGCTCAGAAGTCTGGCTGGTGTCAGGCATAGATTGAATGGGCACCTGTGAAGGGGGCCAGGAGCCTGTACCAGAACTGAACTCAAGTGCGGGATGAAGTGCAGAGGCAGAATAGCTGAGCTAAAGTAGTTTTTATTTACAATGGCTTAGGGAAAATGAGGAGACATAAAACCTAGGAACTTAGCGTGGCAAGATGTACAATATAGTGCTTGGTGGGGGAACGCTAGTGTGGGGGCAAAGTGAAACCTAGAAACTGGTTGGGCCAGGGGTTATAATGATTACTGGAATGGAGTGGCTTACTTGGGCAGGAGGGGGCTGAGACTCGGAGGTGGGAGGCAGAGGTTCAAGTGAACCAGCCTCCTAGATTGACATCAACAGATTGATGGTGCTCCTAGGAGTGTGGCTGAGAATCCTGAGAGGGTTTGTGTCCAGAGTCCACAAGGCGAACCTTAGTAATGATGTCATGGTGTAGCTGGCCAGTACAGCTAGGAGAGAAGATGACAAGGTAAGCATAGAAGGAACTTGGCTCTTGAGCTAGCGTTTGAGCCTGTTACCAACTTAGGGGGGCTGACAAACTAGCGGTAAGGCAGCAGTGAAGCCGGCCATTAATACTCTCCATTGATTGCCCAGAATTAACTCCAGGAGTGCTGCCCAGGTGAGAGTATGGTAGGACTGCTCCAAGGTGGGTACAGGAGGCAGGGATTCACATAGGCCACACCCAGCTGCTTACACAGACCATGACAGGCACCATCTATGTTGGGTTTTTTACAGCACCATGCACATCTTAATGAAGTAAATAGTGGTGCAGCGGATCCAAAATCTCTCGGATCGGATCACGGTTTTAAGTCACGGATCGGATCAATTTTCGAATCAGCAAAAAAAGACAAAAATTTAACTCGCCATTTACTTATTTAGGTATTTTTTGCCTATTAAAAAACATTCAACTCAAGACTCATTCCACGCAATTATATAAAAACAAATTAAGGTGCAATATAGGGCAATACAGGGCTTTGTATCTACCACTTCGCTGTGATATAACGAGCTGTCACGGTCACGAAGCTTTCCGTTGCCCTGGAGGTCCACCCATTTGTAGTTGGGCAACAGAAGATGCTGGGACAGTTCAGCCATAACTTTAGACTTCTCCTGCTCATACATGCTTGGAACGATCTTGTCACTGAAGTGGACGCGCAACGAGATATCATAGCGTGGCTCAAGCATGTTCATCACAGTTTAAACCCCTTGTTTTGCACAACGGAATACGGCCTCCCATCTTCAGCTCAACACCCCAATAGCTTTTGTAATAGCTTTAACCCGGTCGGATTGGGCAGCAAAGGGCTGCTTAAATGCCACAAACTCTTCTGCTCCTCCACCTGGACCGCCAGCGCTGGCCATAACTATGGCTTGACAGACTGACCACGCGCATCTTAGACATACTTTTTTTCTTTTTTTTTCGAATCTTTGGATCACGTGCGTGCCGAACCGTGGAGTGGGATCGGTCCGGATTACGGATCAATAGTGATCCGTTGCACCACTAGAAGTAAAGCATCTCATCAGCATACTATCAACCTCCTACTGATACTTGCATTATTTGTCAAACTTTGGAAAAGTTGTGGTGTTTTTTTTATTTTAGTCAAGACAAAAGCACAGCTTGTGTCTATCAGAGGGGAGCGCACTCTTTGCCATGACGCCAGTTTTTTTCCCCAGAATTTTCAATAATATTAAAGCATTTTTCCCCCGTTTAATTTGATTAATTGCTAGCCATCGGAAGAGAGTCTTCGTGTAAATTTGTCATGACCAACAAACGTGACAGGATTAAAAGTAAAAACAAAACACCAATGCTGTCGTGGAGCATAGCGAAGCTCTGAAGAAGCCCAACCAGAAATCACCCAAAACCATCACAGGAAGCGCAGCGTGCTTTCCCGTTTGATCACTTTAACCATGACTAATGTCTCAGATTAGATATGGATGCAGAGCAAACGACCAAAGCGTTTGGGTTGGAAAAGACAGCATTAATTCACTGCGTTATTTATGAGCTATATGTTTATTTTCTTCAGTAGCTCCAGCTAAACATATGGTGTGGTAAATTGAGGCGGCTGAGAGGAACAGGTGGTCAGTTTTTTACAGGACGGTTTCTGTATATGAAAAAAGGGAGAAATAGAAAAGTGAGAGAAAAATAATCTAGAGGGACACTGGATGGTTTTTTTGAACTACTAAATAAAGACAGAAACAAATGGACCCGTAAACAGAACTTAACTGATCAAACAGTGATCACTATTAGAGTTACAGTTAGTTATAATTAAAGTTAGGTTCATAAGTATATGTAACTTTTTGCCTTGTTATAGTGCCACAGTGGATTTTAAATCAAATGATCAAACTATGTGATTGAAGTGAACTTTCAGCTTAAATTCAAGGGCCTCAAAATGAATCGCATAATTGACTGACAAGCAGTTTCATGGCCAGGTGAAACCTATTCCCTTGTTATTTCATGACAGAGTAAGCAGATAAAAGATCTGGACTTGATTCCAAGAGTTGAACGTTGCATTTTGCAGAACTCTTAATCTGAGGTCCAAAGAGATGTTGGTGCAAGTGAAGGAGACCATCGTTAGACTGAAAAAAACTGGAGATGGGGACGAGGTGGACACTGAGATTTAAACCGCGCAGAGTGGAGACTGAAAGAAGGCGGGCAAGAAGATAACTGAACTAGTTTAATAATTATAATATTCACTATACCAGTGTTGGAAAGTGGTAGTGAAGTAAAGAGCACACTAGCAGCCAAACACCCAGGAAAGAAGGCAGATGAATGATTACAGACCTTCCTTATTGAACTTACGGATAAGCTTCATTAAAATGGATGATCACGAATTATTTCCTTGGATAAAAAAAACTCCTTTCACATCATCTAACCCAGACCTTCCCAAAGTGTGGGGCCCGCCCCCTAGGGGGGCCGCAGAGTCATTGCAGGGGGGGCGTGGCATGAAAAGGGGAAAAAAAAAAAACAATGCTTGGACACTGCTAGCACGGGCGCCCACACAAACGCAAAGCAGGAGATGAAGCATCGCTGAATATGTTTCCAAACCAACTTCATTCTAAGCCAAAGACTAGAAAATATGGTGAAGCAGATCTTCCCTTTGGTTTCACGTGCACAAGTGCCGAGGTAGGTCTCCCCTGCAGGATTGGTTTTCCCTGCGTCAGGAGCAGCGCTAGGCTCTTCATATCACGGACAAACAGTATCCCACATTCTTGATTTTAGTTCACAAACACTTCTCATAATGACTAACTACTCCTGACATTTTGGAGGTGTTAGCTCTTTATACAGTAAAGTTACAGTGGGCAGAGAGGCATTTTTTGAAAAATGTATTGATAGCAATGTTGAATATTATTACACAGGAAAAAAACAACTACATGTAAAATAATCACACTGTGACACCTCTGCCTTTCTAAATAGAGGGACAGTAACTGTGTGTGTGTAAGCCTGTAAAACCTGGAGATAGAGGCAAAATACTGTTAATCTGACTATCTGCCGTTCTGCAATTCCTCTCATGTAAACAATAACGTGGCGCACAGCGTGACGTGAAAAAAGGCACATACCTTTGACGTTGCCTGACAAACTCTGTATTCCTCGTCCACACGTAAACGCAAAAAAGGAGTTTTAAAAAAATCTCCGTTTTCGGTGATTTGAAACGTGTGGGCGAAACAGCTGCGTTTTCAAAAATACCCGTGTAGGTGTGGACGTAGCATAACAGAGTTAGTAGTTTATTTTATTACTACCTGTAATTTTTTGCAGATTACTTGTGTTTGCTTAATTGTTTACTAAATGTTTGAGGTGTGAAATAAACCGCAATGGAGCAAAATATGGGTGTGTGTGGTTGGAGGATGTGTTTGTGCGTGCGTGTGTGTGTGTGTGTGCGGAAGGGAGGGGGGGAGCATTTTTCTTGTAAAACAAAGGGGGGCCCAGCAGAAAAAGTTTGGGAACCACTGATCTAACCAATTCAAGAACACTCTCAAGCAAATATAGTGGGTTTGCAAGATGCAAACCACTGGTTATACCCGAAGACTAACAAGGCGAGATTAGGCTTTGGCAGAAAACATCTAACAGAGCTATTAGCTCTGAAAAACAATCTTTGGACAGATGTAACCAAGGTGTACTTTTACAAAAATGATGTGAAGAGAGAAGTATGGTGAAAGAGAGAAACAGCTCTGTTAAATCTGTTGAATTAAACCTGAAAGTGTGCACTTCAGTCCGATCTTGTTTCAATTACAATCCACTGGAATGGTGTACAGAGGCAAAACTACAAAAGCTCAGCTGTTGGACAAATATTCACGGATCTGACTCCATGTGTATCCATCCTGTATGTGTTCTCATACATGATGGATATGGGGAACCCTTTCCATCCTGTATGGGAACACTGGGAATTTCAGAGAATCTTGTCATGATCTTGTATACTCATTCATTAAGAGTCAATAAATCAGTCGTGTTTACTCTCATTAAAGCCTTTTGTTGATGGATTTCATGGCACGTTTTTGTGCACCGAGTAGAGGGAGTCCATGGTTCGCTAATAAGTAAACTTGTTACCACGCATGTAGATTGTTCCATTGAATAGAGACTTCTCTCTGAGGCATTGGTGAAATGTTTCCTCACGAAGCTGCTTGTGGGGTGTTCACACTACCCCATAAACAGTAACCCTCCACTTACCTTACAAGCAGCTATCCTTCAACTCTTTCTTTCTTTATCTCCTGTGAGTAGCACGGCCCTGGGGCACCCTTTTAAATGAGCAAATATCTTGTGATTACCTGCTAGAATTCTCTCCTCCTTTTTCCCCCTTTTTTAACTTCCTACTTCCTTCCTCAAAGATTGAAATTCCCTTAAAATAAGATTCTGCGCTCATGTGTTTTTGTCAACTTCTTCAATATGTTGCTTCTGCTTTAATGAGACAAGACTACACTCTTTTGTTTCCTTAAAGCAGCTGAATGTTAAACAAAATAACGCTGATAAAATAGCGCTTAAAACAACAAGGGTACTACCGGCGCGGCGCGCAGCTTTGTTTTGCAAAAACAGCATGTTTCATTACCTCTCACTGTAGATTTTACACAAAGCAACAGTTGGCCGGCACATATGGCAGACAAAAACGTGGGCACTGTTGTGTGGCCCTGCTTCATTGTACACAGATGTTTGGCTAGAGTAGGGGAAAACATAACAGAAAAGGAATTTGGTATTAATTAAAATTTCCATCTTCCTAGATTGACATCAACAGAAAATGTTGTACAATTGTTTCATCATTCCAATATAGCATTTGTAGGTTTGTTTTTTAAATAAAGCATTTTATAACAGTTTCGTGTTTCCCAGGGCGAAAGCTAAAGTTAAGATATGCGATCACTGCTGTTTGTCTGATGTTAGCAAGACTGTGCTGAAAAGCTGTCAACCAAATATTTTGTGGGGTTTTTTTGGAAGGTGGTGTCTCTCCTTGGTTCAAACCTCCTGGTTGCCTCAGGACTTCCCTGCGCGTCCCTCAGTTTCCCCCCGCAGCCTAAAGACACGCTTGTTATCTAAACTGGTGTTTCTTAATTGGCCTTGTAAATGTGAGAGTGTGTGGTTGTCTGTCTGTGTTATAGCCCTGTGATGAACCGGCGACCTTTACAGGGTGTCCCCCGCCTCTCATCCAGTGTCAGCAGGCATAGGCCTCAGCCAGTGGATGGATTGGAATCTCCTTCTTGCTCCCTTCAGGGGTCGGCACGGAGGATCGGAGGATCGTCTGCCTCCATCTCACCCTATCCCTTGCATCTTCTTCTGTCACACCAACCCTCTGCATGTCCTCCTTCACTACATCCATGAATCTTCTCTGTGGTCTTGAACACACCTTCCCCTCTTTCCTCCTCCTTTGTCTTCATGCAAGAGCAGATGTGTACCGTTCCCTGTATGGAAATCTCCTCCTGAATTGGTTTTTGCATCAAATGCTGTTTCTGAGACAACCTTTTCCATTTATCCAGGCTTGAGACTGGCACTAGGAGTACAGCAGCTTGTCCTGGCACAGACAACCAGCCCAACTGCCATGTTTGCTTGTGCTGCTGGCTTTAGGCTGCTCAGGAGTGACATTTCCCTAAATGACTACAAACTGGTGCCGGGCATTGTGCTTTACTTCCTGTATAGCTTCAATTTCCTCTGTGTATGGCAAAGCTGAAAGTGCATAAGCTTCCAGCATAACGTTCACCAACATCACCTCTTCCAAGTGGCAACGTTCACAACAAGCCCTCTGAGCAAGCGTTGCAAATAAAACGTGAGAAATTACGAGTGCTGCGCATCAATCACATTGATTCTCCCGGCCTCATCATCCTGTATTAAGTCCTTTAGTATAATAATGTTGTCAGTGGATTTGGCGCAAGGTGTCTTCACGCTGCCAGTGTCAGTTCATTTAGACGCTCCCCCGGAGCCCTGGCAGCTATCATTGCTCATAACCACCGTGTCAGTCAAAAACAGGGGCAGAAACACAGCATCTTGCCCTGCGGAGGTGCTATCACGATGAAGGGAAGAAAGACGCCACATCTTGGTGAAAGGGTGTGTTAAATGTTGTTTCTATGAATATCAGATATGTGACTCGGGCAGAGGGAGGATTTAATGGAAGTAAACTACTTCTGACACTCTTGACTGGCAGTTTGCTTTCATGGTAAGGCACATTCGCCGTGACACGAGCACTCCCACCGGCAGCCAGCGAATGCTCGCCCCTGGATCCCTCACTTGTCAAATGTTATTTTTGAGATAAGCACGCATGATTCATGTTTTGATAGCAGAGTCTCAAATGTCACCTTGCGCTGATCATCAGAACTTAAAGTCCTTCCAATAACAATAGCAAGGACTGAGCATCCCAAAGCTGCTCGTGAATATGATTTTTTTTTTTTTTTTTTTTACAAAAAGAAAGAAACTGCCCTTGGTGTTGGTCCAGCTCAGCGGGGGAAGCTGCGTACTTTTCATTCCGGAGATCGAAAATGTCCATTTTTAGGCCAAATTCTCCATTCTAAATCTGTTTTTCCATTCGGTTTCCAGGTGCATGCAGTGTGAGACAGCGTTCGCTCTTCCCTCATCCTGCATTCAGGGGATGTATTTATCGACTGACAGTCAGAAAATAGGACACAGGAAAACATGTGCAGCCGGTACATTGGGGTTTCTGGAAAGATACACGCATTTCCAGGGTTGTGTTCATCGCCACAGCTATCGTGGAAGAGTCCCGTCTATCTTGATGGACCCGAGGTTACAATTTGCATGTATGGAACTATTTAATAAATGCATTTGATTGATTTGGTAGCAATCTTTTCCCCCATTCTATCTCCCTTCGGATTAGAAATGGAAATAAATCCTACTGCATATGCCATAAACCCATGCGTTTCACATTTTTGCTCATGCAGATTGCAAAACCTCCGTCTTCTGCACTTTGTGGCGTCTTCCACTTCCATGTGAAACATCAGCCTCAACATGTGAGCGCTGAAGAAAATGATAGAAATAGCTTTTTTTTGTCATATCCATCAGAGATCAATTAGAAATGATTAGAGGTGGTTAATTGTTACGTTTTTTTAATCTAGGAAAACAAATAAAGAGGCGTAAATCTAACATTATGCTCACACCTCCCCTTTTATCACAGTATCTGCAAACAGGGGATTATAAGCTTTCATCAACAACTGCATTTTTTCTTTTTTCGTTTTTTTTTTAACAACTAATGGCCATTTAATTCCCCCAATAAAATGAAGGTGAAAAAGTTTTAACAGCTTTTCCTTTCCATGATCATTTTCTGTGTTCCCTATTCCTCCCCATGTTCCACAACCCAATTAGGGCTGCGCAGAACTGTGCAATGTTTCCGAAAAGCCTTGAGCTGCACGATGGCTCTGAATGCCCAAGGTGTGTTATTATCTTGTATTAGTGCACCACCTGCCTTGCCATAATGATTAGGTAATTGGCTCAGTGCGTGTCTTGAAATAATAAAGAAAGGAGACGTTTTACTCTGATTAAGGAAAGAAAGCGGATCAAGTGAGTGAGAGCGAGGCCACCAAGACCTGCAAAACACATTTGCTGGTGTAAAGTCAGAGTCTATAAAAATTTAAATATAATAAAAATTCACTGCGAAGTTTAAGTCAGTGATTTGGAAGCAATAGATGTATCATTAAATAGCTATCAGGGATGCTGAATGGCTTCAGGAGGAAGGAAAGTGAGCTTGAGACAGAAACTTTATACATAACGAAAAAAAATCAAATATCACAAAGAGAAATTAAACCAGCCACTTAGCGAGACAACAGTGCTAACGGTGGTTAGCATTGTTGCCTCACAGCAAGAAGGTCGGTCTTTTCTGTGGGGAGTTTGCATGTTCTCCTGGTGTCTTTGTGGAGTCTTTTCCGCTACTTTGGCTTCCTCCCACAATCCAAAGACATGCAGCTGGTGGGGTTTGGCTGATTGGTGATTCCAAATTGCCGTTAGGTCAAATCAAAATCAAATCAAAAATTTATTTATATAGCACATTTAAAAACAACAACGTCGATCAAAGTGCTTCACAAATTAGGAAATAAATAAGATACGACAGATTTACCAAACAGCAACACAAGACAAGACAAACTTAGAAGCCAACCAAATGATAGTCAAACTAACTTAAGTCAGAGCCAGGGTAAAAAGATGAGTCTTTAAGCGAGATTTAAAAGACTGAATAGACTCAGAAGAACGAATGGCAATAGGGAGGTTGTTCCACAGTCTAGGTCAGGGGTCTCAAACTCGTGGCCCGCGGGCCATTTTGCGGCCCACGTCACCTCTACGCATATTGATGTGAAGAAGTTTTTTTTTTTTTTTAATTATTAAACGGAAAATGACAGTGTTACAGGCATGGCCCTTTCAGACTGTAGCCTCATGGGCGGTGTAGTCCGTGCTGCAGGGAGAACGTGTGGGACCGCCCCTCCCGCTGTGTGTGTGTGTGAGCGTGAGGAAGCGAGAAAAAGTAAAGTCGAAAAGAGCGAGGTGCTACCAAGCAGAAACAGGAGATGGAAGCATGTAAATATAAAAATAACGACTGCAGCCAAAAAGAGTGCCCAGTTGTAAGTAAGCTATTAAGACTCGACTGCACACTGTGTTCGTGTTTTCCTCCGAAACAATAAAGTTCTGCTGGAGCAGCCTTTCAATACCTCTTTCTGTCTCTCGCTAGCAAAGTTGACCCAGACAGTAAAGCTAGTTCTCGGCTACGAGCCCGACACGGAACCCAAAGTATTAACCAGAGGTCTCCTTACCACGGTTCGGGGCTGCGGGCCTGGCCGAGGTAACAAGAGAGAGCAAACATGTTGAGGGCTGTGTTAGTTCAGTGAGAGATTTATTTGGAAAGAAAACAATTTTCACTTGCAGTCGAAAACTAATGTGTACGCTTATGCTTGCATTTTTATTTTGTTAAATACAAACAACATTGTAGCAAAAGTGCTGCCACGCGTCTGGCCAGAAAGAGCTGTTTATTTGGTAGTTCAATGAAACTACTGTACTACACTGCTGAGTAACTTGTCTTCTGCTTGTCAAATACATTTCATTGCAGTGTTGACCCTGTGCTAACTTGCATATGACAAATGAAACTGAAAGGCTTTTAGATAGTTAAGAGTGAGAAAAAAATTGCGTTCATGTTTGCAATTTTGTCTTGTTACACAATATTTGGAATTAAATGAAACAAACAAAACACTACATTTTAGGAAATATTAATGGGTGTTTTTGTGTTTGTTTTTTTGTACTACTAAAGTGGTGCCAGAAGTGGCCTGTAGCTCATTTGAGTTTGAGACCCCTGGTCTAGGTGCTGCAATAGCAAAGGCACGATCACCTCTGGTTTTTAGCATAGACTTAGGTTGCATTAAGAGCATCTGGTTTGAAGATCTTAGTGTTTTTTTAGGATTATACAAATTGAGACGTTCTGTTAAATAGCTAGGTGCGATATTGTTTAAGATTTTATAAGTGATAGGCATGAATGTGAGCATGAATGGTTGTCTGTCTCTCTACGACAGACTGACAATCTGTCCAGAGTGTACCCCCACTCTCGCCCTATGGCTGCAGGATATGCTCCAGCCCCTGCACAACCCTGAATTGGATAGGCAAAAAAAGATGGATGGATAGATGGAAAATCATCAGTCTAAAAAAGCCAAATGTAAAAAGTGTTATTCCAAGAACCTCAAAAGGCATCAGCGAAAAAAAAAAAGTCGTCTGGAGGCTGTATGCCATTGTATTGGTATTAGCATGATCTCAGTCAAAGAACATTACGTCTGTTAAAACTGGGTAGACTGCATTTTCACCCTGAATGATGGCCCTCCAATGCGTCTAGACTGGTTATATCCTTGATGATATTCTTGCATTTATTAGACAGATTTACATAAATCATATGAATCTTTTTCACAAGCATGGCCTCTAAATTGCAGACAGAATTTTCAAAGCCAATTACTGGTGGTGGTTGCTGCTGTTTTCCTCTAAAGTTTCACTGCATACAGAGCATGCATTGAAACACTTCATGATATATCAGTTCTTTCCCTGCCAGCACCAGAATTGTTTCCACTTTTGAGGCATATACATTGCACTGCAGGAAGAAAACGAATACCTGAAGACTGTGTCAAGGTAGACACACAGCCACCCTGCTATGCATTCGCACACAAATTTCCAACGCGAGGCCTTGCTCCTCAGAAAGCAGGACATTTTACTACATTTCCTTGACAATATGTTAGCAATTTGTAGCATGTCGGGATGAGATCCCTCCCACTGGGTGACTGATACGAGTAAAACTCTACATTTCAGAGAACTTAAAAGAACGCACACATTTTGCACTGAGAAGGAAAATGGTTACTGCTGCCAAACAGCTGATGTTTGCTTTACATAATACATAACATATTTAATTTGGACAAAGCTTTTACACTCTCAGGGTTGTCCTTTGATTTATCTAGTTCAATGGCATGCACATATTCTTTCTCTGTAACACAGATTTCTTATTTAACTTAATGTTATATTAAAATTTGAATATCCACTCTTATTATATTCTTTGTATGATGCACTTTACACCAGCATTGCCCTTTAAAACTATCCCAATAAGTACAGAAGGTGGCTACACAAGAAAGTAAAAATCCTTTGCCCTGTAATGAAAATACTGTAGGTAGTGCTGGATGTTTTACCGGCATTGTTACTTGTGCTCTTACACAGCTAATATGACCTTATTAGATTTTAGACTGTTTCTAATTTTTGTTATTGCCTCGGGGTCAGTACATGTTGGTCTGCAGCTATCAACTTTACAGATTCATCAAAGTTCACCAAAATTAAACTTCAACAATCAAATTCATCGGTGATTTAATGTTATGCTACAGTCACACTGGGGAAAACTGTAGCTGCAATTACTGCAAGCGTGTGCAATGAACTTGTGACCTCATTGCATTTCGAATGCTTGCTTCAAAGACGTGAAGCGGATCTGCAACCACTCGATAAACGGCAATGAGACGGAATCAGTCAAGTTGGCAATTACATGCAATTTGAGTGTGATAAATAAGTGAAAATCACAAGTCTGTTGCCATTTATTGCTGTCAGCACACAGAGAAATCCCCATTATCTACTTGCTGTCTGTCCAGCAATAATAACATAGATCTGAAGCAGAACTTTAGAAATCCATCAGCAAAGAGTTGCTGCAAGACGGTGATGTGACACAGTCTCTCTGCAGCCTGTTTCTGTATAGTAAAGTCAGCTTAAAACTATGCCAACCAAATGAGTTAAATCCTGTTATAAAGAGGTGAGTTGCAGATGAGTTACACAGTAGAGCTGTACACTACTGCCAATTTTGGTATCATTCCAATAAAGTAAATACAAGGCCAATATTGAGAAGATACCAATACCGATTTTTTTAACCTTTAAAGAATCGTCATCAGTTTGCTAAATCCGAAGACATTTTAAAGACCACTAAATCTCTCTGAGTTATAATTTACACAATAACTGGTTAACAACAAAACCCACCTTTTGGAAACTGGATTGTTTGAAGACCTTGAATCTAAACTTCTGTTGTTTAAATGCGCTTTAGCAGAAATGACAGTCAACACAAAAATGTTCACATATTTTCCATATTTCTTATTTCCAGTTGACTACATACTGAACTTAGACGACAGAGATAAAGTATCTAACCTGCTTTGATAATATATTTGATACCAATGATATCTAATTTATTGATACCAATAACAAACACAGGTTGTCAACATGTTGCAGTCAACAGACTGCAACATGTTGACAACCTGTGTTTGTTAATACAGTAGACAATCATTTACAAACCCTCTCCAACCAGTCTGAGAGTGATTGCAGTAAATCCAAGTCAGATTTTTGGTGAAAAGCTTGAATCACTAAATGATTGAAAGAGGTTGAGGGTGTTACATGTTTGGTATCCAAAGGTTTTGTTACTTGCAATTTGTTGCTGAAAAAAACAACAAAAAAATCACCAAAACAAAAAGTCTATCTTTTCTCGTCGCAACAGGTTTGCCAGCCTGTTTTTACTATGATGTGTCTCAGTAATTATTCATACAAATCTGATTTAAAAAATGTAGTGAATTGTAATAATTTTTCTTGGCGTTAACAGATAGAATGACCAAAAGGATGATTTTGTTTATAGGTTTATGTCATAGCGAGTTTATCTTGCAGTCATGCTAATGATCTATTCTCTTTCCACGGGTTAGCCTACTCGTGAATATTGCCATTTAGGATGTGAGCATGGGAGATATTCTGGTGTATTCTTTTGATTGAAAAGAGGAAGAAAATGTAATTTTAAGCAAACTGTGGCCAGAGGGGTAAATGAATGGTAATGGGGTTTTAAAATTACAAGTAAAATTGAACAGATTATTTAGTTAAGTAATAACATCCTTGCTCACAGACGGCCCAGCTTCTCTCACTGCCAGCAACCAATATGCAAAGAAATACACATCTCTCGTGCATTAGGTAATGCATCCCATGTGTTTAAAACAGACTGAATTTTCAATTATTTTGTCAAGATGCACTTATTCAGATGTACCTATGTTTTATTCAGTTCCTGCAATGTGCAGCGTTTATCAAATGGTTAACATATTGGGATGTGCCAATTTTCAGTTTATATTTGCTGTGTTCTGAGCTGATGTGGGAGCAGTGATATGTCCAAGGATTTCATAAGCACCCATCTTAAACAGTGCTGGGGGGGTTGCCTCTCATCCGTTGACTCTCTGGCCATCTCAGCTACAGTATTTGGGCTGGGGTGGTTGTTACTAGGATAAATAGTAAGGGAGAGGTGGCTAATTGTAGAGCTTGCTCTGGGGAGTCCCCAGGCAGAGAAGATAACATGAGTGCTTCATCGGTGTCTTATCAATGAGTAATGACCTTGGCTGTCTTCCTTTGCACATGCACATACACAGAGGAACATGGCTGTGCACAAGCTCCCCGGATATAGAGTGACATCATCTCTAGGTAACCAAATAGATAAGTGGGAGTGGGTTTAGCGGTAAGGGGATTGGTTCCATTTTTAAGGTGCAGTGGGAGCCTAAGGAGAGTGGTGGTTAAGTTGTCCATTAGCACAGTTTGAAGATGGACTCCTGGGCTTTCAGAACCTTGCTTCAGCATAGAAAGTGAAATTGCTTGCTCTGTTAAAGTGGAGGAAAATATTTTTCCTAAAAGCCTATTGGATTTTTTTCTTCTCGGTCCCTCTGAAAAGAGGGTCACAGACAAAATACCTGTTTTACTGGAAATATAATTTTGAGATCAGTAATTAATAGATGAATTTGGAGAACCATAAAAAAAAAGAGAAGCCCTCGGTATAATGTTCAGCACTGAAGCAAATAATGGTGGGGACAATTTACACCATCAGTTTGGTTTTCTCCATTTTGTGTGTAATTATAGTGCAGCAACTGCGTTAGAAACCTCAACAAATAACAGAAAATGCACAGTGCTGCTGATTTGCTGTTTACTCCTGCATTCACTAATGTGTGATATTCTCAACATAGAACTGTTTTTGAACTTTAAAATACTAAATGAATATAATAAAATTAGCATGATTTTATCTGGAAGAGTCTTTGTGTCATGCAGTTGGAGAAATATTGATGAAAATCACTGTATGATTATTTGGGGTTTCTTTGCATGACCCGGAAATACTTATTTTTAAATTCAAAAGTTTTACACTGAATGGAGACTTGTGCCTCTGACTATGAGACAGTTACACATAAGACATAATACACAAACACAGGCTGATTTACGTAAACAATTTAAAAAATCCTCGCATTAACATGGAAGGATATCAAGTAGAGAGAGAAAATTTAATTAATAAAGTCACTCTCTATCCTACCAACAATTTTTTTTTGTAGCATAAACTTAAAACATCATGGTTTATTGGGTTTGATAGAGCTTTTTTGCAAAAGTGCCCCTGCATCCTTACATCTTTGGAAGTCTGCACTCTTGAGTGTACTTGCCAGAAGCAAGCTAGAAAATATGCACAAAGTTTAAGATGCTCACTCTAGACCAAAACAATGATTCTGACAAAAACAGACCCCTCCCCCCAATCGCATAGGTTGTTTTCTTAAAATATTATTTAATTAATTATATACATGATAAAATGTATTTTTTTAATATTAAATTAGAGCAGGGGTGTCGAACTCCAGGCCTCAAGGGCCGGTGTCCTGCAGGTTTTAGATATTAGCCTGAGTCAACACACCTGAATTAAGTTCATTACATTACAGTAGTTCATTACCAGCCTTCGGGAGAACTTCGAGACATGTTGAGGAGGTAATTTAGCCATTTAAATCAGCTGTGTTGGATTAAGGACACATCTAAAACCTGCAGGACACCGGCCCTCGACGCCTGCAGTTCGACACCTGTGAATTAAAGTATTGACACGTAAGTAATTATTATTGATGCATTTATTTATCTAATTTTGTTACTTTTAGCTCTTGATATTTATCTACCATTGATTTTCATTAATATTTTACTGGTATTTGTGAGTAGCTACATTTTACATTTAATTTACAGCGTTCAACAGCATGGTTGAAGGAGGTGTTAGAGCCATCTAGCTGATCATTTTGGCTAGAGCAACCATAAAGTTTTATATTTTTCTAAGTAAAAACTTGACAATCAAAACATTTTCCAGAAAGCCCTGAATTCTAACTTGCTGATGACACTGTCTTGTCTTTGCCTTGAGGGGGCTGTTGGCATTGTTGAATTGGATTAAATCGTTATTGTTACCAAGCAAGTTGGGACGATAGTCGTACTGTTATCTCTAATTCAAAATATGAGCATCTAAAGCTGTTTAAAACACAAACCATACCAAAGCACAGACCAGAGCAGTGATAAATAATAAACATGCATTGGTTTACACATAGATAACCTAAACCGAAGTGGGTGGGGGTGGGGGTAAGAGCTCGGGGTGCTTATACCTTCAGTAGTGTTACAAGTCCGCCTTGGCAGTTTTTCTCCTAACCCAGTTTCAAACAGAGTGTGTTTCACCTTGGAGCAAGCAAAGAGGCACTATTCAAATGGGGATAAAGTAGGCTGACAGTCGCTTTCCCCTGCAGATATGTCCTGCTTCAAAACTGAAACATCTCTCCCTCCTTGCACCCGGAGAATAAATAAAGAAATAAATCGACGACAAGGAGAAAAAGAAGAAATACTAGGCGCTGCTGCATCCTCCGGAGGATAACAAGAATAATGCCTTCATTTGCTGCAGGGCCTCCACTCTGCACCAAGTATAGACGTGGCTTTTATGGCTGTAGTATTTCTGATTGGCATCCTAGGACAGCCATTTGAATTATTTAATAGAGCTCCCATTCCCTTAGTGGAGTGAGAAAAAGAAATATGTTTGTGTTTGTGTGTGCGTGTGTGTGTGTGTTTGTGTTATTGGGTGTTTCTACGGTGCCTTGCTCTTTATTGTCTTTGCTTTGGCATTCTCTCAGGCTCAACTTAAGTCAAGTGAGGCTATTGTTTTAGCAAACAACTCAAATGTCAGTTTTTTTCTGAAGAAAAGTAACTAAAAAGTAAGTAAAACAAGGCGCTGATTCCGCAAAGCACCTAAAAAGAAATCCTTGCAATATTTCTGATGTTCAAATTTAAATGAGCAATGACTCAAACGTTGAATGCGTTCATCCTTCTCCCAACAGGTACACAGAGGTAAGTCAGTCAATCCAAAATCACAATGTAGAGCACAGGCAGGATATTGAAGGAATGTGGGCCTTGGGCTTTCACAAACCCGATCTATCTCCTGCAAGAGAGCGAGAGAGAGAATGAAAAGAGATGAGTTAGTCTCTGTGGTGTAGTATCTCCCCAGAGCCTTGTGTGGGAAATGTGCAGGTGTTACGAGATCTCCTGCTCTCCTACACATCAACATTCTTCAGCTCACCTTCTCCCTGCCTTCACTGTTTTTTTGTCTCACCCCGACAGACTGCATTAAAGATTCTGAAAGAGTTGAAATGAAATTTGATAAACCACAGCAAGTCAGCAAATCGTACCTATTCCTGATAAATGGATGCATTGTGACTCAGCTAGACAACACGATAATCTCTTGTGGGGATATTCAGAGCATCAGGCAGGTTGCCTAAATGTGACTCAAATACAAAAGTACTTTGCTGTCTGGAGGACTGTTTAGATATGACCGTCAACAGCTGTACATGACCCGTTTGACCAAGGCCTGCCGCAACCCTGCCACCGTTGCCTCTTACCCCCACCTCCCCCAAAACCTCCCGTCTTTATCAGGGCTGATCGCCTCAAGCCTGTCTGACCTTGGCGAGCAGATAAAATAGCAGACAGATAAGGAAGAAGGGGTTGGGGAATGAGCAGGAGAGATGAGAGCAAAGAGGAGTTGCTCTCGCTTGCCATCAGATGCATTTTTTCCTAAACTGTGGCTGTTTCAGAACCTCAATTTACATTCCTAGGGAAATCCTCTGGGAAGCTTTATGATAGATGAATAAGACTACTCTACCAGGGGGAGGAGATGAAGTCTGGGATGACCCGCTTTTGCAAATTTGGCCCCAGGGAGAAGGAAGAGGAAGCCAGGAAACTTAAGCTTTTGCAGAGTGGATATCGCTATTCAGACTCTGCAGTGACATTAGAGTGCTAAATTTATCATTGTGTCATGTTTTGGATTATGAATAAGGCTTAATAAATGCAGCATGCCCAGTTGGGGGCTACTCCTTAAATAAACTAGATTATGTAAACTGTTGATGCAGTCTCCAGTCCAGAAATATCTGCATATATCAAGATAATATACCGATGTTATATGTAGTACACACCATACTACGTGCTACCATAACCACATCCATATCATTGATACCCTCCACAATAAGGGTAAGTCACAGACAATCACCGATGAAAAGATTAGCTGTGCATAGGCTTGTGTCACCATACAGACGTCTTCAGGAATGGGGCTACAACTGCTGCATTTCTAATGTCAAGCCAATCCTAAACCAGAGACCACGTCAGATACATTTTAACTGGGCTAAAGAGAAAAAGAACTGGACAGTTGCTCATTGGGCCAAAGTTCTCTTTACCGATGAAAGTAAATGTGGCACTTTATTTAAAAATCAGGATCCTGAAGTCTGGAGGGATATCTGAGAGGCATTGAACAACTCCACTGTCAACCTTCTGCACTCTATGATGATTTGCGGTGGCCTGTCATCTGCTGGTGTTGGTGGTGGTTAGGCAACTGTGTTCTAAGCCAGCACAGCATTTACTAGAAGATTTATTTGCTAGCAGGCTCTATGGAGATAGCTAAATGCTAAAACTACGACCAAAACCAACCAGCTTACTTAACTTCATCAAGGGGAAGAGGAGAAAAACCAGAGACAAACATACAGATGAGCTGAAGGCCGAGCAAAATCATTATACAAGTTTACCTTTTCAAATGAAATTGGACTATAACACCTATTTGCTGAAGCTGAAGTGATAGCTTTAACCAAAAACTAGCCATTGCAGTTTCTGAGCTACCTTATACTGAAATTATAATTAATGTTTTCTGTGCTATCCAATAGCTTTACTTACATTTTTCTTCTTTTGAAATAGCAAGTGACGAAAGAAATACAGTACCATATTTAACAGTTACATATTGGTTATTTGTTACTAACTAAAAAGGAAATTACTAAATTACCTGACTTGCTAAACAAAAGCACTGTATTACAATGAAAACCTACTTTCAGTCCTCTAACACCCTGATCAGTAACTTAACAAAAAAAAAAAACAGATACCTCTCAAAGTGAATTGTTTTTCGAGACACAAAATTGCACTCAGTTTGTTTCATCCCTATCCGGATATGTGTAATGCTACTTGTTATTGTGACACCGGCAGACAAGCAACTGTGACTTAAAGGAACCAACCTTTGATTATGACCAAGGATTATTAGTGAGCGGTGGCAGTTTGTTCACGGCAGACTCTAATAACAAAACTGTGTGAGCCTCCATGCCCCCTCTTAGACACAGACTAACGAGAAGTGACCCTTAATTGTGTTGTTCTGTTATGGTGGCACGCGGTAAGCGAAGCCAGACGGAACGAAGGAGGCGCTTCCCTGCTTATTCACAAAGCCAATCAAAAATAACTAAATAAATCTGCCGCTGGACGCCTATAAACTCAGGGCTATCAAAAAGTGAAAACTCCATTTCCACAGGTGGGATTGTTTACTGTCACAACAGTACAAGTAGTTCTGTCTGTCATGGAAAAACAGCACTCCATATATATTATATTTAGAAACTAAACACATCAAGACAAGTGGTCAAAGTTTACTTGTCACAGACAACAAGTTTTCTTTATGTACAACCATAAAAGGTTAGCCCAGTGTATGCCAGGGGGCTGAATTAGCTTTAAACAGTCTCACTGAGTTGATGCTGTAATTGCACTGCTCTAGAAAGTGTTGCCCCATGGCGATACCATTCCGCGCCTCCATTTCTTCCAATCATGACAGCTGTATCTCAGTTCTGATTGGGCGGTTGCTTTGAGGAGTTCCTGACCTTTCAGATGGAGCCCATGTGGCCCGATTCAGTTGGCTGGTTTACATTCTGTCAAACATGAGTCTGTGAGGCACAGAAAACTGCATCCCTTCCAGAAAATGTCAAACAGTTGTGGCAGGTCTTTGCTGGCACTGTACTGTGATGTTATTTTGAAGAATCTTGGCAGAGGTTGACACTTGTCTTGCGGTTGACCGTAAGCACTCAGATTTGCATTTGCAAAGCGTTTGTTCAAATAAACAACATTTGATGTGGTTCACGAAGATCAAGTCTTCTAAAGAAGAAAACAGTTGTTTCTTCAGAAATGAAGCAAAAAACATCAGGGCCAGGAAGAGTATGTATATCCGACGCAACGATAAGGCTCGACAAAGGGAATAGATGTCGCACAGGACACTCTCTAAGCCAGCGAGAGCTCCAATTAGTAAGTTAATTACTCTATTATTAATACTTTATTTGTGATTCATGGCGCTGACTGCGGGCCTGACACTTGCATTTCATTATGTTTGATTTGTGGAGATGAGAGTCTTGCCTCAGACTGCCATCATGTAACAGAAACCAGCCGGATAGAAAAGTTTGTGCATTCATTAAACTGAGGTTTGGTAAATGTTTAATGAGCATAAACATTAAACCTGCTATACCTGTAATTATGAGCTTGTTAACAAATTGATGAATACTTTTGGAAAAACAGCTGAATATTTATTAATGCATATGGCCGAATTTTGTAGAATAGTAGCTTATATCTGTGTATTTACATTGCTACTCAAAATTATCTGTCATTAATTTTTTTTTTATTTACTTTATTTATTTTATTTACACTCCAAAGAGGCAGATATCCTTATTAAGTGCTTGAGAAATAGTTATTTAGCCTTTTGTGAAAGTTTTTCTTTCTTTGGACTTTCTCTCTCTAGGGATGGATGGATGGATGGGTGGATGGATGGATGGGTGGATGGATGGTGGATGGATGGGTGGGTGGATGGATGGATGGATGGATGGATGGGTGGATGGATGGATGGATGGATGATGGATAGAGTTGGTTAGTTAGCACCATTGAACACACCATTGAACACACAATGGAACACGATCAGTCATGGATTGGCCTCCCCAGGTCTCAGACCTCAACATTATTGGAGCAGTGTGAGATCATCTCCACAGAGGACAGAACAAAAGGCAGCCAACATCCAAAGAAGAGCATTGAATGACCTTTAGGAATGGCCTGCAACACAATTCCTGAAGACTAGTTAAAGAAATGACAAGAAAGAGTTCTGGCTGTACTAAAGAATAAAGGTGGTCATACCAGATATTGGTTTTAAACTCTTTAGAACTGTACAAACTCTGCTTTTGCCTGGCATACCGTATTTGCACGTATATCTGCACCTATTTCACATTTTCATAGGAAAATATGAAGAAACGAGACGCTGCTCAAGACTCTTACACAGTACTTTATGAATTTCACAATATCATAAAGTTTCACCACATCCCATTTAAAAATAAAACAGACAGAGAGGACGTGTTACATAAGCATCCACAGCGCCCATCTTTGCCCCAGCTGCTTGTGTCAATCTTTTACCACATTTTCATTTTTTCTTTCCTGAGATCTGAGGAAGTCTAACCATGTAAAGTTGGTATGTTTATACAAAAGAAAGTTTTCAATGAAGAAGCCTGGGTTTCAGCAAAGCATGACTCAGGCCTGCTCATTCTCCCAGCAGATATGTTTTTAATCTTCTTTCTAATTCAGGTACGTGAGCACAAACATGAGAAAAATGTAGTTTGCACCTTGCCCCTTGTGTTGGTAAAAATGAAGTATATCCCGTCTCCTGCCACCCAGTCACCTACTGCATTACAAGAAGCCTGCTCACCATATGAGTCATGCGCTAGCATCTTAGATGCCAAACTGTGTGTGTACTTGAACGGTGTGCGGTTGTCGATGCATTCAGCTGCTAACCTCCGCTGCCCACCCGTGCAGGTATTAAAGCCCATTAACGCACACATACTCCGACAAACAAACGCACATCCACAAACACACCCAGGTGCATTGTTCAACGGATTAAAGCACTGGGGATGGCATTCCAAAACCCTGCATGAGCATCCTTCTAACATCTCCCATTGGCCAGCATCCAAAAACGGTTAAACAACAAATTTTTTTTAATTAAGTGGCATAATTAGCATTCTACATGTTAAAGTGACATTTCCCATCTCTGCCTGTAGTGCAAGTGTCCGGGCTCCATCTTCCCCTAATGTCAGCATTAATAACACGGCATGATGTCATCTACTTAGCTTATGTCCAGCCGGAGGTGCTTGGCACCCCCTGTGCCTGTTGTTATGGCAATTAATCTACCCTGGGTTGTAAGGGAGAGAAGGCGGGCCAGGGTGGAATGAGCGGGGACCCTGTCTGATAACAGACAAGGTGATAATTACCTTTGTGTTACGGAGGAGAAAGGGCAGGGGCAGTCAAGGGCACCACCACGGCCCACTATGGTAAATCTCTCACCACACTCTCACCGCACTTATTGCGTGGTAAAGGTGAGCACAGCAAACACAGTCTGTGTTTGGCTTCTCTGTTTGCTGGGCAGGTGATTGATGGGGTGATCTATGTGTTTTCAGTCTTTGCCCGTGTGCGTCTGTGTCTGCATGCACGGACAGCTTTGCTTGTTTGCGTTCATACAGTATTGGCTCTGCCATGTTATCTTGTGTGCAGGATAAACTAAATGTGTTTTTCTTGTAAACACCATTTCAGCTTTTCTAATTATAGATGCACATCAGTTGACTCAGGGCATCAGTTGTCTGGTGGCCAGAACACATAGTGATACAGGATTTTGATAAGGACTTGTTGATAGCGCTAAAAGTTAGGAACACATCAAGATGCTGAATTTGTGTCGTCATTAATCTTCTGCATCAAAGAGTCAAAGACAGATATTTATAAATAATCTTTACCAGCAGATAGAAAATGGACGGGTTTTAGATTTTCAATGAACTCTATATGTAATTTTCTTTTGACTGAAGGATAAAACTTTCAGTAAAAATAAAATATCTAAAGAAAAACGTGACTCCTTGTCAAAAAATAAATGAAACATTAATTTTCACGTGAAATTGCCAATTAACAATTAAACATTTTACATGAAACGATGTATCAAGAAGTGAGTTTGTGGCAAAATGATGCATATTCAAAGGGAAGAATATAACTGTTATTTGTGTGGTTTTGTTATTAAATGGCCTTTTTTTTCTCTTCCTTATTATCTTCCCGAATAACTCAGAAGGCCAGTGAACTGTGGGCGTACTGCTTGGTAGCAATTCTAATCATTACAAGAAAATATACTTTGTGTAATACGTGCTCTGTGAATGGCTTACGGAAGCCAAGGCTAATACATTCAGAGCTTCTTTTTCAGTCACTGTAGCTGTCATTTCCAGTAAGATCTCGTGTCAAAAGAAACCTCAGGGACACATTACACTAGTAGAATTCAACTCAAGAGCCCTTGAGTTTGATGTTAACACCCTTGAGTGGTCCAGGGATCATTTTTGGTCCCGAGGACCACAAAAGGATGGATTTTTGAGGTTCTACCACAGGTAAAGAGTGCTTATTCACATTATTTTATTCTTTGTTGGCTGCTTGTTTTTATGTACACCCCACACTACTGCTGATGGAGCATGTAGTCAACACTAATCACTTAAACACAATGAAACTAGGTTAGTCGGATAAGAAGACAAGACATGAAGACAAGTTAGATGACAAACACAAGACAAGTTGGCCTTTAAAGTTGCACATGCTACATACCAAAAACAAATAAATAATAATTAAACAATAAAGAAAACAATTAGGTGATTGTGATAAAAGCTGTGTTTCTCTTTGGGGAGGGTTTCTTTGCGGTGTTTTTAGCATCCCTTGGGCTCTGCATCACTTTAATGCGCTCACAAGCCACAGGTAAAGTGGTTCAACTGCTAATCAGCCAATTACGTCAGAGATGACCTGCTGAAGGTCAGCCTGTGCATCAGAATGTGGAAGAAAGGTAATCTAAGGACCATGGTTGTTGCTGGCAGACAGCCTGGAGGATTTCAGAAACTATAGATCTACTGGAATTTCCCCACATAACCATCTCTAGGGTTTACAGAGAATGGTTAGAAAAAATAAAATTTCCAGTGATCAGCATTTTTTTGGCAGAAAAAAAAAACAAAAACAGAATGCCCACACTGCTTCGAACTGATAACAAGGCAACACTAACTCAAATAAGCACCCACTGCTGCCCAGGTAGTGAAGAGCATCTATAATTGCACAGCATGTCGAACCTTGAAGCAGATGGGCTACAGTAGCAGAAGACCACACCAGGTGCAAATTCTGTCAGAAAAGAACAGGAAACTGAGGGCGCAATTTGCACAGGATTATAAAAACTGGACAACAGAAGGTTGGAAAAATGTTGCCTCCTCTGATGAGTCTCAATTTCTGTTATGAGATTTGGGTGGGAGTGTCAGTAATGATGTAGGGATTAATTTATTAGCAGACTTTTGGGCCCTTACTACAAACTGAGCATTGTGTAAACCCTACAGCCAGAATTGTCGCTGATGATGTCCATCCCTTTATGACCACAGCGTGTCCACCTTCTGATGGCTGCTTCCAACAGGAAAGCACACCATGTCACAAAGTTCAGATCATCTCAAACTGTTTCCTTAACATGACGATGTTCTTAAATATTGTACTCAAATGGCATCCACAGTCACCAGATCTCAGTTAAATACAGCACCTTTGGGATGTGGTGGATGGATGTGGAGTCAACAAATCTGCAGCCAGTGTGTGATGCTATCATGTCAACATGAACCAGAATCTCTGAGGAATGTTTTAGTGCCATGAAAAAGGAAAGGAAGAAAGGAAAGACAAAGGGAAGCTTCATGAGACACTGTATGATTAGCAAGGTGTACAATAATATCATTCTGGTTGGGAGAATGTGGCATTTTTATGCTTCTATAGCAAACAAAAAAACTATAAAACTGTAATATAATTTTATGCTTTGCATAAATTACACAAGTACATTGTGGCATGCTACAGTGACAGTGGTGCTTGTAGCTGTTTTTTAACCCACCGAGACAGCCAATTTGCTTTTAGTCTTGATGATGGCTATTAATCTTCTTGTCAAATATTCGCAAAGTAAACATAATAATGCATTTCCCAAAATGTCAAAATGCTGATTTAAATATTCATATCTGAAGGACTTTTCAAACAAACCATTGCTGTTCACAGCTGAAGCCTCCAGGACTGAGGCCCTGATAAATCTCAGCGCCCTGTAGTGAGGTTCTTACTGCTGACATTCAGTTATACAAATGGTAGACAGAATATTGTCTTTATCTAAATTGCTGAAAAAGTCACAAAGAATTGCAGCAGTCATACATGGTTGTGATACACTGTATACATTTTGCGCTGTGGGATTTTGTTTAAGTCAAACTACATATGGCGAAACTGAATATGTCACGCATTAACCTACCGAGACAGTATCAGCATACGTGTGAGTCAATAAAAGAAAGTCTTGTTTTGTCAGTCTGTCGCTGACTGTCTCCAGTCAAACACGCCACGTCTGACATTTGCTTCTGTCCAGTTATTTGCCAAGATATGGAGCAGAGGAATGACTTCCTTTGTTCCCCAGTAGGTCAAGCATTATGGGACACAAATATATATTTCTTGCAGCTGTACATTTTCTCTCTGATTTGAATAGAAGAGAAAAAAACAGCAATGGCTGTTCACTTTTTTTTTCACTGGTGTTGGTACAGTCATGTATCCCAACAAATATCACCACAGAATTCACAAAGCCCCTTATATCAGCACTTACTCTATCAATAAACACTAGTTCCATTGGCAGCCCATACTATAATACTGCCTCTACTAAATGTAACAGGTGATGTGGAACTGTGCCGGCGCTTTTTGGCGTTCCTGTCTTTTATTATGACCAGTAGTTTGCACCTTGTTGTAAAAGCGCTGTTTGTAAATTCATAAAGGTATTGATTGTAACAGTAATACTTAAAATATCCTTTACTTGACACGTTGTTTTGAATGGGATTTTCGTAATCAAGTAAAGAATTGTAAATTTCTTTGGTGATCTTCTGTGGTCATTCATTCATTCCTTCAAAGATAAACCAGATTTTTGATTTGGCCACTTCTGAAGTTTCTCTGATAGGTTTATTTTCTTGTTTTTCAGTCTAATGGTGGCCACATCACTTGCATCAACACCTCTTTGACCTCACATTGAGAGTTCCAGTAAACAACAGTCAAGTGCAAATTCAGCACTTGGAATTAAACCCAGATCTGCCAAATTATTACGAAATAACAACGGCGAGATCCGCACCTGGACGTACAACTGTTTGTCAGTTAATTCTCCAATTAGTCTTGACCCTATAAAAATCAGGGACTATGTCTAAAAATGGCTGTATTGCAACCCCTTGAATTAAAGGTGTCTGCACTTCAATCGCATCTTGGTTGTTTGATTCAAACTCAAACAAGTAAAATTGTACCTGGTAATACATGTGGCTCGTCCTATTAGAGTGTGTCTGAGTGTGTGCAACTCTTTCCAACTCCAACGTTTGCTGGTGTGTGTGAGTTTGCTGCTGTGACAGGTGGAGACGGCTGATTGGCTGGTTTGAGGATGCTGTTGTCTACGGATTGTATCACTGGATGGACACCGCCTCTTAACCTCCAGCTGACAGCCACCTTGCTCCTCTCGTTTTCTCCTGTGCACCCAGCAAAGCGCTGATAGGTAGTTTGCTACTGGCACTGAGTGTTTGTGTGAGAAGCCTCATTAAAAGCTGTGATGAGATTCTTGGATATATTCCGATATCTCTGTTCTGAGCTTAGAGCCTTGTGTAAATAATCCTTGCAAACACTGCAAATACTTACACACTGTATATGTTGGGCACTTTGTTGCAGTTTAGTATGAGTGAGAAGCTTCGTTTGTTGGAACCCTTTTGCTTTTGTTTATTGATTAGGAAGATACTTTAGAGAAGTCCCTTGTTTTCTTTTTACTTTTGGTTAGGGAAAATTAGGGCCCATTAGAAACGTGTTGTTTGTTGTCTTGGCATTGCTCACCTCGTTGCAGCTCAGCATCTTAGACTGTTTGGTGTGCTGGCCTTTTCTCCGGAGTGATAGAAGTGTGGAGGCGCGCCTCATGTTATGCCTAGGTTACCCCCAGGCCAATTTCTTGAGTCTTTTCTTTTCCTCAATTAAGTAATGCAACACTATGTGATCAAACTACTCATCTCTAAATGAAATCTGTGTTTGTACAAAGGATATAAATGTGCTTGTTTGTATGTATTGGGAGGAAAAAAGCCTAGTGAGCGAGCAAAAGAGATGAGTTGCTACGCATGTTGGCTCTGTTAGTCAGGAATTGATCGGCTGCATGCATTAGCAGATTGCCTATTGATGAGTTGAGAGATTTATAATGCTCTGATTGATGTTAGCAATCTAGGAGTATAAATAAATGAATATGTGCTTGCCCTGGTTGGTGATGGCAGTAAAGCCTTGATTTGCAAGCTCATCTCCAATCACCAATGTCACATTTAGTATGCCCTCATCACTGGGCATCACTGGCACATAATGTACACAGCGAAATGTGATGTCAGGCATACTGACAGGACAACATGTAACTTGGTGGTCTCATTCTTTCATTCAGTATAAAACCTATAGAAATAAAGGTTGAATGAAGAAAAAAATTAGCTGAAGTGGGAACTACACTCGTTTGACCATGAGCTAAGTGAAAATGTGACAGGTCTATAAATCACTGATGTTCAAATCCATTTAAAAAGTAAAGAGAAAAGACTCCTTCAGCTTTTTTTTTAATCTCTATTTTAAATTTACGCTATGCTAAAATTGTAAGTCTCTATAGCTATGCAAATATATAACAAACCTTAGGTGCATTTTGGGCTTATTCAAAAGTAAACTTTGTTTTCATTTGCCAGATGTGTTTTAATATCATTTTACTAGGGCTATAGTTTAATAAGTACATTTATAAACTGTGAATTACGCTTGCATTACCTGTAGTGTTCTGGCATTAAAATGTTGCTGTGTAATGTGGCAGGGATTGCTGCAATATCACAACAACTGGAGGGTTAAAAAGAGTCAGTCTAAAGAGCTTGGAAAGAAAAGCGTCTGGACTTCTTTAAGGAGTCAGTATTTTCATAAAAAAAATAATAACAATTTTAAAGCTACATTATGAAAATGGCTCTGCAAATAGAGAGAATACACCAATTCAAGTACAATATTAGCACAGTTTATTGAAGCCATTCAAGAGCCACAGTGGAGTAAAGTAAGTCTGTGCTGTCACTCCAATACCATTTGGCATCTTCTTCACTGCGTCAGATTGGCAACCAGTCTAGAGTTTACCCCCCCTCTCGCCCTATGGTAGCTGGGATGGGCTCCAGTCTCCCCACAACCTCCATAAGAACAAGCAGAAAGGAATGGATGGATGGATGGATTTTCTTTTCTATGCTTCTGAAGCACATTTTTGGCTTTGCGAGGGACAGACCTACATACCTACTAGATCATCTGGCAGAGTATTCAACCTAACCCCCCAAAGCCAACCCTAAGCGTGTGAGTGTGAATCTTCAGAGACTGCAGATGATGCAGAGGTTGGAACACACTTGCAGCAAAACCTCCAGAGCTTTTTGCCTAAAGGATGGATCGTTTTGTTTAAGCCTCTAAGGAAATTGGTTTGACCATCAGTCTGAAAAATACCAGTGTGATGGGGCAAGATGTCAGGCACCACAAGTAATGATTATTGACAACCATGAAATGTAGGCTGTCCATCAGTTCACTGACATGGACTCCATTTAGTCAAAATCTATTGGGAAGGCCACAACGGCCAACTCACTACATACATCTGGGAGACAACCAAAGTAACAACCAAGATGATTATCAACCATGCTTGTGTCATCAGCACACCCTTGTATCCAGGATGTACACTTTGCTCAGGCAGTGCAGGATGTGCTGGCTTGGTCATGTCTGCCAAGTGGACGATTCTGATAGCAAGTGAACAGCAGGCCACCCAAAGATGTGCTACAGGGACATCTGCAAACTGGACCACGAAGGCCCAAGCGATCAACACTGAGTGCTGTGAAGGCCTTTCAGCCAATGACCCAAAGTGGTGAATCACATTGAAGATCACCTCAAGTCGGTAGAAAGCAGTAGACGACAAGCATGCCCAAAGAAAGGAATGGTCCTCAGCAGAAGGGCAATGATTACCACTCTTGCATTGATCTCATCAATAATGACACTATAACAACAACAGAACCCGAAATAACTGCGGCAAAGGAAATTCGAGTAAAAGTGTTTTTTGAAAAGCCAACAGAGCAAAGCTCAAGTTGAAATCATGTTTATCTTATTAAGATATTGAAGATCTCGTGAGTCAATGACACAACTTTGTCAAAATGTGCATACTGTTTTTCCTTTAATTCATCCTCATTTTCATTTCTTAATTATACCCAATGTGAAATTCGCTCGTTCTGTCAAAAAAAATCACTTATAGCAAAGTAACAAATTTAATGTGACCCTTTAGCTGATCTCAAGATGAGTAGAGCGACAGTATATCAGGGTACCCTAATCTCATACAGTTCTGTATCTGAGTTGCAAAGATACTCCATGAATGCCCTAGAATTTAACCTTAACTGTGAAATCATTGACTGTGGGGGAAATCCTGTGATAGTGTGGCTTCTTTGACCTCCACCATCCAAACTCACAAACTCTCTCCATCTGCCCCCATTGGCTCTCAACCTTTGACTCTCCCTTCGAGTTATACCAATGGAGTCTAATCACACATAGCTGAGATTAGCAGTTAGAAGTTAGAAAAACACTTCTGCAACTAGTATAAAATTGATATGACTTTATCCACTGACTGCACATCATGAATACAAACTAGTATCTGAGTACATTATTTATCTGCTTAGAAGGACACCTTTTTGCACTTGCCTCTTAACCCATCTCCAATTTCCTTTTTGATTTTTGATGGGAAGATAGTTACCTGTGGTTAGGTGACTGTTAAGTAGCTTATCGTCTCAACCAGTTTTTATTTTCTTCTTGAATATGTAGTGTAACCAACATAACAGTAAAACTCACTGTGTAACATATTTATTCATACCAATGTAGAGATTAAAATTCTCTCCATATGCCTGCAAAACAAACAGAGCCCAGCACACAAGATAGATTGTTGTATAGAACCATCACTAAAGTCATCTTTGGGAGGTGGAAACAGGCAAGTACTTACAAACAATGCTTTCTAACAAGACCTAATTTTTACCAGTTGGATTAAAAATTTCAGTCTGAGTCATTTTGAAAACTAGCACACAGTTGATTTTTATTTATACGTGTGATGAGTCTGCCCTTCCCTGAGCCTGGTTCTGCCAGAGGTTCCGTGTTGTTAAAAGGGAGTTTTGTCTTCCCACTGTCGCCAACTACAAAGATACTATTGTAGTATCTTTGCATTATAATATGAAGTGCCTTGGGGCACCTGCTGTCATGTGGAGCTATGTAAAAAAAATTAATTGAATTAAACAGAAATACATACCAACATACTGGCCAGATGGAGCTGACTAGTCCAGACTGACTATTATGGTTTAAATAGGTTCCATAGGTCAATGTCCAGCAATCACTTGTGATCTCACAAATTTCCTGCATTTCCATATGGTCAAATGAATATCCTGCCTGCTTGAAGTGCTAACTATACACAAGAATAAATGGTTAATTTTAAAGTATGCGTGTGACTTTTACTCTTTTTTTAATCTTAAATACTTATATCACTTAGTAATATTTTTTGCCACACCCAAATTGCTTTTTTGATGATCTTGTATTTCAAAGGCGTAGTGTGTGTTTTTCTGTCTGGGTGTGTGTTTCAATACCATTGAATCACAGATATAAAAATAATCAATTGCATTCAGTAAAAATTCTGTAATGTGCACGTTGGTAACATACATCTATTGATTTAACATGCAGACACACATGGAAGCACCAACATGAAACATGCACATCATATATCTCTTGGAGGGACTGGGCCTCCTCCTGGGATCGGGCCTCCTCATGGACAGAATAAATAAATGCATCCACAGCCTGTGGTCTGCATGCTGAGCAGTCCGTCAAGCTCTCCTTTCTGCTTCCATGAAGCAAACAAATGCTTGCGCTGATTCACCTGCCACAGTTGCATATTCCCAGGGCACCCCGATCTTAGTAAAGTATAGCGGAGAAACATAGGGCCATGTGATCAAAAGCGTGTCAGCCATGTCTGAACATGCACTGCTTTGCCCCATTTTTATATATTTTTTTAGAAACCAGCCCCTGAACTTCTCTTCACTTGGAGCTGCATGCTCATAAATTATTGTATTCTTGAAATGAGATACAAAGTATTGCTCCTCCATATGATCACTTGTTTGTCTCACTTTTAATTGGGTTGGTGATAATTATCTGTGTCCACTTATATAAATAAATTATAGGCATTGCAGCATTGTAATCAATTCTGTTTTAGTGCTCTGCAATGAGCTTTGCATGATTAATTACACAATTAAGCACTTTACATGATTTATGTGGTATCTCCATTTTTATTTGCAATATGCATTTTTGCTTTAAACACCACAGATCAGCATCACTTGCATATCCGGAGATGCTCCAACTGCTGTTTAGTTGTTTGTCAGTCAAATGTGTTTTACCAAGATTTACTATATCTAAAAACATATTCCTCTTTCAAAATCAAAGAGGTGTGCAACTTCCTTTTCTACCTTTACAGTCAGGACTTTTGAATTTCTTCAATTTTAAGTGCACCAAATGGACAGGTTCTTATATAGGGCTTTTCTACTCTGCCTGAGCACTCAAAACATGCCTCATTCATCCACTCACACAGCAGGCTTTTTTCCTCTATGCTTTCTATTACCATTTAAACACATCTACACTCTGATGGATGCATCAGAGAGCAACTTGGGTTTGGTATAGCCCAGTGGATACTTGCAGATGGAAGCAGGCAGGGATTGAACTACCAACCTTACAGTTAGTAGACGGCCTGCCTTCTGAGGCAATTACAGGCTCCAGTCATACAGGGCTAGTGACCGGTTGGTGATGCCCCAGCAACCATCTCTCTTTACATCCCAACTAATTGCTGAGTTATTGCTGGAAGCTGCTTTCAGTAGCTGTGAAATCGATTGCTAAAGCCTCACTCAGGAAGGCCCAGAGACCTTCTGGGAGGCTCCCATCTCCAAAAGATAGCAACCCACTGCAACAGGTAGCTGAGTGGTAGTTGAGAGTAAATGGGTTTTTTTTAAGCCAAGTCGACATCTTCCAAACTCTGGGTGATTATGGCAATCTGCCAACAACCAAAGCAATTTTCTTTCTGATTTCACCTGATCTCACCAGCTAGCAACCACTCTCAAACCAGTTGTGGAATACACATTTATGCTAGGCCTGTGTGACTGGGGCCTTAACATCATCAGCAACCTTAAGAGAAAAAGAACATTTACATTTAAAATTACTCTTTACATATTGCTAATTCATAGTGTCGTGTTCGATAGTATTTTCAAGAAATGGGAAAACAAGTCTTTGCACACCAAATAAAATGAGCTGCTAGCTTAACAAGAAAGATAAACCAGTAGCTATGACAGCATCTATGTCTGAAAAATAAATTAATTTAATTATTGTGGTTTGCATGCTTTCAGGTAAACAAAGGCAAATCTAGAAATCAATTTAGGTTTATTTGATCAACACAATTCACGATAGTCTATTTAAAGGCTGTCCAAAGGCTGCTTTAAAACTTTAGACGGCCCATCTGAAAGTACTCAAGTTCTAATTATTCACATGTAATTAACATGCCACAGTCGGTAAACATTCCAGTGAGCAGAATCCTTCAAGATTAATTGCACATTGATCAAAGCAAGTTACCAATCACACTTAATATGACACATTTCACTGTTCTCACAGAGTTTGGTAAGGAGGAACAGATGGCTTTAAATTGCCTTTGAAAATCGAAAATAGACCCCGGAATTTCAAAAAATGACAATCCTTTATTTCAGCAAGTCAACAGCTTTACTGTGTGAGTGCGGGATACAATGGCACATACAGTAATATTCGATACATCTAAAGAAACAAAACAAAATAACTGATAAGAGAACAGAATGGTGAAAGGGCATGACAACCTCTAGAAGAAAAGGTAATAAAAGAAAATCAATGCGTGACTGTAATTTGGCGGCTGGCAAAATTCACTAGTTGCAATTTGCTTTTGTTTGCGCTTCATAGTTTAGTGCTTCGCTTTCCTTTGAGCATCTTCTCCCTTGGCTGCTTTCTCAGGTAGCCTAGCCTTCATTTGAGCTCCAATCCTCTTTAGATAGATATTGACCCATGCATCCATCCATGCCGAAGCCTGGGTGATCCGTCACACCAATCAGACTGTTCAGGAGTCACAGAAGTAAGAAAGGGAGGGATGAGGAGGATGGAAGAGAGAATAAATGTAGGCAAAGAGCAAAACCCTAACCCTAACCTAGAACAAAGGAGGAGACAAATGAATCAATAAGGCTTGTAAACGTTTAATATGACCCTTGCAGCCTATGTGACTATTTTTAGTGCTGCAGGTATTGAGGCAGCACCCTAACTATTGATTGGGTTACACTTAAAGCTGTGGATCAGGGTTCAAATTTAAGGAGAAATGGATGGAGTGGGAGAGAGGCTGATGAACTATGTTGAGGGCTGCTTCTTGGTCACTATGCCATTCAAGGGAGATGATCTATTTCACATAGAGATCATGCCCACTACTCACTGAGAAGAGGAAACTGATTGGTTAACAAATGCTTCCCGTGAGCAAATAGTACTTATTAAAACGGGTGTTTTATCATTTTATTGCCTTCATAATGAGAGGCTATTTTTATCAGCTGCTGTGCCGCTCCAGGCTTTTGTTCGTGTCTTTCTGCATTACTTCTTTTAACCTCTGTCTCTACAAGGAATTAGTAGCAGTTGACCTAATGAACCAAAGTGTAGTGGTACAGTTCTGCTTGATTCTTGCAATCATATTTTTTAAGACATTCAAAGAATATATTTGAATATTTTAATAGATAGTCCAAAACATTTGCCTAAAAGTTATGGGAAAAAGTCTAATTAGCAAGTTGTACAGTGTTCCACAGGAACATCACCTGATGACCTCCGGATGCATGGCAAAAATGAAGACGCAGGGAAAAGCAGCGATTGAACTGGCTCATTAGCCATTAACAACCTTGAAGTGAGAAAATATATTTGGACTGTTTTTTAAACACTTCTGGTCTGGTTCTGCTGGTTAGGTTAGAGGGTGTTGCTAGACAATGAGGGCGTGTGTACATGTGTGTACATTTCCAGCCTATTAAAACAATCCACCAAGACCATTTTAAATACTACCTGTAAACCAGGAAAGCTGACTGACCCAACTCTACTGGCACAGCATCGGTAGCACGTAATATGAGCAGTGTGTATAATCATTTCCACGACAGGCGTGAACTGATGTCTCCAAAGTTGCACTCACCAAGCTGAGCACTGTGTCGAACATTTATACAACTGCCAACTAAGTAAAGTTGCAGTTTCAGTATATTTGTGAAGTCAGCAGTACAGAATTAAGTTTTATGAGTAACAAATGCTGAAGACGAAGAATCTAGAGGGTGGGAAACAACACTAGCCTCGGTGCTGAAAGTAAGCTTCATTTTGTCACAGTGTGAAGTGCTTGTCTAGCTTATACTGTGCAACCAGGCTTCCCCTGCTTCTACACAGCAGCCATGACAGCAGCTAGGGCCGATGAGCAAAGATAAAGTGCCTTCACAAGAATGCAAACGGCGTAAATTTTTACTCAAGTGCATAAATTGACATACCTTTATGTTTTGCTGACCTGCATTTCTGCAAATATAAATGTTATCAGTAGGTAAGGGAAAAATAACAATGTCATGCCACCAGAAAAATTGCAAAGGAGATAGGCATTGCTGTCTGGACCATGTGGCCATGTAAAAAAGAAGGTTTTCACAGGACTGTACAAACCTGTGAAGTACACCCCTTGATTCAAAAGCTTGTAGAACAACAGTTTTTTTATACGACTTTATCAGTCACTCAAATTGTTGTGGAGGAAGTCTGGTTCACTCTTCTTTACAGGATTGCTTCGGTTCTTTCATGTCTTAAGATCCCACAACAGTTTTTCAATCAGGTTGAGGTCTGGACTTTGACTTGGCCACACCATTATTTCTTTTTCGGCCATTGTGTGTAAATATGCTGCTGTGTTTGGGATCATTGTCTTGTTTCAGACCCCAATTTATGTCAATCTCTAGCTGTGGGACAGAGGGCCTCAAATATGTCTTTAGATACTTTGGTATACAGAGGAGTTCATGGTCAACTCAATGTCTACATGTTGCTCATGTCCTGTGGCCGCAAAACAAGGCAAGGCAAGTTTATTTATATAGCACAATTCAACAACAAGGTGATTCAAAGTGCTTTACAGAGACATTAAAAAACCAAAACAAATAAAAAGCATGATTTAAAATTGATTAAAAAAATCAGAAATAGATAAAATCAGTAGTTAAAATGTAAGTTTTGAAATTTAAGCTTAAAAGTGTGGATTTGGTGTTTTATTCAAATGCAGCTGAGAACAGGTGAGTCTTCAACCTGGATTTAAATAAACTGAGTGTTTCAGCTGATCTGAGGCTTTCTGGGAGTTTGTTCCAGATATAAGGAGCATAAAAGCTGAATGCAGCTTGTCCGTGTCTGGTTCTGACTCTGGGAACTGATAAAAAAACCCAGATCCAGATGACCTGAGGGATCTGGAAGGTTCATACTGGGTCAGGAGGTCACTGATGTATTTTGGTCCTAAACCATTCAGAGCTTTATAGACCAGCATCAGAACTTTAAAGTCTATCCTCTGACGGACAGGCAGCCAGTGTAAAGACCTCAGAGCTGGACTGATGTGGTCCACTTTTTTGGTCTTAGTGAGGACTTGAGCAGCAGAGTTCTGAATGAGCTGTATTGTCTGACTGATTTTTTAGGTAGACCTGTAAAGATGCTGTTACAGTAATCAAGCCTACTAAAGATGAATGCATGGACTAGTTTTTCCAGGTCCTGTTGAGACATCAGATCTTTTATCCTTGAAATATTCTTGAGGTGATAGAAAAACACATTAAGATAATAACAAAATCAGCTTACTAAGTTTAGGTCTGCATCCATCACTACACCCAAATTTCTCGCCTGGTTCGTGGTTTTTAGGTGTATAGATTGAAGTTCTCTGGTGACCTGTAATCGTTTTTCTTTGGCACCAAAGACTATTACCTCAGTTTTGTTTTTCTTTAGCTGGAGAAAATTGTGGCACAACCAGACATTAATTTCCTCAATGCATTTACCAAGAGCCTGTACAGGGCCTCGGTCTCCTGGTCACATTGTGATATATACTTGTGTGTCATCTGCATAGTTGTGATAGTTTATTTTGTTGTTCTTTATAATCTGTGCTAGTGGGAGCATGTATATGTTAAACAGAGGGGGTCCCAAGATGGAACCTTGGGGAACTCCACATGTGATACTTGTCTGCTCAGATGTGAAGTTACCTATTGATACAAAGTATTTCCTGTTTTCTAAGTATGTTTTGAACCAGTTTAGTACAGTTCCTGAAAGACCTGCCCAGTTCTCCAGTCGTTTGAGTAATATGTTGTGGTCAACTGTAGCAAATGCTGCACTGAGATCCAGTAAAACTAAGACTGACATTTTTCCACTGTCTGTGTTCAGACATATGCCATTGAAGTGTTCAATGACAGAGTTTACAGTATTTAATAATCCAGTAAAGTCCCGCTTCAGAACCTCCGACTGTTGTTTGGACACATCGTTTGACCCTGTATGCAGAACAATGTTTGTCACAGTTGGATATTCATCTGCAATCTGAAGAATTCTCTCCTTCAGGTTGTTGACCATATCCTTAGGAAAGCAGAGGACTTTAGTGTTCTTACCGCACATCCTTTGTACATCCTTTACAGCAGAGTCACCCACAATCAGAGTTTCAGGCAGAGCCTTTAGCTTTCCCTGTGGTCTTTTACTTTTCAACAGATTTTCAGACCTTACTTCGCTACTTTTAGATGGATGGTTGTCCGATATAGATCCAGGGTCCTTTGATAGTGGAGCAAATCTGTTCTGCAGTTTCACATTCAGTTGTTTTGGAGGTTTGTTATTAACCTTCCTATTCACGGTCCAGTCCTGTTTCCTCCCGTATACAGGGGTAGAAGAGCTTCTCTGTCTCGTAGGAAGTGAAGGCCAGTCGGTTTCAGAGATTTCAGCTCGCTGTGCCCTGCCTGTGATACGTCCTCCCCCTTCCAGGAGACACAATTTATGTCTTGGTTTTGCACCAAGACAGTCCAAGGGGTGTTATCGCTTGAGGATTTATTATAATGCACAGAGTCTACTTTCTTGGTCATGTTATCTGTGCTCCTTAGCTGTGTACTAGCTTGCTCATTGCCATTGTTTTGAATCAAAGGCAAGGTTGTTTCATTTCCACACAGTCCATTTATCTCCACGTTTACTTCTAAGCGATTAATTTTTGTCTCCAGTACTGCAATCTTCTACAGGAGGCTCATCATATCTACACCATTGTGCTTGAGAGTTAGCATGAGGTGTTTGTGCTGATATACTGTGTCTAGTTTTCACATGGCGCTGTGCATTGTGGCTAAACATCTCCACTTCTCATCTGTTTAAAAGACACTGTTGCTGGTGAAGCATCTCAGTCTCACAGTTACAATAAAAGCTGTAAAATCAGGAGATACTCAAGAGAAATGAATTCACAACGGCAAAAGTGGAAATTAAACATTTTTAAACTTATTCATGAACATTCCAATAACTTTTAACTTGCTTTGATGTGATGAAAATTTATCCAAGCACAAAATGTGCCTTGAACCTGTGCAATTACTGTAATTTGTGCCAGTGGTTTGCTGGCCTCAAGCCATGTTAACAAAATCTGACTTTATATCATTTAGCAAAATTGTTCAAGGCTTTTGTGTGTGTGTGTGTGTGTGTGTCAGGCCCCCACCTCGACTGTAGTGCCTCTGCAGTAATGTCCTAGCTGGCACATTTGACCTTCAGCATCGCTGGACCATTGTTTAATTAAATTAAATCTCTCTGATACCTCTCTGAGCTGTGGAAAATTAAAGATAACTGCACTCAGATGTGCGTGTGTGGGGGGGGAGAATCATGAAAAATCTGTCAAATCATTAGGGATCTTTTGCCTCTGTTCACTGTTCTTTCTTTATCTGTTATCTCCTATTACCCTCTGTGACTTACTGAACATTTATAAAAGGTGGAAAAGAAACCCGCCAAAGTAAATGTTACATAAGGCAGGTACTGATTTATTGACATCTGTGAAACCTGAACAAATCAATGAATCATTAAGTTTTACTTTAAAAATAGAAGCGTCTGACTGATGCTGCATGACAGTTGCGAAACAGTTTGTGAGCTTTCATCCAGTATGTGCAAAGAAAATGTACAATTCCCCATTATCTAGGCGAAATATGGTGTCACGGTGCTACTCACATGTTGAGTTTGTGGCTCGCAGTAGTACCGGCCTGTGGCAATGCTGCTAAAGGAGTTAATTATTGATGAAGTTGATGATGTAAGTCAATAATGCAAACATGCAGACAACCAGGCAGTGGCTTGTGGCAAACAAACACTTGCGCAAACAGCGGCTGAAACGAGCACAGAGCCACACATTTGGTTTGATTTTGCTCTCTTAGCAGCCTCTTTTACGAGTCTCCAGTGTGCAGAGCCATGTTTGTTTGTGATTTATTGCAATGGTTGCTTCGGTGGTTTATGGCTGTTTATGTCGGCGCAATCCAAGAATAAGCAATCAATTGTACATTACTGACATTACAATTAAAATTAGGCATCTGAGGGATGTGCGCGCACTCGCACAGACGGAGCGACAGATGCAGATCAGCATCTCGAGTGGCTGGGAAGTGAGTCAGCCACCCTTCATCCACTAAAAAAAACCCCCAAGAAATTAGTTTGTTTTCCTTTTATTTGAGCGAGCTGCTAGATGTTAAATTACATTACTGTTCTCATGCCGCAGGACCTCTTAACACTTTGTCCAAATACTTATTTTTTTTAGATCATGCCCCTTCAGAGAAGCCCAGTCTGCTATGATTGTTAAGCTTGCCTGGCAGAAATAAGTATAGGTGCAGTCCAGCTATAAGCTGTAGTTGAACCACATACCTCTGAACTACAATTAGACAGATACCTTACAGAGACTCTAACAGAAGTCCCTTTCATGAAGTGGAGTTACTATTATCAAAATTGCTTGCAGTTTGACCATTTACTCCTCCACCAAGGCTCAAGTCTCAGTTCAGCTGTGTTTTCAGTATTATTTGTCTTTCAGGGAAAAAAATACCAACTACCAAGCTGACTCTAATGAAACCATGGTCCAGAGGTCAAGCACAGGCAAATGAAAGCCGGCTGATCGTAGGGGGTTATATGGGGCAAATGGCACAGCTGAACACGGTATTCTGTCAGTACCCTGAGTGAACGAAGACTCTTGTGTCGGCGCCTTGAGATCACTGTTTTCGTAAATTGGTGCTTTATAAAAAATACTCGAATAAACTGTGTCTTCTTGCAGCCAACAACAGAGCACTTGTTTGGGAAATTCCAGAGTTAAAGAATCAGCATGTTGAATATATGTGACATAGTGATGTAGATAAGATAACAAAGAACAGCCTAGACTACGCATGATGCATGTGGGCAGTTTGGGAGCAGTACTTTCTGAGGGAGACCCCAGTTTGCTTTGATTCTGCAGATACACAAATGCTATCTAGCATATTTTATAGAAAGGAAAAGCCCCAAAAAGCATAAAGCGTTCACTTTAAATCACTTGCGATGGGCAGCTCATTAAATTAGAAATGGCACTGGTCTCAACCACACGCTCTGAACTGGCATCTGTAAATTAAGCAAATTACAAATGATTGCATGCTCTTTCCTGGCATCCTGCTACTGAGAGTCCAATCAAGTTAACAATTCCCCAACCTTGTCTATATGCCAAAAATCGGAAGGGTGAAACAGTGCTGGTTTCTCATGGAAACACTGTGGCTAGAGGGACAAGCTTACTTGCCAGTGAGTAATGTAGAAAGACATGGCTATGAGTGCAGAGATGAATCTTTCAGTGTTTATTTACTGCTGTTTACAGTACGTATTCCTGCCTGCAGCTTTGGATTTATGCCTGTAGTAAAGCCTGCAATGTCAATCAAAGTCAGTTTAACCAGTCAAGGCATTACTGTCACAGAGGCTTTCCTTCATCTCTCGCACAGCGTCTCTTTGGGTCAAGAACGTTTGCTAATCTAGACATAAAGGAAATAAGGTGGGAGAAAAAAGCACGCGTGACCACAGGACTTCTTTATGGTAGTGTTACAAACAAAGTGCTGTATCACTATCCCCCCCTATCGCATCATGTCGCCGTTCCCTCGCAACAGCATTTTTTGAGAGGGGACCTGCATGACCACACATGTGAAAGCATTAAAGCCCAAACACATTTTTTTTTGTCACCTTATCGCTGGCTGTTTAACTTGTGCACTTTGCTGTTATTTACAGGCTTCCACATTTATCCCCACACAAGCGTGCCACGTCCTCAAGCCCCTCCCCTCCCACCCCCACCCCCCCCGCTGATTTCGCTCCTGTCCCTTCTTATCTAGCTTCTATCCGAAGGCATCGGTCGGGGACAGGATTATATTGAGAGTTGTTATTAACTGCATCTCTTACTTCCTCCTCTTCCACCTCCGCTGTGCCTCTTGCGCTGTCTGCTGGGCGCCTTTCTTGTGAGATTCTGAAAGGAGGCAACAGCTAGCGAGAGCGAGAGAGACACGGGCTCTAATGATGAATAAAAGCAGAAAACATTAGAAATCTGTGGTTTTGCAGAACCTCCGTGCAGAAGCAGATCGAACATCATCATTTGAAAAGTAACATTTTTTTTCTGTTTTAATTGTATTTGATCATATCACCAGTTAATGTTACTGGTTTTTTTTATTAGGATGAATAAAAGAATAAAAGATTATGATGTGCAAAATAAATAAATAAATAAATCATGCAATGCATTTCCACATGATTAAATTGATTGATTTTAGCATTATGTAATTCTGTTGTTCCAACTTATTGCACTTGCGTTGCATTGCAACCTAATTAACTAATGATGATTCAGCTTTTTACTATTTAATTTAACAGTGTTTTTAACATATGTTTGGTCCATCTCAATTCAATACGATTGGCCCAGCTAATTTTATAGTAGCACAATTACATTAGGAGCATGAGTTTGTCCAACTCGTGCAAATTTAGTCTAGCACAACGCGCGTAATCGTAAAATAATTATCTATTAAACTATAAACTACACAGTGCAGTCAAATTAGATATTAATGTTTATTAGACGTGAAATAAACAAGTAATCCCCCCCCCCCCCCCCCAATTTAACAGCATCCTAACAAATTTCATACAGTTGTGACACCGTACTAGAAGATTAAAGAAGCTGCCGTTACAAGTTTAAATTGAAATAGTTTAAATTAATGGTTAGCAGGCATGTTTCTAACATCCTTAAGCATAGATACTTCTAAACATAGCTGCTATATGCAATTATGAACACAGAAAAAAGTCACATTAGAAGAATATTTAACAACACAGTGCAGTCATTAGTGCCTTTAAATGCAAGATAACATATAAAAAAATAACAATCCTCACTTTAGCAAACTGTTGTAACAAGTTAAACCATAATAAACAGCAGTAAATGCTGATTTAACTGCTTTGAAGAGCAGACAAACATACAAGAACAAGCACCGGTTTTGTTTTCTCAGTGTGATACAGAAACTAAACTAAACTAAACACCACTTCCTAGTGCTTCAGAATAGTAATTCTTTCTTTATCGGAGTCAGAAAGGAGGATTATGTGTTGTCATTAGTTAGCAACTTGTCAATCACAAGTATATCTATAGGCAACGAGGGCACGATGTCCTCAGTTTTACAGTCAGATCCATCATTCATCACATTAAGTTTCAAATCACCGAAAGTGCTCAGTTTGAAGCTTCATAACGAGGCTTCACTAACCTGTGAGTGACATCATGATGACTACATCCATATTTTAGACCGTCTGTAGCTGCCAGTCACGCCAGACTAAGCAAGACTGTAACAGCAAAGCCTCTGAGTGTAACTGAGCTGAGCAATGGTGCAATTTACCGACTATGTAAAACTTTATTTAGTTTTACACACTCTAGCTTTCATGGCACGGATCGACTGTGCTGTTGTCTTCTCAATTACTGCTAGTCAGGAACAGAGCTATTAGGTAATGCATAGACGCCAGTAACACCCACTTAATGTAACGTACAGTACAAGGTTAGATATTTTCCACGCTGGTTTTTCCGTGGCTGTTCAGAAATAGGATTTTGTCAAGCGAGAGCATAACAGTTATATTTATATAAAAACCAATCAGTCAAATTTTGACAACAGTGAAGGGGAAGTGTATTTCCTGGTAATATTTCTCTGTGAAGATAGCGGAAATGAAAGGCAGAAGGGAATAAATACAATCAAAAAGCAATAACCTGACCCTCTAATGGAACCTGAGAGGGCACCAAAATAAATACAGACATATGTGTGTTTCCACTGACAGCTAGACAAATTAATATCGCATGATACCAACGCTTCGGGTTAACCCTCTCGTTGCGGATCGCATTGCATCAGCGGAGTGCAAGTTTATGAAATACAGTAAAGAAAACAGCCCGCTTTCTATTGATTTGACATTTTCATTTGACTCTATTAGTTTAAGATATACATCTTTCTAACGTTCCCGGTATGCTGATGGACAAAGTAGGATGTAGCCCAGGGGTGGGCAATCTCAGTCCACGAGGGCCGGTGTCCCTGCAGGTTTTAGATGTGTCCTCGAACCAACACAGCTGATTTAAATGGCTAAATTAGCTCCTCAACATGTCCTGAAGTTCTTCAGAGGTCTGGAAACGAACTAATCATGTGATTCAGGTGTGTTGACCCAAGGTGAGATCTAAAACCTGCAGGGACACCGGCCCTCGTGGACTGAGATTACCCACCCCTGATGTAGCCACTTCGGAAGGCTGGTTGTATATTTCTATGCTTTGAATGTTTTTCTCCCACAAATGTTCGGTTTTTTGTTCCACTGCTCTGTGAATATTAAAGAAAAACAGAGCGAAAAAGATAAGAACAAACGTGAAAAACGAGTAAAGTGAGATTTAGATGCTAGAATTGATTCTCTTCGTGAAGCAGCACCACTGTCTTTTCGCTCGCACCTTGTGCATGAGTCACTGTCTGGAAGCTTTGTCCTAACAGATGGAGAAAGAAGGAGTGAAAGAGAGAAACAGACAGAGAGAGAAGGAGGGAGGGGAAGAAGAGAGGCCTGCTGGGTTAATTCTCCTCAACTGATCCTGTTCCTGTTCTGTCAGAGAGTGCTTCGTCTATCCAAACCTCTCTCCCTGGACCTCACACCTGCTCCTAGGCATGGCAATGAGCCTCCACATACACAGGCAGACACACACACACACGCGCACACACAGAGGACGACAGAGATGGGACTATGAAAAGAAAGGAAGAGAGAGGGAGAGGTGCGGTCGAGGGAACAAAAGTAAAGAAAAGAATCAGAAGGTGCGGAAAGCCTCCGCAAGTGAGCGTGAGCGTCCAGTGTCAGAAAGGAGGGAACGTGGGAGAAAGACAGAGGTAATCAAATGTCGAAAATGAATAGTACTGCGGTGGCGAAATAGGAAAACAGATGTAAAGAAGAAGAAGCGATGATAAGAGACAGCACGAGAGTCAAAGTGAAGAAGATGGATGAAAAAAAGGGGAAAAAACACAGCAAAGAGATTAGGACGAGCTATTTAGCGGCATAATACTCCACATGAATTTTAATAAAGCCATTTATTTCACTTGTGGGTGATTAAGTACAGTCATGCAGATAGAACGAATACCGTTGCTTGCTTTCGCGTTCCTTACTTGCTTAACAGATTATGCATTATTTTAGCCGGCCGCCACAGAATAATAATTTTTAACACAGGGAAGCAAAACGCGAAGCTTTGGAGACCCAGAGGTTGGCTAACAAAGACACCAGGGTTTCCTGCAACTCATTACATTCTTCTTTATGTAATGCGTGGGCCTTGGCGTTGTCGCTCTGATCCAAACAAAGGCCCCTCGCTTTGGCATTTAGAAAGGTCACAAGCTGCTGATATGAAGATGTGTCTGAGCAATACCCACCAGTTCATCTGAAGCACAGGTGTCAATCCCCAAACTAAGTCTAATGTTCCTGCTGAGCACATTGTTTCAAGTGTAATCTCAAAAAAAAAAAAAAGACCAGAAAAACCCCAAAACAAGTTGGCTGTCAAAGGTGTTGCCTCAGAGGAACAAAGAAATCAAATCTTCAAACAGCCACTGACACCACAGCTCTCACTGATGGATTACATAGCTATAGGTTCAAACTGACAGCGTCGTCTGACAACAGTCTGGTTGATGGAGCTTAAATCTAAATCGAAACCAATGAAAAGCCTCCCAAACTGCAAGTTTAATGGGACAATGCAAAAAGACAGCACAGGGCTGATTAAAGCTAAAAAATGATGGACAGCTCGAAAGTTTTGAATGACTTCTGATCAAACTTTGTTGGGGTGCAGCAGCTGCAAAGTTGCTAACTTAACTGTTAGCCATTAAGTTAACAATTCCAACTTAATGGCTTATTGGTCAATAATTGACATAAAGCCTTAACTTAAACTATGACTCTTACCAGTGTGGTGTATGTTGTCAACATATAGAAAGCACGATTTAGCTGATCTTTCCCTTGATTTAGCTGATAATAATAATAATAATAATAATAATAATGCTAAATACAGCTAATAATTAAAACTATGTTTCTTGCTGCTGTTGTTTGTATTGACAACAATGGAAATGAGATGTGGGGATTTTAAATTTCACATCAGTTTGGACCTCTGATCTCGTCATCAAGGTCAAATAAGGTCAAACTTTCTAAAATAAGATTTAACTGCCTTTGTACTGGTCACATCTAGGAAATTATACTGGTATGCTCAATTCTGGCTTACTGGTTTTTCAAAGTTTTACTTTGTACATTGGCGTCTTTTTCACTTTTTTTCACTCCAGTCCTTCACCTGACCGTTTATAGATGGATGTTCTTTTGTTTGTTAAGACACTTAACACCCATTAATCACCAGAAATGATCATCAAGGAGCAATTATTAAGGAAGGAAACGTAGTGTAGGACTTGGGTGTATTAGATTACACAAGATAAGGCTGAAAAACAGGTCTGATGGGGGATGAATCCAGATTCATCAATATGTAGGTCAGGAGAGAGGTACAGCAGTGAGTGTCTACAGCAAAGTAGCGTGTCTATCTCATGGTAGCCTAAATGTATAACAGGTTGTTGAAGTTTGGCTTTAAAATACATTTTAAAAAAACTCTACCTTGATGTTTCTGTGAGGTCTGTCCTGAACTAATCCTAAGCGCTGCTTTCAAAGACAAAAACAAAAAGGACAGGTTGCAGCAGGTGGTTTGGAGAAAACGTTCAGCTTGTATTTTCTCCAGACTAAAAATATACACAAAAGGAATTTTCCAACATTGTTTGCAGGTATGCACCACAATCATTGTGCCTATGGCCATCAGTAGGAGGTCCGGAGGTCTTTTATCTGTCACGTAACACAACGCGGAGTTAGACCAACGGCATGTGATTTAAAAAAAACTCACCACATCCTGTAGATGGTAAACAGTCAACAGTTTAACACCGTCAGAGTTTTGATATCAATTCCATTGCCTGTCCTGTCAACTGGGAGCGCTGCAGGTCAAGAGGCTTGTTCTCATGTGAGTCCTGATGCAAAACCTGACTTCTCATACACTCAGAAAAAAAAAAGAAAAAGAAATCTGCCATCTTTCCATTTACTTCACTTGCTACACCGCTATCCATCTCAGCCCATTAACTTGTGCAGGATTGAATTTGTTAAATAACAGCTCTATTTAAGGATGTGACTGTTAAAAAGCAGCCAGCTGCAAACACAGGAGCAGCAGGGCTTCAAACTGAGTTATCACATCGCAGTGATTCAAAAATCCAACTTAGTCAATTGTTATATTGCCTGAAAAGCAGTAAGAGTTACCGGGGATATTGGAACAAATACAATTTCTTTTAAAGCATTAAAAAAATCCAGTAGATTTAAATTATTATTAAATCGTGCTGCAGGCAATGGATATATGAAGGGACCAATTGAAACAATGTGATCTTTTTCTAATGTTAAAATCGACGTTTTAAGAAAAAAAGCAGCTTAAGAAGCACCCCACATGCTGCACTGTATTTCCCGATTCCCATTAACTGTACCCCATGCATACAACTGCCTACCTGCTGTGACATTAGATATTGAATTCCCAGTGAAAATTGGGGAGAAATGCACGAACAAAAATGAGTGTAAAGGACACCACAGCGAGTGCTGGAAGAACTCAGGCATTGCATCAATAATCCAAACCACTCTGCACAATTAGTATACCACACGCACTGTCCTCAGGTTGTACAGTCTCAAAATTATGTTTACTCTTGTTTAGTACTGCAGCTTTAATACAAAATCCTACTTGGCTTCTCATATCACAACCTATTCTAGTGCTGAATGCACGGCACGGTTTAAAATATGTCTAAAAATAAATATGTAGCACTTTTTTTTCACCACCTATGAAATAACACCTGCAAAACTGTGAACCCAGTGTGGCCAAAGATATTGCTTAAATGGAGATTTCTGTATATTTAGACCAACAAACGTCACAATTCATGCTGAAAACAGTCCAACAACAGGTGCATGTTGTTTACAATGTTAAAAAAAATCATGTCCTCAAGTGATTTACACATGTATTATTAATATTGTTCTTTTTTTTCTTTAAACTTAAATAAGACATTTTGGAGGGGGGGTTACAGAAACGTCCTTTAGCGTCTAAGATTCTGCAGGTTTGGGACACTGCGCGTGTTGACTGACAGGTAAGCCAGCAGGGGGGCAGTGCGAGGGAAGATACAAGCTTGGTGATTTTCAACCTTCCTCCGCAGGTTAAAAACGAATGGCTTTGATTGGCACTTTAGACATTTATTATTCATCTTTGTGGAACGCAATGCTAAGAAACAAAAAAGGCAAATTTGCCTCTGTAAAACATGTTGCATTTCTTTGTAGAACTGTTGATCTATTCAGATGTGGGAATGTTTATTTAAAGGCATTTCGTATAGGATACAGAATATTTTCTGTTTTATTTCAGCTTAAGCCAAGACTGCAAACCTGAGGACACTTACCTGCTCAGTTACCTACCACTTCTTTTTATTTAACCTTGCTCTGTAAAGGAGCCACTCATCTGCACAAGATCACAAAGTTGCAAAAAAACCCCAAAAAACTCTTTAGAGCCTTTAGTTACGCTAGCATCTACGCTAATTAAAACTGTAACTTACGGTTAATAAGCTTAGTAGCTCAACAGATCTGTGGACTGTGTCTCACACACAAACACACACTGGATCCTGAATGGCATCTTATTTGCTACCTGCTCTCCATCTTTACTTCAGATTTATGAACTTGTCAAGGGTTTGTGATATTCATTCCTCTTCCTAACCCCCTTTCTTTAGCTGATTAATCTCTTTCTTTGTACCTGTGTTGGGCTAGTTTAGGAAAGTTATTTTTCCTCCTCCTTGATGGCAGCGATGAAGAATGGTTTGGTATTGCCACGCTTGTCACTCACACAGTCAGAAAGGTGTGTGTATGTGTGCACATGTGCTTAGAACTGTGACAAATCAAATAAGCATGGGTTAGCCATTTAGACAGTGACTCTGTGTGTACCTGTATGTGTGCATGTGTGTGCATAGGCATGTTTGTGTGGCTGCGCCTGTGTGTGCGTGAATCAGGTGGTGGCATGAAGCAGAAGGGAGGAGGGTGAAGCCTCGGTATCTCTGACAGATGAAGTTAAAGATTGGAAAGAGGTGAATGCGTTTGTCTGGGGAGAGACAACGCTTACTTGGAATGGTAGGACCAAGAGGAGCATGTAGTTGGTTGTGATGGATGATATTTAATTCATTAGGAACCCATGAAATCTGACAAATAGCCCCGAGCACAGGATGCTGTGGATTCAGAAAATTTATGTTTCTTTCTGAGAATGTTTATGTATCACAATGCAACAAACTGTTATGCAGCAGTGTGTAGCTCCCACATGGTAACTGAGATAGACTATGTATAAAAGATGGACATTGCCACCGTGACATCATCCATTGATTTGAGGGCTACCAAGCACTGTGCAAAAGCATGGAGTCCTTATCAGAAAATGTTCGCTAACCACTCCATAGACTGCCTGTGTGAGTCACTTGTAGGTACTAGGATGAACATCATTATGTATGATGGAGCGCCAGGTCTGCCATAATGAATTAATTAAATACACCATTAAATAATTAATTAAATGTGGCAATAATTAATCATTAAACCGTTGAACGTCTGTGAAACTATGCAGTTATGAAACGTAACTTTAACCTCAGCCAAACCGATTTGCTCAGTTGTAAATAAAACAGCGAAGTAAACGTGACCCGACAGACAGAACCTGAGTGAATGAAGTCCAGCGTTTAACCACTGAGAGCTAAAACTCAGCTGAGGTTTCAAAGCTGTGTGCCGGTGATTGGACATCAGCCGCTGATGAAGCTGGTTCGCCTATAAAGTGCTCTGTAAGGAAACAAGCTCCAGCAGCTCTGCGCTCGGGGAAAACACTATATTTACTTATGTTGTGCAGAAAAATGCGCTGACATTGCTTTATATCGAGTACCGGCTGCCCAGTTAAACTGTGACTATCACCAGGTAACGTAGGCGTGTTTCTTGAATTAGCAGCAGGTGTTAAACAGCTGACAGATGAGGAGGAGGATGCATGCAGGTAAACTGAGGGTCTGTTGAGCTGATCGCTGGTTTCGTGAGGAAAATGTCAGCTCGTTCTTTATGTTACAGAAGCACAGAGACACAAGACCAGGCGGAAAGAGACGATCGTTCGGTGAAAATGAGAATCTGCGAATGCAACATGTGGAACACGGAGAGTGGAATATGTAAACAAACCGGTTAACGTAACCCCTGGGTGCACTCTGCATGCTAATTGTTAGCAGAGCTAGTGAAATCTCTGAAAACATCTGAGCACTTTTGCAAAATTGTTCTATGTTGACAACCTGACCAGACATACGGCGCGACATTCGCGGCTAAAACACTGTTAAAAGTGTAGCTGGTGACAGAAAAACGGGGTATTTTAAAACTACACCACCACCATTGCTGCCTGTGATTTGATCTGCATTCTGGGATACCTGGCTGCCCCAAGTCTACACAAGCAATGGATTATCTAGGATCGACCTGTTTTGACTTACTTTGCACGGCAACCAATCAAATGTTAGAGAAGTTGCATGGGCAGCGTTAACCCCGCCCCCTGAGTTTGATGGGTGAGGCTGACAGATAAAATTATTTCATGATGAGAGCCAGGCGCCAGGACTGCCAAAATGAAATAAATAAATATATCATTAAATAATTAATTAAATGTGTCAACAATTAATTAAATGTGTCAATAATTAATTAAAATGTGAAATACATAAATAATTAATTAAACGTGTCAATAATTAATTCATTAAATGTGTCAATAATTAATTAATTACATGTGTCATAACTATTTATTTAATTAATTAATTCCAATTTTAATTAATTATTGCCACATTTAATTAATTATTTAATGGTGTATTTAATTAATTCATTATGGCAGTCCTGGCACTCCATAGTAATGAGCCATGTTACTTGTAAGATAAGTAGAATGAATAATTAAGATAATACATTAAAACAAACAACAACATCACAAATAACCAACAGGGACAGTCTGGTGACCATCAGAACATCCATCTATTCACTTCCGCTTATCTGCATCAGGGTCGGGGTCGCAACCATTTACACTCATATACATACAGGGAGTGCAGAATTATTAGGCAAGTTGTATTTTTGAGGAATAATTTTATTACTGAACAACAACCATGTTCTCAATGAACCCAAAAAACTCATTAATATCAAAGCTGAATGTTTTTGGAAGTAGTTTTTAGTTTGTTTTTAGTTTTAGCTATTTTAGGGGGATATCTGTGTGTGCAGGTGACTATTACTGTGCATAATTATTAGGCAACTTAACAAAAAACAAATATATACCCATTTCAATTATTTATTTTTACCAGTGAAACCAATATAACATCTCCACATTCACAAATATACATTTCTGACGTTCAAAAACAAAACAAAAACAAATCAGCGACCAATATAGCCACCTTTCTTTGCAAGGACACTCAAAAGCCTGCCATCCATGGATTCTGTCAGTGTTTTGATCTGTTCACCATCAACATTGCGTGCAGCAGCAACCACAGCCTCCCAGACACTGTTCAGAGAGGTGTACTGTTTTCCCTCCTTGTAAATCTCACATTTGATGATGGACCACAGGTTCTCAATGGGGTTCAGATCAGGTGAACAAGGTGGCCATGTCATTAGTTTTTCTTCTTTTATACCCTTTCTTGCCAGCCACGCTGTGGAGTACTTGGACGTGTGTGATGGAGCATTGTCCTGCATGAAAATCATGTTTTTCTTGAAGGATGCAGACTTCTTCCTGTACCACTGCTTGAAGAAGGTGTCTTCCAGAAACTGGCAGTAGGACTGGGAGTTGAGCTTGACTCCATCCTCAACCCGAAAAGGCCCCACAAGCTCATCTTTGATGATACCAGCCCAAACCAGTACTCCACCTCCACCTTGCTGGCGTCTGAGTCGGACTGGAGCTCTCTGCCCTTTACCAATCCAGCCACGGGCCCATCCATCTGGCCCATCAAGACTCACTCTCATTTCATCAGTCCATAAAACCTTAGAAAAATCAGTCTTGAGATATTTCTTGGCCCAGTCTTGACGTTGCAGCTTGTGTGTCTTGTTCAGTGGTGGTCGTCTTTCAGCCTTTCTTACCTTGGCCATGTCTCTGAGTATTGCACACCTTGTGCTTTTGGGCACTCCAGTGATGTTGCAGCTCTGAAATATGGCCAAACTGGTGGCAAGTGGCATCTTGGCAGCTGCACGCTTGACTTTTCTCAGTTCATGGGCAGTTATTTTGCGCCTTGGTTTTTCCACAAGCTTCTTGCGACCCTGTTGACTATTTTGAATGAAACGCTTGATTGTTCGATGATCACGCTTCAGAAGCTTTGCAATTTTGAGACTGCTGCATCCCTCTGCAAGATATCTCACTATTTTTGACTTTTCTGAGCCTGTCAAGTCCTTCTTTTGACCCTGTGGAATACACCAGGCACAGACACACGCACACACAGGTAGGTACAGCCAACTTCCACATTTATTCAAGTGTTGTTGTTGTTTTCACAGCTGACTCAGTCACACAGTCTGACAGCTCACGAGCCCAGCTGATCTCTCCCTGGCCGCTCCTCCTCGTCTCACTAAAACACAGCGGAGGGAGACCATCATCAGTCCATAAACAACATCAGCTGTTCTTACCGGCCTCGCAGCGCCGCCCTGTTGAGCCTTCCGCTCCACTCCTCCCCTGCAGCTGCGCCCGGGGCCATGCCTCCGCCACACACCCCCACCGCCCGTTCGAGGCCGGGGAGCCGTCCGGCCGAGCCAACTCCCCCCCCCGCGAGCGAGAGAGGAAATCGGCCACTGCCATCTGCGCCCCCGGCCTATGGATCACCTTGAACTTAAAGGGCTGCAACGCCAGGTACCACCGGGTGATCCGGGCGTTGGCATCCTTCATGCGGTGGAGCCACTGCAGCGGGGCGTGGTCCGAACAGAGGGTGAATGAGCGTCCCAGGAGGTAATAGCGCAGGGAGCCGACCGCCCACCGGATGGCCAGGCACTCCTTCTCCACGGTGCTGTACCGGCGCTCGCGCTCTGCTAGCTTCCGGCTGATGTATAGGACAGGGCGGTCGGCCCCCCTCACCTGCTGGGACAAAACGGCTCCCAGCCCTCTGTCCGAGGCGTCAGTCTGCAGAACAAAAGGGAGGGAAAAGTTAGGAGTGTGAAGCAGCGGCTCCCCACAGAGAGCCTTTTTCACCTGCACAAACGCCGCCTGGCACGGCCCCGTCCACTGGACCAGATCCGGGGCACCCTTTCGAGTGAGATCGGTCAGGGGGCTGGTTAGCTGCGCAAACCCCGGCACGAAGCGACGATAGTACCCCGCCAACCTCCTTTTTCGTCCTGGGGCGCGGGCAGGATGCGATAGCCGCCGTCTTCTCCACCTGTGGACGCACCTGCCCGCCCCCCAGGTGGTACCCCAGATACTGCACCTCCCTCCGTCCAACCGCGCACTTCTTCGGATTGGCCGTGAGCCCCGCCCCCCTCAGGGACTCCAGGACCACGGCCACCCGCAGCACATGCTCCGCCCAGGTGTCGCTGTGGATGATCACGTCATCCAGGTAGGCGGCAGCATACGCTGCGTGCGGACGCAGTACCCGGTCCATGAGACGCTGGAAAGTGGCCGGGGCCCCGAACAGGCCAAACGGAAGCGTCACGAACTGGTACAAACCGTACGGAGCGGAGAAGGCCGTTTTCTCCCTGGCCTCGGCAGACAAGGGAATCTGCCAATAGCCCTTGGTTAAGTCCAGTGTCGTGAAAAAGCGGGCCGTGCCTAACCGGTCCAGGAGCTCGTCGACCCGAGGCATGGGGTAGGCATCAAAGCGTGACACTTCGTTCACCCTGCGATAGTCGACACAGAACCGTATAGACCCATCCTTCTTCGCCACCAGAACGATGGGGCTACACCAGGCGCTGTGCGACTCTTCTATTACTCCCATCCTCAGCATTTCCGCCAATTCCCTCTGCACGAGCTTTCGCTTGTGCTCCGGGAGCCTGTAGGGCCATGAACGCACCGTCACGCCGGGCTGCGTCACGAAATGGTGCTCGATGAGGGACGTCCGGCCGGGCAGGGGGGAGAACACGTCCGCAAAACGCTGTTGCAACGCGACAACATCCGCTCTCTGGGCCTGTGTGAGATGGTCATCGCAAGGGAGGGAGGTGGGAATGATAGAATTTGGCACCTCAGGCCCCAACTCATCTCTCTCCTTCACCAAGCTCACCAGAGAAGCGGTTTCAACCTCTCGCCACAGTTTGAGGAGATTGAGGTGATAAATCTGCGTGGCTCCTCCCCTGTCCGACCGAGCGACCTCATAGTCCACGTCCCCGACTCGCCGTGTGACCACAAAGGGTCCTTGCCACTTGGCGAGCAACTTCGAGCTGGAAGTAGGGAGTAACACAAGCACTTTATCTCCCGGTGAAAATTGCCTGAGCCTAGCCCCTCTGTCATACAGGCGTTGCTGACGCTGCTGAGCCTGGAGCAAATTCTCCCGTGACAACCTCCCCAAAGTGTGGAGTTTTGCTCTCAGGTCCAACACGTACTGAATCTCATTTTTGGCGGGGCTCGGACCGTCCTCCCAGCTTTCTTTAATCAGGTCGAGCACCCCACGTGGCCTCCTGCCGAACAGCAGTTCAAAGGGAGAAAATCCCGTGGAGGCCTGGGGCACCTCCCGCACTGCGAATAACAGAGGGTCTAGCCAGTGATCCCAATTGCGTTCATCCTCGTTAATGAACTTCCGAATCATGGACTTTAAAGTCTTATTCAGCCGCTCCACCAGCCCGTCAGTCTGAGGGTGGTAGACACTGGTCCGAATAGATTTAATGCCCAGTAATTCGTACAGTTCCCGCAGCGTACGAGACATAAACGACGTGCCCTGGTCAGTCAGTATCTCTTTCGGGATTCCGACTCGGGAGATGACCTGAAACAGTGCCTGCGCCACACTCTTTGCAGAGATGGTGCGCAGCGGAACTGCTTCCGGGTACCGCGTTGCGTAATCCACCAGGACTAACACAAAGCGGTAGCCGCGTGCACTCCGGTGAAACGGCCCAATGAGGTCCATGCCGATGCACTCAAACGGGACCTCAATGAGGGGGAGAGGGCGCAGCGGCGCCTTCGGTATGGCCGGCTGGTTAACAAGTTGGCAGTCCGGGCAGGACGCGCACCAGCGGCGCACATCCGCTCGGATGCCCGGCCAATAAAATCGGGCCGTTATTCGCTCCAGAGTTTTCTCATAGCCCATATGCCCTGCCATGGGGTTATAGTGGGCCGCCTGGAAAAGCGTTTCCCGGCGGCCCTGCGGCACCAACAACTGGGTGTGTGTTTCCTCTGTCTGAGTGTCACGACTCACTCGATATAATCGGTCGTTTAATAAGACGAAACGCGGGTAGGTCTGCGCGGCCTCAGGGCGCACCACGTGACCATCAATAGCCATCACTTGGTCAAAGGCTGAGCGTAGGGTGCCGTCACGAGACTGCTCCAGTGGGAAATCACCCATGGGGGACACTTCCGGGGCCGGCGGGACGTCCCGTGAGGGACCCGCCGGCTCCTCCCCCCCGGAGTCAGTGTCGGACGACCCCGCGTCATCGCTGAACGCCGCGCACACGCTACACCCCGCTTCCGGTCGTGATCGCACCCCCGCGTACTGCCCCAGTAGCTGATGAAACCCCGGCCAATTGGTACCCAGAATCAGGGGGTGCGACAGGCGCGGGCTAACCGCCGCCGTTACTCTATGCGTTTTGCCCTTATACTTTAATAACAGCGGCACTATGGGATACCTGTGAACGTCACCATGCACACACCTCACCTCCACCCATTCTGCCTCCAGCAATGCCCCGGGGCGAACCAAGCTTTGGTGTACGAGGGTCTGCGTGCAGCCCGTGTCCACCAACGCCTGGCGTATACCCCCTCGAGTCCTTACCGGAATACTGTATGTCCCTCCTGGACCGGGGGAGGGTGCTGGGGCGCCAGCAACACGAAACACCTGCCCCACTTCCATAAGCGGACAATCCCTCCTCAGGTGCCCCGGCTGCCCGCACTTCCAACACTCCGGCCCCGGCGTCTGTGCTGCTCTCCGTGGCTCGGGGGCGGCTCCACTTGGCTCGGTTCCCCTGGACGGCACCAACGCCGCGAAAGGGTTAGTGGGGCTCAGCGCCGGCAGCCGTTCTGCCTGCCCTGGTGTCGGCACACGGCGCCTCGGGGCCGGCACTGGGGCCTGTTTGTTCGGCCTCCGTCCGGCGTCCCCGGGTTCCCCTGCTCCAGCGGCAAGGTGGTCCTCCGCCAGCGTCACCGCTACCTCCAAGCTTGCGGGCCGGTGGCACCGGACCCATCTCGCCGTCTCCGCTGGCAATCCCTCCGTGAACTGCTCCAGCACCACCTTGTCCACCAGCTTCGTCTCCCCCTCCGATGTTCCCGGTTGCAGCCAGCGTACCGCCGCGTCGCGCAGCTGCCGGGCCCAGGCGAATGGTCGGTCCGTTGTAGCCAGCCGACAGGCCCGGAACCGCCGGCGGTGGTCTTCGGCGGTGAGCCCCAGCCTGTCCACCACCGCCCGGCTCACGTCCGCGAAGCTGCTCCTCGACGCCGGAGGCAGACTCAGGGCCGCTGTTTGTGCCTCCCCGGACAGCAGGGGAAGCAGCCGCGGAGCCCACTCCTCCCGCGGCCATTGGCAAGCCTCCGCCGTGGCACGGAAGGTCTCCAAGAAAACCTGTGGGTCGTCCCCGTCCCCCATCCGGGGCACCGCCACCGACAGTGGCGAGGGCTTCGGCGCGGCAGCGGCCCCGACCAGCCGCTCCAGAACTTGCGTCTGCCGGTCCGTCTGCTCCCGCAGCGCGGCCAGGTGGGCACGCTGGTCGGCTGCCTGGTCCCGGCTCATCGTCGCCATCTCCGCCAGCATCTGCGCCAAGAATTGCAGAGGCTGGGCGGGTGGCGCGGCCTGTGGGTCGGACATTTCCCCACCGGCACTCTCCTGGGTTTCGGCACCACTTGTGGAATACACCAGGCACAGACACACGCACACACAGGTAGGTACAGCCAACTTCCACATTTATTCAAGTGTTGTTGTTGTTTTCACAGCTGACTCAGTCACACAGTCTGACAGCTCACGAGCCCAGCTGATCTCTCCCTGGCCGCTCCTCCTCGTCTCACTAAAACACAGCGGAGGGAGACCATCATCAGTCCATAAACAACATCAGCTGTTCTTACCGGCCTCGCAGCGCCGCCCTGTTGAGCCTTCCGCTCCACTCCTCCCCTGCAGCTGCGCCCGGGGCCACGCCTCCGCCACAGACCCATTTTGCCAAAGGAAAGGACGTTGCCTAATAATTATGCACACCTGATATAGGGTGTTGATGTCATTAGACCACACCCCTTCTCATTACAGGGATGCACATCACCTAATATGCTTAATTGGTAGTAGGCTTTCGAGCCTATACAGCTTGGAGTAAGACAACATGCATGAAGAGGATGATGTGGACAAAATACTCATTTGCCTAATAATTCTGCACTCCCTGTACCTGTAGGCAACGTTAATCACCACTTAGCCTAACTCCAATAACTGCATGTCTTTGGTCTGTGGGAGGATGCCAGAGTACCCGGTGAAAACCCACACAGACACAGGGAGAACATGCAAAGTCCACACAGAAAACTTCCAGGGTGGAGCTAACCACCTCACCACCATACTGCCCACGGCCACCATTCCTGAGGCAAAAAATGTAATCCCCAGGTGGTTGCAATTGGTTGCTGGAGGTTGCTGGCAGTCAATTTGAAATCAGTTGCTAAAGTCCCAGTCACGCAGGCCTAGAGGCTGGTGATTGCCACACTGGTAACCTTTGGTCACTACAGAAAAGAGAACATTCCATGATGGGTCGGTGACTGCTCGCTGGGGGTTGCTGGCAATTGTTTTCGTGAATTTGGTCACAAAGAGGTGCAATGGACACCTATTGTTGTCCCTGTAACTTAAATTTCACCATTGGACAGTGACCATTCACATGTTTGCCTAGTATTTGTGAGTGTGTGGACTCATCCACAGAGAATTTACACTATATGCATGCACCAATTATGTATGCACTAGGCAGCAGACTTCATAGATTGATAACAGGAAATACTACTCGCCCATCAGGTTTGCTGTCCAGGCTTCAGGGCTCACACCTGTCTGACTGAGGCCTAAGATGAAACCTTTCAGACAGCTAGAGGACACGACTAGCTATCTGACTGCCACGTAAAGTGATCACTCCCCAGATAATGCATAATTTCAAGCTTTAATACAAAACATTAAAAAAGCAATAAAATCACGCACCATTCAGTTTTTATGTAGAGGAAAATTAGCAATTAATTAAAGTTAACATGACCAAAAATTATGAGTTAATGAGTTAAACAACTGTATGTGGCCTAAAAACTTAATGGCTACACTTTCCTTTCACATTTGCAGTGTTTAAAATCACATACCTCGCCTTTGTTTGTCAAAAAAGATTGCAAAACACTCAAAATAGATGAATTTTTTTCTAATATTATTATTTTTTTGTACATTGACATTATACATTAGCAGCTTGTTCAGCCTGAGAGTTATTATTGATTTCGGGGTCTTGTATTAAGATGACATGGGCTGTAAACTTATTTGCTTCCAGCACAAGTGTCACTGTCAAAGACAAATAAATTGCAGTGAACTCAAATGACTCAAACGTTCTGTCCTGCCTTTCAAGATGACAGAGCTGAAACGCGCACCTCTGAGTCTGAAAGCAGGTAATTTGCATTTGAAAAATGACAGCACCAATGTCTACAAGTGCTCATTAGGAACAAGGTGAACACTGGGCTATGACATTGCAGAGATCCCTTCTGTGTAATTTGACACATCACAGGTGTGAACAAACTGGCTTTGCACGTGCTGTATATAATGTATATAACTGCCTTTTCATTCCTCATCATTAAAAATATAAAACATTTTCCCACATTTCTTTAGGATTATTTTGCGCCCAGCTCGACTTCCAGCCTTAATTTAGGATGTTATACAAACAACGCTGTATCGTCTCCCTGGAACCGCACTCTCGTTGACGCCCACCGCCTCGCTAGCACCTCGATCTCAATCACTAACAAGAGGCCCTTCACCCACAGTGCAACTGCACACTGCTCATTCATCCTAATGAAGCAGGATACAAACACAGTCTCGCTTAAAATGAGGCAAAAACCTACTCAGCGTGGTCTATTTTGAATCAGCCTTTCCTCCCCGTTGCATTAGCTAAACCTCGATTCCAAAAAACACTGAAGCAACACGTCATGTTTTTAGACGCTAAAAGACAGCGGGAAGTGAGATTTTAATTACCAAAGTAAACCAAAAGGTACACATCGTTGAAAGCAGCCAGATTTAGCTTATTTTGATCTATTTTCTTGGCTTGAGAACTTGAGAATTCTAGTTAAGGTAGAAAGAAGAGCGTGACTAAAGCCAGTATCCAAGACAAAAGAACTTAACAAAGGTTGATAGATGGTTAAATATACGGCGCAGCATACAAAGATTTGACTTAAATTGAAAATATGTAACCAAGCCATCGCCGACTGCTCACTTGTGCAATAATTTCAACTCATGTGACGTCTTCGACACACACAGAGACAAAAAGAAAGGCATCTCCTGTTTCTGAGTCGCGCCCGTTTTCTCTCCGACAAGCTGGTAGCCACAATGCCAGATCAAATAGCCGGGCTCATCCTCTGATCACTGACCCAGTGTCGAACGTGTCTCTTTAAAGTGAGAAGATGCAATCAAAAATGATCCTGTGGCAGCCGTCAGATGAGTCATGCCTTCTTTTTGCCCATTTACATTCGTTCTGTCGCTCCCTTTTGTGATGTTTGCCGACATGGTCCCACACCACCCTCCACCCCCATCTATACGTCTGCATGTCTTTATATTTCCCTTTTTTCCCCGTTTCGCGGCTGTGGGCGTAGTGTCACAAGCGGTTAGCGTGAGGAATGAGCGGGGTGGCACAAACTACGAAAATCGGATGACAATTAATGCCTATGTGCATTTTAAGTGCAGCAGATATGATTGTCTGCACCTAGGCCTCTCTCTCTCTCTTTCTCTCTGCCTCTGTCTCTCTCTTGCCACCATTAATATTCAGTGATTGAATAGGCACCTGCCACCATATTCTCGCCAGCCTGCAGGCCTTTTTTTTTTTAATGTTCCTCTCCGCGCAAAATTGTTAAATAGAGAAGCTGATGAGGTGGAATGTCGAAGCAGATTGCATACGACAGGCCCCAACTTGAGGAGGGAGAAATCATCATTTTCACTGCTTTTCTTCGCCCCCCCTTTTTTTTTCTTTCTTCTTTTTCCCTTGACCGGTAGAAACTGATGTGACAATCGGATCTGGAATTGCTGCACATTTCCAAGGAAAGAGGGGTTGGGGGGGGCAAGCAGGAGATGGTGAAAGGAGAATCTATGTTCGAGTCGGCGTGCCTGTCAGTTTTGTGTTTCAGTGTCATTTGAGTGCATGTGGAATGATCGTTGCTGGGATTCATCTCCTGAATAGCAGATAAAAGGAATGAAGAGATATAGTGTCTTGCAGCCCGGGTGAAGAACAGGATAGAAGATTGGAGCGTGACGGATAGCGTGAAGCACATCGGGCGCAATATCTCGCAATCATCTTCCAGAGGCTGTGTGCTGCCTTCAGATGGAAGTTGCTCGTGGATTTGCGCGCATTGTGTACAGTCATGTAAATTCCTCACGACAGCGTTGCTTTGAGGAGTAAACAAAGTGTCACATTTTAGCCACTTATTTCCAGTAGGACATTCTGCCTTGTCTCGATTTATTTATTTTTTATCGCATTATTCTCTACAGCATGATCTCCCACTCACTCCCTGCGCACACGCTGCAATCTTCTGCTTTTTTTTTTTTTTTTTTAAAAACTGCTGTTTTCATTCATCGAACACATACAATCATCCACTTGTTCCCCGTCAGGTTTGCTGTTTCCCCCCATGGTCTCGAATACATCCCCTGAGAAGTGAAAGATACCCTCTCTCTCCAGATGACAGTGGGTATTCATATAAAGCTGAGCTAAGCCCCATCCAATTTTCTCCTGCTTTCCTTTTCACCTTTCCTTCTTAAATAACAGGTCTCTGGCCTTTATTGCCGGCTGTGGACATTGTGAGGCCATAAGACAAGACGCTAACCAAAATTAATGGGGCCCACCAGCCTGGACTTTCTCCTTGCTGACCGCTTAACGGTCTGCAGAGCACGGGCAGAGAGCAAAAAGACTGCTAATCGGAATTAGACGAGGACAAGCACGCACCTTCCCCTTCAATTATGGACAGTAGGTGGTATTGACAGGTCACTGTAGAGAAACAATGGGAATATTTCCTTATACTGAGCAATACATGGCGCTCTGAAAAGCTTTCGTCGTAACAAACGTGTGGTTTTATCAGCTGAATTCCTCTAATAAACCTCTGCATTTTGCCTGATCGTAACAAACAACAAACCCTGTGCGACATGATGCCCCCAGCCCCACACCTGCTCCAACCTTGGGGTGAAAAGTGGTAAAGTACTTTTCCTTTGTCTTATCTAGCAGCTTCAGTAGAGCCTTATAGGGGGCACCTATATCAGATCCCTCATGCTTGTCATCATCAAGCCTCTCATCAGGCTTTGCACTCTAGTCGGCCGCCTTCTCCCTTCCCTCGTGACAGCATTTTGTTTTCCTGCCGAGAAACACAAAGAGGAACATATTGAAAGGAGGAGAGCGAGACAGAGGCGTCGGTGTACACACATCTCCTGGCTAATAATCCAGCGGAGGAGACAACAGTCATTCATCTGTGTACCGGCACTGGCAGGTTGACTTTTCTTGACTGAAGAAGGGGGAATAATTGCGAGGCTCTCGTAACTGATGAATGCAGCTGAGACTGTAGTGCCGAGAGCGTCCCGACTGCCTTTTTTTAAAAAAAAAAAAAAAAAAAAGGAGAAAAAAAGCAGGAGAAGATGAAAAGAGGAAATGCACACAAAGGAGCATTTATGTAACAACACAAGGAGTATGTATCAAATAAGCTGTGTTCCACTTAGCATAGCTCCAAAGCCAGACAAGAGGAATCAATAGGCAGCAGCAATTTTGCCCTCTTGAGGAGAGGAAGCTATGAGCAAACAAATACGCAAGGTTCTTAGTTGCATGTCTCTGCAGATTCAAACATCTTCCTCTAAAATATTTGCCATTCATTTCAGACAGCCGGGGATGATTATTTATTTATTTAGCTTTTCTTTTTTTCTTTTCCTTTGCATATATACACAAGTGAAGCGCAGGGATTGGCGAACTAATCAAAAACTTGTACGGCACAAAAAGCCCCGATACAAAGTAGAACTCTGGCATCAATATTCACCGTCTATGCACGCTCCTTAAGTTTGATCATGCAACTCTAACAGAAGTTAAAGTAGAAAGGCGAGATTCTCCCCTTTCTCTTTTCGTCTGCACCACCGTCTCCCAGCTCTCGCCGTCTCCTGTCCCTCCCGTTCCTCTCGTAGCCTTCATTCTCTTTCTCTTTGCTCTCCATCTTCTCTCTCATTATTCTCATCCAGCTAACTCCCCCTCCCACCCACCCAAACTTCTGTTGGCTCTTCATTTGCAACACTATCCCCAGGTCAGCGGGGTGGGTGTGGTACAGAATGTGAAGTAATCTCACTTGCTTGATTCTATCAATCCTCTTTTTCACCCGGGTTTTGAACACCTCAATCAAATCTCCCCTCAAGGTCGCCTTTGTTGCATGCTCGGCAGATTAAGTCCCTGTCCATGTGCGGCGTGCGCTTTGAACTGGAGACATCACCCAGAGAAAGATAAAGAAAAAAGAGGGAGAGGAGAGGCAAAGAGGGAGGCAGAGAGAAAGGCATGCAGGAGAGTTGGTAGAGGTTTTTTTTTCCTGCTTTATACTTTGTGAGGGAGATTCAGGCTATAGTTTAGCATTTAGAATGCAAAAAAAAACTTCTGCAAGCAATAAACTTAATTTGCTGTTCATTTTATTACAAATGCCCAGAGGCAACCTTTCCATGCTAAATCGATAAATGGTCAAAATCTGACCATTTCCAAGAAGCTGATTGACTGTCGACCGTCCATCCGTACCCGTGCAACATCATTTTTGTCAGCGCTACAGCAGAGGTTTCACCCCACCCCCCACTCTGCCCCATCCAATGCACTATTGTCAATACTTGAGCGTTTCAAACTGTTCCATTAAACCCCAAGCTTGTCAGCCGAAGACTACGCCATGTGATGTCGATGATAGCAGCGGGGGAAAGGGACCACGATATGAATGGTCGGCTGGACGCAATGTTCAATTTCCAGCGGTCTGAGATTTTCATCTATCATCGGCACAATGAAGGAGAGCCAGAGAGTGAGTGAGAGAGAGAGAAAAAGAGAGTAGGAAGAGAGACGAGTGAACCTCCTTCCCTTGTTCTACCTCATGAACTGAATACCAACTGGAGCTGTGCATGAAGGCGAGAGCGCGAAGGGAGGGTTGCAAACAGGCGCGTGTGGACCTATCAGAGTGTCGTGGATGTTTCCACATCTTGCCTGCTTTCTTTCACAGAAGCAGTGTGTCTCACCACTAAGGATGCACACATTTCTTTTTGTTTCTCTTCTTTCAACCACACCTTAATCCTACCTTCCCCACCCCCATCTACATCTACATCTCTTTCTGGCTCCTGCTCTATTCAAATGTAGCTTGCAAACATACATCATTGGGCATCATTGTTATGCTTCAGGCTCAACAGCATTCATTCTAATATCTGCATGCTATCCAATTTGGAAGAAGAATGAAATAATCTCACCAAGACAAACCAATCATTTATCAAGCTACTCAGCCACGCCACAGTTATTCCACCCACCCCACATCCCACTTCCTGTGCCTTCTGTCAGCCCACCTAGGTAAAAACAAAAACACAGGCATGACACTCACTGTACCATCTATGTCCATCGAAAAAGTTATGCCCACATACCAAGACACTGATCCATTCCGTGTCTTTTGGGTCCCATGGTGCCAGCTTCGTAACTCCTTTGGATTTTATTCCATCTGCACACTTAAATAAATCTTAACTAAGTAACTTCCAGTGTTAGCTTTTATTTCAGCGCTCCTGCTGCTACACATGCATCATCAATATAAGACTATCAGCAACATGTTAGATAGAAAAATACTGCCAAGACCCACCCCCAACCAGTATAATTGCATGCACCGAAGATCTGTTGCCTAGAAAAGAGGTTGCCTTAAGCCACAATCCCATTATGAGTTCGTTCCTGACCTCTATTCTATTGCACATTTTTCCATCGTTCTCCACAAGGCCTACTTCCCTCCATCTGTAGCCTCTGGCTCTACCCATCTACTGCTATGACTCAATTAATTAGCGTGTGGCTTGTCCAGAGGTTTAAGGCATAATGATACGTTAGCCCCACCACTGTGAATATCTTAAATTGGTCTAATCCCAACAGGCCACATGGGTAACCTCTTGTTTCTCGCAAAAGGGTCACATTATTAGAGAGCAGTGAGGTGTGTGAAGGGGAATAAGGTGATGCAGAATACATGCCAGACTCATGGGACGAGGTGGGTGGGGGGGGTGTAAGAATCAATGAAAGCAATTACCACATACAATTGAATTTGTTGTGAATTGCACAAAGGACAAAAAACAGATGAATTACACAGAGGTCAAGCAACCATATAGTCTTTGTGAATGGAGGAAAGAAAAATCATACTTTGACTGGAGTGGTGTAATATAGCCTAGCAGATTATGGAGTTAACTGCTATAGATTTAAGGCTAAATAAAACAACAGGAAAATGTCAGTGTGCAGACAAGTATTATTAAAGAGTAAAAGCACACCATGTAGCTCCCTTGCAGTCTGTCTAAAAAAACATACATAGTAGAGGGTGGGTGAGTTCAAACATTTCTGTAAATCGTAGGCTTGCCTTTGGGAAAGCTTGAGGTTTTAAGGAAGGAGCAACAGCTTAGAAGACTGGCTGAATATAACCATCCACTTGCAGATTGCAGCATGTCTTAAATGCTGGGTAATCTGGTGCGGCAATAGCAATAAGCAAGTGACCACTTGACAAGTGGCACCCATAGCCAATGTGATGCAAAGAGGAAACACAAACACAAATTACAGCTAAAACTTTTTGCTCTCCTGTTTTCCACTAAACATGTATGACTATCCGGTCTTTAAGTCAGACGTCATTAGCCGTTTGTGGGTCCAACCGCCGCTTCAGGTACCAAAGTCAAACAAACACTGTGGCATCACTTAGAGTTAAAAACTGTCTAAATTGTTTCATCTTTTATAAAATGATCAGTGTGGCTGCTCTACCAGGTGTAATAATTAAGTTTAACATCCAGGCATCGATGAAAACAGAATTTATTAAATTTAACAGAGTTAGATGTTAGCCTGAAGTTAGCTTGCTAGTTTCCAGCTAAACATAATATACCATGTATTGACTGAGGGGTTTCTCAAAAAAATTAAAATGTACAGCTCTGCTATCACTTCTAACTTAAATGAAGACAGAAAACTAAATAGTAGTGACGTCTGTAGGGCTACTGAAGTTGGACTAGCTGGTATTTAATGATGTGCTACGTGGTGGCTAGCTACACAGCTATGGCTAGCATAATATAAACACATTAGCACAGTGAAGCTAGAGGATGAACGCTAACTTTTTTCCACTCAATAAAAGTTAATGTGAGGGTTCCTGATGGTTAGGGACAAATGCAATCGCATGGCAGGATGCTGTAAACGGACCAAACTTCAGTCAGGAGAACAACTGAGATAATTCATCCACAATGCGAGGTTAGTCATCAATATACTGCTGCATGGGCTGGGCTGTAGTTACATCATAAGGTTTTAAAAACTGAGCTTTAAAATGAACAGCGGTTATAAAAACCGAGAGAGGCCGACAGTGATCTCTGACTGTTTTAGGGGCTTGTTCAGATTAAATAGAACAAGATACAAAGCATTAAAACATGTTAAAAAACACAAAAGCCTTAATTAATGCAGAGCAGTTTGGGTTTATCGCGTCATCATTTAAAGACCTGATAGAAACAGAAAGCTGGCATCATGATATCATGTGTTTCTAAGTGGCATTGCTCTCTAGCTAACATTATATATTGTGGGAAAGATTAGCATCCACTACGGCATTTGCTTAGAAGCAATTACAACTACAAATCATATTTTTTTTTTATTAAAAAGACAAGTAAACAGCTCCCATAATCCACCTCTGAGCCCCTTTTACTCACCTATGAAATCGCCTCCTCTACTGAGCTGATAATGGGCATTTTTACATTTCTTTTTTCAGTGACCATGCTTATGTAGAGGAGACTTTACATCACACATACTATGGCGTAAGCCTGTGTTCAATGGATAGAGTCTTGGTACTTGGTTAATGGATTCTTACATAGCACTTTTCTACTCCACTTGAGCATTCAGTGTCTTTATACAATATGCCACCCATTCATATAAGCACTTTTTCCCCGTGCCTGAGTGCTTTCTATCTAACATTCAAACTTTGATGAACACATCAGAAGCAACTCAGGGTTACAAATCTTGGTCGAGGCATGAAATCTGGAGCAGCCAGCAATCGAACCACCAACCTTCAAATTTACTAGAAATTACTATTCGTTAGAAAGGTGCTATATAAGTACTAGTCACTTTACTGTTTGTTATATACACCTGCTATTATTTCACTATATCCATATACTGAGGTTTCTGTTGCTGTAGCAGCTAATTCAGCTATTTCCTATTGATGGCAGGGATCATTGATCAAATTTTGCCCTTTTTGAGATATTCTCCACTTACAGCAGCACGAGCCTCATTCTCCTGATATTCAAGCATGAGCTAACTGCTCAACCTGTCATGTTTTGTTCTTCTGTCTCACACACACACGCACACATACACACTCTGACACATCCCTCATGCATCCATCATTTAGTGAAAAGAAATGATTTGTCCACTAAATGGACAGGCTAATAAATCGATCGCTCAGTTTGAGCTGAAGGTTAATTTCGCATATCTTTTAACAGTTTCTGAAAATGATTGAGCACTTTGACTCGGCCACAGGGAACGTATCCGTGGCCGAACATCTCCCCGTGAGGAAACTCGATGAAGACGAAGCACTTTGCCCGTTTAAGGCAATCAAGGTGAGTTCACGTCAGTATACTTCATTTGGTGTTTCATATGTAGCGCATGCCATCACATCCGACGGAAAATACCATTTGTGAACGACACCAGATTGTACAGCTAATTATATGCAACACCAGCTGCTATATCCAAGCATAACAAAAGACATTCCTGTAATGAATGCAATCATTTGTGCATCCAAATGATCTGGACACAAATACTGGTAAATTGGACCACAAACAACAATTTATTGCCTTTTTCTGTACGCTCCCCCACCTCTCAGGGGCTCAGCTATATAAGCATCCCATCTCAGAGCTGGTTGATGGCTTCTGCCAACAGAAGGTAGGGATCGCTTTTCCTGCGATTAGTTTCATTTACGCAGTTTTTCTTTGCGTGGTAAATTGTGGCTGGTGAATGGGGGCGAAAAGACGTCTGGTTGGCGGAAGCTAATTTTCCACTTGAGGAAACTGTCTGCAAAATAATAATCTACGGTTTGTTATGTGAAAATGATGATCTCCCTCAACCCTGCCGGGAGCTGGGTAATGGCACAGCAATAGGGAGGCTTTCATGCCACAACTGTGCTTTCCCACAACTGGCTTGTTAGCCAGAGAGCCCGAGCCTGTCACCATGCAGGCAGGCAGGATGAGACTGCAGCATCTGCCACAGACTGGCAAGAGAGTGTTTCGAGGGTTGCACAGCATGCTGAAGTTACTCTATCTGCAGAAAAATATACATGTCCTTTTTAATCTAGCCACTTTCGTGAGCATTTTGTAACTAACAGTGTGTATATTCTGTTTTTGTCCATTTTACAGCTGAAACATGAGCAAAGCACTGTACAATTCAAGGTCCTTGTACCATTCAGCTACTTCATTTCATGCCCCTACATTTGCTTTATGAGTTCCGGAGGCAAAATTTACCACTTACACAGACATGCAAATATACAATAACGTCATTTTATATGATGTCTGTGTAAGGCCTCAGTCATCCAGGTCATAGTAGTCTTAGAAAAGAAAGCAACTGGTCTTCTTTAAGTTTGTTGAAGATGTTTGAGCTCTCATACGAGAGGCTTTTTGAAGTAGCCTCTTGGATGAGAGGTGAAATGTCTCCAAACAACTTAAAGAAGTCCAGTGACCTTATTTTCGAGCTCCTAAAAGGATCTTGTATGTATCGTAATATATGACTCCAAAAGTATTTGATTGGAAATCTTGCTAACCAACCATTAATGCAGTAGTAACCACAAGAGCTTTAATTCCACAGATGTTTACCGGTAATGATGCAAACAAGTACTGTCAGAAAGAGCAGACATATGCCGAGCATCCGGATGGGGCCACATTGAGCACTGGTGAACACTGTAAGTTCTGTATATAAAACCCTATATTCAATCATGTATTTTAAAATTGTCTGTTACCATAAAAAATACAGCCGTTTTAAACTGAGCGATTGTCGTGCTGTGCGATACTGCAGATTTTGGCATCAATCTGATACCAAGTAAATACAGGGCCAGTATTGCCAATACCAGTATCGATACTGATACTTTTAACCTATAGAGGAAACTTATGTAGGGGAGTCATGATTTATTTCAATAAGGACAGATCACTTGGAAGAATGCAACATGATTTATTGAGATAAAGAAATTAATGTGTTTGGCAATTAGAGACCCATCATTGGAGTCTGGAATCCCAGTGGTGATAAGATTTAGGACACGACCCCCCTGGAGTCTAGACGGTGGTGATGGTGAAGATGACGGCCGAGGCTTGAATAGAGCTCTGGCTCAGGTGTCTGAGGTGCAGATGAGGAGGAGGGGGGTTGCACGAAAGAGATTCATAAAGGGAGAATGGTGGCGAGCACAGATTTAAACCATGCAAAATGGAGGCTTATTGGCTCAAAGAAGCCAGGCTAGAAGATAATTGGACTGGAGAAATGATGTCAGTATTTAGATTGACAATGTTGGAAAGTGGTAGATATGTAAACAGAAAAGCAGTCGGACGCCCAGGAAAACAGGCACGCTTCACCATATTAATCATTACCCCCACCTCCCCTCAGCACTTTCATACCCACGTGTTTTTATGAGATGAAAGGTCATCAGTTTGCAAATTCTAAAAAACATTTTAATGACCACTAAATCACTGTGATTTTCACAATAATTAGTTAACACAACAAAACACACCTTTCAGCTTTTCATTTATTTTGAAGCTGGGTCTTTTGGAGACCTGGAATCTAAATTCGTCTCTCTGTAAAGCACTTTGGGTCAGCATCTCCGTTATAGGCTATAAATAAAATAGATGTGACAGTCAACACAAAAAGGTTTAGACATTTTGCACAGTGTATGTTTGAGGTTTATTTTTTTATGTACAGAAAAGATACTTCACCACAGTTCAGTGAGCTACATGCAGAACTCTGAGGACAGAAACAAAGTATTGATTCTATCACGCTAGTATCAACCCAAAACTAAGACAGCACTGGTATCCATACTATCGATATTTGGATCGATCCACCCACCTCTCGTAGTTTCTGCCTTCCCTAAACTTTTTTATCTGATCTTTACACGTCAAGAAGTATTTTTACGCGGTTATAAAATACTTCTTCTACCACTGTCTGCGCCCAAACATGGATACCACTAAGGCTTTTTGGTCAAGAATGATTTCTAAACATCGATTTTACCACTTAACTACAAATGTAAAATGAATCCTGAAAGGGGAGTTGCTCCATTCTGTCAGAAGGAGACAGAAACATGCTCTACTATAAATAAATCTTCAGAGCAGGCTCTGTAAGCCGTGGAACTTATTACACTGTTCAGTCTTTGTCTTTGGCTTGGTGTCGTACCAGTAAAAAATAAAAGGTCATTCTTCACTGAAGAGTTATGCAAGTGGCCTTTAGAGGAGCTTCATTTGGTATGGTGTGTGTTTGTGTGTTCCTATAGGGGAGGTCTGCTTAAAAAAAGAGCACCCGGGCTGCCCTGCATGGGCTTCTTGTATTCAGCTCATGTGTGGCGAGAGCAACAATCGACTAATCCTCTTTCCCCCACCACCACCACCCGCCTGAAGTTTGTCTGTTGATTCAAATCCGCTGAGCTGAACTTTAAGCATCCAAGAGGAGATAAGATGGTGAGATACAGAGGTGTGAGGTTCAAAGTCAAGGAAACAAGTTATAGGGGCCTCGCTCTGTTTATTCCTTAATTTTTGTGGTATATTCCAGCGTTTCCCCTTTGATACACAAAGACACTCAATCGCTTTGCATCTTGATGGAAGATTTCCAATCTAATCACATTTAAGTTTAAACTGTCTGTCTCCTGCTTCTACCCTTTATTCCCTCTCAAGTCTCTCTTATTAGAGTTGATAAATCCACCAGGGCTTCCTCACAGCATGTTTGCGCATTAGCGTGCTGCTAGACAGGCGCACAAATTTACAAACCTCACCGACACGAGGAATAAATTAATCACAACATAAACTGTTTGATACGAGATATGTTTCATCTTGACTGAGTTTTCCCCTCCTATTTGCTGGGGTATCTCTCTATTCATGAGGCCACGCATTATCCAGCATATAATTTTTCCTCATTTAGCATCGAGTCCATGAGTGCCTCCCTTCTGCTGGAAATTAATTACTTGAGCTGACTAAATGTGGAGCCATTGAATAAGACAAAGAGCAGAGGTTTTTTCCACTCACTCCGTTTTTGACTTGATACGAGTCTATAAGTGAATTTACATCAGAAACGACGAGGAGAAGACAACGAGCACAAAGAATTGTAATTTAGTCTGATTATCCAATTCAGGATTTAATTACATCATATCAGTGCAATTTTTTTTTATTTCTCAGACTATTGATGACCCACTTAAAAACTGTATTGATTCGACTCTGGGGCTTGGCTTTTACCAGCCTTGGTTTTCAGTTTGAAAGCAGGTTAAAGGGTCGTGGCTTTTAAACCTCGGGCTATTAGGTTCGCCCCATAAACACCCTCGCGCACTTTCGCACTCGCACCCATACACGCGCAAGCTGATCGACTCCTAGTTTTTACGTGAGGGAGGGCCAACTTTATCATTTCCCTGTTCAATAATCCATCAACATTTACATTCCATTAATCATCTCACTGTCTGAGTTGGAGTAGAGCTCCTGGAAGGGCCCCCTGGGCAGTGCACCAGCCCTCCCTCATTAGCCATAAAACACGCATACACACACACACTCACTCGCGCACACACACCCCCTCACACACTCACGTGATTTACCGCTCGGGACAATATTGACCTCAACAACTCGATCAATGTGCTAAAATGCACCGAATGATGTGCAATAGTGTATTTGTCAGCAAGTGGGGTGTGCTTTAATGTGCGCATGTGATTCCACACAAAGTCACTGATTCCGAGAGAAGAAAGATAACTGAATGCAAAAAACAGGCTGAATGCTGAGAGGAAAATCAAAAAAAGGGGGAGGACAGAGAGAAGTAGTGCTTAAAGGCTTCAATTGAAAGCTGTTTACATGGGACAACCAGCTCAGTAACCATGTCTGCACCACCTCAGGGTGTCGAGCTCACCATCCATCCAGCAGGATCTCATGTACGTAGACACACACACACACACACACATATCATACATCCACATAGGCCCGAAGAGCTGTGAAATCAACATGTCACTAAGCTGCAGTGGCATTGCAGTAGGGGGTGCTAGTTAGCTGGTGAGGTATAATACAACCCCAACTGGGCTCAGTGTGAAGCTTGGTGGGGTTTTACTGTAGCGTCCACAAAACATACACACCACATGTATTCACACACACACTCAAACTCACACATGGACAAACATCCCCAATCTCATTCCAATCCTCCGCGTGCCCCACTCTCTCTCACACACCACACACATATACACAGAGACAAATTGCATTCCCGTTCTCGTCCGTGTTTGTCCATGGAATGAGACTTGTAAGAGATTAATTCCCAGCTGTATACCAGATGATGTAAAAGTACAATAAAACAGAGCTGTATCTTCAGTGGAAGACAAAGAAATAGATGACAGATCATAAATGCCAGACTTTTGCTGACTCCCCACCTTTGTTGCCATTCAGTTAAAAACAAAAATCCATAAATTCACCAGCAGCAATATTCTGCTGTTGGTTGAGTGTCTGCTGAATTTTTTTTTATATTAATGGAAAAACAGGGAAAAAAAACACCATAAGGCTGCTAACTTGACAATATGATTTTATTTTATTTATATATATATTTTTAATGGTGAAACTCATTATCATTTTCTTTTATTTGACCATAGAAACAATTGTAAATACTCTGTAACCTCATTTTTGAAAAAAAAACTTAATTCTCTTGAAGAAACTCTTATTATAAAATTCATTTTAGACTGAAAATTTATTTCAGACTCAATAAAAAACACTGAACTTACTGGTGTTTCTAAAAAAAGATCACGTTTCAAAGTCAGAATAAAAGTCTGGCAATAGAAAAATCGCACTTAGACCTCACCAGTGCCTCGAAGTTACAGGTGAAAGTTTGTATCGGTTGTGAGGGAGTGAAACAAGTTTCAGTGAGGACACACTGACTGCAACGCCTGCAGAGAAATTCAGTAAGGCTGTAGTCTACATATCAAACACTCCTTTCCATTAGATGATGAATGACGGGCCTCGCAGCTTGCATATCTATACCACATTAAGGTAAAATATGCAAATGTGTGCATGTGAATATCACATTTCAGGAATTAAAGTCGTAATAGGTACACAGTCACCAGACCTTTGAATACAGACTTGATTACAGATGAATACCATTAAAAACTGACGATCTGTGTTTCTTGGTGATACAACAGAATACAAGCCAGGTAGGAGTTTGTATATCTCCAATGATTCCAGTAAGATTCTGATCATATTTTATATTATTGGTTAAAATACTACAATTACTAAAGTAAACAAGTCAAATAGATGCATTTAAGAGGCATAAACATTGAAACTTTGACAAAAGAAGCTACCAAATATATTTGATGAGCATAGAAAAAAAGAAAGCATTAAATGACTGAAATAGCCAAATATATCGCACATTCGAGGGAATTTGACCCATTTCAACGAGAAAAAAATTCATGTTTGAGTATTAGAAGGAAGTACCTCCCTGCATGTATCAGAGCTCTGAATTTCTAAAATTGGAATAACAGGTTCCAGTGATTAGAATCTTTTCTTATGGAGTGACAAGTGGAGCTTCCCCTACTTAAACTCATGGTAGAAATGGTGTGGTGTTTTCTCTTTAAGGTATTTAAAATACTTAACTAAAAAAATGAAAGCGTGGAGTGCCCACTCCGGGTCAGGGACAAGACCCTGCCCCAAGCGGAGGAGTTTAAGTATCTCGGGGCCTTGTTCACGAGTGATGGGAGAAGGGAGCGGGAGATCGACAGACGGATTGGTGCAGCGGCTGCAGCGATGCGGACGCTGTACCGGTCTGTTGTGCTGAAGAGAGAGCTGAGTGTAAAAGCGAAGCTCTCAATTTACCGGTCAATCTTCGCCCTTATCCTCACCTATGGTCACGAGTTGTGGGTAGTGACCGAAAGAACGAGATCGCGAATACAAGTGGCGGAAAGGAGCTTCCTCCGAAGGGTGGCTGGCCTCTCCCTTAGAGAGAGGGTGAGAAGTTCGGCCATTCGGGAGGGGCTCAGAGTAGAGCTGCTGCTCCTCCACATCGAAAGGAGCCAGTTTAGGTGGTTTGGACATCTAGAGAGATTATATCTCTCGGCTGGCCTGGGAGCGCCTTGGTGTTCCCTTGGATAAGCTGGAGGAGGTGGCTGGGGAGAGGGAGGTCTGGGCTTCTCTGCTTGGGCTGCTGGCCCTGCGACCCGGCCCCGGATAAGCGAAAGAAAATGATGGATGGATGATATTCAAAAGGATCCCTGATATTCTCCTAATAACAGTTTTTACTATGAGAAAAGTCATCGACAACTGGCAAAGATTTCAATCTGCTACCGATTTTTCCCCAAAATGGCCACTCCTTAAATCCATGAACAGACAGACGTGTGAGGCAATAAAAAGCATAGCAGTTACATCTTTGTGCACTGTATATTTACACTAATTTGACCTGCGTATGAGATAGAACTTACTAACAGTAGATATGTTTGGGGATCAAAACAGCCTTTTTTAAAATATAGTTTTAGCTGCATGCAGTCTTTACAGTGCTCAGAAAGCCTGTGTGCGTTTAGAGCACAAAAGAGAGCCAAAAAAGGGATTATGTCCACAAAACATGAATACATTGGTTAATTTTACCTTCCACAACTGCCACCACCCAAACTAACACACTTATACAATAGCTTGGCAACGGGTCCCAAGACCTAATTAAATTATTTCCGTATTTGCACGCCACAATAGGGAAGAGTAATTAATTTTTTGCTCAAGTGCAATTCATTACCAAAGGCAATATCAAGTTTATTAAATGTGTCACAAATTAGTTTGATTAATTATATTTGCTGGAAGTTGGGAAATTGAAACTTCACCCACTTATAATTATACGTGATGGAGATATTTTCATATTGTAATGTAAAAAAAAACTGGAGGGGGGGTCATTAACACATATTGAATCGTTTTGATAGCGATTTTTTGTTTTTTTCCCTTGAAACTGGAAACAAAGTGACAGCGAGAGAGCTGTGGATGAGACTGAAAGGAGTCACTTCACACATGCACGCACATTGACGCCACACATCCACACGCTCTCAGAGTGGCATAAGTGAGGCAGCAGGAATTCTGCTGTCATTCTTGAACATTTTGTTATCAAAAATTATTTATACTATATTCACACTCTGCTCTCACACCACCTTAGAACCCCAGTAATTAAACAACACCTATTCTATTCTCGTCAAAGAATGTGATGGCTGCCGTGCCTGCTCGCGATCCCCTACGGAGCAATGCTTTTGGCTCGCGCTTCTTATCTTACTTTGTTGTTGAATCTACAGGCAGGACGTCGAATGCTGGCTCTGTGATTTGTGAGCACTGAAAAGTAGTTTTCTTTGAAACTCACTACTGTTTCTTCCTCCGTGCGCTTTAATTATGTTCTCGTGCCGCTTTGCTTGTGCACGACAGCATTTAAAATGCTCGTATTTTACAGTAAGATGTGTTCATTTAAATGGAGATGCGATTTCTAGTAGATTCACTATCACAGAGTAAATGTTCAAGGACTTTTTTAGTTAGTTAGCTTTGAACTTCATATGCATTTCAAACATTTGAAATGAAATGTTTTTGTAGACAACCTGAAAAATTACAGTTTAAAAGTATATATATATATATATATATATATATATATACTTATATATATAAATGGCACAACTGTGTGCCAAGCATGCGCTAAAAACAGGTGATCCTATTGCGACTACTTACAGGCAGTTGCCGTCTGCAGAGCGACTTTGGTGCACCAAGCAAGCAATAAAACAGCAAAAAGATGGAGTCGGCCTCCAATCAGTCTGGGATTGATTGGAGTCAAGTTGGCAGTTAAGTGCAGTCGGTTTAGGATAACAACATTAGGAATTGTGAATAAATCCATTCAAATACACAGAAATTCACAGTTAACAGCCAGAACCCCATAGATTTCCAGTGTTGGATAAGTTACTTTTAAAATGTATTCCACTACAGAATACAGAGTACATGCCCCAAAATGTAACGCATTCTGTTACGTTACTCAATGAGAGTAACGTATTCTGAATACTTTGGTTTACTTAATATATTATCATGCTTTTTACAACTACATGAATGGACTATTGCTGTGTGATTTATTACTATTACTGAAGGTAAGGTAAGGTAGCTTACTTACAACTGGGCTCGTCAGGCACTCTTTTTGGCTGCAGCGGTTATTATTATATTTACATGCTTCCATCTCACGTTTCTGGTCAGTGACAATTCAGTGACAATTCTGGCCGGTGACTATGCCTGTAGCACTGTGCCTATTGTCTTCATATTAAATAATTTTCTGAATAATAATTAAAAAAAATATTTCTTTTTTTTTTTTTTTTTTTTTTTTTTTTGCCTGTCCCATTTGGTTCTTTAGCCATCAGAATTGTTGTCTGAAGACCAACAAGGATACCCAATGGATTTACTCTGCCAAATGGATCATCGTGGCATTGCCGTATTGGTCCATTTGATCGACCTTTGTTTTTATTATTTATTATTAAAAAAATATTTCTTCATGTCATTATGCGGGCCGCAAGTAGGGATGGCATTGGCCGCGAGATTGAGACACAGGCATTAGAGCCTCTTAATGTGTCTTTTGTTTGGGTTTCCACCGGCGTGGAATTACCAAAAATAGAGAGGGCATAGTTCAAAATATCAAACAGGAAAAGACCGCTGTAGCTTAAAGGACTTTTGTCAGCTACTTTAAAGTGAACCGGGCAACCTGCACAATTGCTTGGGATTGAAAACAGTCAGATGTTGCCAGCTGCCTTGCAGTCAGCTGTCAAATGTTGTCAAAAAAAAATTTATTGCAATCAAACAATCAATTTTTCAAGTCACAAGGGGGTTGCTGTAAGTGTGAGCCATTAGAAACTAGCAAAAAGAAAATGATACTGAAGCACTCCAATTAAGTAATCCCATATTTTTTAAAGTTTCAGAAGAAGAAACTCCCATTTTAAATTTCTTATATTTCTCATTATGACCTCTTGCACTTGCACTTTTGTGATTTCACTATGGTCTTCAAACCTGCACAGGCAGCAAAGGTCAGCTCCTCTTACAAAATCCCTAACTTTCCTGTAGATGATAAAGACTGGCCACAAGAGAAGTGTCTCCGGCTATGAAGCAGAGATCAAACAGCAGTTTTGAATTGAAAAGTTTCCAAACAAGAGCTGGACTGAGAGCGAGCTTGCCTTATTTCCCCCCCCTCTCTTCCTCCCCGAGATTCACAAGGTTGTGCATGTTGAATTCGTCCGTCAGAGCGAGACTCTCAAAGCACAGTTCTACTGTAACAATCTCAGGCATCTAAGGGAAAACATTCATCATAAACAGCCGAAACCGGCGCATGCCAAGGTGCCATTGTGTGCCACCACACAGCGCATTGAAAACACTTTTGGCCTCAGCAACATAATTATTGCTCACCACCTGCGCCACTCCTCGGATTTGGCTACATGTGAGTTCCTTCAATTCCACAAAACGAAAATCAAGTTCAAGGGTCAATGTTTTGATGCACTGGAGGAGATCCAGCATGCATCGCAGATGCACTCGTGAAATGGGAACGGACTGAACAATTTAAAAATATCACTCACACTGGAAGCCGGAGAAGATAACCTTGAAGGAGAGATCTTTTTATTAACATTTCTTTAAGTTCTGGGCTGAATCCAAGAACTTTTTGATTATGCCTTGTCTTTTAAGGTTTTAAATCATATGAACTCCACTCTTTTGGATGAAACTTCTATGTTTCACTTATATTCATCTGCTTTTGTCCACATGCTTCTAAACTATGACAGTCAGTTGTAATGACGATCTTGGAACAAGACCAAAATCAGCTCAGAGGTTTGCACTGTTGTGAGCTAAAAGTAAGACGGTCCCGGTGCAAGGTTAATCTTGCATGTCTCCCAGACACTCTGGCGTAAAAGACTCGGAGTTTCATTTCCTGGTTTAAAAAAAGAATCAGACTATTGGCATGCCTTAACGTTTTACATTAACTTTTTCTCCAAAATAGACCAGATACTCAACATATGACTGTTAAACCAAAGCATAGTTTAATGTTTGAAAACAGATGGAAGTCATAAGATTTCTTCCAACTTTGTGGCTGTGTATTATTGGAATAATTTAGCCTGCAGAGTGGATCATGCATTAAATCAGCGATTTATTAGGGCAAATTCATTCAAATTATTCCAGTAATTCCAGTTTTGACAATGGCTGTCACTGTTATAAATACAATTCATATTTCATGGCATTATTGTGCCATTTTTGCGCTGTTTGCAGGCTGCTACCCCTGACACTTGGTCACTGCTGCTGTCACCCAACTTTTGCTTCCTTCACACGTAATTTTTCTTGTAAACACTTTCACTCACCCGTTGTCTGTACTCTGTATCAATTACAATTTGAAATGTAGACAAATGCAATACTCGAGATAAAAACCGCTGCATTTCAAAATCACATCATCATTAATTCAATCTAGCCATCGTCTGGAGTGACATCATCTGCATATCATCGTCTACTTGGCGTCGCCCGCTTCCTTTATCACGTTCTTCCCTTCTCTATTAAAATGTGAATGAAAGAAGGGATGCTGAAGGGAGAAAAAAAATAGCATATGTATCTATCTTCACTATCTTCTATCTCTCAGAAGCTTTTTACTCTCTCCGGTAATCACGCTGCACACCTCTCATTTCAATACAGGGCTGAGTGCGCTGAGTGAACACTGCAATCTGGCCCGTGTAATGAAAACATATATTCCAGCTCTCCTTCCTGAAAGGAGGCCCCATTAGAAGACTCAGTCTCATTGATTGAAATGCTTTTAAACTTGCAAGTGTCCATTAATGCAGGAGGGGAGGCTTTTGAGAGGTATAAGACAATAGTACCATACATAAGCTATTCAATATGAAAGCAGAACTAAGGTTCTGGTTAAAAAATGTGAGCATTGAGGGCCAATGAATATATCCCAGCCTGTAACAGAATTAACAGCACATTGTGATACTCGAAAGCTGGCTGCTACCAATTGTCAATGCAAACATAGTCAAACAGAGACTTGTTTAATTAGAAACCTGACTGGACCTTGAAACAAACTACATTTGATAAACATTGAATTACTCACGGATGCAGACAAGGACATGAAAGGTGGATCACCGACTGGAATTGGTAATGAGAGCTGCGAAACTCAACGAAATCAAATTTGATGGCTTTAGAAGGAGCGCCGGGTTATGAAGACACATCTGCCCAGCCTATTGCTGAGATGATCCCTGATTATATACGTCTTTGCGCTCCTCTCAACCTGGTGACGGTCACTAGGTAACCGTCACATCCTTGGCTTTAAAGGCATCAGCCAGTAGGTCTGCCTGCTAATATGCTTGGAGTTTTCAGGTTTAATGAAGGAAGAAAAAAATTGATTTGACATGCTTCGCCCCTACAACACCATTAGGAATATCCCTCTCATGTCTAACCAAAAGCTCCTACATGAAAGTTAAGATCTCGACTTTATTTTTTCTCCATTATGCACGCTATCAATTGCATCTAACACAATCTTCTCCGCGTGAAGGGAAAAATACGACTCAAACACATACAGTAAATGGCCCCCACGCCAAACCTACTAGATTTAATCTCTCCTGCTCCCGACGGAGTTCGCCTTTGTATTTCTCTCGCTCCTTTCTCGAGAGGTTATCGTAGCAGAACAGGGTAAGAGCTGTGCGTTTGATCTGACCCCTCAAATTCAATTATGGCCCAATCAGATCCCCATGAGATTGACCCCTCAAGCTAGTCGAAGTGGTCTTGTCTCATTTGGAAAATAGAGGGACAGATACACTTATGCATTTGTAAAGAGACATCTAGGAGCTCTGGAAGGGAGTGTTGGAGATGTTTATCTAATCTAAGGGTAAGGAGAGGAGAGACAGGTAGAAAAGGCAGCAGGATAGAAAGAGTGAACTGCAAATGACAACAATGACAAATCTCTTTATCCCACAAAATAGCACACATTCTCTTGCCGCCCTGGTGTTTTTAAACACATGCTGTCTATGTCTCAATCCAGATTCATGAACTGCTTATGTAGCCAGCAGGTTGCCTCAGATCAGAGTTTTTTTTTTTTAAGATATGCTCTTAGATGTGTGGGTGCACATCAAGCATAGCCTTCTTGGTTTAATTTCCCTGAGTGGAAAGAGAATAAAGTGTGCATTTACTCTAGAAATGCTGCAGGATGCAGACGGATCAATTTTGTTACGGGTGTGGAGAATGCTTTCAGAGGAAAAAAAAAGAGGCTGCCCCCCCCCTCCTGTGACCTGACATGACATGACTGAAAAAAATAGCCAGTAAACAGATTTAAATAACTGCACTCTGATGTTGGTCTTCACAGTTGCCTGTTTAATTCTAAACTAGTTGCACTTTTTAATACAGCTCAGTAGTTATGTAGTAATAGTGGTGTAATAGAAGGTAATAGCAAAATAGCAAGTTATTACCATATAATTACCCAGTAATAACAATGATAAGTGCTACATCATAAATGGTATGATATGTACTTAAATATTAAGGTAGTACTATGATATTAAAATGCTGCAGTTAAAGCTACCTCATAGATCCAACATTCTTCTTTGAGAGTGAAAGTATAAATATTATGTTTAAAGCTGTGGCTTATTGCCTGGAAACACCTGTGGTAGTTTCAGGGTAATTAGGGCTGGAAAATGCAAAACTGCCTTTCTTATCTAATTCCATGTTGGCAACTTCTAATTAACAAGTATAGTTTGCAAGTGATGTGATTACCCAGGAATACGTGTGGTAATGTCTATGTAATAACCAATAATCAGTGCTGCAGAATGCAAAACTGCACTTTTCTCCTAAATGTCATATTAATGTTAAATGACCTAGAATAAGACAAAGAAACATCTGTATTTGCTAAAAGCAAATGTCTTAAATAATTGGGAATCTGGCATGGGTATTAAGATTATTTCATATTACAGCACTGGGAAGTAAATGTGTGCAACTAAATGATGGTCAAACTCTTTAAATCACAATTCACAAAATATTTATTGACAGGAAATTTCAAGGTGGTTGCTCTGTAAACACACTCCAATCCACATCCTACTATTACCATCACGATAATGTAAAACTGTCTTAATGTGGTGACGTATAGGCTAGTATTACCTTATTATGATGATGTTGCTGACACTTTTACAGTTTATTAACCACCTTTCTGCAGTTATTACTGTTTAAATATGGGAATTAAGTGATAACAACTTCCAATCTCCATGTTGTTATATCCTGATTTCTTCTTTATTACCCCGCCATTACCACATTAATACTCAGCAGTAACAGAAAGTGTGTGCTTTTCAGACGGTTGTTTTGCTTGAAGAACTTAACATTTTGACAGTAAGCTGTTATGGGGACCATCTACTTGACTGGCACCAGTCATCCATGAATTATTCAAAAAACATTCCAAATATCACGTAATATCATTCTAGCAAACAGAGGAGAGAGATATTCATATTTTATCATTTGACTCCTGACCTTTTCACAGGCCTGTTTCTCATTCATTCCCATTGCATCAGTATAAACCAATAAAATCTGACGGACAAAGCCTTGATCAAATAGCAGCGCCAGCGAGGCATCCGGAAAAGAAAAACTGGAGATGAGACTGTCTCGCAGTTGCAAGCACTTGGCAAGTAAAAATAGCTCCAATAGCCTCAGGTAAGTTAACTGCCTGAAAGTCCCCAAACTGATTTTAGGTACAGCAGCGTGTGTGGGTGTGAAAATAGCCCCAAGAGTCGTTAAACTGCTTTAAAAGAGGCAGCTGAGAGGATGCAGTGATAAAATATGAAACAGCGTGATACTTAAACCAAACATTCTCACCTATTTACACCCTTTGCGGGATTTTTTAAAACATTTTTTTACGCTTTTGTTGTGACAGGGTTGCACATTGCAAATTACAGATTAGTTTTAATGGGCTCTTAAGTGAAATACTTAAACAACATATTCAAAGCAAGTAAATAGTGCTTACGCTAAAAGTGATTACATGAATAATAGATAAACTTTTACAGGTTTTTTTCCCCTTTCCTTTGCAAACATTTGTGTCCAGCATGCATTAGACATTTCTTTTAACATAATGAATAAAACACAATACCCGTCGAGTGCAGAATGGAATCGATGACACCTTTCCACTAATTAATTGTTCCTGTTATGCCGAACATCTTGAACCCCTCACAGCATTTTTCAAGTGTTTGTTTTGCAGCCCACTTCATGGTTTTCAAAAGTGAAGTAGAAATGATATTCAATTACAGAAATGAACCAGTCAGATGTTAATGGATTATACCAGTGTCAAAAAAAAAGGAATTTATCAAGCCTCTGTCAAAGGGCGCATAGGGAAATGAGCTCTATCACTCCCAGTGAATGCAGCACTAAAGACATGTTTTTCTCCTTCACATTTGTGCATTTATTAAAATTGTCTCATTTTTTATTTTTAACTTTACTGCAAAAGCTCAGATCCAACTTTGTGTGTACTTTGGACACCCCCCTCGCCCACCTGGGAAGTGCCAGCATCTCCAAATGCGATTGTCAGGGTTAGTCAGTATTGTCTGCTGGAATCACAGGGGACTGCCAGAGCCGAGGCTCCTCGCAGGGGTTCAAGATGTGTGAGGGCTTGCATGATGAGAACAGTGGGAATCTGCAATTTTCTTCTGCTTTCGCACCACGCCGCTCCATGTACTAAGAAGTCTGGGTGGGACTCAGTAAGTGTGCGAGGGGTGGAGCGAATATATGAGCAAGCGATGAAGTGAACAAGAGATTTGGCTAACGTTCATGGCTGTGTTGGAAAGCAAGTCAACCACGACCCCAGTTTCCCAGAGCTACATAACCCAGTGCCATCTCATGCCACAGAGTAAGTTGGTAGCGTAAACCACCTGAAATAAATGAGACATATTTCTTTTATATGTTATCTAGATAAAAAAAACACTTTTGTTCATTTCTACACTGAGGCTACTACATCTAGAGAAACAGAAACTGAAAGAGACAAGGACGTGTATTTTTGACGCTCTTTCTGATGCATTGCTTTATTTTCATTGTAAAGCAGGCAGATGGCACAGGATGAAAATTATTAGCCTAATAATTATTAATGATCTGTGTAATTAGGTAGAAAATAATTTTCATAGATATACGGCACACCTATTGTGCACCAGAAAAATGATGGTCAGATTGTCAAAATATATTTAAAATTTCTAAAAAGCCTGTGGAAATGAACAAAGGGGATCACTAAATGCTGTGATGCTCTCTCTCTTTCTCTCTGTCTGTCGCTCTCGCTCCCTCTTTGTTGACTAAAGTACCTTACAGTACACTGGATGCTGGTGTTAGTGGGAAATGAACCCCTAACCCTGTCAGTGTTACAGCCACAAACTGCCAGCTGTGATAAACATCAGTCTTGCAGCCCAGACATGTCTTGTGGGTTGATCACACTGTGAAACACATCTGGCACTTTTCACTGATAGCGGGCTCCGAGTACTGTAACTACACAGCCAGTCAGTTTTTGGCTGATGGAGTATGACAGCAGTGGACATAACAAGAGGACATGAAGAAAAAAACATACTGGAAGTTTAGGACTATAACTCCTTCATGTGACAAATAGCATTTGTCAGATATTTATCTTATTTGACATAATTTTGATATGTAAAAATGATTTGTAGTACAGGGTTTAAATACAAATGAAATCAATTCTACAGTGTCAATGGAGATTTTCAACAGAGAATAGATAGAGCAGTTTATTTCCTTATCTGTTTTGAAGATTGGTTAGCATAGTGACTATTTTAAGTTAGTCCAGGACTAACTTTTAAAGTCAAGTTCAAATAAATTTAATCTATGCAACACAAGCTGAGGTCTGAGGTTAGGTATAGTGGACTACAAAGTAACATGCTACTATAATCCTATTACATTTCTTTGGTAATGCAGTAATTTACTGTAACTCAACAGTGCACTGAATTGCGTTATCACATTGCAGTTACAGTTAAGTTGTTACTTGTGTTACAAAAGTTCTTCACTTGTCTGCATGATGGGCAGATAGGAAGAAAACAAACACCAGACATGTGCGGTAATTATTACTAGATTACTTTAAAAAAAATAGTAACAAATGATACATTATTGTTTTTTGAATAACAACCCAAACACCACTTCCAAAACCTTCCTGTACTACACAAAATTTCTGTCTTTGTGTTTGTTTCTTTGTCTGCACACTCCTCCTGGACCTGTGTGCCAACCAAACTTGGCACACAGGAACATTTTAGGTATCTGAAGGTTCTTATGTGTACCAGATGTTGTGACATCACCATGTTGCGTAGGAATAGCCTGAAATTACCTTTTGTTTTAGCATCATTAGCATTTAGCATTATCACATTGCCTGGCAGCTACCTTTAAACAGGCCAAAATGACTTTAACCATTTCTAACAACCACACAACAATGGGCTAAAAAGACCCAGTTTTTATTTGTATTTTGTTTTTGTACTTCTCTCCATATGCTAACTTTGCTAACATCATGAACAGGTCAAACAATACAGTAGCATACTAGCTTAAAATTTTGTGCATTTCTTGATGTCTGTATTAATGTTAATCACAACCTAAGTTTATGCAGAACAGTGGCAAGTGTTAACTTGAATTATATGGTCTACTAAACTCTTATAGTTAAAGATTTCATTACAACTGCCTTGTCCCTAAATCTTTGCCTTGTCGAATCCTGATGTATCCGGCCTTATTGTTTAACTCCTAGCAACAATCTCCTCTTAAATCATATTCAAGAGTGAATTTAAATGCAACCTCTGTCTGTTTATAACGATTCCTTTGACTGAGCCAAATTAGAACTGTGCTGTAAGATCTTATTTGTGAAATGTAACTAAGAATTATATCCCTCATATATGTAAAATTCCAGCTGCTTTCCTTGTCTCATAACAGTATTCATTACCAACCTTGGGCTACTCCAGAATTAACGGGTCAGCGCGAAGCTGCTTTATACCCCTCTGAGAAAAGGGCTCTGCATCGTAAAAGCTTTATGCTGTAGCACTGGCAGACATTTGGCATTTACATTTATCGCCAGCCCGGGTTAATTAAACTCGACCTGCCCACCATCTTGATTAAACAATGGTAAATAAAGACACAATATTTCTCTACAGAGGAGAGTAGTGTCAGGATGGAGGGCATGATAAAGAACACTGAAAGGCCTTTGACACATACACAGAACATAAATGTGTATATGCATAAAACATGTCAAGGATCCTTTCTAACAGCGAGGCAAACACATCTGCAGCAGGCAGGCAGACGACGATCTTCCTTGCTGCGTGCCTTTTGAATCATACTTACGTACCAATCAAGTTGTGCATAAGCAAAGGACAACAAAATGACATATTTGTTTGTCTTGCTTTATTTTCTGTGGATGAAGCAGCACTTCTGCAAACATTCTAATTTCCCAGTCAATCCTCTTAACAGCCTTGCAAGGGAAGTGCAGGTAAACAAAGCCTTCCCTAACCCCACCTCTGCGCAAGTGCTCAGCCTTTAAAATTGATCTTAATGACTCATGGCTTGTGCTGGGGCTGTTTGTATGAATGTGGGAGTTACAGTAATTGCCAGGCCATTAGAATGCCCGGGATTGTTTTATTTGATTTTTCTGGGTGCTAATTCATTGAGCTTTCATTGGCTCGTCATCTGAATTGGATTTTGGAGCGCAGCTATCAATTTTCACCTGTTGCCATGATTCCTTCCAGGTACACTAAGTTGTTTTCAGTTCACTATGGGTGCAATAAAAAAAAAAGTTGGAGTTAAGAAAGGCTTATAAATTTGAGGGGGCATAGGGTTATGCTCATTACTTTATGGATTTTTTTCACATCAGGACATATTAGCTCATGTTACACCTGTCTTAAAAGATCGCAAGCTAAGGAAATAAAGTCTGTTCATTAACAAAAGACAGATTACAAGGTTAGTTCCTGTGCGACTGATGAGAAATAAAGAGGTTGAGAGGACAAGAACATGATCTGAGGAAGAGGCCACTTAAATAGGCTCAACCTACATAGCTCAATAGATTGAGACAAAGGACAGGTGTTTGTTGTCACTCAACAAAGAGCACCTAGAACTTAAGGTCACAGATCACCTCTCCAGGGGCCATCTGAGGAACCCAAGAAGTGAAGTCTTTCACAGCTGCAACACTGAGGTATTCTCTGGGCATTGCCTGGATTTGTTAAATTTCTAACAATCACAGGAGATAATAAGATGTAAGAGCACTGCCACACCAACTCTCCATGTTGGAATGGGTCATAATCCTGCAATGGAAGAAACAAAGTTTAACTAGTAATTCGGGGGAAATGGAAAACAAATTGGCCTACTTTTTTGGGGGTTTTTTACAGCCCTTTACACTCAAATAATCTTTTGTTTAATGATATACAGGAGATGGGTTTAAAAATACAGCACAACAAAACACTGCAAATCTACTGCAAATAAAGTAGTTTGGAAAACTGGCCCCTTAGTTAACGGACGCACATCGAAAGTCAAGATGAGAGCCACGATTTGGTGTTGGCTAATGATGATAACTGCTGTTGAGCATTTAATTTATTATATTTTCAATAATGTTTCAGACATCTTTAAATGTAGAAAGATGACCTGACACTGAAACAAAATTCAGTGCAGTATGGACGCAATCCTCCAAAGTTTTGGTTCATATTGACGTGACAGTTGCTGCAGATTTGTCGGCTGCACATCCAAAATGTGAAACCACTGCATCCAAACGATGCATTATGGGTTTGAGATCTGGTAACAGGGGAGGTCATTTGAGTGCAATTCCATGTTCAAGAAAACAGTTTGAGATTATTTGAGGTTTGTGACATAGTGTGTTATCCTGTGGGAAGCAGCCATAAGAAGACTGGAACACTGTGGTCATAAAAGGATGGACACGGTCATCAAAAATGGCTTTAATGCTAAATGTTGTGGTGGCATATAGCGGTGTTTAAACAATGCTCAGTTGGTACTAAGCGGCCCAAAGACAGGAAAAATCAAAGCTTTCATTTACACCATAATTCTGACCCTACCAACAAAATGCCGCAGCAGACTCATCAGACAAAGCCACGTTTTCCAGTTTTCTGTTTTCCAGGTTTGGTGAGCCTGTTTGTAGCTGCTGCTGCACTGCATCTGCTTCCAGTTTGGCATTCTGTGCATTCAGAGATGCTCTTCTGCACACTTTGGTTGTATTTGAGTTGCTGTTCCCTTCCTATCAGCTCAAAGCAGTCTGGTCATTCTCCTCAATGATGTCACTTAAATCACATTTTTTTCCTTAATGTAAAAACTGAGGTTGAACTCAGTTTTTAGGTCGTCTTAACGATGTGCCTAAAGAATGCCAGTTGGCAAGACTATGATAAATTGTTTATAGGTTAAGAGTATGTTTACCCAACAGACCTTCCTTACCCTCACTGAGCTGTTTTTGTGCCTGAAGATAACCATGATGGGTTACCCAATGGGCAACTCAGGCCGACTCCTCAGGTTTAGATTGTGCTGATCAACAAGCGATTAATGGCTAAATACTCCCAACATGTTGACAGTTCTCCAGAGGCTGGATGAACGGATTCATGGTTGACCCGGGTGATTCTAAATCCTGCAGGACTCGCCCTCGAGGCCTGGAGTGCCACCCCTGGTACCAACAAAGAAGTTTTAAAAATTCCAAAAACTCAAAGTTGAGTCTTTTGTCAAACGTCAAAAAAAGGGCAATCTCCCTACCCCGAAACACTGCTATATGTTAGTTTTAAGACGTTCATGTTTTGGCGTAGGAACAAATCAAAATCACTATGGGTTAGCCAAGAACCTTATTTATTAAATAATGCATCACTAGATAAAAGATTAAATAAATAGTTAATGTCTTTCCAGAAACCACTTCTATTTTATCAGATAACAAAAACAAAACAAAACAGTATTTACACATGTATAGAGTATTTAAATCCGCACCATAAACACTCATAAAATACATGCCACAGTGTGTGACATATCACCAGCCAAGCTTTGGCTAACCAACACAGTAAAATCAGTCCTGTGTTATTTGTGTTGCCTGCCACTTGTTGTTATTTCACTCTCATTTACCCACAGCGCTTTTTTTCCCCTCCCCACCCAGCACAGAACATTGTCACTGGACCATCACTGACTGACTGGGCTCAAATGAAATCTAAAATTGCTTTGTTTCCCCTTCCTTGCGCACACATGTCACAGATGTTGTCTGGCGGAGTATGGCGGCATGCCAGAATCAAGCGTGACACGCCATTAGCAATCGAGCTGACTGCGCATCGCTCTGCCCTTCTTCCATTATTCGTTTGTGTTGGAGGGCGAGAAATAACGCGGCCCGAGAAAGAAGTGATCTGTGCAGCATAGTGCGTCTGTCCTCTTCTAATCGCGGAGCGCGAGCCGCTGTGAGTCATCTTTACCCCGAGATGTTGGATTTTGACGCAAAAACAAACGAGCCTTTAGGCCTTTAATGAATTGGTAGCATGTTTGTCATGTGATTGTGTGCAGGAATAGAGGGAAAAACAGTTAAGCAAAGCACCAGAAAGGCTATTAATGGGAGTACAGTAACCAATCTGAACTGTCACATTCATTCTGCTTTTCAAATAATTTAGATGAAATAAACAGCGGGTCTGTCTGTGCCGCTCAGAGATCTGCCGCGGTATAGTGTCTGTTTTCTCCCTTTCTTCAAGCTGCTCCGGGGTCAACTTCAGATTAACTAACGTGATGTATCCCTGCTGCCACAATGCATTACCACTCACATTGTTCTCCGGGTCGGCTCACAAGGCAGGCATTGCTTTCGATTACACCCTTAACTTTTCTTTTTAATTAAATGTACAGGCAGATTAATTACAGGGCAACTTAAATGATGAAAAAATTAGAGGTGTCCTGCAACATTGTGCTCGACGTGAATCTGCCCGGCTACCTCTCCGGCCCCCTCCAGCCCCTTAAGCTGTCATGCCCGCTGTTCAATAAGCAATCTGGCAGGGAGGCGTACAAACGAGTGGAGTTGCGCGGGGCACTTTGTTTCTGTTTGCCAGACAGGTTCGATTCTTCGAGAGACACGGCCCACAAAACCAGACACCCAGGGCTGGAGGCTGGGTAAAAACTAATTATGGTGGTGTTAAAAGGCAAGCTCAATGAGGCAAAGAAAAGACAGTCAGACTCTCAGCACCTCTTGACTTAGGATCTGCAGGCCAGCAGTGAAAGTTGGAAGGACTCGCACTTTTGATTTGAAGAAACTCACTCCCAAACGAGCTGCCTTTGAGGACGGGACGACGCAGGGGGAAAAAAAAGGGAAATTTCCTCACAAACGTAACGGTGGGATCGTGGGTGGAGGAGCATCCACGTGGAAAATACTTCTACGTGTACCCTCTAATCAATTTCAGTTTGATTCACGAAATGGGGGAATGAAATATCACGGCTCATTTCATTTGGGACTCGGATCTCTGCGTGAGACCAGAGTAGACAGATATCCATCACACCCATCCAAATGATCATTGTGATAGAGCTGGTCTATATCTGGAAGACACCAGAGGGCCTTTAAAGAGGCAGAACAACGGATATGTGGGTATCAGATGAAGGCATTAGGGAGAGAGTCTGAGTGACACAAACATGTTATGAGAGATGAGCAACATCTGGTGCAATGGATCTTATCCTCTTGTCGCCAGTCATTACTTTGAGTTCATACGCAGACAAACTATTTTCTCTATAATCTTGGCCCTAATTCCCATGTATCCCCTGGCTTAATGGACTCTTTGGAGTATTAGCATGTTTTACTCTTACATTGCGTTCTTAAAGTATACTTTAATGTTTCTCCTTTACACAGTCGCAACGCCTGTACAATTTGCTAATGCTTATTAAGTGCAGAGCAAAAGCTTTCCGCTTGCTTTGTTTAAGTAGCATTACGAGGGATTTTTATGAACATCTTGCGTGAATTTAGGCATTCGTTCTAGATGATCAAAACACACACACACATATACAAAGCAAAGGAATTAGTCGAGATTGTGCATTATTTTGCTGCTTTTTGTTTTACTGCACTTCTGCACATACTGAAAACATTCTGTTGCCATATGTATATCTATATATCTATATATCTATATAGATATATAGATAGATAGATAGATAGATAGATAGATAGATAGATATTGCACATTATATTGCTCCCTTTCAAATCCAGTGAAATGTGAGGAAGAAAGGTAGAGAGCAATACGAGGGGCTAGAGAGGTGGTCAAAACTGCCTCCGACAAAATGAGCGTAGCCCCTGAACTAAGCCCAGGGGATTGAAAGTGGATTGAATGCATCTCACTATATATAGACAACCAGTGGCACGGCGGGAACGGCGATAGGAACGGGGGAGAGACACAGAGAAGGGGGGACTTGGAGTGAGTCGACGAGTGCGACGGGGATGAAGAAAAGGAGCACTGGGAGGAGAGAAAAAGAGCAGTGGTGTGTTACCAGCTGACCGCTGGAGCTTTTCAACCCCTCCATTGTAAGATTACCGAGACTGAGGGCCCTGCTTTCATGCAGCCGTTGAGCATTCTGGTACAGAGCCAAGCCCGCTGGCTGCTCTGCTGAGTGTCCCACCACCTCGCTGCACTATCAACACCAGGAAATGGACACAATTGGAGGAGCCAGACTAATTCCTGGATGAAGAGAGTAAAAGGGCATTGGTTTCCCAGGGGTTAAAATGCCTTAATCTTTTTATCCTCTGCTAGAGAGAACTATTCACAGATTTGATACACTCACCCTAAATCCTTAAGTGACACGCCGGGGCAAGGCTGGGGGGGAATACCCCCACAAACAGATGAATCCTGGCGGCCTGCCGAGGACGGTGGAGCAGTAAATGATCAAATATATGGTGCTGGGATTATAGTGCGAATCACAGCAGTTTTTGTATGGTCCTGTGAAGTTGGTATATTATTGTGAAAACAATGTCACGTTCCATTATTAGCCGATGGAAGTTTGTCTGAACTCCTTCTCAACAAACAAACCTGCCATTTAAGCATTTATATTCTTTCCTCTACTCTCCTCTTTCTTGGTACTCTCCGGCATACTCATGCACATTCTCAGCATCCCCAGTTCCCTAATGAGGCGTGATCACTGTGTTAAACTGCTAATTAAAATCAGATATTAAAGCCTACTACCCATAATCCCTCTTGGCTTGCGCTACAAACACCAGGCTGGCTGTCGCCTGGTATTACGCTCCGACGAATCCCAGGCAGTAGCTCCTCTCACCTTCACAAAGCAGCCAGTGCATCAATCAGCAGCTAATCTTTAAACTCGGTAATGTCGGCCATCACAATGCCCCATAACCTTTGATGTTTCCATCTCTTTTCTCCTGCGTGACCCACTTGCAGTCACAAGTTGCGAAAAGAGAATGTGCGTAAGCAAACAGATGACAGAAAAGAACTTGTGACGGTGTTCGTCTGCACTTTTCTGATTGGACACAACTTTAAAACCACGTAATGTGTCAGGTGTTTAATGTTGATCATTACTATGCAAGGCTCTACTAGGAAATTTGGCTTGACAAGTAGCACCCACCTAAAGATTGTTAACAACCCCATTCCCCCATCCTTCCACCATCTTAGCACTTCATAACGGCAGCAGCCTTAATCAGCAGACAGTGCCTCCCTACCTGCTTGAGAACAACTTGAGCTCAAGGTGATGCGCTGATCTTCAAACTCTCAAGGTCCCCATCAGATCAAATATTTACAGAATGCATCCAAATGTCATCTACAGCGGCCCAAACTGCAACCCACAGGACACGATGGATCCACTGCCATTCCTGCTGTCATACTACCACCGTACACCTCCACCAAAGGCCCTGTATCGCTAAACTCCCCCTCCCGATAGACGTACTTCCACACTGTTGTGTAAGTTTCATTGTTATGGATGATGAGTGTATTTGAACAAGCGAGGCCCTAATTTGAAAAAAGTGAAAGCGACACGTCAGAAAATGCACTGACTCCGCCATCTATGAGGGATCTGGCTTTCACAGAACAGCTGGCGAGCCATTACGGAGCGCGCTCTAATGAACAGCCATGCAAAATTGATGATTCATTGATCTCCCAACGTTCGCTGGATTTCACATAATGAAATTTGCTCTTAATTCTCAATATGTTAAAAAAGGATGAAGAAACAACTCCCTGCCTTTGTTGTTGAACGAAAGGCAAAGCGATGCGTCCATTAGCGATGCGTGCGCGTTATTTTTTACCCCCATTTTACCTCTTAAATCTATCACAGCATCAGGAGAAAAAAAAATGTTTCACCGCTAAATTCCAATTAATATTCTCCGCTGTAGTACGATCAAGACCTTACTGATCTTCTGTCTCCTCTGCTCAGGGCAACGCAGCACTGAGGGCACTGCTCCAAACAAACTCAGGTCTCCACGGTGGAGAGTAGGGGTGAACTCTGAACCCTACTCTGCTACCTCATTAGCCTGCGTACACACCGGCATCTGTTCTATCATGAACCCTAATACGACCACATGAAACCGGAAAATAACTGCACTCATCAGACCAGGAGAGATTAGACCGAGGAAGGAGGGGGTGGGGTGACCGGACTTCGCCTACCGCACGACAGCTTTCAGCCTTCATTCATTTGGAGAAGAATTGTCTGCTTAATGGTAAAAAAATAACTGGATGAACCTTTTCAGATGGGATGTGGCTTCTGTAGTCTGCTGATTCTTTTTTTTTCCCTAGTGCCGTTCTGCTCGAAGACAGAAAAGCTGATGAAATAAGGAGAGCAGAGAGAGCGCGGCCAAGAAAGAGGGAGAGGAAATCGACAGACAGAGTGAGAGGGGTCATTGAGCACAACAGGAACACGGGACCCCACTCAGCTGGAGGGACTCTGGCGAGGACGAAGCCACCTATCTTATGGTGACAAGCAGCAAATGGGGGCCCATTACCGTACTGAATGCTAATGCCAAACTTTGGGCCCCAGGGACTGGCCCTGTTCCCCAACCACAAGGAGAGGAGACCTGGCAGGGTGCATGCATGACAGGCTCAATTCACACCCACAAGTGCAAAAGATAATAACCGTATAAATCATAAGAGACTCTTAGACTCTTTCTTTCTCACTCCTTTGCCGCTCTCAATCCGTGTTTGGACCGCTTCTAACACTTGCTGTTCCTAATTGTCCCCTCATCTATTTTTCTTGCCCTTCCCTCTCCTTACTCCCAGCCTCCTTTGTTTCCTAACAAATCTTCCACGTTTCTCTTCTATTCGCTGTCATTCACGCTTTGATTTCCCGGGGTAAAAAAAAAAAAAGCCCAAAGATAGCTTCTGAAAACCATTCATATTGATTAAACAATCTGTGTTCATCATATCCGAAAATAGTGCTGCCAGTGTCGATTGTAATGCACATTAATAAACAAGCGAGCAGTAGTTAACAATGGTGAACGTGTAGCATGCTGTGCTTCATAGAAATGAATAGCAAAGAATACTGGGTATAAATGCCCATCATGGGAGAAAAGTGGTTTCATTAAAAGTCTGTTTTCTCTTTCTTGAATATTTTCAGTCGATATATATATTTCTTTTCTGAAGGTTTCTCTTGGCAGGAAAGGAATTAATTATTGAAAATAACTATCTAAAATGTGGATGTTTGCCCATTGTATTCGTGAAAAAGGGGGAGAAAAGTCAAGGGAAAGATGAAGAGAAGAGACTCATGCAGACTTGTCTCTCTGTTCCCTCAGGCCTGTGGTGTGGGCACTGACTCTATTTGACATCGAGATACAGTGCTGAGAAAGACAGAGTGAGGCACAGACAGAAACACAGAGAGGGAGACATCAGAGCTCTTGTGCCTTCAGGGGCTGTGTAAATGTGAGTCATGCCATGATGGGGTGACTTGTTCAGGGTAACATCACCCTTATAACTTTCATTTCGTTTAGGGAGTTCAGACAGTTTCAACTTCCTTGCTCCTACTCTCTTCCGAGTGGCAAAAAGAACTGAGATAAAAATAAAGAAGTGGCAAACTGAGGTTAGCTATTCAAGGGAAACAAGGAGATGTTTAGCCATTCCTGTACATGAATTTCATCTGCCCTGAAAAGCATAAACCGACTGAAACGAGGGGAAACTGAGTAGTACAGTATACAGAAAAACAAGCGCTGCAATGACCAAGCCACAGCAGTACAACCGAAACAAAGATTGTAATAATGACAGTTTTAAATGACCAGCACATTTTTCTGTCTTTTTTTAAGATAAAGGTGTAGGAGGTTTATTAGTTTTGCTAAATATTTAGCTCTGAAAAAAGTTCTGATGCTGTGTAAAATGCAAATAAAAACAGAATGCAATGATTTGCAAATCTCATAAAAATGTATATTTTTTTAACAACAAAACACAGAAAACATATCAAAAGATTCATTAATAAAATCTGGAGGAACTTCTGTTTCTGTTTTATCCAATATTGCAACCCCATGCTCTTTGGGCCTGAATCCAACAATCTTAGATGCACTTCCAAGACACTTTCACTAAGGCCAGCTAACAGCAGCTAACAGCAGCTAACAGCAGCAAAAACAGGGGCGTTTACCAACAGAAAAATTCACAATATCCTCAACAATTCACCTCAGTATCACTGTCATCGTTCAGAAGACAGATTTACTCATTCCATGTCAGACTCCTTTCACAAAGTTTAACAACCTCCTCCAGAGAAAACAGACGTGGACGTTTCTCACCCAACATCGGCAACTGAGGTAAACAGTGGACTCACAGCCTACACAGATGGCAAAAAACTCCAAGGTGGATCTGGTCCAGCGTCACTTTGCTATCTGCGTACACTCATTACAGATGGACAGCAGAGGTGACTCAGGGGTAAAAACATAAAATATCACAAAATGTTTACTTGACTCATCCATTTTATATTCCTGACTTATAGCTAACTCTTGATATTATTCAAATATGTTACAATATATTATAGGCAAAAATGTTTTTTGTATAAACAGTATTAGAAACATGCCAGCTGGCCATGATCGTTATAGGGTACCCTCGAAATTTAATGTCTTAAAACATGTTTGTCTTACAGTGGCCACTGTAGTTGAAATTATGCAATTGAATCAGGAGGAGAAAGAAAACAGAATTGAGCTTACTGCAATCTGCAGTCTACTGACATCTAGTGGTGACATTTTACACACCGTACCTTTAAAAACGGGAACGGGTTCGTCATGGACATCACTGCATGGCCTCAGGAACACTTGCTGTCCTCGTTGCACAGAAATGGTCCGTAGGCCTGAACCCTGTATAGTTTAGCTTCTCTGCTGTGGATTTCACTGTTTATTTGTGCATTAGTATACTCCACAGGCATGAAAACATCTATCGATTCATATTATATTGTTTGTTTCGTGGTGTTGCAAAATACGCTGTTTACGGCAATATTTGTTTTCCTTCTACCACCTACGCAAGAATCAAGTGAAAGAGTATGGAGAGAGTTTGCGGATGAGAAGCAAAAAAGAGCCGTCAGGTGCTCAAAATAAATCTCAACCTCAAACGCTAGAACAGGCTTTTCCCCGCAGCACGTCGTGTAATAAATACTCACAAAGAAAATGGTGGCCATTACAACTTATATCTAAAAATATACAGTTTCATGCTTCGGTCAAAACACTGGACTCCAGGTACACGACGCCCTGCCGTAAACACTTCACCCGAGATTCGCAGAATTTACAGAAAATGCACTATTTTGTGATATATATCATTATCGGGACGGGAAATGTCTTACATCAGGATATGAGATTTTGGTCACAGCCCTAATCCCATCCACAACCTGTTAGGCTTTATTAATCTTTTATCCAATGTATAGCTAGCAAAAGCTCATATTATGTTAGCTTCATATCAACATATATATATATATGTTGATATGTTAACCACAGCATTTTACATTGATTTCTGTGGGGGTCAGAATGACTCCAGGTATAAGTGGTTTGAATATGTGTTTTTCATTTTATCTCCCACAAATTGACTATCGGACGAATGGACCCATTTAAAGAAAAGTCATGAAACATGAGATGATGGGGTTTTATTTTAGCAGAGTAATATGATATTGAAAACACCAAGAGGTCAAATGACCCCTTTGGCAGTTGTAGTGGTAAAGTAACAAGAAAAACAGTTTTCTGAAGTGTTAGGCCCTGGAAATTATTTTCACAGAATTAGCTAGCTAAATCTTTTAAGCAGCTCTAATCCCTTTTTAGGCACTTTTCAGACGTGGGATACATAACATTGCTGGCTTCATCGGGCTGTTAAAGTGCAGGCATTCTGCCATTCAAACGTAGATCACGCTTACTGAAATGCTCCACGCGGCTTCATATATACCCACAACCGAGATGGAGAAAGCCATCGCACCTCCACTTTTTTTGCCTTAAGAGCAAAAGGCTTTTTAAAGCATTGCCATTGTTTTGTACATTTAGCCCTCTCTAATCATTCACACTTACACGGGATCTGTGTGCGTGTCCTGCACAGTCCTGCAGCAAGTGATATTTACTCAGACCCCTTTCCACATATAAGCTCAGAGATGGAAAGAGATTAGCCTTATGGATGTAGAGAAAATGCATCACAGTCAAATCTTTTAAAGTAATGGCAGCATGCAAGTTTGATGAGTTAAAATATTATTTTGTCCATGTCAAGTCTACATCAAGATTACTTGGTTTCAGCTCGATACCAAGTAAATACAGTATCACACAGTACTAGTGTGTCTGTCAATAAGTGAATGAGAAATATACTGTAAAGTCACAGGTAGAATGGATGAAGGTAAAGGTTGTGCAAACCACTCATCATGAATAAATGTTACAAGGTTTGACCTAAAAAATAAAATAAAAAAGTCTGCTTTCTCAATTTTTATACAACTGTTGTCCAGACTGCTCATTCAGACATGCAGCTGACTCATACAGATGTCATCAGATTAATGCAGTGTGCTATGAAAATAGATGGCAGCAGCACAGTGTGCATAGTTAGAAGTTAATGTGCTAAAACATGCAAAAGCTTGAGTATGGTCTTTAATTAGTTTTTGGCTGCTTTATTCATTCCTGTTTTGTGCTATTAATCATTTCTTTGCTAGAACTTTGTAACCCATTTTACAAAAAGGAAAGAGAAATAAACACTACTTTGCTCCTGCAGTGTTTTATACTGATTTCTACCACAACCCTAACCCCGTAATCCTTTCGACTTCAACAGCGAAAAGTGGACCAAATAGGAGACGAGCCCCAGACTGAGATGGGAGTAAAACCTTTGGGTAATGCACTCCACACAATAGCCCTATTTATTGAGGCACCTGAAAGAGAGCTTCATGGTGCAAAACAGCACATTACTGTGTAGGAGGACTGTGTAGGGTTTCAGACCAATCACATCCTTCATGCGGCTAACAATAAACGTACAGGTTGGAACGCGGATAGTAGCAGTTCTTGGGTGTGCACATGTGTAGGTGTGTATTGACGAAACAATTTTTTCTTATGGATCGACCGGTGTGCGCGTGTAGCTGCTTGAATGTCTGTGTGCACACATTTTTTGATACAGCATCTCTGGGCATAACGTAAACATGAAAATGTATGAGCGTGCTACTTGTCAGGGAAATGGTAAATTCACACTGTGTGTTAAATGGAGGATAATATTTCTTCTTGGAAAGCGAGAAAAATCAGAGAGAAACGTGACAAAAGGAAATGTGAATGCAAAAAGGGAAAACGCAGCCCCTCAGCTTTCTAATTGTTCACTTTCTCATATCTGCGGTTTCTTTTTACGGCTCAAAATGTTGTAATCTAAAATGAAGGGAAACTGAGCAGCACGGTGGAATACATTTTAAAGCGAGCTACCTAGCTTATTGTGCATATGTGCCTAATTATTTGTATTAGTGTCTGTCCCACCGCTTTGCCCGTCATTGTGCACCGTGGCCATTTGGCCGCACACAGTAAGAAACGGAGTGGTTGGTGTTACAAATCCCATCTGAATTCCCCAGCGAAAGGGATTGAGTGCCCACCTTCTGACCGTGCATTCCAAAAAAGCAGCAGGATGCCCTCTTTGATATCTATCCGAAGAACAAAACACAGCTCCATTGCCTATAAGGTGGCATTTTCTATCAAAGCAAAAGGCCATAATCCAGACTTATACACTAAATCCTATGTACACTGACATAATGCCCTCTAAGCTGCCTAATTCCTTCTAGAGCCCTTATTGTTTTCTCCTCTGTCTCTCTTATTTCTGTCTGTCTTGCTCTTTTTCCCTCTCTCTCTCTTACTCGCAGTGCATCTTTCCTTCATGTCTCCCTTTCCTCTCTATCCCTTTTCACATGCCTGTCAGTTCACCCACTTCACAGTATTGTTCTTGCTTTCTCCTATTTTTTTCCTTTACTTCTTTCTATTCATCTCCCTTGCTAGCCCTTCTTTTGTGTCCCCAACACACATTTTTACGCCCCCTCCATTTTCTCTATTTATGTATCTGCACTTGCCTCACAATAACAAACAACGAAAACAACAACAATCTTCCGCGCTACGTACTATGCACAAACAACCACCTGAGTGCTGCCGGTTGCTAGGATACCCCGCGGCCATTATAGCATCTCATTATAGCTGGGATTTGCCATTTAATCCAGGCCATGTAATTGGCCTGCTCTCCAGCATTCAGGCAGGCTTAACTCCTCAGACAGGCATACATTCAGCCGCGATGCAGTGCTATCAACAAATGCAGCAAACTAATAGAGATAGAAATACTCGACCCCGGCGCTCTCGATTCACTCGCAGAGCGTCGTGAGTGACGATGAAACAGCACAAGCTTTGTTCATCGTCCAGCTTGTCAACAGCTGCGGTCGGCCACAGTGTGTTATATGACACCGAAAAAGTCAAGCTACATGCGGTTGAATCGCACGTCCTTGTGTGGGTGTCATGAGTGGGAACTGAGCGGACACAGCACAAACACTCACAGGATTTCAAGGTGGCCTTATTACATCGGACCAAGCAAACGATCCCTGTTGGCAGATGTGTCACACATATGTGAACAGACAACCACACACACACACACACACGAGATGACTGTCTCTGTGGAAATGTGGTGATGAGACATATATATACTGTAGAATTGTCATGTGGGAGTATGTGTCATAGACAGAGCCTTTATATGCTTACCACAAACTCTGTGTGAAAGATGGACTTAGCCGCCATGATGTCATCCATACTGGTTATCAAGCTACATTCATAAACCGCATTTCAGAGACACAAATACCTCCTAATTAGTTCCAGGGACAAACTAAAACAGGCCCTCATCAAAAGTGAAGCACGAAGTCTTTGGACAGAGTGCACCAAAAAGCTGTGTCAGATAATTCCATTCACAACATTCAATCAGGAACAAAGTCCTGGGTTTGAGTTCAGCCTGGAGCCTTTCTGTGTGGTGTTTAAATTTCCTGCCTGTGTCTGCTTGGGTTCTCTCTCTCCAACCTCCTCCCGCAGGCCAAAGATTAATTTGGTTAACTGGTGATTCTAAAATGACCGTAGGTGTGAATATGAGCATGAACAGTTATCTATCTCTAAGTGTTAGCCATGGGACAGATTGCCAACCTGTCCAGACTGTACCTATGGCAGCTGGGGTAGGCTCCAGGCCTCCCGTGACCCTGAATTGAATAAGCGGAAGCAGGAAATGGATGGATGCAACCTTCAATTACATCTAAGGCCTGAGACTGCTTGGTGACCATCTGGCAACCAACTGTTAGGAGAAAAAAATGAGTATACCCCAACCCCAAGATCCTAACGCTTTCCGGAGGTTGCTAGCAGCCTCAAGCAAAGAGGTGCAATGGAAATGTACTGTATGATTGTTGTGGTTATTAGCATGTTGCTGGAATCTCCAGTATCTCCAAAACAGTGGAAAAAGTTGTCTTTAAAAATAGGGTTGGTTGCAACATCAAAGCACAACTTTTACTCGTGACGCAGCACCCTCTTTGCAACCGATTTCAATGAGCAACAGCCAGAAACCTTCACCAGTCAAGGAAGTTTTCCCTAGCAACCAGAGTTTGCAGAGGGCCATTGACTCATCTGTGCCAGTTTTGTGCCACAAAATCACAGTCTAACTTACAAGTAAATGGCTCACCCTTCATGTGTCTATGCTTACCTAATTACCTTCTTGAAAAGCCGCTTGAAGAAACAAATGAAATTTCACTCACTTGAAGTCTAATGCTGTAGTGACAGAGGACAAAATACTACAAACTCTGTTTTCAAAACTCCAGAGTTGAACTATCTTCTTGATAAAACATGACAAGGCAGAAAAACTTGTCATTTTGTAATGTGGGTGAAGTGACCCGTTACAATGATCTATTGCAGTGTCTCTCTGTAATAAAGCCTCATTTGATGGTTAATCACAAATTTGTCACAGATAAACTTTCAGCTTAGCGTAACCTTTAACCAGCATCACAAAGCTCTAAAAGTTTTTTAAGCACTTTCAGCTATTTCTACATGTGTGTGAGTGTGTGTGTGGTGGTGGTGTCTGGTTCTGTGTCCTATCCAAGTAAGACTTGCAGACTGTTTATGCGCTAATGGACTTATGGCTCCCATATGGCACCCATCATGGTTTCAGCACGGGCATGCAAATGCACGAACACAGTGGCAGCTGCTGATTACGACAGGCTCAAGTACAGCAAATTTTACGGGGCCTTCCCTTAGGCTGTGATCCATATAAAACTACAAGAAAGGTATTTGATACCTCAGAAATGGTATTTCCATATAAAGTGGAGGAATGTAGAAGGATATATAAAAGTATGTGCAAAAGGCTTCTCCAAGTAAAGCAGAAAGGATGCCATCTAAAATAATGGCTTTTGTATTTTTCTTTGAAAAAATTTAAAAACCTAATTTCAGTCAAAGTGCACTGAAAATAAATCTTGTAATCTCAGACTGAGTTTATGGTGCTGTGATCAGGACTCTTTTGAGGACACGTTCGTTCTTTGCGTTTCTTCAAATCTCTGTTTTCTTTTCATAATTGTGTTTTATGAATGAATTTCATTTAAAGTCTTATTATGTTTACACTGGTTATCATTAATTCAAAATATATACAAGATTTGTTTTTAAAAATTCTACAGATGTCAGTTTGAATAAAATATCTATTTTAATATTCCAAAACTGATGGCATAGGAATATTAGATATGAATGAATAATTAACTAATTAACATATTTCGCTTTTCACAGTGTATTTTTTAAAATCTACTAATAATAAATATGTAAAACATATGCATTTGCGCTTGTGTGTGACAAATTCAGCCCATGTAACTTTGATTAAAATGCCAGAGAATGAAAATGATGAATCCCAAGTAAGGATTAGCACAGGGGTCGGCAACCCTAGGCATGCGTGCCAACGGGTTAACTGATGGCACGACCATAGCTGGACTGGCCATCGGGCATACCGGGCATTTGCGCAGTGGGCCGATGATGAGGGGTTTTTTTGTAACGGTATAAACAATGAAAGGAGGTGGATTGGCCAGATGCTGACCAGTGTGTAAAAATAACTTAGTTGTTTGGTGGTGGCTATGGCGGAGCTTCCACAGATTCAGTAAAATTAACAAGTGGTGGAGGCCAGCAGGTGGATGAGGGAGAGGGGAGGCAGGAGGAGGAGAGACCCGAGGCGGTGAACTGAACTTCAGGTAAGAAGTTATGACCTGCAGTCTATCTGGGTCAGATATAAACCAAGTTTAGGTGTAGTTTATTTTCGTTGTGCTGACTTTTTACAGTCAGTTACAATAACTCGTACTGCGTGCTAGCTAGCATGGCGGAGTTTCTGTACAGCTGGGTGGGTGCTATGATGTTACTGATAGTGAACTTTATTTTATTCATAAGGTTAGTTCGTAGAGTTGCCAACCGTCCTGTACAAACGGAATCGTCCCGCATTCAGAGAAATTATTACGTGTTTCGTGTTGAGCTGAGAAGGGACGCAGTTTGTCTAGGATGGAAAAAGACATTTATTCTGTCTTTACGCTGCGCAGCTGCCTCTTCTTCTCTCATTCTCTCCCGCTGCCTCTCCTGTTGCTACTTTAATCATGAAGCTGATCAATGATCAGCTGATCGGCTTTTCTTGTTTGTTTATCGCCCACTTTGTGCCAGAAAGAGGAAACCGCCGGATGTCGCACTAAACAGCAGCACATTTAAGCTTGAGCAGCTGTTGTTAAAATTTATTTAATATTAACTTCAAGTAGAACAGGGCGATATGACCAAAAATATTTATCACAATATACATTTAAAAATTTGCGATAACGATATAACTGACGATATAATTGACACTAGACAAAATACTTTATAACTCCACAACTTTATTAGTGCAAAAAAAAAAAAATCAATGTATTTTCACTTAAACAAGCAGCTGTTTTTATGTGCATTAAAGTTATATAAAATTGTAACAGTGCAAATGCAAATTCCTTGCTGACAGTTTAACCAAAAGGCATTTCCAGTGGAAATTGGCCGACATATCTTCAGCATAACCATGTATAATATCCACAAAACTTAGACAGAGGTTATACATACACAATACGGTAATATTATGTTGAAGCACAGTACGTATCACTCCGCGAGGTGCCTGCCTACAATAGCCGTAATGCTCTGACAATCCATCAAGCGGTGCGGGTTCGTAGCTTAGCAAAGTCGTACTGAAACATTTTCCAGCGCCGTGTACGACATAAAATCATTTCTAGGTTAGTAAACACAACCAGAATTCATACATAAGGCACACGGGATTATAAGGGGCACTGTCGATTTTCAGAAAAATCAAAGGATTGATTTTAAGTGTGCCGCATTTTCCAAACAACACGGTAATAACGACGGCCCGCTAGCATGCGCTACCAAAAATAGTGCTTTGTTGTGTATCTGACGGACGAAAGCTAAACCAGTTCCACACCACTGAAGTTGCAGCATTTTTACAAACCAATTCTAGTTCATCTGTTTCATTTAACGATCCGCTTTCGGTGTTCTTAGTCTGCGTCACCGCCGTGTGCGTATGTAAACATAGACACTGCGAATGCGCGTTTTACCCATATTCTATCGCGATATTTCATTTTCCTATCGTTGCCCAAAATTACACCGGTATTACCATGAAAGGTATGATATAGCCCAGCCCTAATTTCAAGTATCAGCTGATGTTAGAATTTATTTAATATTACTTTCTAGTGTCAGTTTGCTGGAGCCACAGCTGTAAAAGCTGCTGGTCATGATATCGGTTTGTATATCTGGTGAGAGGGAAACATGAAGATGAAACCAGGAGATGTCCTTACTGAATCATCAGAGCTGAACAGGTGATGGAGAAATAGGTTTACCTTTTAGGTGACATGAATGAGTTGAAGGGAAGTTATGAACTGTTTCTGAGAGACAAATAACACCAGGATCCTTTTTCTACGTAGCTGACAGCTTGTAACTGTGCAGGGGCGGGTCTAGCAAAGTTTTGCCAGGGGGGCCATGTAGGGCATTAATAGGGAAAGGTGGGGCACAAAGAAATACTTTCTTATTCTTTAAAATGTCTGGCTGTTATTAAATAATTATCTGAATCTTACAACCAAAGTTTTTATCTGACATAAAATGTATAGAAATCATACATATACCAACAAGACTGTACATCACTGTCACAACAGCGTTTGTTTTCATTCAAAGGCTTTATGGCTTTAATACCTGGTGGGCCGGTCTTTAGTCAAAATGCCTGGGCTGTTTTTTTGTCCCAGTCCAGCCCTGGGCACGACGCGCAGTGAATTAATCTAAGAAGGTGCATCAAAAAATAAATGGCCGCACCAGCGGTGCACATTGCAAATCAGCTCGCATAGACACATTAGTTGTGCCGCTTCTTAATGACAGTATCTTAGCTAATAACCGCAACTACCAGATTCAACTTGTAATTGGCTAAAAATAACTTAGCCTGCTGGTGAGAGGGTCGTTGTTAGCTTTCCATATTCCGACACTTCAAAAGCTTCAGGAGCTTTCCGCTCAGCACAGCATCAGCACCACGGAGATACACGGATACATCCATAGACTCGAGACACAATGCGTTTTCAGGACTTTCAGGTGTATGGACCAATGTTTTATTTTCTGAACAAACCAGAAAGCTTTAATGAGCAGCTAGATTTGTCTCGCATTAACTGGCTGAATTAATGCCAGTTAATGCAACATCGAAGCAGCTGGAATCCATAGCTGTGCGTGTTCATGGAGCTGCATTTTCACCTGCTGGACATCACTACCTGACAAGTTTAACTGTCTTCAGAACATTGCAGAGGCCTTATTGACAGTATTTGGCTCTACATATCTGTGTGAGCAGATTTTCTCTCACATGTGTCCTCAGGTAGCCGTCTGAATGCTGGACACTCGGAGACCTGTGTCTGACCAGAGATCACATTAACACATGTGTCTCTGTATTAACAGACATGCCATATTGGCTCAGTTTATTTTTATTATCAATGTTGTGAGGAGACCATAAATAGCATTTGTATTATCTGTTGAACAGTCCATTTGCTGTTATGGATAAAAAAGTGTCTTTTTTTGTTTCAAAATAGCTGATAACTATTCGCTGATAGCTGCCAACATCTGCAGACAAATATAATTCTATAAAGTGGTTCTATATAGTGTGTAACTGTTAATATAGAGCGTTATTACATTTATTGCGAATGCAATCATACGGCACACTGACTTCTGAGGAAATTTTAAATGGCACTCGCCATCAGGAAGGTTGCCTACCCCTGGATTAGCAGATCACAGACATATACTAAACCAGCCAGTCACGCCCATGGCACACTGGTTCTTACCATTCATCTTCATTCGACTGTTTTCACTCCATCACCGCTGAAGGTCAAGCTGAGAGATACATGTGAAAGAAATGGTCCGCTTTTTGCAGTCAATTATATGTTCATGTGCCAAAGACATGATGGAGAGGATGTGGGCATGTTGGATTGTGGAGACCTACATGGCATTCTTCTACTTCAGGGTGGGAGGATCACGCCGGGTGATATGCAGCTTTATCATGTGAGGTGTGCAAGCAGGAAGATAGGAAAATGTATGGCCCCATTAAACAGGTTATCCCGCTTTCTTTCTGTCTCCTCAGTTTCGTGGACGAGATAGTGAGACGTTAGGGGCGCTTGCTTTGTGTGTACAGTGTCAGTGGTGAAGACTTCTTTTTTCTAATTAAGCCGTGTAAAGGCTTCGTTTAACCGAATGATTAAACAATATTATGCTCTCGTCCCAGGGCGTTAAAACCTGCCGTTCTGTCTGATTCTGCTGCTGTCTCAAAAATACACAAAAATGTCTGTTGGCAGTTGGTGCACCGACCAATATTGTTTGCCTTGAGATAATTATCCGCATTACATTAGAGGAGTTGCTATGGAGTAAGAACTTTTTCAGCTAGGTTGGCGGAGAGGGGGTTTTGTCCTTTGGGTTAACCGTGCACGTTTAAAAAGTATGCTCATCCATAAATAAGGAAAGGACTGGGAGTGATGGACCTGTCTCACTATTGCCATAAAGATGTCATGGACCATGACTGCTATTGGTTATATTTCATGCCCTGGAAATAAGAGCAGGCTGCAGTTCCAAAACTAAAATAGCATCCGATATTGATTTACAATTGTTCCGAGGAAAATGCTCTGTGTGATTCTGCATTGGTGCATTAGCAAGAGAGAGGTTTTTCTAAATATAATACCTTTCACCACAATAGTACTTGAGGTAACCACTGAGTCACCCCTGAATGGGGGCAACAGATGCTTCAGTCATAAACATACTAATTAAAAAAACACTTCCAAATAAGTATAAGCGATAAGCGTCACATTTGTGCAGATTATCTGTTTTATTTTATTTTTAATTTATTTATTATTATTTTATAAAATTGGTTTAGGTGTGTTGCTGGCAGTAGAAGAAAAAAAAAAGAGTATGAGTGCGGATTTCGTCACCTTCAGCAGCAGGTAGGTGTTTTTATTTCTCCAGAATCGGGGTCAGTAACGAACCCGTAACAGCTTGGGGCAACAGAATGAACTAAAGAATAAACCACATTACAAGAAGTCAATGAATTTGTAAGAACTGTTTTCAAAATATGTTTCTCTGTAAATCCTATTAAGGCTATATTTCTCCCATGGCTGCTATATCTCCTCCAGGTTATACTCTTTATTGCTAAATAATTTTTAAAAGTATAGATTCAATTATTCTTTTATCTGAGTGGGATAATACGACAAATAGACCAGAGGAGTCTTATATTTATGAAGCAAAATCTATTATAGGTCTTTGCCAAATTTTATTTACTATTACTGTCAACATTAGCTTCATTGTCTACTGTTTGGTCGTCGCCGCAGTGTTACCTGCTTGTTTGGAGCTGGAGTGGGAGGACAATCCAGGACAAACTTATATATAGGGGTACGATTTTATTTTGTGACAATAAACAAAGAAAACTACAGAAAAAAATGTAATATTTTATAACATGATACTCTGTGACCCATTACAGCAAATCTTTAAATCTCCAAATCAATCAATTGATTAAAAGACTGAAATTATTCAGAATATTTTAGGTTAATTTCACAGTGGCTCCACGGTGTTGTGAGTGGCTCTGTAGGGTAGTGGTTAACAAATTTGCCAAATGTCAAAGATCCCTTGTTCAAGAAGGAGGAAGCACAAATCTCTTGGACCAGTTGGGACACAACAGAAGCAGATTTGAGACATAATTTATGTCTCAAGTTTCCATAATTTGGAGTAGGAATAATTAGAACTGGTAGAATTAGACCCAATTTTAAATACTTTATGTCTGTATGAGACATTTAGGAGACTGTAGGCAGCTCGACAGCTTCTCTCATGTTGTGAACCTCTCACTGCTAGGAAGCTGTTTCTCCTGTTTGGGAGGAAGAAAGAAGTGCCTATGGCTAACTGAGTTGACAGAGAGTCTGCATTTAAAGTAAATCAGGTGAATGAGTCCTCTGATTTAAAGAGCTAATATATTATAAAGCTTGTAACTTACACTCGATATGCCTAATGGAGAGCACTGGTGGAAAGGGCCTAAAGCTGGGAGTTGAAAAGTTAGATTGTCCTTTCCTGTTTTTTCTTTATTGTGGTGTAAACTAAAAAATAACCTGTTACATTTATATTATTTTGTACTGTGTTCACCTGTTTTTTCATATTACTGTTGTTGGTCGGTTTTTTTGTAGGTAACACCAAAAATGCTCTTCTTATAGTAATTTCCCTAAGTCAGTTGAAGAGCATCAGACAGACACTTCCAACAGTAGGCATTGAGGCTTTACTCACACAGCAGGCAACACAGCTCCAAATGGAAGTAGTGTTGATATCAGCCGAAATCTCAGGAACAGATATCTCGTGTAGTGAGGCTGCTGCTGTGCCTTAACACCATAAATTGCAATGTCTGTGGTTTGGCTCTGGCTGGAGACCTGTGTTACGTGTCAGATTGTCAAAAACATTTTTTAAAAAAAGAAGGAAAAAAAGAAAACTACTGACCCTACATAAGCACGTGTTTTTGGTCCTGGCATGCCAGGGTTTCTCTCCTCTCTTTCTCTCTCTCTCCTTCAGGTGGAGTTGTGGGCCGCCGTTTCCTCGCTGGTCTGCCCGTGAGCAGAGTGTTGTTTTCTTGGACTTTTTCCCCGGGCACCTTTTCTCCATTATCTCACCGTCTCATGGTGTTTTAGGACCGGCTTGTGCCGCTACTCTCTCCACCAGATCGTTGTTGCCATTATGGAGGTAATTAGCCCTCACATGACTCATATCCAGTGTTCCCTCTAATTTTTCATGTGTCTGAGCGAACGCACAAACTCCCTGAGCGGTCCCTTGGACCACTGTGAGCAACAGCAGACGTGTGCACTGTGGTCACGCCAGCATCGAATCCATCCAAGTTACATGGTTTATTAAAATAATCAAATTACAGCATTTACATTTGTGTTAGAATACTTTTAATTAACTGCTTTAGCCCACTTACAATGAAAATTTAAAAAAATCTTGTTCATGACCTGTGTAGCATGTTAACACTATTAGAAGTAAAAATAACTGGAACTCCAATTTTGAAAACACAACTTTCTTTTTATTTTTATTTTTTATAAAGCTGTGACTTGTATTATGAGTCTGTGGTCTGGGAGAGAGTCCTGTAACTCTCTGTCTGCAAAATACAGTATATAATGACCAATGTTGGGCAATTAATTATATAGTTACTTCTTCAAAAAAGTAACTGAGTTATGCAAACAACAAAGTTTTTTGCAGCTGTTTAACCTAAAAATGCAGCCAAGGTGTTTTTTAAAAATAAACATTTAAAAATATTTACAGAACAATCAGCTGTTCTGCATCAAATTTGATGCCACACAAATTATTTGTGCCACAAAAAATAATTTCTGTCCACTATGAGATAAAGGAGAACATCACAAGCCTGATACCTGCAGGCCTGACAACAGGAGATGTATCACTGCTGTAACACCTGTAACATTCAGCAGTCACCTCATTGTTCTGACACACAACAAAACTATTGACTACACTACACACTAACTACACAAGATTTGTGCTAAATGTTGCACAAATCTCTCACATCTCAAAACACCGCTGTCACTCCTAAAACTTCCCCCCTTCCTAAACAACTAAATGCCATGTTGCCATATCATTTTTTGATTGGTGGACATGGTACATTTTTCCACCAATAGGAAAGGGTGGGGGGGGGGTTTGGTTTTGCTCACAGGCAGAGAGCACTTTCGAGTGTTTTCCTTATAAAACGCCGTTTTTACCGTTTCTTCCCGCAGTAAATATAAACAACGATAGTATTCAGGAAGAAAACCAAACATTGCATATATTTTTATCATAACTCTGGTTGTACGTGGCCTATCAACACAATTTAAAAACTGGTATAAAATCCACACTTTTTCCGTGAATTGTGCCGTCTGTGACGGCTCACATCTCCAATGGTTGTACACGTTGTTATTAACGTGGCTTCACTCCACATCAGCCACGCCGCTTTGCTAGCTAAAACACCGGTGTCGGCACATAAGGATGCTGTCATAGCCTGTCAACGACGTTGATTAGCTACGTATATAAGAACGTGAATCGCATTATTGGCTGGACTATGGGATACGGTGGCATCGTTGTAATCCCTTACGGGAGCAGCCAGTCACTGACTAACACTGCAAAACAGAATTGTTAAAGTATTCATTTTAATTCAGGTTAGATTATTTGGTTTAGGTTAGATTTTTTTTTTTTTTTGTGCGCAACGCAGATTTTCTGTGCGCAGAGACCGTGCCAGCAGTGCGCAATTGCGCAAGCGCGCAGCTTAGAGGGAACATTGCTCATATGTCATATCTGTTCTTGTGCTTTTTGTCCTGTAACCCTGCTTTCCCATTTGCTGTTTGTTTGCCTGCCAGAAACTTCTATGTTACCTCTGTCTTCCCGGATTCCTGTTACTTTGAATAATTTAAAGGATACTTCTCAATTTCCTTACCGGAACCCTCCAGCTGGACACTGCACCAAAAAAGAGATAACTTACCTCAATACACCTGCCTGCCCACTCGCTTCCACATCTCTCTCCACTCCCTGGAATCCCTGCCAGCAGCTACTCTGAATTTCCTGCTCAAGATGTCGACAAGTAAGATGACAGACTCTGATTCCAAATATTATAAAATCTCATTAAACTCCCTTTGACTTGTCCTCGCTTCTCTGGAAGAATCTCTAGGCATGTTCCAGTAGAGAAAAGTCCTTCCTGCACCACTTACCTGCTTCCTGAGAACTGAAAGAAATTCAGTAAAACTGCTGCCTGAGTCTGGCATCAAGGTCCACCTCATGGTTAAACATGACAACTTGCAATTTACAGCATTCACCAACTGTAGAAAAGAGATGGAAAGAAAGTCGTTTTCTGGGACTTTATCAAACATCTTGGCACCGATGTTTCCTCACGGGGACACTTTAAAATAGTAAGGGGGGGGGGAGGTGTCAAGTAATTTCCACATTCAAATTCATGCAACCATGTAAGTGTAAAGTTTGGTGACAGGGGGGAAAAAAGAGCTCTAATGCATAGCAAACATTCCCATGATGTCCAGAGGTTACATTAACCAGTACTGCTGTCCGTGCTACTCTCCTCCTCAGCAGTCTCTTCTCAGCAGAGCCCAGTAGAGTTGCCGTTTTCATGTGTCTGACTTGTGTTGTTGTTGTTTTCTCCTGTGGGCTGAGTTTTACACAGTCTGTCAATCTCCTGAGCGTCACACATTAGAAGGACCAGTGGAGTGAGACACCAAGAGTGATCCCTCAGGGGAACAACTCTCCTACCACCTCCCACCCCAACCCCTTTGTGTTTGTCTCTCTTTATCTTACAGCCTTCCTCTTCTTCGCTCCCTCCAGCGCTGTGTTTTTCTCACTGCATGCCCTCCTCTCTTTCTTCGTCCTCTTCTCTTCCTCCGACTCCATCAACAACTCCCCAGACTCCTGGCCAAGTTTGAGCGCGTCAGATCCCCTCTGTTTGGAAAGGCTAAGCTACATCTGTTGACGCGCTCAGTGCTCGAGTGATCGGCCAAGCTCAGCCAACATCTCCCAGCATGCATCGCAGCGAGTGTGCAGCTAATGAACACAACTAAAGGAATGCGCTCACGCCCGTCCCCTTCCTTTCTGTTTGATAAGTTTCACTCTCAATAGGGGTACTGTTTACAATGATTCAGCCCGGAACATAGAGCGGAAATATGGAGTCAGATGACCGTGAAACGTTTGTGGAAACCACTCAGTTGAAACTGGGATCGCCATCCATACCCTCCTCTGACTTCTAAGAAAGAAAGTCAGAGAATCACATGAAGACCTCGAGTGAGACTTCTCCGAGATGCAAACTTTAAAAGAATGAGAGAATCCTGACCCAGTAAAACACATGACGGGCGGAAATCAGAAAAGTCAAATGAAAAACAGCAAGAGTCAAAATGTGGAAATCAACTTTCTTTGCCCTTACTGCTGACTTTACTTGAAGGATTGTGTCTTTGCATTAGTATGGAGATATGGGGATACGCAGGGGTCTGAGAGTTAAGGAAATATGAAAAGGCAGCCCTTTTAACTTGAGCCACTGTGTGAATAGCCCCAGCATTCTTTTGGATTTAATGAAAGCTCCCAAAGTGAGTGAAAGCCTGAAATAGCATTAGCTGGCACACAATAGTAGCCTTAAATGTAGGTATTAAACCTTAACAGCTAAGACCTAATTGGCAGACCAGTGAATAGGCCAATGGGTGGCTGACTCTTAGGCTACAATGTCAGAATGCCTGACTAGCCAACAGCTTGCCCTTGTTTCCTTCAGTCTCCCACAAATGAGAAAAAGTTGGACGTCCTTCTTGACCGAACATCCGTATCGACCTCACATCTCCCCTCACGACCATTCTTTTGTCTACGGGCTTTTCTTCACAGAAGTGTCTGTGATATTCTCTATTGAACGTGAAAGCCTCAGCCTTTTTTGACTAATGCGATTACTGTATTTCTTTCATTTATATGTATGTCCACCGTTAAGACTTTAGGCCTACTCGAAGAGGAGAGTACTCCTTTCCTCATTGCTGCCTGCATTTAAGCAGCCTTCATGTGAGGAAACCAACACAAAAACACTCAGATCCACGAGTCCGGTGTTTTCTCCACTTGACTTTTACCACAGACACTGGATAGGGGGTCCACGGTGCATCCAATCACTGACTCCAATGAAGTGAACTACTCCCTGACCAATAGAGGAACAAGACACGGGGAATGGTGGAGTACAATCATGCAGTGAAGCTCCCATTATCCAGCCAAGTGTGCTAATCAAAACCCTGTGTGCCTGATCAATACCAGTGGACAACAGATTGCACTTGTGGGGAACCGGTGGATGTTAAAGGGGTGTATCAAAGGCCAGGGGAGAGGGGCCAGATAAGAAAGACTGCAGAGGCTGGGGTGGGGTGATGTGGTAACCGGGGACCAGTTGAGTGATTTGAGCGGGTATAAAATGAGACACTGCCTGGCTCACAGAGAGTGAAAGATCACACAAAGAGAGACAAACACACACCCTGGGTAGCTATTTAAAGGGATCATGCCTGGGATCTTTATAACACTACAGTCTTAGTGTGGAAAAATGCTTTACAAAGGCCATGTGCTCCGCAATGCAGATAAATATTATGAAACACAGATTCTCAATTCATGTTAATATGTGTTATCTTTAGTCTTGTTGCATTTTAATGTACTGTGACATTCTATGTTGTAATTTTATGTATTTCTATGCCTGTATTAGATTGTTTTGCACTGTTTGATGGCGTGTTAAATTTCTTATTTATTGCTTTTGTCTGACCTGCCAGGGACTACACATGAAAAGTAGCCTTTTGGCTAACTCTGGGATATATACATTGGTATGTTCATTAATACGAACAGGCCATTTTGAATAAAAATATTCACATTTTCAGCATCAGGGTTTGAACTGTTAACTGAGCCAAACATTTAGTATATGTGATAGTGCAGTATGTAGATTTCCACTGTCATAGATTTTAAGGTTTTAAATGTTTTTTCGCATTTTTTGATAAAAAATGTTCATATCAAGCTCTATTTCATTCGTCAGATTATATCATCATATATTATATTATCAGCATGAGTTAGCTGTAACAACCACTTTTTTTGCAACCAAGGACCAGTATAAAACAAATAATTTCTTTTTTTGAAGTGTGAGTCATGCCACTCAAGCTACTCTAGCGGAGTCCCAGAATAAAAACATGGAAACGAGCATAATAGGTCCCCTTGAAACTAAAAGAGGATACACTTTCCTATGCAGGTGGCAAACATTTAGAAAATGATCAGAGAAAAACCCTTTTTGTATTTTATTCCACAGTTGTTGGTATGTGACTCACAGCACTCGTAAGTAGCATATTAACGGTTATGTTGGGCAACAGTAACAGTAGTAACTCTAGAAGGATTATTGTGATAAAAGGAAGAAGATGGATTTGAGTTTTTTTGATCATTTTATAAAGTCCTGCTATTTTGGAAGCAGAGTTCAGGGACTCTTCAAGAGATGGTCAAGTTGTATTAATGCTAAATGGTATGATAGTTGTGCTGGCTGTAACCGATGCACAAAGACCTACAGAAATTAACAACGTTCTTTGATCCCGCTGTCGTCTCGGTGTGCTTTCAAAAAGAAATCGTGAAGCGGATTTAAAGCATTAAACTTTTAGTTCTAATCACATCAGTAAAGCCGGGGCCTTTTATCCTCCAAAATGTTTCAAAGACGGCTACCTTTTATCCTGCAGTAGGAGCCTTTTTTCTGACCAAGTGCGGTGTTCTGCTTGTGGATAAACAGGTGTTAAGTGTGAACGTTTGAGATTAATTAAAGCTTGGAAATCAGTGCTTTCAGGGCCATGTCAGAGTGTATGTAAATGAGAAATTCAGGAGGCAGCTTGGATCTGAAGAATTAATCTAGGATAATCTATTGATCAGTCCTGATGATGACATTAATCCCCGCGAATCACTGTCATTGATACAGCCACATAATGGATTCCTATCAATGGAGCCAAATATGGCTCCACCGCATAACTGCAGCGCTAAACGAGGATATTTCTGTGCAGACGTGAGCTTAACAATAACTGCGAACGATAGAGAAAAATGAAATTGATAATTAGAGATAATAAGCGAAAATCAGTAATCAGATCAAACTGCGAAGGTTGTTTTTACATTTATCACGTCCACATTTGTAAAGATGTAGTGGAGTAATGTAGACAGAGATGAACTCTTACTTCCTCTGTGTGTGTTGAAACCTGAGCTCCTTTTTCTGTGGTTGCCTTTGAGAGTGCATTTGTAAAGAGACTCAGAAACTAACCTCTCACGCTTCACATTAAAATGTAGTGTCAGGCATTCTGCTCTACAAAATCAAACAATTAAAAAAAGAGACAAGGACTTAAACTGTTATTCACTTCATTTGTGTTTATGTGTCGTAACATTTGGACAGTGTGAGAGTCTCTCCTCTCTTTCACTGTGTATGTTTAACTGAAAAGAGGACAATATGACGTTACACCGGCCGAAAGTGGCTGGTGACCAGCTGAGTAACCACCGATTACTAGGGAAAATTAGTGTTGACCAGCTGGTTGCAAGTAATTGTTAGCAGTTGATGTGAAATGAAAAAGCCCCAGTCACACAGAGGAACCAACCACTGAACACTAAGGTAAAAATACAAATTCCCCCAACCGGTTAGCAAAGAAGTTTCTGGAGGTTGCTTGTTATTATTACATTAAATTGGCCATAAAGGGATTTATGGTCATACACTGAAACTTCTGCTTTGGTTGCTACGGTAGCAAATTAGTGCAGTCACCTGTGTTTTGATTGAAAGGCGCCAACTTGTTTGCAAACATTAACTAACTACTAGTGAAACTTTGAGATGCAGTCCAGAAATGGACACTATTGACCTTCAGAGTAAATGTGTTTCTTTCATCTGACAACTTTTACTTTGAAGGCAAACATTTTCCTTTTCTAATCTGTGTTGCACTTTTTCAAGTTTCACTACCGTCTGTAGGTTAGTTGGCAAGTGTTTGCAGACAAGTTGGCATCTTGCAGGCAACTGCAACAACCTGCTAGCAGGCAAAGCAATCACAAGGAAGATTTTGCTCTAGTACTTCCTTTGCAATTGATTTCACCCAGCAACAACTAGTAACCACCCACTGGCGACCACCAGTGGGTTACCAACTCGTCTTTAGGCCTGTGTGACTTTGGAAATAAATAACATAAATTCAATAAATTAACACTTTGGTATTGACAACTGTGTGTCATAAAACTCACTACCGTAAAGATGATAATAATCAGAATCAGAAAGGGTTTTATTGCCAAATGTTGAGCAGGTTTACAACATTAGGAAATTGCTGCGGTACTGAGTGCAATCATACTGTCAGATAACGCTTAAATAAACATAAAAATACAAATGAAAAGTGCTAAGTAAATAGATATATATGGTGATCAGTGCCAAACATGGAATGATGCAGTGAACACAGAGTAGGGTCATGTGTTAGTGGTGGGAACAGTCATATGGTAATATGGTCACTACAGTGATTTCTCATGTTGATTTCTCAGTTTTTACTTTAAATGGAAACCGAACTTATATCCTAATCAGCTGCAAAAACAATATCTATACTGGCTGCTTACTAGCATGTGTCTGTTTCATTATGTTTCTTTAAGAGGAGTCCAGACTATTTTTTACTTTACCTGAAATCTTAGGGCAGGGCTGCATGCTGGTTTGGGGTGTTATTCATTGAAAATCAATATTTTCCATTTCTGAGGATGCAGAATGAATTACTACTGAGATGAGCATTGTGGAGAGATTGAAGGCTTAGTCTGAGGCATCACTCATCTGAAGACTTTCACAAGGACATTTACTTCTTTTCCCTTGGAGTTAACTCAGTGAACATGGATCTCTGTTTTTCTCACCACTGTCAGAGCACATATCATCCACTTTGTCCTGAAGACCATGTCGCACAGCAACAGGAGAACCAGATGCACACGTGTAGATACGACGACAAATAACTTTGAATTCATCAGGTCGTTAACGATGTTAATTTGCTTTCTGGGGCTAGTCCTCTGGGTTAGAGCTACAACATGTTCTAAAGTTCTTATGTTAGGCCAGTTAGGCAAAGCTGCTCTTTTTAATGAACATGTCCAAAGAATGCCAACCATGTAATTCGGCAATGACCTCAAATCCTTTTTGGAAATGATGAGCTAAACACAGGCACACTCTAATTAATGAGCCACTCACAATAGGAATGAACAAATTATGGAGCCAGTTTGAAATGTCAAGATAACCAATTATCAAATGAAAATGGCCATTAGGTAGTTCCTTCTGGCCACAGGTGATGAAGCCACCTGAAATAATGGGAAAAGCAGAGGCAGAATGGGTTTTATCATTGTCTTAGGCAAAGTATTAGATCAGCCTTAAATGTAAGGTGCCTCGGGGGCCGAATATACCCAGAGAAATTTAGTATCCATAGCATAAAATGAATGCTCATTGGCTTCTTAAAGGATAGATGTGCTACATGTAAAATAAAAATTTTAATGACAATATAGTTGAACATTTTTCCTGTTTATGTGTCGTGACATTGCAGTGACCCCATACTCTCTAAAGCCACCTTGTAATATATAATAAGTAGAAAAATGTCCACCTATGTTTGCGTTTCTTTGTTTCCAGGCTTTTAACTCTGGCTCAAAACCACTACCTCAGAAACAGCGTGATTCTGAAGTAATGGTTTTCATGTTTATTACTTTTATTTTGAGGGAATATATTTCTGTTACTGTGCCTTATTAAATTTAAATTTAAATTCTTTGTGTGGTTGGCCAGTGTTGTGCAAAGGGATCTGTGCAGGCCAAATCCTTTTACCGCAACACCGGGCAATGCTAACATCATCCAGAGTTAACCTGAAATTATGATGTACAGCTCTCCACTAAGACTCCTGTGGCACAACAGAAACAAACAGCCAGTGCTTGAAGATATTCCAGAAGCCCCTTCCAGTAGAATGGAGACTGTAACAGCAACGTATTAAATCACAATGAAGAGCACGATGTCTAGGTGTCAGCACGCTTTTGGCCGTTAAGCTTAGTTCTAAATCTCCGCTACGTCGGCTGTTAAATGACCTGAACTCATTAACTTTGTTCACTTTGATTTTATTTGCAATTCCGTCAGCTTACACAGATCATAATCGCTTCTGACAAAGGTACCAAGACCTGCACCGTCTCACAGACAGGACCCAGGAGATAGACATCATGTTTTAGTGAAGAATGGACTTCGGAGTGACTGGCAGATACCTCACTGAGACAGAGAGCTCTGGCAGTGTTCCAGCGAGAGGGAAAGAGAGAGACACACAGAAAGAGAGAAAAGGCAGCATTCAATGGGAGCTCCACTGGAGAGGATGAGATGCCCTTTCTGTGCGCGCTGAAGGATGGACAGAAGGGGGGCAGGGAAGTGGAGGAAGAGAGAACAAGGGAGCAAGAGAGGAAAAAAACAACGGGGAAGAGAGAGGAAAGGAGGAAACTTTTCAGCCTGTGTTTTCCATTCAAAGACATTTTGACAGGGCAGAGCCCACTCTGTGGCAGGGAGTGGAGCCATTTTGAAGTCTCCTACCGGCAGCTTGAGGGAAGCAGGGAGCCAGAATAGATATATCTCGGGGCTGCCTGGTTTTTTTTTCTCTTTTCTCTTTTTTTTCCTTCTCCTTCCACCGCACTTTCTTTCCCGTTTTTTGACAGCCAGCTCCGAATCGCCGAGCAGGTGTCTTCTCATTTTCTGCTGAAACAGTGGGACAGTGCACACAAACACTCCATCGCTGTTCATAAACAGATAAACACATGGGCGGACCAGACAGACAGGCAAACAGACACGCACACGCTTGCACATACATATAAACACAGCGGCGGCACTCAAGAAGTAACTATGCATTGGAAATGACTACCCTTCACACATAATGCTTTCCACACGGCTGCTGAAGTTGAGAGAGGGCGCGAGAGTGTGTGTGCGGGGGGGGGGGAGGGGGTTGGAGGGACAATCTGTGACTATCTCCACTGACACAAAATGAGTGTCAGAAAACAGAGCGCTATTTTCACTTTAATGCATGCAAATAACAGGCAGCCACTGACACAGGGGCGAGATTTAGTATGCTCTGCAATTTTTAGGTCACAGGAGAAGGAGGGGTAATCCATCCTTATTATCCCCTCACCAGATCCTAATAATGTGGCTACTGTTGCATGCTCCGGCTCATATTTTTCCTCTTTTTTTTTCTTCTTTCGGGAGGGTAGGTCGCGGGGCTGCTGAATTAGAGGAGTTATTGTGCCTAACTTCCCTTTTAAGTGTCAGATTTTCAAGCTTTTTCTCTGTGACAAGTGTCGAGCTCATTGATGTTCGGCGGGTTGAAGGGAGGAGTACGGAGTGTTGACACCGGAATTAGCACAATATAAGTAGCCTCGGACCAAATTTCCTCCAAATCAGCCTATTCATGACAGCCACAGCAACCCTTGTCCCATTGAAAATGAGCCTCTGAATAGATGGTTTAAGAGGTCCTCCTTTTGAAGTCTGAAAAGCAGTGTGTCCCCACTGGTGTCAGTGATTAAGTTGTGACTGGGTGTCTGAGTGTCTGGGTGGGGGTGAACAATGTCTACACAATGTATATGCCCCTTGTACTGACTGTCATGATATGGTGCCAGTGCTTGTAATTGCTCAGTTCTTTGAAGGCTGAGTCAAACATTTAAATATTTGGAAATAAACACATTTTAAAAATTTTATTAGCTAATAACACTTGGTATATCTCAGTGTGGTGTGCAATGTGTCCTTAAAATATTTGAGGAACTGAATGATTAAAAAATAAGTAAAGATGAAAGAATAAGTGTCAGCCTTAAATAAAACAATCTACAGCAGATGAACAGCCTCCAAAAGTCACATCCTAATGAAATAGTAAAAGAAATCCAGTAAAAACCTGATATAGGACCTGAGAGATGCATGTGGCCCTTCACTTGATCCATCTAGTGTTCACTGACACCTCATCAGAAATGGTCTCAGTGGAAGGCTGGCTGTCAAAAAGCCATTCTTAAGGAAGAGAAACAGGGAGAAAAGACCGAGGTATGCCAAACTATGCAAAATCTGAAATCAGTGAAGCAGGTCTGATGGAGTGATGAATCCGAATATCAAAGTTAGGCTTAAATCGTCATCAGTATGTACAGAGGAGGTCAGGAGAGAGGGACAACAGTGAGCGTCTGCAGCCATCTGTACAACACAGAATTATAAAAACAGAAAAGTACCAGCAGATTTTGATCCACCATTTAATACCAGAACCTAAGCTTGGCATGACAATGATCCCAAACACACTGCCAATGCAGAAAAGCATATCTGGATAGAAAAACACACAGTGGTGTACTATCAGTTATGGTTTGGCCTCAACATTGTTGAAGCAGTGTGGGATCATTTTTACAGAAAACTATTCCGAAACACTACTGAAAGAAACTGGAAGAAAGCTGCTTCAGAGAGTTCAGGATGTGTTGAAGAATAAAGCTGGTTAATTTTTTCCAAATTTCATTAAATCACTGTACCTATGTCTCATTTTCCAAGCAAAAATACTTTTTTTGACATTAAGTTAAGAGTTGTATGCTGTTTTAATATCAAAGTATTTACCATTTTTGCCTGTTTCACACATCCAAATGGAAAAGCCTCTCAAACAACAACTTTACTAAATGCTAAAATTTGAATTTTCTGTAAACGTGTGTGTTTAGCATGTGGTTTAAATGCAACCTAACCCAAAGAAAGGATGCCAGTGGAGATGTTAAGAAGTTTTTCGATAGAAAAGGTTTTATGATAGAAATTATCGATATTTCTGTATTTGAAACTACTTCTTTGAAATGTAGCATCATTTTAGATGATACGTAATTACCAGTTTACTATCTCAACATAATGAGATCTTATTATTTTTGTTCATGGTCTTTTTCAAAAGTCAGCAGTGACCTAAAAAGAAACAGGAAAGACCTTCCTCAACCTTAGCACACATGACACTTAGGATATCTGCACTTTGTATGCCCATCGACCATCCAAACCACCACTGCAGCTACATGGGCACCATGAACGCATTGCTTCAACCCCTGCTGGTCCTGTGTGGAGCACCCTTTATATTCTTCATAAGCAGGAGAAATACGGCTCCGGTAACCTCCAAATCTTTCTCATTGAAATGCTAGCTGGTGTGCTGACGTTAGCTACTAGTGAGTCTATTCCAGTAGCATAAGACGTGATGTGGGTTTATAATTTTTTGAGTTATGTTACGTTTGCCTGCCAAGTCCTACGGACGGATGTTACTTTTTCAGTTAGAAATAAACTTCTACTAGACATTTGTGGTCTGAATAGGCCGAGCTGTTGCGTACTTTTAAAGGAGGAAACCCTTGAATTGGGAAACAGATGGAGACTGTGTGTGGCATCTGCACAGTGTACATGTTCAAAGGATTAAAAAGAAAAGCAGCTGAGCAAGCTTGTGAGTATTAGTATGCAATGTGGCAATAAGAAAATTAAAACTTACTGGAATATAAAACATACTAATAATAAACAGCATGACCAATGTCTGGCTGTTTTATCTGTAATCAGGGGAAGTTTAGGGGCTGAGTGAAGTAAGTGAAAAGTATAGAAGTGAAACAAACGCACAAACCCTCATTCACTTATAGTAATAAGAATAATCTAACCTTGTTTATTTTTGTTTAGCTCTGTCTATTTTTGTATCATTCCCCAAATTTAGTGAAGAGTCCTGGCTTGCTGATATTTTTGACCAATGAAATTAATTCTGAAAGTTTGAAATGTAACATTTTAGCTGGTCTGAATGAATGTGACAAATGTGCTACTTGAAATTCTAATTACTCTTAAAAAGTCCATGTAAAAATAGTCCAGTGTCCCAAATTAAAATCCTCATTCTATCACTTCTGAAAGCCTTGCGTCTTCGCTATGGCTTTCATTTGCATGACTCAGGTGTGCGAATTCTTTAATATGTCACTGGCTTCAGCCTGTGCTCTGTTGGAGTGAGATTTTTGACGCATTTAATAAAAAAAAAAAAAAAACACAAACAAATTCAGAGTATACTGTAAGATACGGTGATTAAAATGCAAACCATCAAGCTGTATCAGTACTGGTGTCAAACCAGCAGCAAATATAACTCATGAAAGTCACCGCTGTTCTGAATGGATGTGTTTAGAAGGAACCCGAGAAGTAGGCATGCTGCTTTCTCTTCACATTAAAAGGCACGGCGCCATCCATGTTACCCCCTGTGACTAGCTGAATTATCTGGGCAGTATTGAAACTTTTCTGAACCAATTCTATTGTATTGTGATCTCATCAACAGTTCTTGCAAAGCCCAGAGGGAGAAGGCAGAACAAGGCGTTGGGAGTCTCAAAATAGCAACTCGCCAGAGGGAGTTAGAGAGAAAAAGGCTCTGCTGAGCTGCACCGCCATCATGCCGGACTTTTCCTTCTCCGTGCTGTTGAGTCACCGCTTGTTGATGTTTCTCTCTGCGGTTCAAAGCCGAGGATGCCGTGACATATTACCTCTCGGGCAGCATTACAAAGAGTTGCCTAAGAGTGGCCCGGCTGGCTGCCTGCCCGCCATTCTGCAGACTTTTTACACATTCTTGACGAATGGTTGTATTTCTCTCCCGAGGCCACGCCGTCAGAGTACACAACGAAGGGGCTCGGCACGCACTCGGCAAGGGACAGTGACTGACACATCCACGTAGCGGCGTATAAGGAAAAACAGGCACATATGCGCAGAAAATATGCCCACACACAAGCGGTGACACATATGGATACGCACGGGAAAGCAGTGAGAAAGATAAGGGCACGCACATACACGGATGCTAAGGGTTAGGCTCATTCCTCTAACAACGGGGAGTGTCGACACAACGCAGATAAGACACTGAGTGGGTGTGATTTCTGTAAAAAAGATAGCCCTGACAGGGGAGACTGTCATTTAAAAGGCACTGTTCAAATTTAGACTGGATTGCATCTTTTTGTTTCTACCTCTCAGAGAGTTTTTGTGCTAAAGTGTGCACACAGAAAAGAGGAATTACCTCGCTAATATATAAAGCCTTAATTATATTATTTAATGCCACTGCTTGTGTAATGTCTTAAAGGTTGAAAATATATATAATTGTGTCATCGTCTCTTAACTGCCACACTTCTTGCAAAGTCCATAATTAATCAAATGCAAAGACAGGTCAGCTAAGCATCTGCGTTTTTATGTTATTCAAAGCCCAAGAAATTATCCTTCCAACGACGACAAATAGGCTGATTTTTTTCAGACTGCTTAGGGAATGAAGAGTAGAGTTATCCAGCTGTCATGGCATAGCATTAATGGCTGGATGAAAATAACCGCATATGCAAAAGAAAAAAAAAATGAAATGGGAAAGCCAATTAAGGAGTTGCATGCATCCTGAATTGTCCAGTTGTTGTTATGCATAGCCCAAAGAATGAAATAACTAATAACGTATGAAAATGAACTTCTTCTTCTTCTTCTTCTTCTTCTTCTTTTTTTAAACTGTGACAGCTTATCCTGGATTGTAGATGTGATGTTGCTGTTATACTCATTATTTCTAACATTTCTAAACTAACTTTCACACTTTCAAAGCAAACAATTATGATCGTATTCCTGCTTTCCACATGAGATATCTGTGGGAATTATCTGACGTTACAATGGTAAAGTAAAGTTCCATCATAAACCGTTACGAAGAAAAAACACCGCTTCTTTTGAATCTGTAATTTCGAAGCCGTGCTTGAAATAATGGTGCCAGTTTTGCTTGTGACATCTAAACTTTCCACCGTGAGCCGAGAAGAAGACCTGAAGTCTTGTTGGAAAATTGCTAGCATTGTGGTATCTACTGCATCACGGATGAATGCCAATTAGCAAGACTTTGGAGCAATAAAGCAGGGCTGGCAATCGTGCAGTTTGAATGTATGAGTTCAGCATTCTGCATTCAGATTGCAAATGCAGTGCCAGTCAGAAAAGTTTTCAAATTTATTTTAGACTTCAAATCAGAGCAAACAGAGCAAAAGCAAAGAAGACGAAAGCTTTGCTTTAAGCCACACTGCTTTATTATTGTCATTCATACATTTTCTTTTTTTTCTTTCTTTTCTTTGCTTTCTTTTTTTGCTAAATTATATTTTGCAAGGCATGACATGCTTGTATAGCTGTGCCTGGAAAGCCATGGGTCAAACAGGTGGAGTCAGGGTTCTTTTAGGATTTTCAGAGATAAAGCTATTCTTGTATAACAGAATCGAGTCTGAGGCTTTTGCTGTTCCTGAATATGATGCTAAGATTAAGATTCAATGCAAAGTCCAATGTAGTGACCAACGTTTTTAGTCCAGATTGCTTACATGTCAACATTTACTTCATAATAAGTGAAAGCAGCAAACATGCCTATTTCTACTTTAATTTGACCTAAGCTAAAGATCTGCCGCAGTGTTTTGAATGTTAATCTAAGTTTCTTTTTGTTACAAATAACACCTCCAAATTTTCACTTTAAGTACTGTATCATACTATAGTCATACAGCAGCTGGAGACAGGAACCCGGCCTAAACCATTTGGACTTGTGATGTCAGTGACTTTGAAATGGTTGCTCTGAAGGTGGGGACCAGGTCTGCGACCGACTTTGGTGCTAGATGGTGATAAAAATGGAAATAAGTTGGAGTCAGTCTTTTGAATGGAGTCAAGTTGGCAGTTAATTGCAGTGTGTTTTTCATAATATGACAACGAACTGTGATAAATGGGCCAAAATCGCCAACCTGTTGCTGCCTGCTGCAAATATGTTCCTATATTACATACACAGAAAGCCACATTAAACAGGAATTCATGTTAGCTAACATTCATAGATCTGAAGCATAACAAACAATGATGCAAAAAAACATGCTCAACATGCACATCCTTACTTTGATAAAGAAATATGACCAGTATACAACCAGCTGGCAACTCGTTAAGTCAGGTCCCTTATTACAAAGAGAAGTGTTGCACACAAGTTGTGCTCATCTCAAAAAAAAAAATGAATCACACTGATTGCAACGTCTTGGTAATCTGTCTGTTTATAAATTAGAAGGCAAATATTTACAAACCTTCACCAGTCTGTCTGAGAGTGATTGCAGATTTGTTGGCAGACAGGTTGCCCACCACCAGGCAACCCGTGCAATCACTTTGTGATCAAAAGTGAGATCCTCAGCTACTTACAACCAGTCGCAAAATGTGAAAAAAATTCAGTGCGGTCACCGCTATTTGTAATTTTACTCTAGTGTCACTAAGCCATAAAGTGGCCAACAGTTTGCAGAGCATCACTTGCCTCTCAGTCTACAAGCTTTTTTACAAAACTGTGTACATATTCTGTATGCGTGAATAAATTTGCACCATGTTGCTCAAAGTCTTCTATTCAAGTGTAAATATTATCCTCTAACAGCACAGAAACAACACTGCAGCTTTGCCTTCATGTCTTCATCTGCACTTTTAGACATTGTTATTCTGTATTTAGTCCGAGTAGCAGACCTTCTGCTGTGAGTTGAAATCTAGCTATTTAGCAACCTTACTTGCAAGTGATCATTTTTATATGCAAGTAATTACTTTGAACTGCAACATTTGTCAGCGCACAGAGGCTGTGATAAATGTAGAGAAAGGACTTGCCGAGACACTGGAGGAAACAAATGCGAAGAAGATGGATATACTGTATGTGCACTTTTGTTACCTATAAAAAATTAATCTGTAGAACGATTATTACATGGTTAGGATTTAGGTGTCTCTCTCCATTAAAGCCCTATTGGTGAAATGTGTCAAATCAATCTGGCAAACCTATAATAACACTAAGGTGTATTTTTGTGCTTCAGCCATGCAGCCAGTGATTTCAATACTCCCATTCTCTCATCAGCGGACTACAGGAATGTAATTTCATGTTGACAACTAACATAATTGCAATTTTATTGCGCACAGTGTCACAGCACTACAATATGCATTAACCACTGTAATGTGCCAGTAAGGACATAGGCAGCTTGTATAATGTTTATGAAATGAAAAGCATTAATTCGACAGACTGTGCAATCATCTCGGTTTTTCATTTTCTTTTCCCACATTTCGTTAATGCTTCCAGACTGTCCATGGGGAATGAGCAAAATAAGTAAAAGTGAAGAAATGTGTAAAAAGATGTGTTTCTTTTGAAGCTATGACCATTTGGAAATCAGCCATTACTCAACATTTGATTCAAAAATTCTAACGTGGAAAACATTTAGTCTAAAAAATACTTTTTTCTGTGGCCAAATCATGTGATGCATCATCTCTGATCATACCACATTTTAATCTCGATCAGTCATAGCGTGGGAGTATGAGTCACTTTTTTTGAACATCTCATTTTCAAAACACCTCGCTCTCACTGATGAGGTCTTTGTAACGGCATCGAGTGCTTTCCCTTGCGTCATTTTAGACCACTCATTCACTCCAGAGCCGGAGCAGTGTTACACACAGATATGATAATGATTTTCAGTGATGATGCTGATCCTTGATCGCTAGGGTTCTGCTGGTAAACATGGTCCCTGAATCACCTACGTGCTCATTTTCACTTAGTAACTGGATATTCCAACAGCCTTGGGGCACAGAGTAACTGCTGTTATTTCTTGCCAATTCTTGTTTGATCAAGTGGAGTCACACTGGTTAATAAAAAGTGAGACTTCAAAGAAGACATCAGTATAAATGTGATTGTGTTTTGTTTATTCTTCTCACACAGTCACTGGGTCAAGATTGCGACAGTTTTTCCAGTGCAGCACAGATGCAGTAAATAGGTTAACTTTATGATGTATTTGATATCCCCCATGTTCCTGTTGTCATAATAATTACTGTTGATCTAGGTTCAACATTTCAAATGAGCAATCACATTCTTATGATGTCATAGTTCTGCAGCGTGAGGAAAAAAAACCCTGCCGAAGTCGATTCAAAACCTCCAAAAGAGAAGAGTTAGGATCAGGGTTACAGGGCAATAGTTGAAGCTGTGCTCATGGGGTAATGGTTTGGTATGATGCTGTTTCCAAGCTACAAAACTATGACATCACAACAATGTGATTGGTCACTTGCTATGTTGAACCTGAACCACATTTGTTTTTGATGATCCAGGAACAACACCAACACAATAGTGCTAACATTAGCTGGCGCTCATGGGTGGAATAGTGCTCTCTGTGTTTATGTTGGGCAATCCAATATAATATAACTGATTATTAATACAGTAGGACCTATGGTGGCGCAGTGGTTAGCACTGTTGCTTCTGGATTAGGCCTTTCTGTGTGGTGTTTGAATGTCTTCTATGTGCCTTCATGGGTTTCCTCCAGGTTCTAAGGCTTATAAAGTTATATAAAGTGTTTTATGTGTCTACTATGACATACTTAAAGTCTGGTTAAATATGGCTTGTGGTCTTAAGTGCTTTGAGTGGTTGGAAAGACAAGAGAAGTGCTATATAAATGCCAATCAATTTACATGTCTGTGTGTGGTTGTCTGTCTCTTCCTGTTAGCCCTGTGATGGGCTGGTGACATGTCCAGGGTGTGCCATGCCAAAACAGCTCATCACAGGGTAAAGTAACCCAGTATTGTAATCATCTGACTTAAACAGGACCAGATAACCAACAGACCCATCAATGTTTAGTGCACGGATACATGATGACGTTAATAATTATCTGTCTCGCTAATACAGTCAAAACACTGTGAGTCATACAGAAAGCAGGCCTTATTTCATACATAAGTCAAGAACTGCTGTGTGTGTTAGTGACTGAGTTAGAAAGCTCTTTTTTGATTTTCAGAGAAACTAATCATCTGAATGATCAAGTGCCCGCAGTGCATTTGCACCACGGAGCTCTCTCTGCTGTGCTGCTGTCCGAAGTGTTTTGAGCGGGTTTGATTTTAGTTCGACAATAGAGGGCGCAAGTCAGCAAGGATAAACCCACTGCTGGAATTCAGAGAGCCGTGTGCGAAAGATGCAGCTGCTGAGACTGGCTGCCTCTTGTCCTCTCCCCCTCCTTCTTCCCATCCCACTGCCCCTCACTCATTCACTCACTCATTACACTCATCCACTGTATCTGTAATTTCACATGCGCACAGCGCCGCAATGCTCCCTTATGATGAAAAGGGGGGGCGCCCCCCACCCCACCCTCAGTTCAAAGTTGAGGATATCCACACGCACGCGTATTAAAGCACGTTTTTTCTTTGCACCTAACACGACAACGCGTACGTGCTGTAACAGAGACGAATCCACCTTAAGCACCTTAAAAATGTTCTCATTTACGTACCTCGCACCGTGCGTCCGCACAAGGCAATGAAATTATGCTGCTGGAGAGAGCGTCCGCGAGCATGTCAAGGATGTCTCTCAGAAAATGTGCCCTGCACAAGCAGTTAAATGACAACTGTAGTATTCACACACTGCACACGCACACACACACACTAATCTGATACAGGGAAGTGGGGTTTGCGCAGTGGCCGAAATAACGAAACCCTTTGCTGTGATCGTCTGGATAGCCATGCAGGGCTGATCTATTTATTTTCCTTTTTTGGGGGGGTCTTATTCCCTCTTTATGGAAATGGATTCATAGACACGGTCTCTCACATTCCTGGACGCTGAGCGGACTGAGCAGCACGCAGCCGAAAGACACGGAGCTTGCTGCGTCGGAGAGCACAGCCACTGGAGACCACACGCATTCGTATAAGTAACCACAGGGAAACCACAGCTCTGCGCACACAGGAAGCCCTGTCCCGTCTCTCCTGTCCTGCTGCTGCTGTCGTGTTAAAACCCGAGAACTTACACTGTCTGATTTTTTTGTTTTACCACGCAAGTTGTAACATGTGTAGGTAACATTAAAACCGATCACTTGTGTCGGTCTGGCAGTGCGTAAAAGTTGCACTCTGGATTTGCGTTCCGGGTAATCTCATGCAGCACAGGGTGGAAAATAGTATAAGAGCGGTACGTTCAAGATTTTCAAATCACAGCTTTGTTTGGTTTTGTTTTGAATCTGATCTCTCGCCATAGCCACAACATAGGATGTTAATGGATTAATACGAAGCATCCGAGAGATCCTCGCAAAGTGCCGAGCCACGTCTCGAGAAAACACCGATGAAAACGAACGTCTGAGTGCATGTTCCTCATATGTCTCCCCCTTTATTATTATTATTTTTTTCCTAATATTGCCTGCTGGCCTCTAGACCTGGCGATCGAGACTTTAAGTCCGACCCTGTTTACGTGCGCTGCTGGAGTAGGGGGGGAGAAGCGAACGGAGGAGGGGGTGGAGAGAGGGAGAGAGAGAGGGGGGAAAGAGAGAGACTGCAATATCATTTGTGAATCCCTCTCACAGTGCTGCAGATAGGGGCTGCCAACACACGCGGCGCGTCTGCAGGTGTGGGAACAGGAGGGATATGTTGGACAAAGTGAGAAATTAAACCAACCGCTTCCCAACAACTGCTTCGGATGTACATTCCATCTTTGTTTTGTTTTGTATATGTATTTTTTCTATTTTTAATATTACCCTGATTTTTTTTCCAGTAGGTTACACATTCGTGCAGCAAGCTGGTAAAAAAGAAGCGAAAGAGATAGAGCGAGAGTACTATTCTGCTAGTTGCAAGTGACTTGGAGGAAGACAGCCGGACAGGTAATTTCTGCCTTACGTTCGTATCGCCGAGCTCAAGACAGTTAACGAGCTGTTAACACAGTCGGCCGGGTGATGACTTCTCTGAACTGAGCGGGCATTTAAATGATCTTCTGACATATATGGACATATCACCGGACAGAGGAATACAGAGGAATACTGGAGCCTCACCCAAAAATTAAAAGAGTGGGGGAGAGAGAGAGGAGCGTCTACAAACTGTGAGTAAAACGGAGCGGCTTGGACTGAATCTACTTTCTGGTTATTTGATGCTCGGACTATAACGTTTTGGCTTTTTTTTTTTTTTTACGCGCATGACATTCAGATATTTTGGGAGGAGGGGGCCACTGTCCGGGGCGCACGGAGAATCCGGCTTGTTCTCTACATCACTTTAAAACAAACAAACAGAAAATACTAAAAGAAAGGAAGGAGAGACATTCGAAGGAGGGAAAGCAGAGGAGAGCTAGGTAAGCCCGTGCGTTTGCCGATTTTTTTTCACTGCAGCAGGAGAAAAGTCCGGGAGGATGAAGTCTCACGCATCCCAGACCAGAAGGCTTCGCTCTGAATGAAAGCGATATTTCCTTCCCATATTCGGACTTTCTATTAGTGATTTTTTTCACTTATTATTAAAGTGGACATTTTTTTCCTCTCCATTCCCCCTTCCTCCTCTGGGCTGAACAATGAGGACTACTGGTGCAGTGGACTATTTGTACTATTGCATGCTCATCTTGCAGCTTGTGCATCAGCCCGCTGCCAAGCAAGTGCTCCGGTACCGTTTAGCTGAGGAGGGACCAGCAGATGTCAGAGTAGGGAACGTAGCCACCGACCTGGGCATTGTCGCCGGGTCCGGTGAGGTGACGTTCACCCTCGAATCCGGGTCCGATTTTTTCAAGATAGACAACATTACAGGTGAGCTCGCCACCAACGAGAGGCGGATAGACCGTGAAAAACTGCAGCAGTGCCAAATGATTTTTGATGAAAACGAATGTTTTATTGATTTTGAAGTGTCGGTGATAGGACCAGCGCAGAGCTGGGTCGACCTCTTTGAGGGAAAAGTCATCATATTAGATATAAACGATAACACCCCGTCTTTCCCTTCCCCTGTCCTGACACTTTCTGTGGAGGAAAACAGACCCATTGGAACCCTTTATCTGCTGCCCACAGCCACAGACAGAGATTTTGGCAGAAATGGAATAGAGAGATATGAGCTCATTCAGGACAATGGGGAGAATTCAAGGCGATTGGGGTCTTCTGGGGATTCGTTTTCAGGGAAGAGGAGATTTGAGGATGGAGCGAGCAGGAGCAGTGTCTTTGAACTGCAAGTTGCTGACACTACTGATGGAGAGAAGCAGCCTCAACTCATCATTAAGGGGGCCCTTGATAGGGAACAGAGAGACTCCTATGAGCTTACACTGCGCGTTAGAGATGGAGGAGATCCCCCTCGCTCCTCTCAGGCCATTCTTAGAGTAATGATAACTGATGTGAATGACAACAGCCCTCGGTTTGAGAAAAGTGTGTATGAGGCTGACCTGCCTGAAAACAGCTCCCCTGGCGCCCCCATACTCCAGCTCAAAGCGGCTGACGCAGATGTGGGGGTTAATGGTCAAATAGAATATGTGTTTGGGGCAGCCACAGAGTCAGTAAGGAGACTGCTGAGGTTGGATGAGAGCACGGGGTGGCTGAGTGTGTTGCACCGCATTGACCGTGAAGAAGTGAGCCAACTGAGGTTTACCGTAATGGCCCGTGACCGAGGCCAGCCACCCAAGATGGACAAGGCCACAGTGGTGCTGAACATCAAGGATGAGAACGACAACGTGCCTGCTATAGAAATTCGGAAAATTGGACGCATTTTCTTAAAAGACGGGATAGCCAATGTGGCTGAGGATGTGGTGGTGGACACACCCATTGCTTTAGTTCAGGTGTCAGATCGTGACCAGGGGGAAAATGGCATAGTGACTTGCACAGTGGTAGGAGATGTGCCCTTTCAGCTCAAACCGGCCAGCGAGATGGAGGGCGAGCAGAATAAAAAGAAATATTTTCTCCACACGTCTGCACAACTGGACTTTGAGACAACACAGGAATACAATGTGGTCATAGTGGCCGTGGACTCTGGGAGCCCCAGTCTGGCGAGTAATAACTCTCTTCTCGTCAAAGTGGGCGACACTAATGACAACCCTCCTATCTTCAGCCAGAATGTAGTAGAGGTTTCGTTTCCGGAAAACAATGCACCTGGTGAGAGGGTGACAACAGTGAAAGCCATAGATGCAGATAGTGGGAGGAATGCTGAAATAGCCTATTCCCTAGACTCATCAGTAAATGGGATTTTCTCTATTGATGCAGACAGTGGAGACATCCGAGTAAACACCATTCTGGATAGAGAGCTAACAGAGCGCTACGAATTCAAAGTGATAGCCAAAGATAAGGGCATAAACACCCTTCAGGGTTCTGCAACAGTGGTCGTCCTTGTGGCCGACAAGAATGACAATGAGCCAAAGTTCATGCAGGATGTTTTCACCTTTTATGTCAAAGAGAACCTTGATCCTAACAGCCCAGTTGGCATGGTTACAGTAATCGATGCAGATAAAGACCAAAATGCAGAAATGGGCCTCTTTATTGAGGAAGAGGAGGACATTTTCTCGATCGAGAATGAAACCGGGACTATTTTTTCCACCCTGTCCTTTGACCGAGAACAGAAAGGTACCTACACATTCCGCGTCAAGGCTGTGGATGGAGGTGACCCTCCCAAATCTGCCACCGCCACAGTTTCACTCTTTGTCATGGATGAAAATGACAATGCTCCAACTGTCACTTTCCCAATAAACAGCTCCTACACCCTTCTTCCTCCCTCCACTAACATCAGAACTGTGGTCAGAACCGTCACAGCTAGCGATGCAGATACTGGCATCAATGCGGTCCTGAACTTCAGCATCATTGGGGGTAACCCCTTCAGACTTTTTGAGATTGATGCAGAGAGAGGGGTGATTTCGCTAATGGCAAAGCTGGAGCAGAAGCATCATGGCCTCCACAGACTGGTGGTTCAGGTGAATGACAAGGGGCAGCCTTCGCAGAGCACCACCACACTAGTTCATGTGTATGTTAACGAGACTCTTTCCAACTCCTCAGCTGTGGAGGCCCAGGTGGCTAAGAGCCTGAGCACATCTCTGAACACCAACATCGCCGGCGACCCCAACTATGACCTAAGCAAACAGCGGTTAAGTATTGTAATTGGAATAGTTTCAGGCATCATGACAGTCATCCTCATCATTCTTGTTGTTGTCATGGCCCGTTATTGCCGCCCAAAGAACAAGAACGGTTATGAAGCTGGCAAAAAAGACCATGAAGACTTCTTTACACCACAGCAGCATGACAAATCTAAGAAACCCAAGAAAGATAAGAAGAAACAAAAGTCCAAACAGCCGCTCTACAGCAGCATTGTCACTGTAGAGGCCTCGAAACCCAACGGGCAGCGCTACGACGGCGTCAACGAGAAGCTGTCCGACAGCCCTGGCATGGGCCGCTACCGTTCAGTCAACGGAGGGCCGGGAAGCCCAGATCTGGCCCGGCACTACAAGTCCAGCTCGCCACTGCCCACAGTGCAGCTTCACCCGCAGTCACCGACAGCTGGAAAAAAGCACCAGGCAGTTCAGGACCTGCCCCCTGCCAATACCTTTGTTGGTACCGGAGATAACATTTCCCTTGGATCTGACCACTGCTCTGAATACAGCAGTCAAACTATCAACAAGTACAACAAACAGGTAAGAAGACACATTTCAGTGTTCTTTTGTCTCCCTCCACTACTCTTAAATGTCTTCTGCTTTTTCCTCTTAGTGTTCTCTCTCCCATAATGCTTTCTGACAGGGCTAGTCTCAGTAGTCTTGTTGCCTTTATGGTGCTAATGTGTGTCAAGTTAGCGGTATTGATCTGTTTTGGTTTGGAGTGCCATTCACATGTAATATTGAAAGGAAAGAGAAAGGGTTTAGATTAGCTCAGGAAAGGATACTGTTACAACTTAACCAAATGTCCGACTATTTTGGACTTTTATCTCAGCGCGTTAAGCTGCCTTTTCCGTCATGGGTGTCACAACTCTTAACCTTGGCAATATGTGTTAGAAAACTGTAGACAGCTCACATAAGGATTTGGTTTGCAGTTATTTTATCCCAGAGGGGCGCATGCATGGCAGGGGCTGGCTGCACTCCCCTCTGCCCTGCCCTCTGTCTGAGACAAGGCTACCTTTTCTTCTCATGCAAGGGAGGAAAAAAAATGAACAAAGGCAAAAGAAAAAGGGAAAAGGTAGATGCAACACAAATGTGGCTTTGTTAGGGCTCTGAGTCACTTTGAGAGAATCTACTTGACTAAGAACATCTGGCCTCGAGTCACATTAACATCACGGTGTGCTTCAAGGTCTGCATCAATTCATTGACCTCGCAGTGAAAACTGACACTTTTATATCAACTCCCATGTTGTGCTTCAGCTTCACATACTCCGTATTTTCTTTTCCTCCATGTTTATAAATGTATGCCGTCTTGTACCTGCTCCTCTTTCTCTTCCACACGTATCCGCCCTCCACTCGTCTTTCCCCTTTCATGTTTCCTTTTTCTTTTGCCTTGCTCCCCCCCCCCCCCCCCCCCCACCTTTAATTCTCCTCTTTCTTTCACAGCACAGACAGAACTTGTAGGTGACGCTATTCGATTTTTAAAGTTGAGGAAGTGTGTGCTTTTATGGACTCGGTCATTATATTTCTCTGGCTGCTTTTGCACTGTTAGGTGAAGCAACAGCGAGGAATCAAAGATAATACTTAATGAAGCCAGCTTATTTGCGTTTTCGTGAAAAAGAACACCATTGTATTTTTCCTTTTTTTTTCCTATGGAAGTCTAATGAATTATTGATCTTTCTTTTACTTTGTGTCAGCACTACTCCTTTTGAAATAGTGTTAGTGTTGACTAAGAACATCTGTTATAGTGTTCGGTAGTGTTGCTCGCTTGCTTGCACTTTTTTATTTCCTGGTTTCCCCCTTCTCCTTTAGATATCTTTGTTCTTGCTTATATTCTTCCTCTTCCCCTCTAACTCTTCCTTGGACCTTTGTAGAACTCCCTTGCATGTCTTGCATCCACCTGTGCCGCCTTTCCCCCCCTCTGTAGCTCTTCCTCTCCCTCTATTTATTCCAGCCTCATCCACATCTTAGCCCGCACAGCCCAACTCCTTTTTCCCCCTACAGAGCTTTCTTTTTTAATCTTTACTGTCATCTCTCTATGCCCTTCTCTCCTTCCCCTCTGTATTTCTCCCCTTCAAATCATTTCAGCCCTCTTTTAACTTCTCTTCCTTCTCTTTCCCTGCTCTGTCTCTAACAGCCTCTAATATAGTGCATTCACTGAGCTGCTTCCCAGAGTGTGAGGAGTGCTGTTGTTTTCGGATGTCTCCTGCATAATTAAAAGGGCACTCTATTTGCTGCTGCGGCAGCGGCATGTATTGTGTGTCACTATGCTCCACTTATATAATTATTTATTTACTCTCTACATTAATGCACCGCTAACTTTTATGGACTGTGCATTTCTTACCATGCAGCATCTTGGAGGAGGAAAAACAACAACAATCTGCAGCGCATTTTTAAAATGTATTTCTTTATTTTTTGATTCACAGGTGCTTAATTTTGGAACCCAAATGGCATTAAAATGGTACAAAATGTGCTCAGTGCTCTACTGGGCAATAACATCTAAGATCACTGTGTCATATAGCTGGTTTATCATTGAATATACAACTGATAGCATGTGTTCAAATTTCCATATATGCCCTCTGGGCTCAGTAAATACTTACTGTTGATGCATTCAGTTTGGGTCATAAGGACATAATTAAATGGCTACACAAGAGAGCTAACTGAAGAGAAGGTGTGTGCTCATGTGCTCCAATTATGGCATTAAACAGCCACCTCTGTATGAGATTAAGTAGTGAAGCGGTCACGCTCTTGATTTTAAGATCACTGCATCTAAAAATATTCTGTTGTCTGGCGAGTGCTTCTGAGGCTAAGGACATAATGAAACACTCTAGGAAACTCGTGCGCCTCGCTTATGGGAACAAGTTGTGCACAAAAAAAGTGTTAGAAAATGATAAGATCAAAGAATGCTGCTTTTTTTTATCATGTTTCATACATATTTAGACCTAAACTCATGTTCCTGAGCTAATTTAAATGTCAGATTGACCCTTTTTTCACATTTGGCCACAATTAGTTTCTTGTAACTTTCTTTCGGAACATTTGTCACCGTGCACGTGTTTTGTTACGCACACACACACACACAAAACCTTTCTTTCTCGCTTTTTTTATCCATCTGTGGGAAGGAATAGAGACGGGCGCAAGAATGACGGCCCTGTTAGCGGTATAGAGAATGGCCCCCACTGTTTCACAAGGGACTTGGGGTTGGGTGGAAAGACAGAGAGAAGGACAGCGAGAGAGGGAGAAAAGTGCTGACCACTGACTGTAATGTCGGAGGTATCGGGTTCCATCTTTCTCCCTTCTCGCTCTCCTAATCTTACAGTAACCGCACAGGCAACCTGCTCGGGCAGGTAACCAGGCAACTGAGGAAGTTTATCAGTGAGGCGAACCTTTCTTTTTAGCCTGACAGACATTTAAAGAGTCATTAAGTTGAGCTAACTGTGAGGGAGAAGCCAGCGTGTCACCCAGCTGCTGCTGAGTTTGAACAGGAGCAGCAGCAGACCTGACATTTCATCTCTTCCTGTCACTCCATTGATTGCAGCTTATGTCATTTGTAATTGTCTTTATTTTCTTCTTCTTCTTTTTTTTTTTGCTATATGCGCACAACATTATGCGTGGTCTAACTGCTCCTTATATACGCACGGCCAAGCCATTCCATCCAAAGGCTGATGAGAAGCGCATTCACTTAACAGAACACTTAACTTTATTACTTTTGGCAGTAGCTTCTGTTCTGCGCAGCGGCAAAAAAATAATACCATCCAACCTTGTGAGGAATGAAATCACTTAGTCACTGAATTAGCACAAGCCATCAGCTTTTGTTTTATCATTACACTTCAAAGCGGCGCTCGTGCCCAGGTGGATCACTTTTAATCAGTAGTGAGCCACAGCAGCTTGTATTCTCTGCTCTTGCTGCGTAGCCCCTCAGGGCAGTCAAAGCCGCCGTCCAACCACTTACACCAGGTTATCTTGCCTCGGGGCTGATGCGGCAAGCATAACTGGACGCTGCCCTTAACCCGGCTTCCCCAGTGCTCGTCTCCTGCACTCCGGCCAGCTGTTCCTCCTGCACCTCTCCTGCACGAGCTGAATATGGCCGCAAAGCATCTGATTTGCATAGGGCAAACCCTCGCCCCTCTGCACTTATATAGGACAAACAATATCGCCATGCAAATGGAGGTCACTTGGGTTGGTGGTTGTAGCCAAAACATAGGATGCGATTGCCCTTCAGACTCTAAGACGATCAGGAAACCAATATGGAAATGTGGCTTTTTGCCTACGGCATCATTTGTTTTAACTTAGGAAATGTAGCTGCCTAAACACCTGTAAAAACCCACAAGTGCACCAATTTAAACGGACAAAGGATCAGTTAGCCTCTATATTAATGCTTGCATTTAGGATCATGTAATCCTGTCTCTGATTTCAGCCCACTGCGTGTGTTTTTTGTATTCTAAATACACATATACAGGCATCAAACTCTCATAAGTGGGAGCTAGTGACTCATTCAGTTCAGTAAGACAATTACTTGCTAAAAGGTTCTGCTGAGTCTGTCAGAACTTTAACAGGTTTAGTCATGCCCCAGTCTCCATCTAATTGTTGATTCAGGTCACTTATTTTGCTTTGTTATAATGTGAGCCAGACAGTTGCAAAATCAGGTAAGCAGATATCTGGGCATGTGGCTGGTTGATATAATCAGATCAGATTTCGACTGAGCCAGATCATGAAAATTGATTGTTCAGATTTAACCGCAGGATATTATTATTTTAGAATTTGACATACATTATGAAAACAACCCATAATGCATTTGGGGATTGTGTATTTTTGGTTCTGTCAGATGAGTGTTCTGCTTAATAAAAAAGAAAAAAAAAAAGGAAACTGAAGGATTAAATACATTGCTTTATTGCACAGCTCTACGTCCTTTCATTTAAAACCACTTAGAGTCGACCCTCACTGCTGGCTGTTCTACCTGCTGTTCTTTGCTCAGCTAGCATCCCACACTGTGATATGTAATTGCCTTTAGAGTGCTTCTATTCAAGATTTGGTAATCTTGCGTCCGTGCATTTCGGTCTAATGCTGCTTTGAAAAACTGGCACAAAACTAAGTTGGATTTTCTGATCCCAGACACGGGATTTCCAAACGCACATCATTAGGACCCAGATTAAACATTTCTGGCCAACTGGCACCATTATCAAATTAGCAAAACTGGTAATGAAAACATTTCAGCTTCACAGAAATTTCCAACAGAATGCCAAAAATGGGGGGAAAAATGAATAATCTTGAAATCTTGTCTTTAGTAAGAAATAAGATAATGTGCAATGAGCTGGTTTGTTTAATGCCTCGTTATTATTATTAGTGCTCGTCCTTTGTACTGCTGACTGTGGCTAATTTGATCAAAATTGTTTTGGATCTATTACGGCTTAATTCAATCTACGGCTGCTCGGGCTTTTGTTGTTTATGTTCCTAAAGGAAAATGGAGGGAGTAAGAGAGCTCAGTAATACTCATGAAACTGCAGCGGGCAGCATTTTCTGGTATAATGTGGTTTGGTGATTTGAATGCACTCGCTCTAAGGCAATTACTAATCTAAGGATTAGACTTACCTGATATATGGGCAGAAAATGGTGGCGACCGAGAGAAAAAGGCAGGGAGAGATTGCAACGGCTGGTTGCTACAGTGCCTGCTATATTACTCTGCGTAATATTTTAATACTGAGTGTGTGTTTTTTTCCTCCCCGCACTTCCTTTACTTATAGCACGAAAGCATTTCTTCATTTCTTTCCCCCTTCTTCTTCACCTCCCTCTTTTCTTTGCATATGGCAGCGAGCACATAAAAAAATCGCAGCGCTTGCCATCACGGAGGGCAAAAAAGCTTCGACTCACCTGCAACGTTTGTCACGATAATACGGGGGGAGTGAGGGGAGGCGAGAAAAAAACAAAAAGACGAGAAATTTAAGCCGCGTGCCACCTTGATTGCTCTCCACGCTGCTGATTGTAAGTGGCAGTGTCGAGGATGCCACCTTCTCCTCGCCGCTTCTTTCAATTTGATGTCATCGAAAATGGAATTTCATTTCATACTCGGCAGCGATCACATTAGATAGGGCTTACCAGGATAAAGCCGATTCATATTTGCAGATTTGCTTTTCCTGTGGCACTATCAATCACCGCGCGCTCGCCATATTGCACACTTGTTTTTCACGGCAATTGTTCTGAGGAGTTTGTACAGTAAATTGACTTTTACAAGGCTCCCAAGGTTTATGATATGCTATGCTAGCCTCGTTGCTTTCCCCGTTACTGTCCCCTCGTATCGACTCCACAGGCCGGAGCTCAGCTAAATGAGAACAGCACTTAGCTCTACTGCTGTGCTGCTACACCCCCCCCAGTAAGTTCCCTGTTGACAGGTTGGCTCACAACACAGATCAAAAAGTAAGAGGGGCTGTTTGTGAGACTAATAGGCAGAACAATAGCTTACTGTGACATTGTACCTCATCAAAATTGCAACAGCGTCTGGCAGGTACATAATAATGTGGGGGGGGAAAAAAAAGGTCATAGGTCATTTGGTCTCTTGGTGTTGATTCAGTTCATTTTAGTGTATGAACAGGCGCTTTGCTCCCACAACCACCTGTCGGGGAGGGAGGGGTGGTGATTTAAAACCCCATCCAGCATCAGCCATGTTGTCACATGTGGCCTTCATGAAAATGAGAATAAGAGCCGTGAAAGCCAGACACGCCGATCCATAATTTACCCCTAAGTGCCACCCTTTGCCACCGGCAGGCAACTGTAAAGCTCCTCAGGGCAAAAGTGAACTTGTTTATTAAGCTGACAGGTGGAGAAAAAGAGGCTTTAACTGGCATGCGGTCTCCCAGCTGGGCAGGGGAAGGATTCTGGACTTAGTAAGACAATGTGTGTGCGTGCCTGTGTGTGTGTGTGCGTGTGTATGTACGCCATGGTGTCGACAGGGGGAAAGTTAACAAGTTCAAAGGTGCAATTGGACCGTATTTAATAAGTACAGCGTTCATTCTGGATTCAGTTTTTTGTTGTTTTTTTGGTTTTTGCACCTGTTCTGTCTTTCTTCCCACATTTTTAAAAGTCCTTTTTTCGTATTGAAAATCTGTTGAAATATTAAGATGGACAGAGACCTCCTGACTGCATAAGACAAAGTAAGAATTGTCCGCGATAAATAATGCATCCAAAGGCTTTGTTGTTTTTTTTTTTTTCCTTTTCTTTTCTTTCCAAAGGATTTGCCTTTTTATTAACAGGCTGCAGTCATGCATATTTACTAAGCAGCAGACTATAATGGATATGACTTGACTTGGGTAGGGGAGGAATAGGACAGCTTGACTGCTTCTATTAGCCCTGTTTTGGTGCGGCTCCCACCATGTGGCCCCCAAATGAGATTATATGTGTATGAAACAGGAGGCAGAGCACTCACCGACCATCCATCAAAGCCTGGGGGGACCTGTGTGAAAGTTTGTGCATGTGTACTCAGTGGGTTCGCTCACTGTGTTGATGCATGTGTGCATTTGTTAGGGTGTGATAAAGTGTGTGGGTGTACAGTATGCACGTGTGTGTGTGTGTGTGTGTTTATGCATCCTGCGAGGACTGGAGAAGAGAGCAAACGGGGGCCTCCACAGTTCAGCCTCTCCATCATCCTGCACGCCAGGCACACGCGTAGCGACATGCCTGAGAGGGTTTCAATATCCTGTGTATGTGTGTTTGTGTGCCTGCGAAGCTGTGTTTACCCAAGGAATGCAGTTCATTATATTTGTATGTGTGTCTGGTTATTACATATACTCTCTACACACATGCGTAAAGAAGCAGATGGAGAATGAAGGCGGGGGCAATACTTTATCTACACCTTTTAAAAATCCACAACAAGCTCCAGCAGTCCGGGTGTTGATAGCGCGCCTTTTTTCGTGGCTCTCAGCAATCACAAGTGCAAAGAACTTGGAACTTCTTCGCCCCGGCTGAGCTAATTATTGCAACGCCAGCGCGTATATATTTACCCTTTTCAGCTTAAACGTTCGCAGTTCCACGTATATTAAGTCCTGCAGATATGCTTGGAGGAAAGAAAAAAAAAAAGCTGAAATATTCATTAGCAAAGTACTGGCAGGGGCAGCAGAAGCCCCTGTATCGATGGGGCCTTACCTGGCAGAGAGCAGGCTATTAGCCAGGCCCGATAAATCTTGTCAGAGGCTGGAAGAATCTGCCTGCCTGCTGAAGAATGAAGGTCACGGGGCAGCTGGAGTTACGACCGGCCTCGCGAGGTAGCTGCTACCAAATCAGCTGAAATATGAAGTACAGCTAGTCTTCTTTTTTTTTTTTTTTTTGAAAAAGAAAATTTTTCAATTTGCCTCTTTCTTGGTGTACAGTTCCCTCTGATAGCTTCTTTCTCTGTGCTGCATAGAGCTATGTGAATAAGTGCTTCCTACGTGCATTTAAAAAAATCTCGTCTTTGTACTCGTGTTATCATGAAGTAGAAGCATTGACAGCAATTTGAGACCAATCCAGTTTTTGTTCTGTGGCATCAGTAGTGTATGATTTCATAATCAGTATTTATTTATTTATTTTTTAGAATTGAAGCAATTATTCAGTTGTTATGGACAGAAAATCAAGCATAACAGACAATCACAGTTTCAGTCTCGTGGCAGCGTATAGGTCTCTAACTTACATTATAAAGCACTTTGAGGGGACTGTGGTGATTTGACGCTATATAAATAAAACTGTATTGAATAAATTCTTGCATGTTCCTGTTAAAAGTGAGTTTTTCCTTCCCACTGTTGCCAAGTGCTTGCTCATAGGGGTCATCTGTTGGGGTTTTCTCTGTATTATTGTAGCGTCTTTACCTTACAATATAAAGCACCTCACATACTGACTTTTGTGATTTGGCGCATGTAAAAAAAGATGAACTAAAAGCATTTTTCTAATAATATCTTTTAGTTTTAGAACTTTGTTTGAGAAAAATGAGAAAAATCAGTCTGAAGAAGTTAATTTGGGCTTTTGGGAAATGACTAGGCTTCACTAGATCAATAATAATCAAAATACAATCTGTTGCGCCTTAGTTACCATTGGAGTAATGGGTCTGCGATTCAAATATGTGTTCATAACTTTCGTGATGATACAGCGCTTCTGTGGTAGATTTTGCTGATTAAAAAGAAAAGACAAAAAAAGATCTCTTGACTAAAAAGCAGTTAAAGTTTTTGCACAGCTCTGTATCATCCTTCAAGAATAAACGGCACTGTATATAGTCTGACACCAGCCCTTGTGCGTTGTGTGTATATACTTCCACGACCGGCGCTGTTGGAAACTGCAATATAAAGCAAAGACGACTGGCTTTAGTCAGACAAATTCTACTGTGGATTGAGGAGCTCCAGACATTTAATATGGTTTCATGTATTGATTTGCGGCACCTTGCCCTATAGCCTGTTTATTATCTAGCTTTGGTTTCACCTTTTACTATTTTTCTGACAGAATCTCAGGAGACTGAGTCCTCCCGGTTATTTCTCCTCCGCTCTTACCGGCAACAAAGTTCTTGATAGCGACTACACATTAGTCTCTCTCTCAAACTTTGCACTGGGCAAACAACTGGCCTGCTGTTTAGGTTCGCCGATGAGTGGGCGACCCCAGGTGCTTGAATAATAAGAACATGTTCTGAGCTGTGGCTTTTGCTCAGTTTTCTTCAATTATGGAGGAGAGACAAACGGGGGGTTGTAATCAAGACTGAAAGACTGGCCTTTGACAAGGTTCATTTACTCTTTGAGTTGTTCCAGTGCAACACTTGGGACGCAAAAGCTAATTTTAAATTACAGAGTGGATTCAGTGGTGAGAAGTGCCTTGAAGGGGGAGCCGGTCCACAGAGTCAGGGTGGGGGGGAAATAAGGGAATGTTGTTACATTTGTTGCCATTCGGGTTGAGGTTGATGAGGTCTGGGATTGGGGAGAAAGGCGAGGAAATCAATCAAACTGACATGTCCGGGGCAGTGAGATTATTAGAATAATGGTAAACAAAGCAGCTTAAACATGACTGGGTTTTTCCTGTTTTTTGCTTTTTTTGTGCCTCAACTTTATTCCTCACCCAGCATTTGCTTATTAAGCTTCACTTTACGTCAGATTCATCACTTTTAATCTGCCTGTAATGATATATTAATAACAGTCTTCAGTGGAAGGAGGCAAACTGCTGTGAGCGTAAGTGTATAAAGGAAGCCTATCACACAGTGAAGGGCTCTTATGAACTGGTGACGTGAGGGGAGCTCAAAGTGACATCGACAAGCGGCAAAGTGCCTACACGGGTGACATTTACAAGTGCGTCGCGGAGATCCCCAGCTGGACTTAGAGGGAAGATTGTTACTTTCTGTTTAATCACCATCAGAATTCTGCGGGTGCTGCATCAAATGTTTGAGTAGCGCAGATTACTCTCCCCCGTGAAGCCAATTGCGGGCAATCGTTTGATGTCTACGCAAATGTGCTTAACATGCATAACCGTTCCTGCCTCCCTTCCCTTCCTCTGCACATTTGAAAGATTTACGTCGGGGTGTGAGCATGTGTGTGTGCCTACACTTTAAAGTCTCTTTGAATAAGCTTTTCTTTGCAGAAGCAGCCTCTTCTTCTCTGTGAATTGGGGACATGACATGACAATTGGAGACCTTGTAATTTATGTTTAAAAATGCCAGAGTTATCCGTGCCAGTGTGATTTTGTTTGAACACGGAGGCACACTGGCTAGGGTCCTCAGTCGCTGTTTAAAACCTTATGCTTGTGTTTGCGCAGGAATCCTTGGTGGGCTATCCATTGTTACTATGGCAATATACCTCCGCCGCACTCTTCCCCCACCCACCGCAACTTCTCCCGTGGCCATATGCCTGGAGTTTTTTAAAAGGTTTTCACTGCTCTCTCTCATCTCGCTTGTACCCGGTAATTCAGACCCATCAGTGCCAAAAGCTGAGCTCAGGCGCAACGTCCTGCTTAAAAAAAAGTCACGGTATTTTAACAGCTTTGGCCCGAAGTTGGATGAGGCGTGGGAACGTCATGTTCCGCTAAACTGTTTTGATAAAGCCATCTGGGCAAGCGGGGAGCATTTCAAAGATGAAGGTCCCTGAACACTAAATTGGCAGCAGTTTGCTTTACTACAGTGGGCTCATCTCTTCTCTGTGTCACATCTCCTTAGGGAACCTTTGGGATTTACTGCCCTTCCCACTTTGAGTTCTTGATTCATGAGATCAAATTAGACAGTGAGAGAACATCAGTGGTTGCACAATGCTTTGCTCTTTAACTCAAGGCCAGTATTTTGGCAAAGCCTCAAATGCGCTCCACTTGCTGGTTAACCATTTCCTACATCTATTTCTGCTCGAAATGTGTGAATCATAATATGAAACCGCTACAGAGAGATTTGAAATACTAGGAGGGACCACTATAGCCAAAAGATGATCGTGAATTACATCTGCAGTAAATTATACTGGGTGGTATGGCTCTGTTCATGAACTCTGCACATGCAAACTTGCATACTTGGAAAGACCCATCTCACATTTCCATGAGCGTACGTGGAAAGACAGAACCAGGTAGAGCAGTGGTAAAAACAGAGCAGGTATCAGTGACAACAGATGTGCCATTGATTCATTCAGACGCAGCATTAAGCCTAGATTACACTTATCCGCTAGGGTACGCTTTGGTCCGATTGATGTAAATTTCATCAGGGTCTGTGCACACATCGCTATACCTATCTTACTCGTCCACGGTTGCTTTACATTACACTGAACCGACTGCACATGCACCTCAGGCGAAGACCTCAAGTGGACTTTGAAGACGTATAACAGGAATAACAGTCTCCAGAGTTTATTCGGATCTTTAGAGAAAATGAGCAGGGTTGGAGGAGGGTTACAAGGCAGCTTGCAGTTGTGCAGCAATTGTGGGGAAGTTTAAACAACTTAAATACTTTGCCTTATGTGAGATTGGATAATTTTATGTTTAAAAGGGTAATAGCTGAGGCACCAGCCGATATGGACTTTCCCTAGGATCAGCTGACCTACTGGGATTGCCTGAGCTTAATTTTGTGGCTCAGTTATAAGCACTGTTACAAGTTACAAGAAGAGAGAAAAAAATATGCTTGATGTGGCTAAACAACAGCAGTTCCGGCCCTTTTGAGACAAGAAATGCTTCGTAAGGTCGAGCCTATTATTGATGGGACGTATTGAAATCTTGTGTTTTTTCAAACATTCCACACAATCTCGTCATGAATCAAGAGATGAAACAAGTTGTCTGTATTTTATTCCATATCTGAGGAGAATGACGACTGAATAGCAATTAATCCAGTGAATGATGGCTGAATAGCAATGAATTCATTCAGGGAGATTAAAGGAACTGGTGTTAAGGATCAAAAAGAAGGAATGGTGAATGCATACAGTGAATGCCTAAGGACTAGAGCGAATGACTAAGTGTGCGTGTGTGTGTGTCCATGTGGTTGTGTTTGTGTACGTAGAGTGAAAGGCAGTAAATCACCCTATCATAACAAGAGGTACACAGGAAGCTCATCAGCCCACAGCTTAAAACCAGAAGCAAGAATAACAAAAGTGAACTCCAGAAGTTGTGTGTTTGTGCAACTGTGCGTGCATGTCTGTATTTGTGTGTGAGTGTGTGTGAATCTAGCTGGAGAGTATCTCTTCACCGTAATGACTCTCGGCAAGCATGCAGCCTAATGAAGTGGGACTTTGCCTGTGTGACGACATGAATGCGCCTGATTGGGAAGTTGCTGCGAAATTGCTCCCAAAGACTACCTGCAGTGTTTGAACACGTTCGCTCCATGTTTTACGCTTGGTGATGATAAACACTCACCTTTGTTTTGTCAAATCTTGCAGTTCCACTACCATTTCAGCTTACACATCTAATCCTGTAAGGAGGTGCTGTATTTCAGTCTCCATAAGACATTGCTAGAGTGCAGTAGCAACTTGAAGAATTCTCTTACAATAATAATATCCCTCCTCCTCGTTCTAGAAAAGCTATAGCTGCCTTTAGGAACACACATTGGCTCCTGTATGATTACTGGTCCCTGCGCCTCTGCAGACTTGGTGTCAAAGCTCATAATGAGCGCTGTGGGCAGTGAGCGCCGGGTTCCTGGGTGCGTGATAAAACGAGGGGCAAAGAAGGTGTCTGTGCATGTTTGTCAGACGTGAGCAACGCTAACACAAGCTGCATTTTACCTGTTCCACCTGCAGCAGCGGCCTGATCTGCTTTGCCTGCTTAGCATGTATCTCACTCCAGGCAAGGCTGCGTGAGAGGCTCAGCTGTTTTTATTAACATCTAGGAGGTATAAAAAGGTTGAAGAGGAAGACAACCAGGTAAAAAAAAAAAAAGAAAAAAAAAAGAAACAAGCTCCACTTCATAAACTGCAGCTGATGGAACTGACTAGGCAATGTGTACAGTTTCTTATATATTGCCTCAGCCATCGTGGCTTATTTATACCGCTCATACTTTCAGGCGTTTGTGTGATTTTTCAGCTCTGACTCAAATACGCCGCACGGATATTGTGTGCTGTCAAAACGCAAATGGAATGGCGGCGAAAAACCCACCGCACCCCCCCCCCCCCCTGAAAAAAAACACACGCACCCTGTGTCCCTCCCACAATAAGGTTTGATCCGAGAGTGATGCATTGTGGGAGGAAATGGACGCCGCCGCCGCTGCCTCACGTGTTTGCCGTGCACAGGCACAATGACAACAACAGTTGCGACAGCACTAGGAGGAGGCCCCTTTTGTGCAGCGCGAGCTGATACACCGAAAGGGAGTGACAGGTTTGAAAAATTGGCAAACAGTGTTTGCTGGAAGGCTTCCTTGGGGCTTGGGTACCTTTTGAAATCATGTGCGAATGCAGAGGAGTGTGAATGAAAAATAGCTGTGTGATCCTGCCATGTTGCTTCTGTCAAGAACGCGTGATTTTCTATCTTTCTTTCCCTCTCTCGCTCCTTCTCCCTCCTTCCCTCCCACAGCTTGCTGTCATCCTCATCTGCCCCTCAAAGCTCACCTCTTTTTCTTCTTCTCCCTTTTCCCCTCTCTCTCTCCGTTTCTCATCATCTCTGTTTTAACGCTCCCATTCTCTTACCAACATGCCCTCCTCCGTCTCTCCTATGTGTTTTTGCTTTTCTCTCGTTCTCACACCCCCCCAACAATCCCCCCACGCCCCTGCCCCCCCCCTCCCTCTGTTCTTCCAGCTTAGCGGACGTGGTTATTTAAGGCTTAGAATCCATAAAACCCGCCTTAGGTGTGTTTGCTTTTGTTACTTTCCCAAAATGGTGCAGTGACTGCCACATTGTTTGCTGTTGATCCTCATTCAGCCACTGCCTGTTAAGAGGAGAGCTTCATGTGGTTTAGCGGTGACTCGCGGCCTCGATGGGGCCCTCCCGTCAGTAGGTTTTAGGTAGCGTACATTCTACCGGCCCCTGACCCTTTTTTTCTTTGCAGCAGGGCTCTAAATGTAAGTTATGATTACTACCTGTGTGCAATACTGCAAATACTGCAAGTAAATACTGGGCTAATATTCCCGATATCGATAGCAATACTGATACTTTATAAAGGCAGGTTAAGTAGAGGAGAGAAGTGTGTCATGATTCCTCAAGTTAATCATCATCAATTTGCTCATTCTGAACACATTTTAATGACCATGAAAACAGATTTTTTTACTTTGCACAATAATTACATCTTTCAGATTTTTCAAGACCTGTCTCTAAGGCGCAACTTCTGTTTTTTAAATGTGTTATAGGCGATAATTAAAACATTTAACCGTCAACACAGTAAGGTTCACACATTTTTCATAGTTCATCTTTGAGGTATATTTTTTCATTTCCAGTTCAGTGGGCTGAATATATTTGAATATATATTATATATTTGTCTATGTGTACGTAGTCTACATGTACTCTGGATTAATGTTGAAGTCTGACTGCATGAGAAGAGTGTTGTCTGCACAGATCTGTCTCCTTTCTTGATGAACGGGTTCAGTGTACTGAACTTAAAGGACAGAATCAAGTCTAGTATCAATCCGATACCAATACCAGCATTTGTATCGATACTAGCATGATTTGTATCGATATGCCCAACTTTACTGAAAACCATAAATGCAATGCCGAGACTAGCAGAAGCCCAACCAGTACAGCAGCATACTCAGCTCCAGACCCATGTGTACGAAACAATTAGTTAATCTCCCCATCTGCAACAGCAAGATTTTTCTTCACCCCCTCCCCTTCGCTGCAACTCAGACCGAAAACAGTCACAGCGTGATTCTTCCTGCACAACATCTGTCCCAGATTGCTCTACCCTTCCTAATTAAACCCTGTTTACCTCAACAGTCTTAAAGCAGACTACTGACTAATTATTAGGCACAAGCTCCTCAAAGCCGGGTTTAACTTTCACAAACTGATGAGGGTGCTGGTTGTTGGAGCTGGTGAGTGAGAATTAGAAAAAGAGAGAGAGACAGGAACAAGAGCCTTTCCCCTTGAGCGTCCCCTTCTTCGTGTCGTCGCCTGGCATCGCTCTTTCACACCAAAAAAACTTTAATTAATGCTCTGAACAGTTGTTAAACATTGTTTTGGTATATTCAATGGACGAGACTATAAAAGAGTAGAGAAAAGGGGAAGTGGAACTTGCGGCAATTTCCAGTCATACATTTTTAATGTTTATTTCACGGTTTCTTAATTAAGTCCATGCATCAGAAAAGCCCCAGTATCAGAAGGGAGTTCAGGGGTTGGGTTAGCTGACAAATTTATAATGCGTTTATTTTCATGACAAGGCCCATGAGGGATTTTAATAGATATATATTTTTTTTTTCAAGTGGAGTTACACATTTGCCCTTTTGGTGGAAGGACTGGTGGCCCTGGTTAGTTTGATTTCTACTCTGGAAGCTGTGGATACACCGCAACACATCTTTTCACATGTGAAAATATATTGGATGGTTATCTGAAGCATCAGCACAGAAAGATATATTTTAATGATTTTTCGGCCTGGTTTTACAGACTCTTTAAAAACACCCACAACTCCACAGCTTCTCTATCTTGTGCCTCTCTCGCTTGCTCTCTCTCACTCACACACACACACACACACAGAGTTATCCTGGGCGGCAGCCTGATTCAATTAGTAGGAGGTGAGGAGCAGAGAGATGAGGGTCACTCTCGCCTGTTCCAGCCCGAATGGAGATGCTTCCTGGGAGACCCAGTTTGTCTCTAAATTTGGCTGCTCCTGGGTCATTGTTTCATCACAGCCCCAGAATGGTTCCCCGGGCTCCCCGTGACTCTATAAGTCTATCTATACATCTATAATGTATATTTCAATTTAAAAGCGCCTGCTCCCTTGCTGATTTTGTTTTCTTCCAGTGTTCCCTGTGTCACTGGAGTGAAAACCCAACACCCCTCCAAGCTATTGGGAGATGCTCTGTTTGTTTTTCTCTCCATACACGAGTAAAGCAATGAAGCTGGAATTTACATTTACCAGCAGCATAAGTACATGCGTATTACTACACTGACATTTTATTTCCAGCCCAGGATTTTCCCTGAAGGCTTTATTTAAAAAAAAAAAAATAAAGCTGGTGGAAAAAGTAATATAAACAACTTCTATAAAATCACTTATCACCTATCCCTGAAAATATAATGATAACTAGCCATGCTAGTGCTCCTGTGTTATTGAAGATTTTTAAATGAGCATTCATAACAAGAAAGGTATTAGATATAGATTTCCTGTAATGGCAGTTACTGACAACGGCTGGCCCTCCCATCAAGGTGTAATGGACAGAGGGATCAATGGTGAATAAACAGCAGGCCTCAGTATTAGAAAGCTACTCAAACAAGCAGCAGTTCCAATCTCTGATCAGAGTCCCATCAGACCGCTGAGCCAAGAGGTTCAGCGGTCTGATAGGATGCAGAGAAAAAAATAAAAATTCTTCCATGCGAACCAGTCCATTACATGTATAAATAGCACTTCAGTGCGAGCTCACAAAGCATAAAACTCTGTGGCTGCTTGTGTTCACACATTATTGAGGTCTTTTACTTTGCCTTGTTTGTCCACAATGAAAGATTTCTAACCTTTTAGAGCGAAGGCCTCGAAAAGTCTTTCTGGTAGTGTTGATTTTTATGAGAGGCGGTGGATTTCATTAGTGATAAAAAAGGCCAGAAACGTCTCTCCAGCAGAGCCAGCTGTATGTCTTACCGTAGTTTCACGTGGATTATCAGTTGCTGTAACTGAGCAGGTAGAGCAGGTCATCTACTAATCTGAAAGTCGGTGGTCAATCCCTGGCTGCTCCAGTCTGCATGCCAAATATCCTTGGGCTAATCTCAAGTTGCTCTCTGATGCATCCATCGGAGTGTGTCTGATATGTGAATGTTAGATAGAAAGCACTTAATGGGTGAATGAGGCATGTATAAAGCTCTTTGATTGCTCAGGTAGAGTGGAACCAGCAAATTAGCATTAATCAGCATTAAAATTATCTCCTTAATATTATGTAGATTTCCCTCATGTCGCTGACCTATCGAGGCGCGGAAACAGGACATGTGATGGTGTTGCGGGGCGGCCGGTAACAGAGCCTTTGGATTGGGGATCCAATCCAACACAAAAACCCCGCAGTCTTCAGCGGAGTGGGTGGTACCTGTGGAAGTAGCGCGCAACCGAATACCAGAACCGAAGGTTTCCCAGTTAAACTTTACCTTAAAAAAAAGTTAATCCCCTCACCTGCCAGTGATTTTAATGTTGTGACTGATCTGTGTAGCTGTGCTGATACAGTATGCAGAGCGAGGAGATCATCTAAAGACATCAAAGGCACAAAGCAAGAAAGGGGGCTAGCTGTGGGGTGCCTATATTACAGATAATGATGGACAAGGAAGGAAATATTTATGCATCTCGAAAAAAGATCAGCCTAGAAAATTGCGTTTATTTATAAAAGAAGTGGTGGAAATATAATGTTTTCCCTCCCTTGAGGCTTAATTTGACTTTATTTTTAAATATTCAGTGTATTAAGAAAATATAATAAAAAAAGAAATCATGTTTTCCTCCTTCAAGCTCAGTAATTTTTTTTCTCCAGCCCTGGGTTGGTGTCACCTCTGCGGAGAGAGTGATATGTATCAAAGCGCAAATACAAAGGCACTTTTGAACGCTTACAGAAGCTATCCAGGTCTTTTTGGTCTGCTCGGGATGAACAAAACGAAACACCAAGGCATCAACAGCACCCGCAGGATTTAATGTCTCATCCTCTCCACAGCCGTGTCTACATGTATTAATAGCAAATCTTACAGGTTTCGAGGATACGGGCGTGAGTCTCCCAGAGTTAACATTGTCTGAAGTCGAGTGAGTTCTGGCACTCGTCTCTGAATCAAATTGTGTGTGAGGCATCTTCCCCTCAGGGGAGAAAGGGAAGATGTGAAGAAGCAAGGAGCTCAACAAAAACAAGTCTTTCTTGTTTTTTTTATTCCACTCAGTGATCGCTAATTACAGACTGACAAGGCTCTTGTTAAAACAGTATAAAAGGTGTGTGTGTGTGGTGGTGGGGGGATAAAGACATGAAGAAAACATTAAATACCCAGCGTAATTACATTTATTGTGGCACGCCGGATGGAACACACTCCTCTTATTCTCCAGAGACTCCCATGTGCTCGTGGAGGGAAATGAATCTGTTTCATTTTAATTAAATAAACACAGATATCTGATGATTTACAGTAGGTGACGGCTTGTGTCAAAGTTAAGAAGGTTTTCTAAGAGTTTTGGAGTGATTTCTACACTCCATTGAATACCTCAAAGGACCACCGTTGAATACCTGGCTCCTTTCCTGCTGACAGAAGTTATCGCCAAGGCCAACTGTTCCCCTAACTAGTCTAAGCTCTTTGCCAAGTTTTCCTCACATTTCCTTACTTCACTTACACGCCCAGATCATAAACTTGGTTTAACTGAAAAGGAAGCGGGCGACTTAGATCTTAGTACATGCCTCTATTCGCACCATAATAGTATTGCAACAACTGTAGTGCAGTTTGGAGTAGTAGTAATTCTTAGATGAAAGGGCGCATGGCTTAGAAAAGCCATCTCGTGCCGAGTTTAACATGAAAACATTGCGGTTTTTCTTGAAGTCATTTCTTGTTTTTTTTGGCTTGCTTTTTGTGTTGCAGTGGGCGTGTCCATCCTGTGCTGTCACGTTGGAATGTAACAGTAGCTTCTGCCTGTCATTTACTCTTCAGGCATCCACGTGGTTTGTTCTGGTTTTTCCTGTTCGGTCTCCGTTCGCGTGCATCTCTTTCGTATGCCTCGCTTCCGTCGCTGTGGCACGTAGTTACAAAAGTGTTTATTTCCTGACTGCAACAAGGTCACAGCACTCTGCAAGGTTATTCCACGTCAGGGCTCCAGTACTTCTAATGTCTTAGGGATCGGCAGAGAGTTGAAAGATGTAGATGTGGAACAGGCAGGCTGCTTATATCATAGTGATTTTTTTTTAATTCAAGACATTTCCTTAGCCTTTGTAAAGGTTGCCTCAAAAGCGGTACAGTCAGAGAAGTATGAGTCACAGGTAAATGATGGTGCTGCATATTTTAGGTGAAGGAAGATTAGGCCGAGCAAATCAAAGAGATTTTCCCATTTGGAGGTGCTGATATCTGACCATTACAAAATCAATAAACAACTTAGAGATTTCCACAAAGAAGACTTTAATATGCTCTTTCTTCAAATTACCACCTTTAGTGTAATAGTTACCTTGCTTTTACTTTTAATACTTTCTATGCACAAGCGCAACAGTACTTCCCTCGCATTTATACTCCAGAAGATGGGAAATGACTTCTGCGATTTCTTTGAGACCACCACGACACCTGCCTACCTGCCTCTTTCTTTCTTTTTTTTTGCCTTCTGAGATTTATGTGATCCTACAAGGAAATGTTGGATTCTGTGTACAGTAATAATTCATCTCATGTCTCAAGCTCACAGGAGCACTGTCTGTTGCTCACGTTTCAAGCCCCTCTGCATCATTAAAATGCCTCTGGCAACGCACTCCTCGTGTAAGCTGTTTCTTGTCTCACACTTACTATCCAACATCTCATTTTGGCAGTGCGCAGTTGGATCACCTCAGAAAAGTCCAAATAAGGTGTTTTCTTGCAGAAACACCTTTTTTTTTTCTCCTCCTTCTCGCTTTCCACTCCCGCTCTTGCGGCCCCTCATTTTTCTAAATCAGCATGCTCTATTAAAACAACGCCAAACAAGGAGCTGTAAGCAAGGAAACAAGCTTAGAAAATTCATTAGTCAGGGCGTTGTTTTTGCAAAATTAAACATTAACTTTTCTTTCTTCTTCTTTTTTTTTTCTCTTCTTCTTCTTCTTCCCGGCACCTCGCATGAGACACGGTTGCCTGAGTGTTGTTTGTAGCTGTTTCATTCGCCTGGGATAATGAGAAAATTCTGCATATCAATATTAGCCAAAGAAATCTCATATCCATACTAGGATGAGGCTGGGTAATTTGAATTTATACCAAGGGATTTACAGTCATTCTGTGTTTTCTGAAATAGGAGGTGGAAAAAAAAAGTGGTTTACAAACTCTTTTTGCTCCCTGTCAGCCCGTGTCGGTTTGATAAATGAGCGATGTTAAGCTTTTTTTAGTCGATCTCGGAGTAAGTAAGGAAGGTGGCGTGTGCCTAATCACGATGTGATGCACAAGGCTTAAAGATTGGTAGAGGGCCCCAGTCTGTCTATCTGTGCGATTAGATAGGTCTCACTGGAGGAAAGCTACTGCCACTGTCCTCAGGTAGCAAGTAGGGTTTTGCAATCTAGCAACTCTTCTTAGTCTGACTGCAGAACCAGGAAAGATCATGTAAAGGAAAGGGTGAGTTTAAGGCCTGATTCAGACTTCTGTGGTGAATCTTTGTTGAGCCCACAGCATAACCAATGGAAGTGGCTGATGTCATTGCCAACTTTTACGCTTGTCTCTGGTGCATTATGTCTTAATTCACTTTTATTTTCAGTTTTAATTATATAGTACCAAATCACAACAGCAGTCACCTCAAGGTGTCTTGTATTGTAAGGTAAAGACCCTAGAATGATATGCCAGCCAATGCTGTGCCAGCCAATAGGAACAGATAAAATTATTTTTGTTGTGGTCAGTTTTTTACAAAAAAATAGTTAGATTTCTTTAGCGGCGCACATCAGGCTTCAGGGTTTCAGAGGGGTTTGCGGTCACGACGTAGCAACGCCGTTGATTTCTCACTGAAGCATAAATCCCTGGTCTTGCTAAGAATTGAAGACTGGAAGCCAGAAGACTTCACTGATAATGAAGAATAAAATCAGTAAATATACAAAATAAGTCAGCAACGCACAACAATCAAGTGTTGTGTAACAAAACTTGCTGGGTTTACTAGACAATGAAAAGATGTACTTTGATGTGACTGATGTTAACTTTTACTACAACATGCAGGATAATTTGCAGATCCTATAATAGTCCATTAGACATTAATATAGATTGGTCTTTAAAGAAGAATTTAAAAGATGTGAGACAAACAGCTGTAAATCCTGCATTTATGATGTATTACTGTGCACACTGTACTTAATAGCAAAGTGTGTGGATATATGTCTGCAAACACACATTAAACTTTATCTTTCCCTAATGGTGTTTATATGACCTACAAACCTGGCCAAGTACCATTAGGTCAGAGTGTGCCACCAGCCTGGCTCTTTCTAGCAAACACATAAATTCGAGTACGTCAGTCGGTCGAGTCTCATTTTCACTTCATTACTGGAGGTAACCGAATGCATTAATTTAGCTCTGCATGCGGAAAATGTGTTAGCCTCAGCATTTTCATCCACGGAAGGCCTTTTAATGAGAGCTGTTTTTATACTACAATGCATTATTCAATTAGAAGGATGAGTAAAGAAAGGCCCGCTGTAAAAGTCTCCGACACGGGGTACTGGCCAGACAGATCTGAGACCTCATTGAGACGACTGGAAAGAGAAGGCAGAGATGGTGAGATGGAGTAATGAAAAACATTCAGTCTCAATCAGATTATTAACATGAACCCAAATACACACTCACGCTACCATAGCTTTGCTGGTGGTAGCGTCACTAACCAGCAAACGAAAGCAGAATGATGATAAAATATTTTAGCTTGATTGGCGTGGTGAATATAGCACTGAGAGCTATTGTTGAGTTGCACATTTCTTCGATGTTCTTGCTTCTTTGGAATATTAGGCCAACTATTTAGCACTTTAGATCAAGTTCTTTGAGAAAATTGGAAACTGAGTCTGTTCAGGATATGTTTTCCGCAGAAAATAAAGGCACGTCTTGAGCTTGCGGAAAATAGTGCCTTTATGTTTCCATGTGTCCCAAGCCAAGTTTGCCTTGTGTGGTGTCAGGGGCCCATTAAAAAACAAGCAGGTGCACAAACATACTGTAGCTGCGTCGAACAACACTTGTCAATGGTTCCTTCTCACTCAGGCAGTGAGCCCAGTTTCTCAGGGTCCCTGAACAAAATGAGCGCTGATTGAGCCTGATGTTTTCAAAATGCTTCGCTGCTTTTCCCCTTTCTGCGCTCACACCGACACGCATGCCCGCATGTGGGCGCAGGCAAATAGCCGGAGTTGTGTTAAGAGTAACGAGTTGAGATATCGCCTCGAAATAGCAACTGCCAGATGATGTCTGCTCAGAGATTTCTCTTCCAAACAATAACCTGGAATCGGAGAGGCAAAAGCTGGGACACAGTCTCACTCAGCGGCCAAAGCGGGATAAGAATACAAATGCCCGTTTTGTATGTGGGAGAGAAAGCGAGGCAGGCTGGGATTGTACACAAAGTCCCTCAAATCCTCAGAGGCACTAGAGGCCATCATGTGCCGAGCGGTAAATTGATCGTGACATAGCTCTGTGGAAAAAAAGGAACCGAGAACGTACGAGCATGTCAAAGGCACAAAAGATGAGGCAGTGGATGCAGGGCCAGAGAGAAAGGGAACACACACCGACCGCATCATTTAAACATCTTCGCTGGAAAGCGGCGCTGCTGCGTCTTTATGTCGACGTACCTGTGCGCCCGATATAGTAGGATGCCACTTTACCCCATGTACAGAGAAAAATCAGTCCTCAGAGATGGTTATGTTGACATTTCGCTTCAACTTACAGTTAAATTTAAGTTTACAGGCTTTGAAAATATAGAAGTTGAGCAAGAAAAAATATGGATAGTTTCAGAGTATATTCAGTGTTAAACAAGCCCTTCTTTTGAAGTGAAATTCTCTGACCCAGAGTGTGCAAGCACTTATGCTCACAACCTTGAAATATTAAAAGCCGCGTGCTGCAAAGATATCTCTGGGAATCCTCTGTTTGCTTTTTCTTGCTTTTTTTTTTTTTTCTTGGACCGTCGCACGCAGGACAGTGACCGTCTGGATAAACCTTGCAGGATTTAGTAACATAACCAAATGACCAAAGAAGGTAAATCTAGCAGTGAAGTATTAGGAATGAGGTCAGACGAGTGACTGGCTTAACCCAAACAATCTGGCATTTTTAGAGTGAAGACACAGTAGAAATGTGACTTTCATCTTGTGCGCCTATGCTGCTAAAACGTGAATGGTCCAATGCTTCATATGACAAGCTGTTTTGTTTCGATGAGTGTAAGCTTGGGCCTTGATGACAGCAAGTTTTATGTTAATGCTGTTTTTACATGTTAGGTTTAATAGTTTATCCAGCCTTGTCTTGGATAGGGAGGTTGCTTTGCTAGGACCATATTCTGTTTTTTATCACTGAATCTCTGGATTGATTTTGGATTGTGGTCTAAACTGGCCATATAAATAACCCTTGGTTACCATTGGGCTACTTGAATGTCCTCTTTGCTAAGCCATTGTCCGACTTGCTTCCATACAACTGCGCAACCCCCCCTCTTTGAAGTGATGCTTACCCTCAGTCTGCCCTTTGATGTGCTCGCCTTGGCCTCCCTTGAACTCTTAACTCAGTAAGTTTCTGCACATGCCATTGGGAGTTTAAGAACAGGCTGAATGAATACGGATAAATGAAGGCCATCCCAATATCGCCGTTTCTCTAAGGGGCAACAAAGCAGTCTTGAGGTTTTTTAAGGAGCCTGTGTCTTTTGTTGCTGGATTTTTGTCTTGCATAAGAGCCTCCTGTTGAGGTTTAGAAGGATTTCCCCAAACAGGTGCCCTTGCACCTAAAAAAAAGAGGAAAAAAAGGAAAAATGAAGAGAGAGAATAACCATTGTGCTTGTGAAGAGTAAGTGCCTCTCCTAGCACATTTTGCTTTTGACCAGAGAATTGTGTCAGAATATTTCTGTCTCTATTCATGCGATACCCTGCCCTGTTCCCAGCAAGTGATTTGGTTAACCATTGAGCAGCTAGTGCTGATTCTTTATGACTCACGCCAACATCTTTTTCCCTCATCACAGTAGGGGGGGGCGACCACTTTGTCTTTTTATACACCCAACAACAATAGAAAATGCTGTTGAGTTTTATTCCTCCTTTGACATCAATAGCATTTTAGAACTATGCTGTTGAGGCACGGCTTTTCTGCAGCCGAGCTGGCCTCTCTCTGCCTGGGGCTACAAATGATGCGTGCAGCATACCTCAGCAGGGCTACACAGCTGAAGAGCCTTCGCCCCGGTCCCCTCTTGTCTCCAGTCCCCTTCTTCCCTCACTCTCCCGGCCAATTACCAATTCCCCTTTGAGATACAATGACATTGAGTTTTGACAACTGAGGGTTTTCTCTTCTTTTTTTTTCTTTTCGTTGCCACTGAACTTTTTTTCTACCCCCCCTCTTCTTCTTTCTTTCACTCTCTCTCTCTCTCTGTCTATTTTTGAGGTCTTTAATCTCGGCTCAAAGGCAGGTGGGGCGGTTTAGCCGAACACTAAATGAAAGCCTGTGGAATTGTAGTTGCCTCTTTGACCTCAGGTTCTCCTTGCTCAAGAGCGGGCCTCGTTACCAGCAGCGGGATGTCACCTCGGCGCGAGCCAGATCAAACGCAGCGAGAAGCGAGTGCTCGCTCGCGTGCGCGCATCAGCCAAAATCCTATTAGAAAACCTGATAATGTCAAAAACTGATGGGGGATCGAGATTAAAAAAAAAAAAAAAAAAAACTTGACATGGACGCGTTTTACCCAACTTTTTAGGCGTTCAGACTCCTCTGACGGGCTCGAAAGTTTTAGCCGGAGGATCATATTCAACTCGGCTGTCATTCTGTTTCAGCTCGTCTCTTGATAACCATCTGCGATTTACAACTTAAAGGTCAAAGTCTGCATGAGGAAAACTGAAGCTAATCCATCTGCTGAGGATAACTCTTTTTTGATGACACTTTCTGATGAGTATGGCGACATCCTGGGTTTGGAGAAAATCTAATATTTGCAACATGCTGTGTTATTGAAAATGAGATTTTCCATCGTAGATGGAAAAAGCCTCAGTAGACAGAAAAAAAGAAGTTTCAAAACTATTTATAATATTCTCCCCCTGCAGTTGTTGTGTACTTTTGATGCCCGGAGCAGCATCTTTCCCACTATTACACTCTTCTTCTTCTTCTTTTTTGTCCGTCTCTCCTGTTTATTTAGTTTTGTCTCCAGTCCCCTCATTCAATCTTTCCTCAATCTGGTGCTTCTGTCTCCAGTGCGCGAACAGGTCAAGGGCAGGAAAATGATAACATTCACTCATTCTCTGGTCAAATTAGGAGACTGCAGACTATCAGGCGCACAAACACACACACACACACACACTGATGGATGAACGGTCTCACACCAAGGATGTAAACATGATTCATGGTTCCTTTGTGGGTATTAGTCCTACACACATCCACGTGAATGCGCGCGCATGCTCTTGACTGCGCTTGTATTTCAGAAATGCACTCTTTTGTCAACACATTTTCTTTATAATGCCAGATGGATTCCACCCCTGGCACTTCACTAGCAACAAAACCTACTACACTGTTTGAATGTCAACAACAAGAAAGAAGCAGGGAGCATTCAACACACTGCCTCCAGTCAGTCACGGCAGGTGGAAGAAGGTTCAAGGAGGTGTTTTTATACCCAGACACACTGCCACACACTCAAACACACACCCAAGACACAGATGTCGAATGCCTCTGATAGTATTAGCTTTGTTTATACGTGTAGGCTTACGCACATCAGGCGAAGGGACGCAGCAACTCTTTCTTGATGAGTGCACCCCCCCCCCCACTGATCTCTTAAACAGGCATACATTCAGCCTTCAGAAATTCCAAAATGCTGAGTGGGAAGAAAAGAGAAGAAGACACAAAGAAATGAGGAGAGAGGTAAAACATAGGAATGAAATGTGAAGAAAAAAGGGGGTTATGAAGAAGAAAGGAATGAAGGCAAAGACAAGGGTAGAAAAAGATCAAAGAAGAATAAATGGTCTGGGTCTAAAGCATAAAGAGGAAAATATTTCATGCACAAAATGTGTGCAAGACACACTGAATGCAAGAAATTTTTATATTATTAACAACATGAGGATGCAAGATTAGTAGTCTATAGTCACACTAGCTGCTCTAAAAGGCTACAGCTTGACCATAAACTATACAAATTATAAAAGTTGGGGGACTTCACTCATGACTTTGTGAGGTCCTATTTCGGAGCCTTAATTTTGAGCATTACTGCTATCTCAGTCCTTTGGAGGTGGAATTGACAATAATCAGAAAAGAAGTTTGAGTTAAATTTTGTTAGTAAGGTACATCCATAACACGTATTGATGCTTTACACTGACACAGATGGCTGCTAATTAGCGCTGAGCACAGACTTCTTGGCCATTCCAATAGGCTCTCTGCCACAGTGTGTCCCTTGTCCTGGCTGCCTCACCTCACAACCAACTAGTTGCAGCAGATAGCTGCCCCTCCCTGAACCTGGTTCTACCAGAAGTTTTTTCCTGTGAAAATTGAGTTTTTCCTTCCCCCTGTCACCAAGTGGTTGCTCATAAGGGGTTGTCCAATTTTAGGGGTTTTCTCTTTATTATTGTAGGGTCTCTACATTACAGTATAAAGGGCCTTGAAGGATCTGTTGTTGGGGTTCAGAGACACAGACAACCATTCACACCTGTAGCTAGTTTAGACTCACCAGTTAATGTAACCCTGCAGTGCCCAGAGAGAACCCATGCACAGGAAAGAAGATGCAAACCCTACATATAGTGGATCGGAACCAAGGCCCTTCTTATTATAAGGCAACAGTGCACTTTCACACATGGTGCTTTGAACCATCAGCAAGCTAGCACACAAATAGCAAAAGGGAGAATATGTTAAAATGTTAAGTATATTGTTTGACAAGATTTCTGTCTTAGTTTAACTTTCTGTAATATATCATGTAATATATCAAAAACAAACATGAAGGACAAATCTGAGGTTTGCAGTAAAGAGATCCCTGAGATCAAAACATTTATCCTCCATGAACTTCCATTTCAGTAGCTGTCTAAAAATAAAATATATGAGTTTCATGTTGGTACTAGACCTACATGCATCATGAGATCCCCAAAGTCATTAGGATTCACCAAATGCAGAACATCAGTGTCTGGATTTATTTATAGTAAATGGTAGATGTAGATGTTAAGGAGTCTCCCTGAATGGGTAATAGCACTGACCCACACCACAGCTTCTGGTGGAAAGTAAATAACTAACACGTTTCATGGCAATCCATCAAATAGAATTTGAGATGTTATATTTACGCTATGGACCTAAGTGGTGGACAGCCCGACAACACTGTGCGAATCTTCAGCATGTGACCGTTTTCTCTTTGACACACAGTAATAATTTAGACATCAGTCTCTGAACTTAAGCTCCTTTTCGCTCATCTTCTTCCATGCCCCCACTTCTTTCGTTTCATCTACTTACAATCTCCTTTATCTTATTCATTTCACCGACTCTCATCTCCTCACTGTATCGTTTTTTACAGTCCCCCCCCTCCCCCAAGCATGCACGCTCACACAAAAGTATCATTTTCCCTTTCTTCCACTCATTTTTCTTTGTTCTCTGTTTGGCTTTTTACTCACACACTATAGATGATGTCTACTTTGTCCCTGTGCTGGATGCTGAAATCTGACCTATTTTTGCTGGAAGATTTGGAGGCAAGGCCAGTCTAGCAAAGCTAATTGTATAAAATCCTCACCACATCATCTATTGTGAATTCCTCTGAGAGAATTATTTAAGATGCCTGACCAGGTTGATATGGATAAATGTTCCCATTACCACTAAGTGAAACCTGCAGCTCCGCTCCGATTTTAGATGACACTGACAGCAAAGACAGCTATTTCTCAAAAGAAATGTAATTTAATTCTCGTGTACTAAGATTTTTCATCATTTGTCGCCATCAAAATTGAACTCTGCACACTTTGCTATTTCTCTCAAGCTTATTTCCCACAGTCACATTAGTATGTGACCACGGGTAGGATCATAGCTCACCCATTGGGTGCTGTCCAACGGATTTGATCCCCTGCTCTGGCCACGACCATCTGTGTCTGTTGGCGTTGTAATAACAGAAATCCGCCCGCTGGTCTCTCCTCCAATACCCAGCCAGTCCTTGTGCTTGTGCTGAGCGCTGGACGATAGTAATTTGGTACAGGCCTTTCATATATTAAGACCACGTAGTCCTGTCCCTCTGCTTGCATAACCTTGCAGATGATGAAAACCGGATGAAAGGATAAATATATATTTGGAAAATGAAAATGAGCCAGGCACAAACAAGTACTATTTTGCTGTCTCTCTGCTCAGTTAGGCTACAGAGATAGGGGAAACATTCTGCTTATCCCTTCAGCTAATCCCTTTAGACAAACGCTGAATCCCTCAGAGCATGGTGCTCATTGCAACATTAGCCAATGTGCTCTATCATAACTGATGATTGATTACTGTCCTATATTAAAATATTTATTTTTTTTGGTCATTTTTCAAATGAATTTTTCTTTGTCTTTGACTCCCCATTTGTGCTTGCAACAAAATTTTGACTTTAAGTTTATGAAATATTAGCAGACGTTATCTTTGAGTGGTTAAAAATACACATACCACAGACAATTCTACAATTCAAAATATAGCATGACCAAGACATACAAAATAAACGTAAATTCTTATTCAGTATGATACTCTATGAGTGACAGAGCACATAAACGCCGCAAGAAAGACAGAAATCAATTTTGTCATAGACTTCTATAGGACCAAAAATCCTATCGCCATCTGGTAGCTTTCAGATAGACTGCAGGTTAGCTTCTTTCTTTTTTTTCTAATGTGAAGCTATGTCCATGACGTCTATGATCTAAGTAAAAATGGCGGTTGCTCCTTCCCTCTCCTAAGCTGTCTTTGTGTAAAGCATCATTTTTTGTCCACCTGTCCAGTAACAGATTTGAAAACTCTAGCTATACTACAAAATTAAGAGAATGTTACCTATCAGTCAGTAGGCTTTATTATGTGAACAAGCAGGCATTCATTTATAGCTTCATATGTTAAGCTACAGACAGTAGATGGCTAGCTTAGCTTACCTTAAAGACTTGAAATGGGAAAACAGGTAGCCTAGCTTTGCCTGAAGATAACAAAATCCATGTACCTGAACCGTAAACTCATTAATACACCTTGCTTGAGCTTTATAAAACTCAAAAGTATTAATACAGCATCTCTGAACCATCAAATAGGGTATGCAGCCGAAGATATGCTAGGCTAACCAGCTATAGCTTAGCTACTGGGCGGAGGGTGGGAGGAGCGGTATAGGGCCTTTCATCCAACCTCCAGTAAAGGGAATAAGAGTAGGCTATTCCCAGAAATGTCAAACTATTCTTTTAATAACGAGTGTCAAGAGGGAGAGAAAGTCTTTAAAGTGACTTGTGCATATGAGTGAAAGTGTGTGTGTGTTGGGCTCTAAATCCCATAGTGGGTGCCTCCCCATAATAATGATGCTATTAAACCCTTCTCTTAAGCTGACTTTGCTTTCCTTTTCCCTCGTCCTTTATCCCCCCCTTCCCGCCTCCACCTTTCTCTCTTTCTATCTCTCTCTCTCACTCTCTCTTTACACCCCTGGCCCCTCTCTCACACTTTCTGAACGCTCAGTTGACCACCCCAAACGCCCAGTCCCTCAGTTTCTCCCCCCCGCTGCATTATTAGTGCGTATGGCTCTCTCCCGGCTCTGCAGAAGCCATTAGCTGAGATTAGCAGTGGAGGAGCCAGGCTCTCTCTCTCTCTCTTTCTCCCCTCCTCTCCTTCTCTCTCCCTTTCGTTCACTTGCTTTATTTCTTTTTTTTTTTTCATTCAGGCTAGCTGTAGCCGCCACGCTTGCTGAATGATTACCATCCATTATAGGACCTTATTGTGCTGACAGAGGCAACTTCAGACCCCAGCCCTGGTCATAAAGAGAAAGAAAGAGTGAGAGGGGGAGAGGGAGAGAGAGAGAGAGAGAGAGAGAGACACTCACAGTCTTAGGCACATTCCCTGTAAGTGTAATGTGTAAAGTGTAATGTGTGCAGATGCATGTGTAAGGTAGAGAGGCAAAGAGCGAAGGATGGAGGCCTGAAAGGAGAGGAGGGAAAAGATAAGGCAAAAGAGAAGTAGGGTGTCTGCATAAGGGGTTTGGAAGCAGGAAGTGGCTGCTATGAATGCGAAAGAAGGGGTGGGAATCTGGCAGCGATCGGGCGGTTATTACCAACTATTCGTCGAGGTCTGACGGATGCTACGGTACTGCACAGCCGGATGCTCGTGCACACTACATGCAGCGATGTTAACCTTCTCGGCGAGGGATGGGGCTCCCATACCCTTGCTGTGATCCCTCAGGCAGGAGGCATCCAAACTCTCACACGATGCACCTTTTTGCTGTACCAAGAAAATTAAAAAATAAATAAAACACTAAAACTTCAGACAGGGCGACAAATCAAGTGTCATTTTTATTTAGAATAGGGGGGTGGAAGAAAATTTCAACAAAACAAGCTGGGCTCATTTCCTGGCTGCTGGATCGGATTGTTAGAGAGACAGAGAAAGACGCAAGCGAGAGAAAATTCTGTCACTTGACTGAAACAGGACAGGCATGGAATATCAATCATTTCTCTCATTTTCTTCCTCCACCCCCCCTTTTTCCCTTTTGTTACAACTTCTCCCTATATATAAAAGAAAAGTATGTTCTCTGTTGGCAGCATTTTTTTCCCCTCTTTTAGCCCACAAGGCCTGCAGCGAATAATGCGAAGCTCAAGCTCCGATCATAAAAATACATTCTTTTGTCTCCATTTCTTTTTCTCCTAAATGTTGTCTGGAGAAGAAGTGGGCTTTAAAAAGTTGCAAGTATACTTGGGGAGGAAGGAGGCGGAAGGGGTTAAACAGTACAAATCTGTGTGATTTCATGTAACAAACAGGAGGAGGGGGGATTTCTTTCAAGTGTTAACAACTCTCAACACCCCCAAAACACCCTCCCTTCCTCCATCTATCAGTCTGCTGCCTCTCTCTCTCGCTCGCAGCTTCTTCTTCAGAGGTTTGCTGAGCTGCATTTCAATGAGTTTGTCCCAAAAATAAAAAAAAAAGCCCCGTCAATTTTCTTGGCAGATCTCTAGAGCGTGATACTGTAAAACTAGATAAAAATGACAGGCAGAGGCAGAAATTCACCTGACTTTAAATCTGTATCTGGATTGTTTTTTTCTTTCAAGAAAAGTCATGATGAAGACAGAAGAGTGTGTGTGCGCATCTGTGTGTGTTTTCCTCTTCCGCATGTGCACAATTTACTCCCTCCATCCGTCAGCTCATGGTCACCACCATGTGTCTGTTGTTGACAGCCCTGGTAGTCTTTACAAGGTCTGGATTAGCATACCGTCAAACCTTGGTCCCACCCCTTTCACCTTTCATAGTTGCTATCTTTAGCCAATGCTAATACAGATACCGACATTTTTATCCTATAGAGGCAGCTAATGTAGGGCGAAGTAGCGTGTTGTGATTTATGAGAGGAATCAACATTAGTTTGCAAATTCTGAGCACTAAATCATTGTGATTTTTACTTTCTATAATAATTAACTAACACAAAAAAACGCACCTTTCAGCTGTTCGTGTACTTTGTGCCTGTCTCTAAAGCACTTTGTCTCTAAATAAGCAGTTGGCTCTAAATAAAATAGAAATGCCATTAAAAAAACAAACACACACACAAAAAGGTTCATACATTTTTCACAGCAGATGTTTGAGTTCTAGTTTTTTAAAAAACAGTTTACTTTGATCCACACGTATCGATCCTATCATACTAGTATCGATCCGATACCGATACCAGCGTTGGTGTCCATGCTATCTATATTTGGCTCGATTGGCCCACCTCTACCGAATACCTCTGCTCTTAAGTTTGCACCTTGTATCACTTTCACGTGTCCTCAGATACAAGGTGCAAACCATCTCTGGCACTGGTTAAAGCATCACCTTCCTATATTTCGACCCCATACATTAGCACTTCCTGCAATTGCATCCACTTCGTCTCCACTCTCCTCCATCTCCTCCTGCCCCCTTCGTACGCATCACTCTCAATCACATCTATCTTCTCGGATCTCCTCCCCCCATTTTCCCCTTTCTTGAGACCCTTCTTTATTTGTAATCTATTTTCTCTCTTTTAGTGAACCCCCCCCCCCCCTTGCCAATACCTTGCTATCTCTTCCACTTCTCCCCTTCTTTTTTTTTACTACTTTCAATCTCACCCCTTTCAGCCATGCTATTCTCTTTTAGTTTTCCATCTCATCTCGCTTACTCTCTCTCTCCCCCCTCCCTCTCTGTCTCTCTTTCTCTCCTGCCTGTTTCTCACCAGTCAATAATGAAAATTGCTTGCTACCTTGAATGGATTATGGGTGTGCGCAGGGGCCCCAGGTAGTTTGTTTGAAGGCGCAGCGGTGTCAAATGAAAAGGCCCGGGCCATTTTCTACCTGCCACGGGCCTTCTGCCTCCATCACCGTTCCTGGGGAAAATAAACAACAACAACAAACTGGCGTGCACGGCGGGGTGCGGGAGAGACGCACGAGCGGCCACATGATGGAAGCAACCGGACGTGAGCGCGAGCACACCTGCATCTATCTCATCGACGACAGCGGATCAAGCGTTGCCACCGCACTCAAGCGCTCTCCTGCACCTTTCGTCTCTCTTCATCTCTCTTTCTCTCGCTCTCTCTCCTCCCCCTTTCTCCCTCCGGTCATGTATTATGAATGTTGCCTAATTACGCAGCCCCAGAAATTCCTCATACGGGCTGGCACATTTATTTGTTTGCTTTGTATCTCTTTGCCTTTCTCTTGTATGCAAAATCCTTCTGTGATAGACTTGTTTATTCCTTGGCTCTGCCTTGCTGAGATCAAACAATGAGCAGATTGAACGGGGACCGGTGCGCGATTGATGGTCAATCCTCGGGGTCGGTACGCGCCAATGGGGGACAGACAAAGTGGTAAAACATGCTAAGCAAAGGGTGCATATCTCTCCAATCCGAAGCACATATGCTTCGACTGTGACACAAATCTAAAGAGATGCGTTTTGTTTGCCTGCCGTCTTAATTATGCCAACCAGTTTACTGCAAAAACCTGACTTCTGCGAATGTGTGAATGCGTGCGTGTGTGTCTAAGATTCGACGTATTACCACAGTTTGGTGCTGTGTATGAGTTAATGCTGCTGTCTTTTTTCTTTTTTCTATCATTTTCTCTTCTCTCTGTCTGTCTCTCTTTCTTTCTTACAGCAGTGATTTCTCCTAACGGTGACTCATGACAACTATTAATTAGGCCCACGAGTGGGAGTGTGTTTTGAAATTCGGTCAAGCTCTGACTGACAGCTGCTGCGTTATCGCCATTGAAAACATAATCACATAAAGCTTTGCATATTGCATCGTCCTCCGGCGAGTGTAAAGTAGCCGCATCTGTTTGACAAATATGTTAAGACGTCGCTTTTTCAACATTGATGCGGACAGAGAGAGATAGTGTGGGTGTGTGTGTGTGTGTGCGTTTGTCCAAACAGGGGCTGCCTGTTTTAATGTCACATCCACTTAAACACCACGTCCGTCCCTTTGCGAGTGCGCAGATGTGAGCTTGCGTTGTTTCGGCACTTATGTGGGAGTGTGTGTGGGAGTGTGTGTGTTACTGTACTGGTGTGTGCGAATGCACACTTTTATTAATGTATAAAGATTTGTGCATGTGGGCTTCTCTTCTAAAGATCTTCGCTCATATAGTGAGACGTGGGCTTTTTTTCTCTTTCTAAACTGTCCAAACACCTTTTTAGGATAATGAGGATCAAATTGAGATGTACATATAAAAGAGCACAGCTGGGGAGTGAGAATGGGAGAAGGGCATTAGAGAGGGAAACAGCACTACCTATAAGCATCTTGTACGAGTGAGCAACCTCTATTCACTGACCTTAATTGTGAATTTTAATGTAAAGCAAATGTTTGTTTTTTTTTGTTTTTTTCCAGCCAGCGACCAAAGTAAACCTGGGTGGAACAAAGACAGGCCTCCTTTGCATCTACAGCAACAGGTTTTGGACATAATAGTGCTTTTGTCCTTCACCCTACATTTTTACTCCTGTATGAATTTGTGCAGAAATCCAAAAAAAAAAAAAAAAGAAAGAAAAGAGAAAAAAATCCTCTTACAGAAAACCAATAGTGCTTTCTGACTGAAGTCTGTGAATGCAGAAGGAGCTTTGGGGCTAAGATTTCACAGCCACTAATAAGCATTCAGCCTCATCTCCTCCTCTGCCTTGTGGTGACTTGGCTGCTAATGTGTGACTGACAACCCTCGGCTTCTGTGTTGATTGGGGCCGTTTTGCAGGTTGGATAAGCGCATGGCTTGATGGACAGATCTGGGCTGCAAGTGGGATGGGCGTGTCTCCTGCCGTCTCGTGCGGCTCCGGCTCATACGCGTCAAAGCTTCGTCTTTTGTTTGCTACGCTTCCGCGAGAAGGTGTGCATCTCTGCTCTCTTATTGGCTCGCGTCGCTGGGGCTTTTGCCGAACACTATAATGCTGAAAAACTTTTCGGTGGATTTCAGCCATCTCTCTGGGATGGCCTTGGTTGGCTGGTGGCAGCGGGAGCATTGTTTTTTTTTTTAGTTTGCCAGATTGCTGGGCCTTGCCTCTCTTGTTTGCCTGCTTAAATTAGCCCAGCAGGGACCTGTGGTTGCCAGAGTGATTTTATCTGGTCAAATTTTAACATAAAGTCCGTCCATATCTTCTTTTCGCTCCCTCCACATATTCCCTTCCCTAACAATCCGATCGATATGTATTAGCTCTAAGGAGGCTACCAGGCTTAGACGGTCACAAGGTCACGTGTGTGTGTAGTGCACTGCACAGAAAGCAGGTTTGGCTCTCCGTGGTCACTGCTAATTATTAGCAGTGAAAAAATCAGCAGTAGTCCTGACCCACATCAGTGTCCATCAGAGCCACCGAGCATTGTTTAGTGCTCTAGAAAAGCACACTGAGCTCCTCTCTGTGTTTATGCAAACTCCACTTGGTATCTTAAGCAGATAAAGGCTCGGGAATCTTTTTAAATCCTATCCAGAGCCACCGTGCTCGCATCTGAGTGAAAACAACAGCATGTGACTCGCATCGCATATTGGTCCCTGCATTCAAATTGCAGAGCAGTGAAGAATGGTGAGGACCTCCTGTACGTTAACACCCCCCTCCTCTTCCTCTTCCCCCTTCCCCACACTATCTTGTTCTGACATTCTGTTTGTTAAACCTCCCAGCACTGTGAGGTATGGGCGGGGTTAATCAAAGGTCTTGAATGAATGAGGCATTGTTAATCCAGTTCAGATGTTGTATCTAGGGTAAACCCACGGAACCCAGCATGCACCAAAGACCTGCACAGCACACAGTTAATGCTCTTAAACAGATGTCTTTTGGTGAGAGTGCATGCCAGTGACACACACACTAATAGCAAGAGCTTGCAAATTTATTGTCAAAACACACAGCCTCGCACAACTATTGTACAAATATTCAGCTGGACTAAGTGGCGTAATTAACCGTCATTTTACAGTCCACTGCGCCTCCAGCAGCCATGGTGGTATCACATTCTTACTTTCCTAAATGAGGAATTTTGTCCCACACCAAAGAGAATCTATTCTCGAAGCAAATGGCCGCGGTCGCCTCTCATTTAGCTACGCGGCACTTTAAAAACCGAAATCTTCGTTTATTTATGTGGATTCTGGTGGTCTCTTTGCTATATCCACCTCACACGCTCCGTCTGTGCATGTCATCCTCTTCCCATCCTTCTTTTAGTCCTCTCCAACTGCAGCGAGGGCTGAAATTAATTTCAACTTGTTAATTCTGTTTGAAAAAAAAAAAGGGTGCAGAGAAGGGTGAGGAGAAAAAGAAGACAGAGAATTAAAAAAGCACGCCAGGTCGCTGTTTGAGTTTCTAATTGCCGGGGCCCGGAACGTGACCTACAGATGTGAGATTCCACCACTTGATGAAATATTAACTAGATTGTAGGACTCGGCGGAGATCAGCTGTGCCGGGAAGCGCTGCATGGAGAGAAAGGGGGGGGGTGACGGTGAAGAATATCAGGGAGACGGTGGCATCTCAACACGATTGAGGTTGATAGGGTCATGTAAAGGAATGTGGGAATGAAATGGAACTCATTAGTGGAGAGGGAGAAGGATGACAGGGACCTTTATTCATATGTGTGTGTGTGTGTGCTTCCTCGTGAGCATTGAGACACCCGAAAGTTCCTCCAAGGTCTTTACATGGCAGACAAAGCGTAATGTGAAACATACCGCTCACCTTATCACTGGATTTACAACCCAACAACCCCATTCGTCTTTCTCCACCTTGTTAGTATTACGCATCAGCCTCAAAGTGCTGAGATAAGCCAAGCGCGAGACACGAGAATTAGGGAGTGGAAGTGAGCGTGATGGATGAGATGGCGGGAAATATTCTTGACAGATGGATGAGAAATGAAAAGTTGTTGGTGCTGAAAAAACAAACTCACTAATGGCGATGATCACATCTGGATGGGCTGATACCTAGCAAATGTTGGTTTAAATTAAAAAAAAAAAGCTGCTTGACTCCTGCAAAAACACCAAGAGCATTGTCTTGTTTTTATGCAGAACACATGTTTCTTTTCCGTCTTTGCTGTCTTTAGCCATTGCGGCACCATTTCTATACCGTCAAGTACCAAAAGAAAAGGACACTCACCTCAAACCCAACCCTCTTCAAAAGCACTCCCTTGGGAATACATGTCAACATTAAAAAAATATATATTTATATATTTATATATACAAAGGCAGCATGTGCAATTTTCCAGGACTTGAAATAATATTCAAAGACAGATTTGCCTCATGGTGGTAAAGTTGCATTGCATGCTAACCACTAGCAGGGCCACCACTCACGCGTCTTTGTGGTGTATTATTCTGTAATGTATTGAGTTGTCATTTCTGCCTGACCTGCTTTTCTTTCTGGAGTAGAGGTAGAAAAAGAAGTAGAAGAAGAGAAAGACCAGAGGCACAGTGATGGGTGGAGGAAGGGTAGTGGGGGGGCAAACTAAGTACATGGGGGATAACAGAGACTGTAGCCTTCTAAATAACTAGCCTTCCAATGCCCCAAATTCATAATAATATAGTCTGCACTGCAGATAAATAAAACACACCCAATTTTCTTGTTAGTGTAGAAATGTGGGCCAGGCAGCTGCCTCTGTGTCTTTTTTTTTCCAGATCTTTTACGAGATTTGTAGAGAGAGGAAGAGAGAGAGATTAGTGTTGTGTTCTCTATCCAACTCCCTCCATGACCTCTACCTCTCAATTTACGCAGGGGGGTTAAATTAGCCAGCCTGATGAGGGCCGTCATTAGTGCGGTAGGGTGCTGGGCTTTGCTGTGCTACAGCGGTTGGCTCTTGCTTTTGTGAGGCGCTGAATAGGGAGAAAACCTGTTTTGCAATAACTAGGTGCAGCAGGAGTGGATGGGGTTTGGAAACAGCCCAGTCTGAGGAAAACCCTGGGCATTGTTCTTAGATCAAAGAAAGAGAAAATGGCAATGTAATACAAGCTCAAATTACATGGATGTTTTGTCTTTTTATGTGACAGCCTCGATTTGGGAGCCTTGAGTCTTGATGTTGGGTTGTGGCTTTATTTTATTTTTTTCTTTTTCCCAAGCAGCCCTGTTGTGACTAGGTGGCAGAGGGAGGAAGATATTGAAATAGAGGTGGGAAGGATGGAGGAGGAGGGACACAGAGAATCCACAAGGACGCTGGAAGGCCTATTTATGGCAATCACAAACACACATATGGGTATTGATCTGGCATCACAGACCCATGATGTTGCCACTGCACGTGACGCGTGGCGCTCGTCACTGATAGCGGTCACGCTGGTCTCGCTTTAAATCGATGCCCAGACTGCCGCACACGATCACTGCCACCTACATCAGCTAGTAGTGTAAATACAGGGCCTGTATTGCATCAGTCCACTACCAATACCAGCGTTGGTATCGATGCTATCGATATTTGGACGGCTCCAGCCACCTCTAACACCAGCTCCTTTGTGGAGCTAGCGAGCAAAAACAGGTGCCGTCACTGCATATTGTGTGTATGCATGTGCGAGCGAGTCTCATACATCACCCCCTCACTATTAGTCCAGGATACCTCAATGGCAGCCATTGTTTTTCTGCTCCCCCTCAAAACCCCCGGCCTTCTAATTTCTTTCCATGTCTTGATTAAAAAAAATTTGAGGGTGGAGGTGGGGGGGCTCCTGCTTCTGCATTCCAGTTAGGTGCTTTCACCTGCACCATTATGAGAGGAGGGCTTTCACTTCAACACAGGATCCCTTCCATCTGCACCGCTGACGCTCTCCCACCCACAATATTCCTTCATCCTCCGCCGCTGCTGGCTATCTCGCTGAAGAGTCTTTTATTCCTAGGATACCAGCTGCCCGCAAGGTGATAGGTGAAACAGGTGAAACACACATGTAGACATGCACACAAGTGGGCGGGGACCGAAGGCACAAGGGGGCAATGCTACGCTGGCACCGAACTCCTGCGGGAGCAGACGCAGGTGTCGAGTAATAATGGCTGCTTGACTTCTTGACTTCTCGGCACCCTTTGGGTTGGCTATATATATATACATATATATATATATATATATATGTATATGTATATATATATATATATATATATATATATATATATATATATATATATATATACATATATATAGGTTCAAATATTTTCTACATTCTGCCTGATGCCTTAACAGAGAGCTTCTTTGTTGGTGGTGTCCTATGTAACCTGACCACTTCTTATTCAGTGAATGGGAACAGCTTGCAGGCTACAGAGGGCAAAAACAAGGCCAAAGTCAGTCAGTTCTGAATGAATGTCTTTTGCACTCCTCCTCCAGTGTTTTCATTTTTTTTTCTTTCCTGCGTTACTTTTGACTTATTTAAGGAGAAATACTAGAGGGAACAAACAAGCCGGGCTGTTAATTGTGTTTTTCGACACTCCTGTGTTCCCTTAACAAAGTGCCACAAGCAGAGCGCTGGAAAGCTGTGACAGTGGAGACCAAAACAACCTGACGCCATTATCAAATTTCCCATTAGCTTCCCCACTCCCGCCAAAAAAAAAAAAAAAAAAAGTCTGCCCAGTCAACAACCGAGTAATGAGATCTAATAGGGCTGGACGAAAATGAGACCTTAAGAGCATGTTGTGGATCTCCCTGGTTTTATCTTCTTTTTCTTCCTTTCACTGGGAATAGTGTCAGAGAGAAGGCAAGATTGAGGAAAGGAGAGCAGAGAGGGGCTGCTTGCTAAGTGCACTCCAAGAAGAGCCTTGGAGGAAAAGGACTATTTTACATGCGGATTAGTGTGCATATCGCCGTCATCAGACAGTGATACGGGGCCTTGATAGACTGTCTGTCTTTGATGCCTTCTGAGGCACGGGAGCCTTATCCCTTTTTGCCTATTTTCCTCAAACACACATAGACTGATTCAGCTCTTTAGAGCGGCTGAGATTCTGCAGATTGGATTGTGAGATGCGTTTGCCACTTTTTGTAAAAGAGATCATGTGCCTTTCAAAGTGCAGGCAAATATCTGAACTGGCCCGTGTTAGTATGCAAACGTGCTTTAAATGGCACACACACAGGCACACCTGAGCGAGTCAGGGCGTTTGTCTTACCTTTAAACACCACACAAAAGTTTGAGATACTTACTTTTGAGAGAGACACAGAGACCTACAAAATGTGCACGTTTACCATTTTACAGTCCATCGTTCACTGCTGAACAGCTGTGCAGTGCACTGCTACGGCTACTTCATTTTGCATTCCTACGTCAGACAAAATGAACTCTGTCGGCGCCGCCTTTCTTCTTCACCCCCACCCCAAATGCTATTAAAATTTTTGTTATGTTTTCCACTTCACCCCCCCCACCCCCATTGGAAATAACACTTGGGGATTGTCTGGGCAGGAGCCAAACACACATAAATTTCAATATTAATTTGGTCGGCACCTCGGCAGCCTCCCCAGCCTCCTAATCTCCTACTGCATATCTTCATTATCTGAAAGTGTGCTTTCATCTTAATTCCATTTTCATCCATCAAACGTCGGGGAGGTTTGACCTTGTGTGATCTCGACTAAGATAGCGAGTCAGGAAGGGAGCCGCCGAGAGTGACAGAGACGGAGATAGCGGAGCGAGGGAAGGGGGAAGTTGGGAGATAAAGGGGTCCGAGTGGAGATGATGAGCAGGGATGGAAGGATTGTTGTTGAAGCCGTGTTAAAAACGTCTTTTGAATGCTTTTGGTAACAATCCTTACGTAACGCCGGCTGGAGTGCAACACCGTGACTCCTCGCTCCTCTGTCGACTCCTCTCCTACCCCGCTTCTCTTTATTCATTCCTTCCCTCACTCGCCCTGGGCTCTTCCCATCCTCCTTCATACCTCTCCCTTCACACCGTCAGTTTATTTATCCTGACATTAGGGTTTAATTACTCATTTGTAGTAATTGTTTTCATAATTGTTTGGATCGTAATCATCCCATGCTTCTGTTGTCAGGAACAGGTGGTGGATGGGACCTGTAAGGGAAGCCTCTGTGTGTCTGTGTGTGTCTGTGTGTGTGTGCATTGTGATCAGGACATACAGTTGGAATTTATTTGATTGAGGCAAAGACACGCCACCTGGTGGTACTGTTTCATTGAAGTGTGGGACGTGTGGGTGTTTCTAAAAGATGACAAGAGGGCGCAGACAACAGACAAGAGCTGCAGACACGCAAGGAGACGCACGCTACTTATCCCACATGAATGATACATGCCCCCATGATCATACTCAAATAGAACGCCTCATTAGTGGATAAGCTGGATATGCTCTCTAACCTCCCTCAATCTATCTCTCTTCTCTCTCTTTTTGCCTGTTTGGATGGCAGCCCTGATCCCCTAAATGCAGGTTATCTGTCATCAGTGACTCAGGATGGTAAATAAAGAATCATTTATCAGCCCTATTAAAGGCTCTACCGTGTCTCTTTCTCTCCTCCTTATCTCTGTCTTTTTCGTTCTTTGTCCCTCCCTATCCGAAGTCTGTCTATCCCTTTTGATCATATCGCTCCTTTTTTCTTTTTCCTTCCCTCTCCCTCTCTCTGCGGTGGCGTTCGTTTTCTTTAGATATGGCAATTGAAGGCTTTTTACATCTTCCATCTGTGCATGTGCGGGACAGGTAGCGACGCAAGCGAGCTGCCGCCTCTCATATCCTCAGCGGCGAATGCTCGGCTCCAGGCATTTGGCCGCTTTGCGCCGACTCCGGGCTTTGTTGATGCCATGTCATGCTTTCTGCTGACACCCAGACCTGTGTCACAACGAGCTAATGTTAGCGCCAGCCCCAGGCTTGTCACAAACTGACAGGAGTAGGCCGTTGGTCAGACGCAGCGCTGCCAGTGCCTGTGATGGATCCCCACATGCGACACCTAGATACCCCCCACCCCCCACCCCCAAATGCCAGAGCTGAGAACCTTAGCTGAGGGGGGTGACATGAGAAATGACATGAAGATGCCAAAGACATGACACATACACATGAATGCTGACACTCAGACAGAGGAGAGGGACACTCGCACACACCTGAATGTGCAGGGAGCGATTTCAACTCGATACGCGTACACACTCAGTGAATGGCACGCCATTCAGCTGTCATCGCATAAACCGAGCACTGAAGTAGAAAAGGAGGGGGTAAAAAATACAGGAAATGCGATCTCAGGATTTGCAGGCAGACTCTATGTAAGCAACACCAGGGTCAGGGTTTGGTTGACACTCGTTCCCCATGTCTGCCAGCACTTGTGTCAGCAGCAGCGGCTCTAACACGACGACACAGGAGAAGGTCCCATCCATTCCTAATGAGAGGATGCAACATAATTCGCAGTTGACGGTAGCGGATGTTGGTGTTGAAACCCGCAAAAAAAGGGGGAAAAAAATTACCACCCTATACATGGAAGTACATCGACACTGACAAGCGTCCCTTTGTGAATTACGAAGCTTTCATTTATGCCTTTGAATGTCCTTTTTTTTAGCCTCATGCGGTCTGCTACATGACACTGGGCTCGTCTTCATAGTGTTCTTGGAGTTCAGCATCCAAAAAGCAGCTGAATCCTACAAAGGATGTTATTTGTCAGCCCAAAGCTAATCCACTGCCAGTCAAATCTACCCCAACCCTCCCCCCCTTCTCTACTGTCCCCACCAACAACAATTCATTTTGCTCCAACACCCCATAAACCAAAAAAAAAGGACTTTCTCTTTGGCATTCAGAACAGGTCAGGGGTTGGACTAAGCTTCTGAAGATGTTCAAACCCATCCCACCAGAATAGTATCTCTGTTACACCAGTGGCCTAATCCGCCACTTGAAGAGCAATTAAAAGTTTAGCCCAGACTTTAAGAAAGTAACCACGTGTGATCTTTTTCCTGTCTTTTTTTTGCTTCCTCCGGGCCCGTCTCTCTGGCTTTGTGCATGGGGTGCATGCTAATAGCAAAGCGCTAGCAGTGGCACTCTTCCAAAGGCATTCCAACCCCACTGAGGAAAGAAAAGACTAAAGTGGACGAAGAAAGGAAATGGATCTCGGGATGGAAGGATCACCAGTTTTTATATCTTTTTTTTTTTCATTTCAATTCTTTAACCTTTCTTTATTCCCTGCGCTTCTTTTCACACTCTTTCCAACGTTTGCATCTTTTTTTCCCAACTTCAATGCCCACTTCCTCATTTTTTTTCCCTTTCTTTCTCGATCCAAAGTGGTTCCCAAAGCACAAGCTCTGAGAATTGATCCCCGCAGAGTTTCCTGTGCCTAGCAACAACTTTATATGGCACAACCCCAACCATACAACAGTAAGAGGCATCGGAGAGTTCGTGTTTCGGGTTCCCCGCTGTCTTTTTGAATTTCCTTGAATGGTTTTTTTTGTCTTGCTGGACCGCATATGTTTATACAACTCTTCCTTATGCCAAAATTGAGGGCAATAAAGGGTCAGTGAGACTCAAGAGAACGGCGGTAGATGAGCACCAGAGGACAGTCAATTGATCGGTGTTCTGTCAGACCATAAAAGCGACCGGCTGGTAAAACAGAAGAGTAAAAACCACCCTCACGATTCCAAAGATCGACGGGAGAGTGCTAATGGCATCATCAACGCTTAACGAGACCGTGCGCCATGTTGCCCGTAATATCTGCACCTCATGTAATAAAACTTTTTTTAAAAGGTGTTTAAAAATGTTATTATCAAGCTTTGCGCCCATGCTTATTAAAGGACCCCACAGCTCACTCACGTAGTTATGAAAAAGAGATTGTGTGCACAGTTAGGGCTAGAAGGTGGAAGCTGGATGCCCTTGTAAGCTTGAAAAGAAAGTTAAAATAAAAGAAAAAAAACTTTTCCTGAACTCAGCAGAATAGAAAAAGAAGAAGAGGAGGAAAAAAAACAACGCTCTTTGCATCTTTGTTGACTCTGAAGATAACGTTGCAAAAAATAAAACCCTGAACTCGCAGGAGCCTCTTTTATCTTGCCTTTGTTTTTCTTTGGTTTCTCCTGGAGTCTCGGGTGTTCTTCGGATACGGTACCCCAGTTTTTCTTCTTCCTCCTCCTGTCTCTCTTTTTCTTTCTTTTTTAATGGGAAAGAGTGACCTGGGAGGAATGTGCATGGACTAGTGAATTCTGAAGAAGACGAGGAACGGGAAGAGGAGCGCTGGAGCTTGACAGGGCCAAAGCTATCAGTCAGGCTAGAACCTGATACCTTCGACTCTGCGGGTGGTTGCCCTAAAAGAAAAAAAAGTTGCAGCCAACTGCTCTGTGAAAATTCTCACAACTTACTCAGCCCTAACCGAATCATTTTAAACCTCCGCCCCCCACCGGCCAATCACAGGGGGGACCTAACGGGCCGGAGAGACCCTCCACTTTCAGCCTAACGCCGCTTGCTTTTAACTGCTGAGGCTGCGACGCATCAGCATTCTCCTCTGTAACGTGGTACCTGAGTACAACTGAGCTGCACCCAAACAGAACCTGAACCCCTCTTGATCAGATTCCGATTGATTTCCAGTCAGTTCACCTTGAGGACATTTGTCTCGGTTAACGCTTCAACATCAGTGCATCTCATGATCTCTGGAATTTGCGGTACTCGAATCACACCGCGTGCATTTGATCTTTGCAAAGCGAGCAGGCGCAATTGGGTTAAGCCAATTTTGGATCTCTGTAAGTATGTTGTTTGGTGTACCCTGGCTATTTGGCACTTTCTTTGTGTCTCAGGTGGCGTATCACAGGTCACTGTCTGGCTGCCATTAAATATGAAACATGGGTTCTTAATTACCGATTGGCACTTTTGGCAATCGCGAATGTTCTCGTGTGTCATTCCTTTCTCTTTACTCTATCCTGGCCTCTTTTTCTCCTTTCTTTTTTTAAGCAGGGTCTGTATCTTTCCCTCCATCTCCCTTACTCAAACTTCCTCCTCTGGATCCTTTCTCTTGGTTGACTGCAAAAAGACACTGGTCCTGCAGTTTATGTTTGCTCCCCTCGCCCCACGTCCAACCCAGCCACAATTGCTTCCTGTGGTTCACGGTAGCGGGTCACTGCCATCTGCCAAGGGTATTTACAGCTGAAATTACACACATACACACACACATACATACACACTGTGCATTTCAGCTAGACTCACTTCTATCATTCTTCCATCCTTTTCTTCATTCAGGGACTCCATTATAAAGCCAAGTCTTCCTATATGAAGAATTTTAACACAGAACACACACATTTAGTGCATGCAGTGTCACATTGGCATTAACGAGTCAGTTTTGCCAAGTTAAACAAAGAAGGTAAGTGGACTTCTACTAATAAAGAGCCCCTTGACCGTACTTGACGTTAAAGTCATTGTATAACCTAGACTGATCTTATCAGCTATTTTAAACCAGGGTTGTTGGTCTGAGGTTTCATGAAAAGGCAGAGCTCTCCACTTTAAGCAGTGGGTTATCGTTCAAGGTTTTCTGAGAGATAAAAGAAGAAGTAAGACTCACACAAAGTGCGGCTGACAGCGGCTCAGCATTTTGTTTTGGGGGGGGAAGAGGAAATGAAAATCAAATCCAAGAGGTCACACATTATTGACACTAGTGGCACGGGTCTGTTTTTATTGGCTCCAGGTTTGTTTGAGCGCAGGCTGCCCATCTGTTTTCCCTTTAGCATCCAGGAAATAGCCCGGGCCGAGCTTCAGCCAGAGGTCCCAGTAAACCTGTGGCTTGTTTGCATTGTTCATTTTTTTGAGGGATGACGGATTTGCTCAATCATCCGTTGCTGTCACAGCTGGATTTAGATTGCAGGCACACCCCTTAAAGGCCCTCTGCTGTCAGGACCCTATAAGACTTCCTGGCATCTGGCAAAAATAGAGCAAAGGAGCGTTAACTTGTAATGAAACCCATATATTAAAAGGTTGGCTACTCTCTGACAGGTCACAGCATGGGGTTTTTACAGTGTACTTTCTCACATATAAAACTATGGCTTTTTGTACAATCTCCCTCCCCTCATCCCCAGCGGGTCACAGCAGATGGCTGCCCCTATCTGATCTGGAAGTTTCTTCCTGTTAAAAGGGATTTTTTCCTTCCCACTGTCGCTAAGTGCTTGCTCACAGGGGGGTCGTTTAATTGCTGGGGTTTTCTCTTTATTATTGTAGAGTCTTTACCCTTGAATATGAAGCGCCTTGAGGCAACCGTTGTTATGATGTGGTGCTAAATAAAAAAACTGAATTGAATCTTCAAATGTCCACAAAATATCCAACATATATTGGACAGTCAATAAAGTGAAGTGGCTTAATCACAGCTTAAGTTTTTTTTTTTTAATCCTATGGCTGTCCTTTAAAATGCCATTTTCATTACGTGTGTGTATGTGCGTGTACATGTGTGGCAGTGTCTCTGGCTCAGTCACTGCTGAAATGACTGGCAGCTGAGTGGAGCAGAAGGGCAGGAGGTCAGGGTAGGAGGTAGAGGGACCAGCATCAAAGGGCATGTAGTAAGTCAGGCTTAACAAACACTCCAGGTCTGAAAATGGCCAATATCTAGTGAGAGGAGGTCAACTCTGTGCCATATGACAGCATGGATAGACAGTGAGGAGGGCAGCTTCACTCACTTTTTATTTCTCCGTGTGAAATCTCACTTGCCCGTGCTCATGCATTACATTATCTTCGAGCAAAATCCCATTTGTCAACCCAACTCCTGTGTGTACGCATGCATGCATGTGTGTGCGCGCGTGTGTGTATGCAAAGGAGATAATTGTTAAATTTTCCCTGCGGTTTGGACATGTGTCGAGTCCCAAAACGGTCTTGCCTGTGAATGAGAGAGAGAGAAAAATTGGTCGTGACAACCAGAAAGCCATATGTTATTTCACACAGCATGCTGGACAATTATTTATTTATTTATTTTCCTGTGCTGGCACCTAGCGAAGCACGCACCTAGATGTAGGCACACAAAAAGAAGTTGAGAAAAAAAAAGGGAACCACAGAGAAAGAATCACTTTAAGAAAAAAAAAATCATTTATTTAAAAGACACAGAATGAAGGGAGCGAAGGTTGCTGTGCAGACGGCGGCGGTTGCTGCAGATTCTAATCCAAAGCCTCCGGCGATCTCTGCATGAACTCCATTTCTGGTCTGCAAACAAATTAGGTTTTTTTTTTCTTTTCTATCTTGCGTTCCCTCCAGTGAAAATAAGGGAGGAAATTCAGGTGAATAACATGCATTTGTTCATTTTCCTTTCTTTTTTTTTCTTCTTTTCTCCCTTCCAGTCAGTTTCTTTCCCCCCCACCCCACAAACTCAATTTTTCCTCGGCGTGCACCGGCTGGAGTGTTTCTTTTCTTTGCCGCGATCTCGCCTGCTATTCATTAGGCAGCAGTCATTTAATTTGTATCATTAGAAAACCGTGTTTCCCAAAGACTATGGCACTGCTCTAAATCTGATCCAGACAAAGTGCTTTTTTTTTTTTTTTTTAGCTCAAATGGACTTGTTAACACACACCTCTCACTAAACAAGTGTTTTGAAGAAATAGAATAAAACCAAACAAACAAACCAAAAAAAAACAGGGTTTAATATCTTAACATCTCTTCAAGTGTTATTACACTTATAGAGAGCAGTTCTCCTTCTGGGCTCCGGTTTTAATTATGCAACAAATGTTTGACTATCCAAGTGAAATTTGCATGAATATTTATACCAATTCATTTGTTGAGTGTTGATTGTAATTACATGGAAACATGATTTATTGCCAAGATTGCTGTGTTAGCCAGCCAGCCATAGAAAGACAACCAGGCAGAAATATATAAATATATGTAAATTTGCCCACATACACACACCCGTTCAGCAAAAAAAAAAGCTCTTTTTTCCCAGTGGCTTGTGGGAAATTTTCATTATCAGAAAGAGAATACACCACACTGTGTGCCTGGCAGAAGTTTCTTAAACTAAGTTTAAGAGTTTAAATGATGGAGAGGTCCACTTAAAAAAAAAACATGACTGTTCACCTCAAAATCAGGTTTACAGCTTTTGACCGTGACCTGTAGTGCTGCGCTGTTTCTGTCTCAATTTGCAAGAAATTATCTGTAGACATGCTGGACATCTCTTGAATATAATAGAAGTGAATTGCACTCACTGTGTTGGAGCCCAAAACAGTAGATTTTAAAAAAAACTCAGCATAAGTGTTTCTTGTCATAGAATCATGGCCTGGTTACTTAAGAAAAAAAAGGAAAGAAAATCTGATAAATGAACTGTAAGTAATTATATTTGATCTTAAGTGATGTGGTGACCAGAAACTTTTGGCAACTTAACTGACTTTGAGCCAAATAACCTTTGGTGACTGTTGGCGGATGGGACCCGAGATAGACTTTTCTCAACTTATATGCACGAGACTGAAGCGACTACCATGAGAAGATAGGATACCACTGACTGAGACATGAACTGGTAGTACATCCAAGAGTACGGTACCTAGACAACAGGAGCCTGGAATGTCCGAAATGGACTACGAGTTTGTTTCAAAGCAAATTGTTTCTAAGTGAAAGACAGTATAAAAAAATGGACGTAGTTACCGTGACATTGCTAGTTGTTCTTTTGAAGTCTCCCTCAGATTCCTCAAGATGAGCGTTGTCAAACAATAGATGTGTCGAGAGATGGTGGGTCTGACTGTAAAACCACAGGCTGAGTCGCTAAAAATGAGTGACTGAGCCCATGAGCAGGAAAGAGTGTACAAAGGTCATTTTAGAAAGCCATTTTCCAATAGACCAGTAATCTTTTCCCACGTGTGAGACTAATAAAGGTTTATCTTATCGTTTATGTAACCACTGCTATCGTCCTCTGATGGCCTTTGCTATGTCCATGTTTCATGCCACGTTCCAGATACATCGGAATTCGGTTGTCCGAACTCAGGAGCAATGTCACTTAACGTCTAGATGCACCAGTCAAAATAACCAAGTAGCTGGCCAACATCACAGCCTAGCTCGTCCTCATGTCACCAAGCTAGATGCTTTTTGGGGGGGTGGGACACAGCTGGTATTTTTGGCAAAATCAAATGTGTTTTCTTTTCTTTTTTGAGTAATTTGGTCCTGACAATAGACATTTGTGCTGAGTTGTTTTTTTTTTAAAGCATTTTTATCTATTTATTTATTTTTGTCTTTTGTGGACCGCAAGGCTATTGGCGTCTACTCAACAGAAGGGAGACATTTTTAGAGCTGATTTCTTCAAAACTAGGCAATTGGGATCAAAATGTTTGACTTTACAGTGAGCTGTCCCTTTAAGCTGGCCTTTCAACACTTTGTTTTTCAGTTAATGGATCTCTGCCACGTGTAAATATCTGTTGACAGAAGGAGTTTGACGCGATGCTTTCACATCTGCGTCTGAGACTGAGCGACAGTGTTAGATGAGTTACGCATGATGTGCAAATTTCAAAGTGCAGGCAACCGTGGCTGATAATAGATTGTACTTCATCAGGTGACACGAATGGGGAACGAATGGAGGGAGAATGCTTTAAGAAAAATAAAAATTGAGTAATGGGCCTCTGTCCCTGTGTAATATTCTTATGATGAAACAAGGAAACAAGGAGAGCAGGAGGAGGAGTATGTGTCTGTGTGTAGAGGTGTGTGCATGGGACGTGGGGTAAAATCAGAAGAGATGGAGAACACGAGAAGGTGATGAGGTCCAGTGAGGTGCAAGAGAGAAGATGTGCTGCACCAGAGGCGAGCTCCGACAGTGTTTGCATGTAATTAATTAACGGCATTAGCCATTTGTTATGCCATTTATTCTGGTAATGACCAAGCCGGGTGTTTGGTTCTTCGCCCTGCGCTCATTCTTTCTTTCATTTCTCCTCACTGCCATTTACCTTTGTACAACGCTAAGGCGGGGGATTAGGAGACACGGAGAGTGGAAAAAGAAAATCAGGCTGATACAGTGAGAAAGAGGCCTCGGCTTTAATGACATGCTCTGTTACTGCTTAACACAAGACACTGTTCAATAATGTGTTAGAGCGGGCTACACATATTGACAGCGTGAACCCACAGCTCATCAAGAAAAGCCTTTTGTGCGTGTGCACTTAGTCGCATGCTGTCAAGTGGGTGTGCCTATTTGTGTGCGCCCGTCTTTTGCCTTTTGCGCCTTCGCTCTCTGGCGGCGAATCAGACCTCCCGGAGAGCTGAAAGCTTGTTCACCTTGTCCTCGTTTTAGTGGGAAAGTAAACAAGTGAATGAGGCTGATGCACCACCATTCCCCCACTCCCACTCCCTCTTTCCATTTTAGCTGTATTTAACACACAAATCTAGCTAGCTGCCATGTCTCCTTGGTCCCTTGAGTTCTAAGCGTGCTTGTGAAAGACTCCTTTGTGCAGCTTCTTCTGTGTCCTTTTGAAAGTTTTCAGGGTTAGAGAAAGGCAAAGTAGTTCTTTCTTGGCTACTCTGATAGAAGCGATCATAGTTTTATTTTGGAGGGTGGCATTAGAGCTAGTTTGGTTGCTAAGGTAGCTGCTAATACCGTTAGCCATGGCCTTCACTGCAGTCTACTAGGCAGTATCCTAGCCTCCCTTGTTTTCCTAACCTATGTCCCTGCCATCCTGACTTGAATCCCTTCTATTTCCAAAGGATCCCGCTCCCAAGCTGACATCCAATAATAAAAGTTGAAAAAAAAAAAAAGTAAAGAAGTCCCTTTAATAGTGACCCCCGGCCGTTTGGTTTCTCTTGTAGCCGTTTCGCCGAGTGACCTTCTCGGTGGTGAGCCAGCCCCAGGATCCTCACCAGCAGGGATCGCTGCAGAGCTGCTACGACAGCGGCCTGGATGAGTCGGAGACACCGAGCAGCAAGAGTTCGTCGGGCCCCCGGCTGGGCGCCCTTCCCCTTCCCGAGGACAGCTACGAGAGGACAACGCCGGATGGCAGTGTCGGTGAGGCAGAGCACATGGAAAATGGTAGGGGCAAACACTGAAAGGAGATGTAGAAACCGTTAAGACACAGGAACAACACATGCACATAACTGGCTAGAGAAATCCAAGTGGGACGCTGTAGAAAGCATCACAAGCAAAGTGCAGAAACACACGAGCGTCCCTTTTTCTTTCTTTCCTTCTTTTTTTATGCTAAAATGCTTCTGTTGTCAGTTCGACATTTCTCTGTGCCAAGGGTATGGATGTGGTGTGGCGCTTGTGATGCAACTATTTTTTGCTGAAGCCTAAAGCTCATTCAGTGTACATTGTATGAACAACGAGGTCCGGGATTTATTGTAAAACCGAGGTCTCTGTTTCAGAAACAGAAGGCTTATTTGATCAAAGGGGCTACAAGAGGGAATATGTAGCAGACGAATTCTTTTAGATCAACCACCTTTCAGGGCCGTCTTTATCCTTCTAGTTTGTTGCTTTGTTGCACCGTTTTACAAATCCTGCTGAATTCCGTTTGCAGGCTAGATCTCAGCTGCAGGGGAGGATAGGTGTTCAGCAAGATCTCGCTCTCTAGCTCGCCTTGCATTCTTTGAGATAAAGTAAAAGAGGTGAGGGGGTTAATACTCTGAATTGTTTAGAAGCTGTACAGGCAGCTGCTGCACTGATTTGTGATTTGTGTTTGGCCTCGAGGCCCTCACCAAGGAGTTCATTTTGCTTCAATTAAGGGATCGAACCGATGATCCGTGTGTTGTAATGCATAAAGACTCCAGCCTAGAGAGAGTGGACGGGAGCAGTGGCAAAGTGAAAAAAAAATCCTTTTGTAAAAGCTTCTTCTCTTGCAGAACCTTCTCCTCACAGCTAGCCTGAACTAGTTTCCTACCAAAGCCAAAATATATATGTATGTGTGTGTCTGTGTGTGTGTGTGTGTGTGTATCTGGGTGTGCAGTGAGAGATGAGGGTAATGGTCCCATTCATAGTCTAGGAGTCTGAGGCGATGCTTAACAAGGAGTAGCTGTCTTGAGAGTGCTAAGCCTAAGTGCAGAGGCTTCCCCACTGCAGCTTAGGATAAGGATATTCAAATGGCTTAAAGATTCACATCCTCTCTTTTTTTACAATGGAGCTGTTAGGCGGATGATGCCCTTACCTTATTTTAAATCAGTGCGGTCAACACAAGCACCATTACATCCACAAGGTGGAGCCTGGACAAACGCCTGGTTCTACCTCAAGGGCCGATGTCTAGTTATGGTGTTTGCACTGACTCGAGACGAGCAACAGAAAGTTAGTCAAATCAGACAGATGGGCACATCAAACAGGCTGTTATACGGAGTGTCCACAGTGAGCTTTTTCAAATTTCGGCCCCGACACAGATTAAAGGGGATTTGAAACACTTTGATGTGAGCATGTGAGCTGATAAGGCTACCTCGTGGATATTAAAAATCTCAATTTTCCGACAACGAGCGCCCATTAAATTACCAAATAAGTCTTTAAATTAAAAGGATCGTTTCATTTTGGTTTCTGTTACAGGAAGGGGGGTGAGTCGATAGCGATCCGGTTAAGGAGCCTGTCGAGTAAAACCACTTTTAGAATAAATACGGCATAAATAGGGAAATGCATTAAACCAAAGATGGAGCATTTGATACTCAAGGAGCTCTCGTACTGGTCCAAACATGCCCACCAGTTTCACTTCTTAGCTCAATGTGCATGTTTTTGCTAATTCCTCAGCTTGGTGAAAAGCATACTGACGCTTCAGAGGAGATTTGCTGGAGAACAGAGTCAAGGTCAATTCATGAATCAGTCTCCATCTAAGAGAAACAACACTCTCCGCTGTTGCTGCTATCTTTAGTGAGATTGGCTGAACTGGTGTGTGTGCGTGTGTGAGAAAGGCAAGGCAACAGCACATGTGTGATTGGAAGAAAAGGGAGCGCTTGTGAACGTTGGCTTGATATTGTTTCCAAATCAGCCTCTACAGCTCACATTTCTTTTGCAGCACAGTTATACAAATTGGAGTTCTTACACAGTTTGTACTCCGAGGCTATGAGCTGATATAATCTGGTAGGCAGCGGGGTGGCCTTGTGGTCTGAGAGACTGTAATTGGTCTAGGTCCTGTGATTCAGTCCCAGAGAGAGAGAGCGAGAGAGAGGGAGGGAAAAAAAAAAAAAGCATCTCTGTGCTTCCAGTTAAAGCGTCCTTGAGGACGCCGCCGAGTCCCTGCTTGCTCACTTATGGCAGGTCGCTCTGAATGAGGGCATCAGCTAAATACCTAAGTGTAAAGTAAATGCAATCATCTAAGGTTAGGCTAAATATTGGCAAACTGCTTCAGCCTCTGTGGTCATTAGCATCCCTTCTCGTGTTGTGGCAGGAGCTCGCACAGAAAGCATCAGCACCACATTAACTCAGTGTTAACCCCCACCACCCCACCCCCCAAACATGCTTTTTTTTCTTTTTTTTTTTTTAGAAAATGAGGGAATTACGAGGAAGAAGGAAAACAAAAGTCAGCAGATGGCTTGCTGTGGCGCTCGATGCCGACAAGGGCATCATTAGCGGCATGTAACTATGTAACTGCAGACATTTATGTGCGTAATGCAACGGCTCAACCTCAACCTTGCCCCTGGAAGCATTAGTATCTGTTTGACAACTTTAGAAACTGAGGATTTGAGAGTTGTTGTATTTTTTCCCCCCCTTGTTATCGATCCATCATGTTTGATTGCCGTCTCTTTGTGTTAGGGTGAAATGCAGACAAAAGCGAGTGTCCGCTTTTTTCGATTCGGAGCATTTTCCAGCTCTCGGTTACTCGTTGTCGATCAATGTTCGCACGAACAATCGGCCTCCACCGCAGCTGCTCACATTCATGAATGCATGCATGCAAGTAGCCCCCACCACACACACACACACACACACACTCACATTGTGTGTTCACCCTGCCTCCTTTTCCCCGTCCTTCCTTTCTTTCCACCCTGCACAGATGTGCTGAGGGACCGTGTTTTCTTTTCCTCATCTCCTTCATCAAGGTCATGTTGCAAACTTTATTATTTTCTGTTGGGTTCCTTCTTTCCGTGGGGAGCGTTAAAAGAAAAACATTTAAAATAACAAAAGCAAAACAAAAAACAATCAACCTCTCCATCCAAGACAGATTCTTCCCACACTGACTCAGAACAGGGAGTTCATCGTGGGAATATGAACACATTGTTGACCTCAAATGCACACTGCTTGATCAGCCTGAGAGACATCCAAAAAGTCCGTGCCAGGAAGCGATAGGAAGTTTTGCTGCACCTCTCCCAACGCCGCTGAACAAAACTGAAATTTCATACTTGCGAGTTACCTGCTCAGGACGCAAAATAATTCAATTTTGCTGCCATTATGCTCGGGCCTCCGTATCGCTCAGAGACGCCACTCAATGAAGTCATGGTCTTTTTTTGATGCTCAGTTGGACCCCCACCCCTCCTCGCACCCTCGCATCCTCACTTATTCATAAGCTTACCCCGGCGCTCATCAGATATTCATAAACATTTGGAGTCAAACAGCCGATTAGGCCGTTATGGATGTCGAACAGCCCTTCCAGATGTACACCGTTATCGGCGGGTCAAAGACTCGTGCTCTATTATTGATCGCCGCATCGCCAGGGGGGCAGAGGATTTTTCAATTTTTACCGTGTTAGTTCAAGTGCACTTCAAAATAACATGCTTCCACATTGCTCTTTCATGATGAGTTACGTGTCCGAGGTGTGCAAAGTGTTTTTTTTTTTCTTTTTTTGTAAAGGCTCTGCATGAATCTGAGCAGCTGCCGGCACTGAAGATGTAATAACATTTTTCAGTAGATCAGTGCAGCTATGCAGTGTGATGTGCTTGTTGCTGTAGGTCACGCTGCCAAGGATGTATGGCATTTTATCCACAACATCACATTATATACATATATTTTTTCTTTACAAAATTGCTAATATATATCTATAACCTTTTACTTTTAAGGTTCACCTTTTGCATTCAAACCTTGTTATGTACACTGAGCTGGCAGTGGCTATGCTGGGGTTAGCAAGGCCTGCTGATACTACTGTATGTGGACATAGCACCAAATCACAACAGCAGTCGCCTCAAAGTGCTTCATGTTGCACGGTAAAGAACCTACAGTAATATAAAGAAACCCCAACAATTCGAAGACCCTCTATGAGCAAGCGTTTGGCAACAGTGGGGAGGAAAAACTCTCTTTTAAGAGGAAGAAACCTTTCCCAGAGAGGTGCAGCCATCTGACCTGACCATTTGGGAAAGTTGAGAATGTAGAGGACAGGACAGTGTTAATAGACTTTGTATTTTCTGCCTGAATTTTGTTTTCAAGAAATATACAATGCTTGTGTGATATGCGCAGTATAACTAACGTATTACCTGACTTGTACCTGCAGGAGATCGTTGACTCAACTTTTTATTCACCTCTGCATCACAGTGCAGATCTCACAGAGGCTGACGCCTGTGCTGAACGCAGAGGCAGAGGAGCACCGCAAATTTATTGTAGCCTCTAAGAGAGTGATAGCACGTCCTACTGGCTGCTAATGTTAGCATGCCTCCCACGTTTTCTTTTCTGCATTGGCTGGCAGACAATCACCCACAGCACACACACACAGACACACACACACAGACCAAACACTACCTTTCTCCTGTCTGTCCTGCTGAGAAATCTCAGGGGTACCACCGCTGGATTACAAACATCATCATTTAGCATTGGCTAGTCGGTTCGATAGAGTAGGACAGACAAGTGGCGCATCACAGCGGTTATCAATCAGGTAGTCAGCGAGAACAAACACCATCTGAGCCTTTGCTAACAAAATCACCAAGTACAAAGCAAACGCCGGACAGACAGACGCTCAAATGCCCACTTTTAGACAAAAATCATCTCTTTGTCGTCTTACACACACACAGACGCGTGCGCGCACGCACATCCACCCTTCATTCGGCGCAATGAGCCACTGAGTCATTTTCCAGCTCTGTGAAGCACCTCACTAGATCACTTCATTGTTGTTGTTTCTCCATTTCCAAAGCTTTACCCGTTGGAATGTCGCTTTGCCTGGTTAATAGTGTGCGTGTTTGTGTGTGAGGCTGTTCATTAGGCAGGCCCAATTGTAGGGCCAGATGGCAAAGCGAGTTTGTTTAATTAAAACCATTCATATTTCAAGAGTCGAGCGGCAGCAGCGCTGGTCTTAGGTCTGATTTCCCTCAACTTGGTGGCGAGATTTGTGTGTGTGTGTGTTTCTGTAACCGGTAGTGTAAAAAAAAAAGAAAAAAAATCACTCAGCGGAAGGGAGCCGTGCTATCAATCAGCATGTTACACAATATATTCACCCCACCGCCTCCCGCTTGTGCATTCCCCAAGGTCACGGCGTAAAAACACCACAGCATTAATCCGAAAATTAAAGTCAGCAAAGGAATGAAAGGGAATGATAATCTGTTACATCTTTAAAAAAGCCTATAAATTATTCGGGCGCTTGTGCATTTTGCAGCAAGGTTTAAATTCTGCGCGCGCCTCCAGTCGTGCCGTGTGTCTCTCATTCATTTCCATCTGTCCCTAACCACTCGCCCCTTATTTTCTTTTATTTTTTCAGTGCGTGTGATATCCTCAGGCAAGGGGACAGCATGGGAGATAGAAAGAACAAGAGAACCTGGTGTGATGATGTGAGAAAAAAAAACACTAGGGGGGGGGACATAAAAAGAGGCATGAGTGGCAAGACAGAGTACATGAGTAACACGCCGCACAGGAGCCTAGAAAGGAATGGGAGGTTGGAAACAGACCAGGAGATAGCGAGGAAAAAAAATTAACAGACAACAAAATAGAGAGAGAGAGAGAAACAGAAGGAAAACGCCAAGGATGGAGGTTATGGAGTCGCCGGCAGGGAGTGGCGGTTGACAGACAGAGATGATTGATCACTGCTCAGGTGGAGGAGGCAGGTATTCAAATCATACCCTAGTGTCACATCCGTGATCCCATCTTTCTCCTCACACAGGCACATTTGGACTTTGAAGCCCCTTCAGTGCAGCCTTCACTTCAGTGCCGCAGCACGCTGACAGAATTAAGCTCGAGGAATACCTGCTCTTAAAAACCAACTGGAGAAACCCGAGGAAGGAGCGGGCGAAGGCTCATTTATGTTTACGATGAAGGATCGGTTCAAGCAAAGTGCCGGAAACAAAACTTTCTCTCATTTACTTCCGTTGGCGGAGCCACATAAATCATCTGCTGGTATCATCTTTGACCCACATCTGAATGTTGAGTCTCACTAAGCTCACCTGGGCTTCGATGAACTGTTTAATTCATATTTTCATTTTCTCCCCGCTTTGATCATCGCAGGTCACAGTCTTCATAGTCCGTCTCCAATTGATGCAGAATGCAGCAGGTCACATAACACACCTACTTCTGCTTCCCTTCACTGGCTCCAAATGAAATCCACTTTAAAATCCTGTTATTAACATATAAAGCGCCACATGGGCAGACCCCTCATTATATATATCCAGCTACTGACAGCTTGTGGCGGCGGCCGGTTACTCAGATCATCTGATCAAGGTCTCCTGACTGTTCCACCCTTCTAACTAAGGCAGTCATGTTTATAAGGTTGTAGCGCCCAAACTTTGGAAAAGCCTTCCTCGGCCTATCAGGTCAGCCGAGTGTGTGCTTTGTTTTAAATGGCTTCTGAGAACTAATTTCTTTAGGTTAGATTCCCCTTAATCGTTCCCTCAGTTTGTTAAATCGTATGAAAGTGTGTATGTTGGAATGAATGTGTGACTCTGTGTGTGTGTGTCTGTGTGTTTGAATGTGTATGCTTAATGGTGTGGCTTTTATTCAAACTGTGAAGGACATTGTAACTCTGTGTTTTGAAACGTGCTATACAATTAAAGTCATTATGGAGACTTCACGGTTTATTTGAAGAAAATTTAATGATGTACATCGGAGTGTTTTTTTTTCTCCCAGCGTACAGCGTGGAAAAAATGCAGTTTAAGAAAAACATGAGGTTAGTTTTCTGTGGACAGAAGCAGCGATTTCAACTCAAAAGGTAAATAATGGGGTTATTTAGTTGGGAGATGATTTAAAGATTTAATTGTGCAAAGTAATTATGTCATTTTTAAGTTTTTGGGGGGAACAAATTAAATTAAACTCACCTGCCTGCAATTTCTTTAGGGAAACAGGAGACAGCGAAAGGCAAACAGAGGCAAACCAATCCACTAAATCAGGGATGTCAAACTCATTTTACATTGTGGACCAGATGTAGACCACTTTGATCTCAAGTGAGCCAAACCAGTGACGCTCCTCCTTCTGTCAGTGTGAAAAAGTTTAACTACACGTTTAATCCCTGAGATATGTAAACATAAAAAAAGGAATCTCAACAGGACATTTTATTACATGATTAAGAAGTGCTATTGTTGTAGATGAAAGAAACCTGTCAGCACCAGTCTTAGTGGTGAAAAAGTTCTGTTAGCGATAGCTAACTGACTGTCCTGCAATTATAAAACTGAAAGTTGTAGTTAGTTAACTGATTTTACTGAGTATCCATTGTACAAAATATACATTTCTACAGTAGTGAAAAAACAGAAATTTTCAATCATTGAATTTTTTTATCTATAACTTTAGTGTTTGAACAGCCATGTGGGAGGTCTTTAGCAGTAACGATTAAGTTGTAAAACCTATGAAAATGCATTAAAAGGACAAATATTTTGCCTTCTCTCATGTTTTCTAAAGGGATTCAATAGGGGCGATGTGGAGTCCTTGCCGGGCTATTTTGGCCCCTGAGCCTTATGTTTGACATCCCTGCTCTAAATCAATTAAAATATGGAAGAAGATGCAATTAAGAGAGATTTGTTGTAAGACGTGAAAAAGAAAAGAATTGTTGGTATGGTTCTAATATCACTACCTGCGATGTAACTTACAAAGCAACCTGCCACAAACTGAAAACATATGTCGTGCACACACACACTGTGGCTGTCTGAGTGTGGATAATGGAATTGCTGCTGTGGTGTTTTGTGAAGCCAGGGGCAGACTGACACCCACTCCTGACAGAGATTACAAAAGCCATTCTAGCTGGCTTACAAACACCGATACACAGAGAAGCATTACACAACCACAATGGCCATTTGGGTTAAGAGAGAAAAAAGTGGAGCCATTTTAGATCGACTCTGTTTGTATGGTGTACGCACGCACACACACACACACACACAGAAAACGTGGCAAATGCTTTTTTAAAGTGTCATAGTCAAGTAATTCCAATAAGACCCCCCCCCCCCCCCAACTGAGAGAGGCAGCCATATTGTTTTGCCAGGAATGTGGAAGGATACTCGCGCCTCAGAGTCGATCTCGATCTTCGTCATCTCCTCCGATCCGGATGCACATACTTGATAAAGCGGGCGAGTCGGGTCTTGCAGCAGAGAGATTAAAAGAACAGAATGGTTTTTCACGCCGTTCGCTTAGACGCAACCGCCATTTCAATGAGGGCCTACAGTCACGTGCGCCGGCGTGCGCAATTTGTGGCTTTTTAGGTGCAACGAAGCAGCGACGAGCAATTTGGCTCGCCTCCAAACGGCACAGGCAAAAAAAAAAGGCTATCTTCGACAGCTGTTAATTTGGTATGCGCCTAAGCTTCACGCGTCTCTCACGATATCTTCACTCCTCATCTGCAGGTGTGGAGTTTGAGGGCAACTGGGATGGGGCGGTCTTCAACGAAGACAATTAAACACCTCCCGGACATCCACCTCCACCCAAAAGCTTCCTGCACTCCACTCTCCATTCCACTCCTTCCACCCCCACCACGTTTGTCTCAGGGCGCTCTCGTCTTCTGCTCAGTTTCCCTCCTCACCTCCTGCCCTGATCTTACCCTCCTCTCTAACTCTTCTTCTTGTTTTTCTTTTTTTTTAACTTTCTTCTCTCGCGTCCAAACATCCTGTTAAGATTCCGTGCACGGTTGCGCCGAGGTGCAGAAGTTGTGCAGAGCGAGCACTCTGGAACATCAGGTGTGCAGCACTGGGACACAGTGGGTGCCGTGTCTTTCCCAGCGTGAGGTCCACAGCGAGGAAGGAGGATTGCCCGTAAGGCATGACAATAATCCTAACTCGCCAAGTGTTCATTTATTTATTTGCGCATTTTCGGATTCTCAAGCACGCGATGAAGAGACCGTAAGGTCAGAGGAGTGCGTGTGTTGCAGCACGCTAGCTTCACACCTGAAGCAATATCTGAGAGGAATACTGAGAAAGACAAAGCATTAAGGTCCTATTTTTATGTATTTTTGCTTTTCTCACTTCAGGGAATTCGTCCAAAAAACCCCCACAAACATACAGGATTCAGGTGTTCGCACGTTCTTTAGGCCGACGCCGAGCCGCGGCTCCTCATGCATTCATTCATGTGTTTGCCAAACATATTTTGTGTGCAAACACCGTCTCTTGCCACCCCGCTCCGTCATATCTTGAGGTTAGGAGATGCAGACAGAAATGCAAGCGTAATAGCCCTCCTGTAGGGTTTTTTTTTCCTTGCTTTCTTGCTCAACATTCCACACATCTGAAAACTTTCAATTTCATTTGCATGCGAGGAATGCCGCACTGATTGCAAAAAACCAGGCAAACCTTTTCCCAGAGAAAGAAAAAGAAAAGGTGAACAGGGAACAAATTAAACTGTCCAGAATGGGATGTAACCTACTTGTAGCCGGTACATGAACTGTAAAATGTAGCTCTCATTTTGGAGAAAGTTTGTCAGAATCGCTGTAAGATATTGTGACTCCGTGTGTGTGTGTGAGGCTGTGATGCTGTGAGAGACATAGTTTCAGCCTGAATATAAGCAGTGACACTGTTTTTGACCTTTAAGCTAGAAAATGCAAATTGTGTATTTTCCCCCTCTCTGTGTTTGTGCACGAGCTGACTCATGCATGTTGTAGCTCTTCCTCTGTTTATCTTACACATTATTTATGTGTGGCACCCAGCCTGCCAGCAGCTTAACCTTTGACCTTATGTCACACTGTGCTTTTTTTTGGCCGCAGCTCTGCCGCTCATTCACATTTAAAGGAGTGAAAAGCAATACGAAAAAAAAAGAAAGAAATACATTTCCATATTTTCGTTCTTCTCGTCTCGCTACCTCGTCCGAGTTTACCCACGTGTGTCTATTTACAGAGCAGCTTGCTGTTCCACATCTCCAGTAGGCACGGCTGCGGACTGGCATTCCTTCTGGAAAAGGATTTTGTCAGGAAGCTTTGCCAGCAATGTCTGCTGCTACCGCTAATTGATAGCAATTAGGTCGCATTATTTAGGAATTTGACATCGTGTTTGTCTTTAATCGGGCTAGTTTGATGAGTCAGATGCACGGCTAAATGCTGTAAAACTGTCAAAACAGGGAAACAAATGCTTGCTTGCTGCAGGCATTGAATAAAAAAAACAACTAATAATAATCAGTGCGTGCTTCTTTGTGATAGGATGGCCTCGGTGTATTGTGTGGAGTGTATGGATGGTATGACCTTAAGATGCATTGTGAAACGTTCCCATGCTAAAGCTATGCATCTTTGTCAGTATTGCCTGGAAATTGCTGATAAGCAAAGTAATTGTAAATCTCAAGCATCATTTTCTCGTCGTGACAACTGAGTGAACGTCATTTGACGGTGGAAATGATGAAATGTTCAGGAATAAACACTGGGCCTTAAAGGGGACTTGCAATGTGCATTTCCACCTTTGCATTTCTATTCTTGGACTCTACTAGAATAGCTTTATGTGTAGAATCTGTATTTACTTTTTACTGAGTCTTGGTGCAGCCTGTCAAACAAAGCCCAGCAGGTGAGTGGCGCTCCTGCGCTCACAGCCAGCGCTCTATCCGTGACATGACCGTTATATAATATTGCGCAAATGTTTGAGTTCCATTGTGTGTTTTTCTATCTAGGGATTCTTTTACTGCGTTGTTACTTTCCAGAAGGAATTGCACGATGGATCAAAATCTCGTGGTTATTTCTGTGTTCAGTATTTTAACGGTTCTGACAAGATCCCCAACAAAACTGACTTTAATGTAGCAACAGAACAGGACAGAGCCTCCACGGTGTTTTGCAGTTGAGTATAGACTCTGTCCTGGCCTCCATTGTAACAACACGTTATCAAACCTATTGCTGTGGATTTTTAGGCTAGTTGCTTTGCAATCTGACATGCTTTCCCTTTTTCCTTTTCTTAATAATTTTCATACACTGAGAGCAGGCAGGACTGTGGCAATAATGGCTTCTTCACAGCCACCCTTCCACAGAGATCATTTCTGGTGAGGCTACAGTGATAGTAGTTGGATGAACAGAAAGGCAGATGCGTCTCTCAGGTCCTTCATCTGCTAGTTTTAGACCTGCCACTTCTTTTGTTCTCCACTTGTCCAGTTTCCTCAAATACTTTAAGGACACAGTGCACACCACGAAGAGAAAGGTGAACTTTTCTGCTAACAGCTCATTGGAAATCACATTTTTGTTGCAAAAAATACTGTTTTATTTCTGTCAAACTGTGTTATCTTTGGCATTTTTCACAGATTCAACTAAAGAAATAGAAACATGCTGTTAGTAACAAAGTTCCTAAAGACACAATTTAAAAGATATAATTTAAAACTGGCTCTTTGCTCAGTTGTCTGTTACTTTTTTTTTTATCCTTGAATGATTCATAGGGATAAAAAAAAAAAAAAAAAAAAGCCATTTTTTTTTTTTTAATCCTTGAATGATTCATAGGGCAGCACGGTGGCACGGTGGTTAGCACTGTTGCCGCACAGCAAGAAGGTCCTGAGTTCAATTCCACCATCAGGCCGGGGTCTTTCTGTGTGGAGTTTGCATGTTCTCCCCGTGTTTGCGTGGGTTCTCTCCGGGTACTCCGGCTTCCTCCCACCGTCCAAAGATATGCAGCTTGTGGGGATAGGTTAATTGATTAATCCATATTGTCACTAGGTGTGAATGTGCGAGTGAATGTGAGTGTGAATGGTTGTCTGTCCCTATGTGTTAGCCCTGCGACAGACTGGCGACCTGTCCAGGGTGTACCCCGCCTTTCGCCCTATGACAGCTGGGATAGGCTCCAGCGCCCCCCGCGACCCTGAAAAGGATAAGTGGAAGCGAATGGATGGATGGATGGATGATTCATAGGTCAGTGTTAAGTGGCTTAACAAACAAAATAATGCAAGAAAAAAATGAAATATTTTTCCCTTGGAGGGAAAATATAAAGACGTGAGGGGGTGGCTCAAGACTTCTGCAAGCCATACGCTGTCTGACTGACACCACCCAGTTGATTTACAGCAGCCTCAATATGGAGTTGTCGTCTCATTATTTGTGGAGACACCTGACTATTTGAAACTTTGGCCATGTGTAATAAAAGCAAACACATTATGTCATTTTAAGAGGCTTAATTGGTGCAGAATCACACCAATACACTTATGTTATACTGTATCGTCTATTAAACTCTTACCATACCAGCTATAGATACTGCGATAATTACTTATTATCAGTCATTATAGATAATCATAAATTATCAATTAAGCATTTAAAGAAGTGTTAACAAATGCTTAAGACGGCAGGATAAGAAAGTGGAGTAAATCAGTTCTAACTGCTGTTAGTGCGAGCATGTCTGTGTGTGCATAGATGCACTCGAATCCAAGTAGAGATGCATCATGCTCTCAGCGGTGCAACAAGACTACCTCGGCCCACCAGAACTTATTTTTACTTCCCTCTTCCCCTCTCGCCCCTCCGCTCCCCTGCTCTTCGCCTCATAAAAATAGATGAAAGCGTGTAACAATGGAAGAAGGGGGATTATCCTTCCGCTCTCTCTCTCTCTCGCCTTCTCTCTTTGAGGACACAATTAATGTGTCTCATATGGTGGAAGAGCGAGGGAGGAGGGAGGGAGCAAAGCGAAGCGAGGGAGGGAAGGATGGACTGAAATGAAAAGCTAACACACGGTCTACAGGCTGGGACAGTCCGGCCCGCCTGTGGCACAGTTCGCGTTGGCCCGCGCTGCCACCTTTGACATCGGTGATGCTGGAGGGCTTCACAACACCGACACACACCGCTCCGAAAAGAGCGACACGGCTGCATACAAAACACTTTGACACGCTCACACACACACACGAAAGCATCACAAGTACCTCTATATACAGCTGTATGCATGGATGTGCACACCTCCATTCACCTGAAGGGACAATATCCTCCTGAGCTGCTGTAGCTGAGGAATTTCATTATTTTCTCCCGTCTTATTTCTATTCAGCTGCACTTTTTCTTTTTTTTAAATAGGAACTGTGCTCATGGACACAATAACTCTTGGCCATATATGTATCAGCGAAAAGAAAAAAAAAGAAAAATCCTCTCTCAAAGCAGATGTGTGATTTTTTTCCTTCCTCTTTTTTCTATTTCGCAGGGAGGAAGAATGCTCATTATTTTTCTTACCCTGAACAATCCTTCCGCGCTTCTCTCAGAAGTCGCTGAGAATGACTTAATGCATTTTCCAACAGACGTTTTTGTTTTTTTTTTTTCTTTACAAAGGCTCGTCCATTTAGTCCATCAAAGCAGTTTCCCTGGCGAGAAATTCGCAGAACGGTCAGCATTAGCACCATACATGTTTTATGAAGGCCGGGAGCTCACCCTACTTAAGACAAACGGCACGCATTCGCATTCAGCGCATTCACGTGGCTGGGAAAATGGTGTGGTTTGTAGGTGTGTGTGTGCGCAGAACGAGAAAACTGCCTGTGTGTAAGTGTGTGTGCTGCCAATATTTGCACTCTGTCTGCTTCTCCTTTGTTAGTGTGACGCTACTTGCTTATGCATTGTTGACCCATTTAAGGGCTTTAGTGCTCTCCTAGCTCACAGTGTAAACACTTTATTCCCCTACATATAGCATCTGCAGTCACAAACAACAGCATAAATATGTACAAAAAAGAAAAAAAATCACAGCATTTGGATGCTTTAAAAAAAACAAGATTTCTAAGCAGGCCGGCCCTTATTTGTTTTCTCTTCATAAATACTCTCTCGCGTTCGCTTCCTTCCTCTATAACCTTGTCTCCCGTCTTGGAATGCGAGGATTCGAAGCTAAAATGAAATGTCGTGAGTCGCAGCAGGCAAAAACATTGCCTGGCTCTGCTGACAGCTTGGGAATTATTTTGGGGCACAATGCACCATTTCCCACCCCCCCTCCCATCATGCTGGGGGATGAATATGCACCCGGTAATTGAAGTGCGGCGTCAACTCGAGCCCGTGACTTGACAAATTTCACCTGGCCCTGTTTCCATCACTGCACGCCACTCCCTCCTCCGTGTTGTTTGCGACTTGGAACGCACCTGGTCGTGAAAGGCAAGGAAGCGTGCTCAGATATTAGATCCCGCCCTTCCTCCAGGTGTGGATGTTATTCTTTCCATTGTGTGTGTGTGTGTGTGTGTGTGTGAATGTTTCTTAACCCGAGGTCACAAAACAAGGCGCAAAAAAAAAAAGAAGGAAGAATTCTCCTTTGTGTGCCATTCACTGTGGCAGCTGTCCTTTCAAGCCTCTAAATGCAATGCAATCACCTCACAAAAGCAGGCGGCTCAGTTATGCGTGGGCTCCGATGACTACAGTCCTGAGCGTGCACAACTTCCTGTGAGGGATGATTAGAGTGGCCAAAGTGGCAGTCAAAAGCCTCAGTTTTAAAACCACAAAAGGAAAGAGAGCCCAGGAGCCAAAACACATAGGCAGGGACGCACAGTCAGAGTGACGTAACCCGACACCTTCAGCCAAACAATGAAGGTAAATGTGGTGTGGATTTGATGAGTGATATAGCCTGGTGACTGCCCCCCCCCCCCCCCTCCTTCTGGGGGTTTACAAAAAGATTAACTCCTTGAACAAATGCAATGAGGGCACACCTGTTTTTTTTTTTGTTTGGTTTTTTTTGTGCACTTGTGGCAAAGTATGTGTTTCTTTGTCTGTTTCCTGCCCTTTTGTTTGCAGTCTCGCCCGCAGACTAATGGCTACCTTGAAGGCTAAAACAATAGCATTTATCTTCTCTGCAGTTCAAACTTAAGCTTCAGGCAATCACTTTAGCCGAGGTTTGTAAGACTAGAAGTGCCTGCACACAGGGCGCAGGGAGGATTGAGTTTAAGTGGTGGAAAACTAGCGAGCAGTGATCTACAGAGAGCCAAAGAGCTGTTTAAGGAACTGCTTTCGAAGTCGTTTGTCTTTCCTTTTATTCCTTATTACTTTGTGTTAATTTTTTCCCTGTTATCGCAGGTTCAAACAGCCCTTCGACTTTTATCAGGTGTTACGAGTGAGTGAGCAGAAAGAAACAAGAAGATATGATGACAAAAGATCCTCTTGCCGCTGATGAAATGACAAAACAAAGCATCCAAATCTAGTTGGGGCATACTGAACAGCACACAAATGTGCATAAAGGCTCATGTTCAGGATGCAAAAAAACTCCCAAAAAACACATATATATTCAATCTCTTTATACATGCCTATGCCCTGGGATCAGCTTTTGCAAACTTCTACAAACATTGCATCGCCTGCAACTCACTGCGAGGTGTTTTGAGCAGTCGTTGGAGAGATGCTGCTGGCGAGATGTCGACCTCAGGCTGTGTACATACGTAAGCAGGAAGGTGCTGTAGGTGTTTAGCTGGCTTTGGAAGTTTTGAACGATTATGAGAAAATGCGCTCGGCTTACTCCGGTGCTTTTTTTTTTCTTTTTTGCTTGCACCGGGCTACAGTATGCACAGGGGTCTGGGGGATCCAGAGTAGTGCTGTTTAGGCTGCCTCCCACACACAAATGCACAGCTCGGATTTGAAAATCTCCTGGAAGTGACAGATTGGGTTCACGCATGCTGCTGGGAAACAAGTTACTGTCATTATCCAGTTACAGCTGCCGCGATGAACTCGTCCTCGAACTGCTCTTAGGGTAGTTGTCTCGTTTCATCTGTTTGCCCTCTCTCAGCACTCTCCAAACCGTAAACATTATTGCTCATTACGGCCTTTAAATATTTAAAGGGTAATTCACATCAAACTCTGTTCGAACCTCTGGGCTGCAAACAAAAAAGTATTTGGATGTTTTCTGGCTCCTGGAGGGAACCGAGTGTAATCTGATGAACTGCTTTCAAGTGATGTCACCTGAGACAAAAGAAGGACTCAGGTGGAAGACTAAAAGTCTGACACTCACAACAAACTTAGGGTTTAGAGTCAGGCACCTTTTCCAGCTGTCATCAGCCCATTAAATGGGCATTATCAGTTATTGTCAGTCCGTTATGTGTTGAAAAAGGTAGTTATCGCCTTACTGAAATGTGGCCGTTCTGCTCTGCTGAACAGGAGGAATGGGTGGTGTCTGTCCGGTCCGAAAATAGCAACAAAAGTCCACATTAGGAGGTAGTAGGGGTGTTGGAGAGTAAATCCATTTAACTTTCAGCAATGATACATGAGTTTGAGACGTGTCGTTTGAACTTTATCTTCTATTTTCTTGGCATAAGCAGCAAAACTTTTAGTTCAGGAATGGAAAAAGGTCACAGTGTTTGGTTAAAACACACCTTTTTTTCTCCTTTCAATGCGAAGCACATATTGCAGTGCCATAATTTGCTAGCTTGCAGTGGCATTCATCCACAAAGAATTCACACATCCGCAAGGTGTCCTACACAATCTGGCTCGCTCTCTGTTTATCACTGATTAGAATGGATGATAACCACCTTCCTAGCTTGCTAGTAGGTGGAGGAGGGACTGATAACAACTGACAACGGCAGTTTAATGTACTGATAGCATCGAGATCGGATGAGTGAGAAAGAAGGAACAAGAAGAGCGGCCAAACCTCTGTAAACATCCACGTCTCTGCTCGAGGCTAGCAGCAAACCGGCGGTCAGATAGCATTGTGAGAAATGCAGATGGCGGCTTTTGACAAGAACGTGTGTGCACTGGTTGTGATGCATCTCTTTTTTTTTTAAACTATTCTTTGCGAATCATTTCATAAGAGTGCGATGGTAAATCTGCGAAGTGCTCTTTTTGTGACACCCAGAATCCTCTTGTTTACGCCGAATGCACTTAGCCTAAATAGCACCGGCGGTAATGAGAATCAACACTTTGTAGACGGTTTAGCTTTAAGAGGAAGAGCTCTACAAGTTCGATTTTTTTTTTACTGACAGCGAGAAGGAAAGAGGGAGACAGATGAATGATGGTTCCATCACCTTGCACATTGTGAATGTGAAGTCACTCCAGGGCAGCATAAATCATCTTAATCCCTGAGTGATTGGAGATGAAGCAAGGACACACACACGCATCCATGCAAACACCTCACCTTGTTCCAAACCCCCTGAAATCACTGTTTAAATCGCTCATCCTTATTTTTAAAATCTCCTGCCCTCTCTTAATAGATCACGGGCCTCTAATCTTAATCAAAAGCAGCTGCAGATTATAACCAAGAACAGATGGTTTGGGAGTGAAAATAGTTTTTTGCGGGCATTTCTTGATTGTTTGCGCTTTTTTCTCCCCTCCTTAACCCCTCTGTGTTATTATGATTATTTCTATCCCTGCTTTTGGCGATTTCATTTCGGCCTCGTACGCATTATCAGAGCTTAAGAGTTGCTGACCAATTCCCAAACCCCCCACCCCCAAAAAACCCCACTCCTGTCACGATCTTTCATTAGCGTCAAAGTCTTAATCCACCTCAATACATACATGTGGTAATCCCCCCCTCTCCTCTTAAAAAGACCATAGCTGTCAACACTCGTGTTCTTTGGCTGAACTCAGCGTGAGGACAAAGCAATTTGTTTCTAAAACATCAGAGGGGTTAGCGGGGGGGGGGACTTTGGAGGAGGCAGATGCCAGAGCTGGGTCGCAGAGTGGCGAAAGTGCGAAAGGGATTGCGAGAATAAAGACAACTACCTCCTTTTTTGTGTGTTTTTTTTTTTGAGGGGGGGGGGGGGGGGGTGCTTTGATACGAAGCCTGCAAGGCAAAGTCTTTATCCTCTGGCAAAAAGTAATGATGGAAGAGAGGAAGGAGCAGGAGGCAGAGAGAGGGAGAGACTGTGGGAGTGAAGCAGACGCCATCGGATTCTCTTTCAGGTGTTACGCAACCCGGGGAGAGCAGACTCTTACCCTTCCTCGTGATTAATTGTGTGTCTCGGGCAGGAGATTGTGTCAGTTTAATCTGAAGTGCTGATTGTGTGAATAGGGCAAAAAATAAATAAATAAAAATAATAATAAAGAGAAACAAAGAATGCGCATTTAAGAGCCAGAGAGCACTTCCCCTAATGAAATGCAATGTCTGGTTTTTCATTGGTGCGCACCCTCTAAACGAATGCCTACTCTCTTGATTTGTTACAGAAAAAGAATAAAAGTACAAAGGAAATAAATTACATTCGGCCGCTAAATTGTTTCTCATATATTGCGTTCCTGAATGTAACGTACACGTACCGGAGTGGATGCAGGCGAGCGATCTGTGCGCATTGTTCTTCCCAAAGAAAGAATTGTAAAAAAAGAATGTTGTTTAGCCTCTACCCGGTGCCGAAACAGAGCAGTGATAAGGTTTTCCAACGTGAAATCACTTGTTTGTGTTGGAGTGAGAATTAGGCCACAGACTAGCCTGAGAAGAGAGAAAAAAAAAAGATTGCGCGAACGCACGGATAATCTACAAGTTGTTTCAAATCAAGCAAAAGGCAAATGTTTACTACCCACTCAGTGACACCGGGGTTTTGATTTAGGAGCTCGATGTGTGTTTGTGTGTGCATTTATGTGTGTGTGTTTGCGTGGACTGTAAAGGTCCACTGGACAGGGCTCGCTTTACTCACCCTGACAGGCTGAAAGCTGTAAAAAATTGCACCATATTTCCTCTCAAGTCTCTTCAGATACTGAGAAGCAATGTTTTCACAGCTGCCTCACTCTCTTTTCTCCAGTTTCCCACTGTGTGTGTGTATACTGTACATGTGTGAGCGCCGCTGTGTGTGTGTGTGTGTGCTTGCATACTATTTCTTTCCTCTTTTTATCCTGTGTGAGCAGAAATAAAAAACAAAAACTAGGTGCCAACTATTTGAGGCGCAGAGAGACATGGAAGAGAAGGTCTTTCTTTGTTCCACAAACTTCTCCCCCCTCTCCTTGTTGTCTCAGATCTGTCCACATTTCAGCAAAATACACCCCCCACCTCCTCGTTTTCCCACTTCTCCGCAAACATCTTGTTGTAATGATCTGTTCATGCAAAAAACCCCAATATGATTCACTGGCTAATCAGCCTGCCACCTCCCCAAGAAATGTTATTTCTCGTATTTTGGGGCTTATTTAACTGAAAATGTGATTCTCGACATTCAATGGCGACTCGCAGCATGTGAAACATGGATGTGGCCTCCTCTGTATCCAATTAGAAGCCAGTCATCTATGATGACAGCGCTGTGTCGACAGGGAGGGAGGAGGCGGCTGCCGCTGCTGCTGCTAATAATAGACTAATAACTCTGACGGTGTCTGTGAGTGGTGTTATGTTGCCACGAGACGTTCAGCAATGTAGGAAAGTTTCATGTTCTTATTATGAGAGTGTTCGGTTGACATTTGCATATGAGTGAGTGTGTGTGTCTGTCCAAGTCCAAGCGTCTGCTGCTGGGTTGTTGAATTTTTGACCTTCTGCATTGCTTTGTCCTTTGTTTTTTGACAAGGCGTGAATAAAACAAACAAAAAAAAATAATCATGTCACTCTACTTCCATAAAGCTCTGGGTTAGCTCTCACAGGCTTAGAGACTCATCAGTAACCCTGTAGCAATAATGTATTCCTTGGCTACTTGCTGGAGGCTGCTGGCTGTAAATAGTTGAAATCAATCACAAAGAGAAAAACCTCCCGGCGATTACTTTGGTCAGTGGCAGATTGCTGCAGTTGACCATAGCTAGCATGCAAGATAGAAGTCGTCTTGTCTGCAAACACTCTCCAACTACTCACCAAGCGGTAGCTGACCTTGTAAATGTGCAGTGCAAACTGAAAACAGAGAGTGTTCACCTTAAAATTCAAAATGAACGCTTACCTTTACAACCAAAAAGTTATGAAAGGTTCAGGTTTTATTATTTTCACCTAGAGAACAGCCACTTGTCAAAAGAACAGGGAGTACTCTTTAACAAGTGACCTGTGGTTGCCAGGAGGTCACTAACGACTGAGCCTAGAGGTTTCTTCCTGTTGAAAGGAAGTTTTTCCTTCCCACGGGTCATCTGATTGTTGGGGTTTTTTCTATATTCCTGTAGAGTCTTTATCTTACAATATAAAGCGCCTTGATGCAACTATTGTGATTTGATGCTACATAAAAAAGTTAGAAAAGTGTATAGCACTACTGTTGTGCATTTCATGTGTCAGCTGGCATTAATTACATACTATTAACATTTAACTCGGTTCAGTCCTCTTTTTCTCCTGCCCTGCATCTACACTGATTACTTTTTAGCGAAACTGAAAGACTTTGGACTTTTTGCTACTCTCAGTGCTGCCTTGGTGTTTGTTTTATTTCAGAAACTAAAAAGGTGTTGGGGCTAATAGCTAATTACACCAGATTTAACAAGCAGATAAGCAGGGTGCAGATCCAAGGAAGGCACCAATAACTAACAGCAGGATGTAGATTACACTTTTACCAACACAACAGCAATCTTCATAGAAGACATTTCAAAAAAGACAGAGCTCGTGATTATTTTTCTATCTCATCCAGAATGACACGCAAACTCAGATGTCGATGTTTTTGCTTCCTACCTTAAAATTCTGTGCCCATAAACCCCACATCTCCTGCCAACCTTGACTACACGCTCCCTCTTTTCCTTTAGGAAACAGGTCGAACACAGAGGCTTGTGCTGCTCAGCTCACCCCACGTTCCAGCAGCTTGTACTGGGAGAAGATATCGATCTGAACGTATTGCATGAAACCTTGAGCGTGGAAGGGTTGGTGTTTGTGCTTCACATTGCTTCACCTAAAGTCCTCGAGCTGACAAACAGGGGGAAAAAAAGTCATTAATGATGTATCGTCTGCTGCCAGAGCAGACAGATCTAAATAGCTGTAAATATTTGCGAGCTGGTTAATTGCGTGTCCCCTGTGAGAACGCGAGTGGCGGATTCTGCCAGCAAGACCATCACACCTGCTCTCAGAAGCCGCCACAAATGAAAATCAAAAGGAGTAGCTGGAGAGCCCTTCTATAATAATAGACGTATAGAGGTCTGCAAGCAACGCTGAGTGTTAGAAGAGGTGTTTTCATAATGGGATAGGGAGAGTGTGTCGTGGTGTGCCATTGTGTATATACGTGTGTGTGTGTGTGTTCGACCAATAGACAGCAACAAAGAAAGCCCACTCCGTTGTCTCACCGCATTCCTCTCTGTGTGGCACATCTCCCTTCCCCTCCCCACCTATGCATTGTACATAACCTTGGCTTAACTGTCACCCGCACGCCATGGCAAGAGCAGCAGGACACAAAGCCACTGACTGACTGCTGTGAGGCCAAAGGCTTAGGCAACCTTGTAATGTGTTTAAATGTCAACTCTTCTTAAACAATTCTCTAACCTTGGCTGCCATTCAGCCATACTGTGCCCTCATTCACCTTGTGTAAGGTCAACGGGATCACACTGAAGCGTCAGTACTATAGACATGGCAAACAAAGTTACCGTTACTGCCGATCTTTGCGTCCACCTTTAGCTCGATACACTTAAACAGGCTGATTAATAGAAATGGATACAAGGTTAAAACTGACTTATGCATAACTACTTAGAGTTCGCTTTACTCATAGTCATCGAGTCAGGTACAGCTCTTGCCCATTTTTAAAAAAATTGTCTTCTGCTCACAGTTTTGGTAGAAGGTAGAGAGGCCCGAAGGTAATGTGCCTGAGAGTAGCTGCTGTGATTTCAGAATGGAGTGTTTGTGAGTGTGTGTGTGTGTGTGTGTGTGTGTGTGTGTGTGCACTGCTGACAGGAAGATGATATACCGGCTGTGGCAAGTGCTGTCTGACAGTAAATGTCTCTCCCCAACCCCACCCCCCTCCACCCAACCTCCTCCATGTTTACAGTCTTAAATGGATTATGGTCCATGGGCAGCTCCACATCGGCTTGCGCGCACATCTGCTACCGGGTGTTCACGTGCGATGGGAAAGAGATCCCGTAACCGGCACCTCCACCGGGTGCGAACGTGGCCCCCCCGGTTGAACACTAGCATGTCACTAATCACGTTAGCATCGATCGCACGAGCGCCCCGGCTCTGACCTCGGTGTGCTGCGCTCCCCTCTGAGCTTGGATGGAGGTGCAGAGCAGCGTTAGTCAAGCTGCACTTCTTATGGAGCACTTAAGGGCACGAGGCTAACGGTGTCAGTGCATTAAAGAAGCACTAACATGCGGAAACTGTGCAGAAGCTATCACTCAGCAGACTCTTCCCGCTTTCTTTTTTTTGACTGCGGTTGGAACTGTGGGGTTGGGAGAGCTTACATGTTTTATCCCCTTGTGTCAGTATGATGTGTGAGTGTGTGTGTGTGTGAGAGTGTGTGTGTGTGTGGGCTGCCACCGCAGATACCCCCCACCCCACCCCGGCCCCCTCTTGTAATGCGCTAATATGCATTAGAATTAAGCTCGTGCCTCTGAAATGAAAACACCGGAATTAGCCGTCAAAATGAGAGCCACTGTGAAGAGAGCTGGAAAGAATAGGGGGTGGGGGTGGGGGTTTGGGGGGTGGGGGGTAGCAATATTATGAATGTAATGTTTCTTTTCATAAAGTCAGGGATGAGGTCGCCACAAATGATTCCCCTCGACGTAAGTCCGGGAAATGAAGCTTGCTCTTTTCAACGGGGATAATTAGCTGGGCTGACAGTCGATCCCCATTTGTGACACCGATTTTTTTTTTCTTTCCCCTCTCTAGTTTGGGACTATAATCCCTCCTTTGAGGCTGCGCGAGTGACAGAAGTATTTTTGTCCTTCTAGAATATTCCAGCAATTAGAGAGGGGTACAATAATACCCATCATCTCCTTGTAATTAGCGAGCATTTGAGAGGATGCGAGAGAAACTGAGAGCCCTTTTGACCTCAACAAGGGGCTGAGCGGCGGTTTTGTGTGTCTCTGGGTCTCGGCACGCAGAAAAGAGAGTCGAGTTAGGATGAGTAAGCAGTGTGCTTCCCACCAGAGCACAGTGTACCCATCCTTCACTGAAACTGCTGATTCGGCGTTAAAGCCCGTGCACGCACCTTCAAAGAGAGTCGCCGTGTTTGTGTGTGTGTCTGTGTGAGGTTGCGGTTAAAACCCGGGGGGCAGCACCTCTGTGTGTGTCTTTGAAAAGTTCCCTTTACGTCTGTTGTTGTTTTCAGCTGCCAACTTGCTGTTGACTGTCTGTGTCCGGCGATGGTTATCACAGCTGATGATGCCCTTCCCTGTCAGGCCGTGACCCCTCGCATCCAGTGAATTATCATCCGTCAGAGACAGAGCGAGGAAGAGGGAAGGGGGAGGTGGAGGAAGGATACAGAAGCGCAGGGGACAGAGGGAAGTTTTGGATGAGTGCCTCCGAGGTGTTTAATTGTCTTCATTGGTGACCGCCCCCACCTGCTCGCTTGACACGCGCTTCCCAGCCAAGGCATGTCGTGCATAAACAAATAACTCATGCGCCGAACCATACACCCATATGCATCTGATGCTTTCCAGCAAATAGCAACTTATACCTTTAGGCCACTCCAGCCAATAGGAAAAAGTTTGAAACCATCTGGTTTTTCCACAATATTCTCTGCACTGATTGACAGCGAGCATAGTTTCTTTTTTTATTTTTGTGGTTTTGTGGTTTTTGTTGCTATCTTCAGCCCATCCCTTCCTACATCTCACTCCTGCTCCATGTCTCACTTGAATTACAGCCTCTTTGCAATGACTGAATTAACAAGTGAACACTAGGGGTCATTAGATTACGGTTACCAGAGATTTATGACATCTCGGGGTCTTCGACCTTGGCTTACTCCTGATTTTATTTCACCAGCAAAAAAAGCTAAGTTGCTTCAAACGACTTAGACAAGTGCTCGTGTCATTAAATTGAATTGCGTGGTACCAGATAAGATGGAAAAATAAGAGGAAAAAAAACATGAGCTCCAAATAACACTCCACCCTCCTACCCCTGCTTTTGAAGCAACCTGGATTTGAATATAAACACATTGCAACAGTAATGCAGTGGGATGTTGCTGCAAAAGAACAAGTCAAAACAGTAACCCACTCCTCTTTTTATTTTCCTTCCCTAGAGTTTTGCTCAACTTGGATGGGGGAAAAAAAAGTATTGAAAAGTTTCAATTAGGAGTTTCAGCCACGGCCGCGTTGCGCTCGATCTCCCCCTGCACCCCGGCTCCCGCTCTTCATTGCAGACGGTAGTTTGTAAAGGTCAGCGCTGTCTGCCGGCTTTATTTGAGAGTGTCTGAAGACCCATTTAAGACTGGCTTTAACTTCAAATGTGCTGACCTAGACAGCGCTGATCTGCTTGAGTCCAGGGTAGCAAGCTGTGATTTCCCTTGCTCTCTCCAGCCATCTTTCTACATTAGCCTCTCGCAGTGCTTCATTCATTTAGATCGCTTTCTGAGAGAATGCTGAAAGCCCTTGTAAAATGCTTAAGCAGGCTAAATACCGCATGCAATATTCAAAGAGGCCTTTAGTTAAGATGTGGGCATTTCTTTTGGCAATGCATCCAATAAAAAAAACATAGATTCATATTATTTTATTGTGTGATTAGTATGCTGTGCACATGCGACACATTGGTGTCAAATTAAAGGGAAAAAACACAACATAAAACTATCTTTGTAAGGTGTTAGGTAACCTCATGTCATTCAGTGAGCTACTATATGCTTTAGCTTTGTAGAAGCAACTGGAACTTAACTGGGTGGATACATAAAAGTTCACTCATTTAGGGTTTTGCTGAGGAGGATGGAGGCCTAACATATTAATATCAGGTCTACCTGTATTATTAATGTAATTTGCATTTAATCATTAATTAAAATAAATCTCTGGCTTTCTTTCGCAACTGATCACAGCAACTGGTGGCCCCTCTCTGTTCCTGGCTCTGCTGGAGGATTCTTCCTTTTAAAAGGGAGATTTTTCTTCCCACTGTTGCCAAGTGCCTGCTCTTAGGGGGTCGTCTGATTGTTGGGGTTTCTTTCTGATATTGTCTTTAACTTACAATATAAGACGCCTTTGGACTGTTGTTGCGAACTGATGCTTTATAAATAAAATCTAAGTAGACTGAATCAAATTATTTGGGTCCTGGTTTTAAAATTTGGTTGTTAACCAAAGTTAACATTTTTTAGTGATTTAAAATGACTCTTCTTGCTGCCTTCAAGAAGCTACCAGTCATTTAATGTCTTTGGACACCCTGTTTTTTACTCCCATGATTGCATCTTACAAGTAGATATTACACTGCCTTTATATAAACATTTTAGGGCACTGAAAACTCCACCTTTTTCCTGTTTCAACCTCATACCCATGTATGACACTAACTGATTCAGACTGAAATGGAAGAACCGAGGGAGGTAAAAGACATGGGGGGTGTGGGAGGGGGGTAATGGAAGCAAAAGAGTGAAAGGGAGAGTCGTAAAATAGCTGGAGGTGATGCTGTCGGCCAGAATGGGCCATTTGTGTGTGTCTGTGTGTGTTTTTGCGTGGCTACGGTAAATAGATGTCAGGCCCTATCATCCTCGCCAGCTTAACGAGGCATGGCACTCTCACTAGGTGAGGCCAGGAGGGCAGGCAGGTTAGTAGTTGTTACAGTAGCAGGCAAGCTCACACACATGCGTGCGATACAGCCTCCCTCGCACAAACGCACTGAAGCTTTCTGCCCATGCAGACATGCTGTGGGCTGATATAACATTCCTGTTACATCAGGGGAAAAAAATACATAAATACATTTGTCAGCAGGTTCAGATTCTAGGTTTCCCTGTTAGATGCGAATTCCTTTGCAGAAAAGCTCTTCACAAATTTGAAAATGCACTGACAGGAAGTGCAAAAACTCCCACAACCTACAGGCCCACCGGGTGCGATTAAGGTGAAGTAGGAACATGTCCAGTTTCCGTTTGTGCAAAGAAATAAAAATAAAAAAATGAAATACAATAAAAATTAGAGGCTCAGAGGCCGCGTGCACATACTCGGGATGAGGATGTGTGTGCTTTTCGTGGAGGACGCTGAAAATGTCCTGCCCCACTTCTCGCGCCCCTCATTTCTCGGTGAGGTAGTGAGGGAGGCTGCTCTTTAAATAGCCCTCCCCTGGGTGGGTGGAGGGGGCACCACTGGACACATGCAAAGTCAGCCTTGCTACCCCGCCGACATTCTGGAGCCCGTTTACCCTTCACAACACGGGCGCATCAGCAGCGTTAAACATCGCCTGTCTGATTCTTCACGGCGCTCAGGCCTGCACTAAAGTCAGCACCTGCTCTCCATTTCCACAAAACCATCTGTATGCCACATGTCTCCACCTCCTCACGTATCATCTCGTCTTGTCTCACAACCCTGCTACTTGTCCATCAAATCCTTCCACCACTCGCTCATTCGCTCAGCTTGTCTCTCCCCGACCATCACCACCTCCACCACCACCCATTGATGCTCTCTCCCCCTTCGCCGGCTCCCTCTACTCTCTTCAGAGCACATCCAATTTGCTGGGAGTGAGTTAGAGAGAGGTGATATGAATCTTATCTCACCGCTGCTTTAATTATTCCATCTTCAAGGTGCGTTCCTTTTAGAGGGGGCTGGGGTTATTAAATAGTGTCCATTTTAATCAAGGCGTGCTATAGCCCCAAATTGGGCAAGTAATTAAAGGTGGAATAATGAAATTGAATCGGAGAGTCGACTGCACATTTCTCTGAACTGGATTCGGTTCATTTTGCGGTCGCCAATTGGTCCTCGCTGACAGGCGGCACACGCCGTGGGACTGAACTGGATTCTTTTCTGAAGAGTTCCTTTCTCAAACATTTAGTAATCTCCCCCTCACCTTCTGTTCCTCAAACTCTACTCCATTCCCCTTTCTGTGTTTTGACACAAATGGGCACAAAATGATACTCCTTCACTGCTTTTTTTTTTTTTACCCCCCTCCCTTCTTCTGGTCTGTTCTCTTCCTCTCAGTGTCCTCAGTGTCTCTCCAGCACTTTGTAATGAAGCATTACTGCTTCTGTCTCCCAGGCAGGCAGTGATAATTACCAGCAAAGTGAAGCAGACTGCAGTGCGGTGGCTTCATATACCACAAAGACACCTTTTATGGGATTAGAGTGTCCCTTTTATTGTGCTCCTGTCATGTAGAACAAGTGCACATTTGTGCGTACGCGTTCGCGTTTCCTTAGCAACGTGACAAATCGCCGTGTCCGACGGAGTTTTGTTGTTTGTCAATCATCTGCGAGCTACTTTTAGTGAAAGTAAAAGCTTTTAGATGGAGCCTGTTAGCTGTTTTCTATCCAAGTACACTGTGAGCCAGCACTTCCTTTTTTCCAGCCTCTGATCTCGCAGGAAAATACCGTTTCAGAATAAAAAGAACCACGAAACTCAGTCACCGTAATCCTCCATTTATCTAAGTGGCCTTTTAATATTGCTATACATTAGGGCTGAACATATACAGTAGTAATATAAACACTGTCCGCACATTTTTCCTTCAGGCTGGTGTTCTCAGATGACACTAGACTGACATTTTTCCAACTGTGAGGAATGTTGGTTTTCTTATTCCCATCATTGGTAACTTTGCAAATCAATGAGCAGGATGTAGATAGATATGGGTAAGTACAATGAACATACTTTACGTGTCTGGCAATGGCTGGCTTACACAGTAAGATTTTTCCAAATCGATTTTCTTGAGAACGTACTATATGCCTACTTTTTTTAAATCAATAGTGCAAATTACAATAACAAATCAAGCAAAATAAGATTTACATGACGTCCCTCCCCACTTTCCTACATTCTGTCTGCCGGTACTTTGGTAGCAGTTACTTCCAGAGGTGTACAGTAGATCATGTTGACTGTAAGGCTTTGCAGACTTTGCTGCAGAGCATGGGGAAAACCAAGGATCCAGGAGGTTTCTATCTACACCAGAACTTTGGGTACAAAGCCACCACCTATACCGCGCATATGCATCGTGCCTCCCGACATCTTCAGCGTTCTCCCTTCAAGTGTGCACACATAACCGAGCATCGCAGTCGCTCTCCTCTGCTTTCCCATTACCTCACATGCCTCTTCCCGTATCCCGTCTTTGTGCCCCAAGGTGCCCGAGTGCCCTATCAACTGCTCTCCAAACAAACAGCCGCTGGATCAGTGAGGCTCCTTGGGATATGCCTCAGGGATAGAGAGAGGAGAGAGAGGGAAATGGAAGTAGGAGGAGAGCAGAAAACAGGAACTAGGAGTGAAGGAGGAGAAGTGAGACGCACAAAGAGGAATCTGAAATGGGGAAGCAACAGAGACGGCGACTGGTGAAAACAGAGGAGTGTTGGGGGGTTTGAGAGCGTATGTACGCTTTGGGGATTGGGCTGCAGAGAGAATGAGCTCATTAGTCCTTAGTGTACTGTATATTTCTCTCTTCCAGGTAATTACACGCAACACCAGGGTGTCTCATTCCTCTTGGAGCGATGAATAACAGCTGAGTGCGAGTGAACATACAAGTCCACGCGTGTTGTTCTACTGTATGGATTTGCATATTCAGACTCACATCAGCATGCATACGAGGCTGTTTGTTAGCAGCGCTGATGTTTTTTTTTCTTTTTTGTGTGTGTATGTGTTCTTAGTTGTCTGAAGGGAACAACGAGGAGCAGTTTGCATATATATATATATATATATATATTATATGTGTGTGTGTGTGTGTGTGTGTGTGTGTGTGTGTGTGTGTGTGTGTGTGGGAGAGAGAGAGAGAGAGTGTGTCCAGGGTGGTAAAGACGTTCTTTGCAAACCCAAGAAGCATGAGCGACTCTCATTCTGTCTCGAGCTCTATTTCTGTTTGTGCCTTGGCAGGCCGGATGCAAAGCCTCTGTAAGCAGGTAATTAATGGGAGTGAACACTGCAGCTATGGAGAGGGGAAGAGGGGAGGGGCCAGTTTAGAGCAAAGCAGGAAGGGGGGAAAAAGAAATAAAAAAATTTTGAGCTGTAGAGAGATTTTCCCTCTGTTGAGGGGAAAATAACGTCAGGCTCAACTTCACGTCGAGGTTGTGAAATCAAAATGGCTGCTGTGGAAAAAGGCTTTTATCCTTCGTGAATGTGCTGTTTGCTGAGTCACAGCTTAGCTCTTTAGTAACGCTTTATTACTCATTTCACACACTCGAGTTTTCCATGTGTTAAAGGCAGCGGAGAAAAGAAACGGGTCCGGGGGGTGGGGGCCAGACGACGCTGATTGACGTTCAATTGTTGATGCAGGTTATAATGCAGGTGATCGCACCTGACGTGCCTCTCCGTGGTGTGGTGCGGCAGGAAGGCAGTCCCATCCCTAAAAGGACAAGTCATTTAGGCTTAATGATGCGCCACCTGCATAGATTCCAAGTTGGAAACCCAACGGCTCACTTCTGTCCACATGCTGGCATCATTAGCCGGCTTGTGTCCACTTCCCCAGTCAAGGGTCACGATGACAATTCGTCAGTACCATATTTAGGAACCTTACCGCCATAACTCACAGCAGTAATGAGGGGAGCAGCAGATGGATGCCATTCTAGAAACTGTTTTTAATGACTGAACAGGGGATTGGGCTCCTGTCCCCGATTGGACCCTGCAGACTCTCGCTCTTAAAGGGCAACTGCCAGATATCCGAGCCAAATGAAGGCAGGAGGGCTCATTTCTACCCTTTTTCCCTTCTTCTTCTTCGTCATTTTTATTTATTTATTTATTTTCCTTTTTAGCTCTGTCTTGCTCTGGCGGTTATTCTCTCCCTTGTGCTTGTGGCGAGTGGAAGCAGTAGATGAGAGGGGGAGCATTATCCTCGGTTTTCTGTTTTTCTTTCTGCGCAGGCTCGGCGAAGCTGGCTTTGGTTTTATCCAGTGTCGGCCATTTGGGAGAGCCTTGTGTTGCTTTTGTCCGCCTCCTAACCCTCCAATTCCTGATTCCGCCACAATCCTCTGTTTTGTAAATGGATGCTTGTGATGGCTAATCAATACTGGCAGATTTAGAATGGGATTTAGCATTACAAAGGTGGTCCCTCAACATTGTAATCCCACACCCCCTTTCCTCCCTCACACTTTCGTTAGGGAGCAGAAAAACACTGTATAAAAATAGCTTTCATCAACATAGACAAGCTTAAGAGCTCTTTTCCAGCTTTTCCTGTGCTTTTGCCATTCCGCCGCCGCCGCATCGATCAGTAATGCCGACATTTTGCAGACTAATATTTCAGGTTTTAATTGCTACACAGAGACCCTGAGCACTGGAGAGGATAACAACTTGCTTATTTCCTTCCTACTGACATGCGGTTCTGTGTGTTCTCAGCCAAGCCTCACGACAGCTTGAGATTAAGAAAATAGCTGTTTAGAAAGTTGCTGTAAACCTCCAGGGGGAAGATAGGGAGCAAAAGGTTGCAATCGGGGAGAGACAACAGAGTCAGGGTGCACATCCCAACCCCTCAAGGCTCTCTTGCCATTACCTCATTTCCCCTGTTTGTAATTAGCGGCGTGTATTAGCGACTAGCCGGCACAGATGAAGGCGTATCAGGACATCAAGGAGGCCACGGGGGGTATACTGCAACAGGATATCAGGCCGTCTTCTCTGGTCCCAGAGGGCAAAGCAGGAAAACAGCTTAAGCAAACAGCCTCCCAGGTAGTGTCCTCATTAGTGCTATCATAGCTATTAACAGCATTAGTGCCAATGTTTTGATTGCTGTCATTATCATTAGCAGCTTGAGCAGCACAGCTACCTACCAGGAAGGGGCTGGCAGTGGGGTATGTGACAGGTGTTTTAACTCAGCCCTTGCTGACAGCCCAAAGCTAACAGGTTGTTGTTTGTAGGCAATCAAGTCATTGCATTCTTGGTGCCAATGTTGTACATTCATCTGAAATGGATCAGAACCAGTTTGAGGTTGGTTTTTTTTCTATGTTCAACTTATTTGACCAGTGCAGGTGCTTCAGTAAAAACCTGCCGTTTCAAAGACAAGCCTATTCTGTAACACCACAGCGAGCTTTAAGTGAAACCTCCAGGGTCCGTGTGCTGGTTTCTCAACCATCCTCACCCCTCTTGGCCGTATTGACGTGATTTTTCAGGCCGTTGAGTTTTGCAGCAATAAATTGCATTCCACCCATAATGCCCCGCCCACAAACCGATAAGCCAAAACTCACGGAAACCATGCTGTTCAAACACACTCTGATTGGACTCCTGCTAAACATCTCCCCAGCTTACCTCTGTCGCCCATTCGCATGTTAGTTTGACATCTTAACTGTGCGTCTCCTAAACAATTAACCTGTCAACAGCCAACAAAGGTTGTACACAAAGAAGGAAAGACCAGTGGAGGTACAGGCGGACAGGATGGAGGCAGTGGTGAGAGGCAGTGTGTACAGCTGCACATTTTCTAGCTTGTTGCTGCACTGAAGCACATATTTCTCAGACCATCACGATTGACAGCTTTGGTATCAGCGAGGGAACGCTTGCATGGGGGAACAGGTGTGCATGCACGCAATCACAAGTGTGCTTTCTCCTGTTGAACAGAGACATACAATAGAAGGGAAAGAAAGACGAGAAGGGGAGAGAGGTGGTGGTGGTGGGGGGAGAGTTACATTTGAAATGAGTGAGTAAGCAACACCATAAAGGTGAGATTACGTCAGCAAAGTGCAAACTCTCTTTGTCTCTCTCCTTGCTCTTTCCCTAAGGTGGCGTTGTTCAATCGTGGATAGTCATATAATACAGGAAATGGAAACAAGGGAGATAAAAGAGGGAATCAAAGATGGCAGCCTTTCTATAGCTCGTCTCTGTCTTTCGCTCTCATTTCAAATGGTCTTTTTGTAACACGCGGTGGCATCTCCCACTCTGGGCCTATGATCAGGTAGTGGTACTAACAAGCGTTCGACAGGGGGGAGATTAAACGTGCAACTGTCAGACGCCGCACCCAACACATTAAATTACAGCTGCTTACATGTGACATTAAGAAACCTGCCAGTGCTAGACACATCAACAAAAGAGATACAGAGAGTGAAAGAGAGAGGAGGGGAGCTAGGCACTGGATGTGATGTCAGAAGAAATTAAAGCCTTTCAACTACTTATTGACTGTTCTTCAAGACTTATAGATGGATCTGGAAAAAAAGGGAAAGGAATAGAAAAAAAAATGCCAGTGACTGCTTCCAAGCTCTTCAGTGAAAGTAATTTTTCCTCTCAGCAACTTTGAAGTCTCTGCGTGCTAATGTTATAGTGGCTTAAGTAGTTGCTGACTGCCACCTTTTGTACTGTTCTCCCATCCACTTAGGGACGCACTTGTTCTATCTATAAATACATTTGCAGCTATGTTTATTTGTCAGTTATATTACTTAACAACTTAAAGGTACAGGGTGTAAAATCTCACCACTAGATGTTAATAGATTGCAGATTGCAGTGAACAGAGTTCTGTTTTATTATGCCTCCCAATTGAAGTGCATAATCCTAGCTACAGTCTCCAGTGTTGGACAAAAAAACTCTGGTTGCCATTCATTTGTGAGTCTGGGCTGTCAGCCCGCTGATTAATTCAGCTGTCCACATCCATTTACTCTGGAGGGCACTGTAAAACTTTCTGAAACAAGTCTGATACGAGTGGTACTGATTCTGAACTGAGTTGTTGAGTATTTCCTTAACCACTGTTAGCCTGTGTTAGCTGCTGTTAGCCTGTGTTAGCTGCTGTTAGCCAGCATTAATGAAACTTTTTTGAAATTGATCTAACATTCAGACTCAGACATTTAGTGATTAAACTCTTAGACAATGTGATAATATAATCAAAGGCCAAGTGTGACTTTTGTTTCAAGCCTAATATTAGCTAGCATAACGTTATCTCACAATCAGCTACTATTGTCATTTAGCTTGCTAAAAGGGTCGCATGTCTAATCTGCTGACAATAAGCAACTGCCACAATATTTGGAATAAATAAACCTGTTTATGCACATATACATGTGTTAGAGCCCTGACTTCAGTTCAGGCTTGACGTTAGGGTGAAGAGTGTGACGTTTTATTGGATGCGTTCTCTCTTTTCTTTACATTTTCACTCCTTTGGTGAAAGAGACCCTTTGCTCTGATGATAAAAATGTATGTGTTTGGTCTTTATCCACAAATACAAAACGCAATTAGGTGGAATGGCGATGTTAAACTCACACACTTCCACAAACCGGCACCACTCCTATGTATAATTTAATGGATTAAGTTTAAGTTTATAAGAATGCATTTCTTGAGCTAATCAAAGTATATCTGTAAGTACAGCATTGTGCTATTAAATAAACCCCAAAACAACTGACTACACCTTCAACAATATGTGTTAATGTCGATAATAGATCCATAATCCATAATGTGGGGTTTAATGCAAATACTAACATGATTGTGTCTACTTTTTCTGAAGAGCAAACGTTGACATTTGCGCACTGTACACAGAGAAAGTGGGTTTGAAAATAACTATTGGCATCAACCCAGGATACCAACATCTTTACAGTCTAATCCTTCACTGAGGCCATTGCCAAAGCCATGGGGGTGCTATTGATTGTAATCTGAAAAGAGAAATCTATGGTTTTTACACACTCAATGGCTGCCTCCCTGGTGCCTAACATTGGAGATGAATCACGCTCCCCTTAAGGCCCATTATTCACCCATTATTGGCAAGTGCTTGTGCTCACTTAATTGGACAACTTGTCTGCAACTGCCAACCCCCTGGGCTGGCCAAGACAGAGCCTAAGCCAATCAGTCTAATTGATCCCAACAAATGGTATTAGTCACTGTTCGTGGTTGCTGATAGTGGAATCATTTTTTGGAGAGTTTTTGGTGAGCTTAATTTGTGGGAGCTCTGGAAAAAATAAATGAGATTGTTGGAAAAATCTTATGTTTTCATACCAACAGAAATCAACAAAAATTGTTTATTTACTTATTCATTTGGCAGATATTTCCCAAGCAGTCTTGCCAGTTTTTGCCCGTTCTTACGCCAAGATTTGCTCATGAGGGAAAAAAAAATTAACCTGTAAAATATTGGATAAATTTCAGCACTGTAACACATACAAGCTTCAGTGTCCTATCACCAAACGAGAAAGCTGCACTGGAAAGGTCTCATCTTGTCCTTAATTCCCAAGGGCAATGTAGGCCACCCAGGCTGAAGTGTCCTTTTCTTGGCAAGACGCAAGACAAAAGAAGAACTCCTCCTAAGTGATTTAGTGCGGTCTCTGTCAGCAAACATCGTTCCATGTCAGTAGTTTCCAAAGCTAATACGTCTAGATTGTTCAGATGCTCTGCCAAAGACAGAGGCGTTATTTCCAACTCGTTTCACTCCTGTGTTGTGAGGAAGAGGTGAGACTCAGGCGTACATAGTTGGAGGGCGGGGTGCAGAAGAAGAGACTTGCCCTGGAGTCAAGCTCAGACTTCCAAGGCCTCTTGTGTTTCTTGCTAAAACGCTCACAGCCAAGAATGATGCACTATTCATGGGTCCTGACGGGGGGAAGAAAGGCTTTGGCCCAAATAGAAATAAATAGCACGAGGAACAAGATGCATTAAGAACGGGAGTATTCACATCAAATGAGCTCATCTTCGCTGTAAGATGTAAATGAGGGAATTGTTGTGCGATAAGACGTTATCTAACAGGTGAGGGGACAGAGGCAAGAGTCTGCGGCAAATGGGTTCAATCAGCTGAACCACAGACCTGATGTTGTGTCTTCTGCATATACAACAGCAACAAAGTCAGAGGAAAGAAAAAGGAGTAGAGACGGGAGGGAAGGGGAGGAGGGGAAGATAGCAGAGCACTCAGCGGGCATTTTAAACACTTTGGTGTTAAGCAGACACATACTGATTCTGCTCTATCGTTCCAACTGGAGCCAAAGATGCATTTACATTCAGCTGCTGATTAGAAACATAAAGAGGAATGTCAGGAAAAGCTGTGGAGTCTGAGATTTCTAATCACACACTCTGCTTCTTCTTTTTTCCACCCCCCCTCAACTGAAGACGTCTGTGATAGAGTAAAAGAGTACCTTTGAATTTGATGTGCTTTTGATCCAATCTGGCAACTCCCAAATAAATGGGGGTAAGGTTGGTGGTGGGGGGCAAAGAAAGAGGCACGGAAATAAATATATAAATAAATGGGAGAAGAGGAGTCGGGCTTGTGCGCGGACGCCTGCTGTCAGGTCCTTCTGTCAGTGTGAAATATTGCTGATCCCACCACACTTCCAGTGGGGAGGTGCTTGTAATGATTCAGTCCTTGCGGGGTTTCAAAATGTCATCTGTCTCACCTACCTCTGAGTGTACTGGTGTCCTCTAAGTAAAGGCCTCTGCAAAATAGGGATGGCTATTTAAAGTGTAGCGGCGTAGCAATGCATTTAATGGTAGTATTAGCACTGGTCAAGAAGCAAAGCATAGTAAATGCTTTATTTGTTTGTGAAGGCCAACGCTGCATTTTGGTACTGCGCAGAAGTCAACATTGACTCTCGGATTTTCATCCAAAGAGAAATCGACGTATTTCCCACATTAATTACCGGTGTCAGGGGTTTTGCCGCGATGCTTTCCAGCGGGCCACATTCCAGCTCTTTTTCGCTCGCACGCTTGACCCTTCGAGCAACCCTGCTGCTTCCCCCCAAAGCTAATCGATAACCTGCCCTGATGAGCGGAGACTCTATGTCACCGCCTCCTCGGCCGACAGTAATCAATAAAAAAACAACAGCCATCTACATCCATGAACTCGGGGCCCATTTGTTTTTCCTTTTCATCACTTATGGATGCCGCTCTATCGGAACGCCTTCCAACAGCACACAAAGTGTGAGGTTGAGGGGGGGGGAAAAAATGACTATAAAGAGAAGTGTCATTACTTCAGCAGCTGTTGGGGAATGCACGTTGCACAGATGGCAAAGCTTTTAATGTCTACTAGCATTCAAATGTATTCAACTAGTCAATATTTGTCTTAAAAATGTATCGGCATTAAAGAATAAATCTGCCGCTAGTTTGTCTGCTCGCAGCAGTCGAAACGTCACTTATCGCCAGTTGCGTTCAAATAAAGCTGATCAGCCCATCGAACAACTTCTGCATCTGGCAATCTTTAGCAGAGCGTGAAGAATTGTTTATGTCTCCTTTTTTTTAATCTTTTTTCAAAGGCCACAGCAATTCTGAACCTCCATACTGTTTAGTTTAACATTCACACACTGGCACCGAGCAGTGCGCATCTCAGTAATATGCTCCCTCGCTTGTTTGTGTCAGTAAATATGCGCTCACTTACAGGAAGATGGCCTAATCCATACTCAGCTGTTAGCGGCTGATATGTTTGTTGTGTATTAAATATTTGGTCGGATTTCCTGCCGTGTTGTGATACGCGCAGCTCAAATCGATTGGTAGAGATTTAGCACCCGGGATGCGTCTGTGTTTGAATTCCAAAACCTGTGCATAGTTGCATAGTGTTGAAGATCGGGCTGCCACATTTGTATGTCATTGCACTCCCACACACGCAAACGCACAAACAGCGCAAAAAAAAAAAAGGCAATTTGAAGGATGACACAATGTGTTCTTTATAGCGTACAGACGGAAATGAAGAAAGAGATAACCAGGCTGGTATTGTACGAACTGTAGCAGTGTGTACATTGCCTCTTTTCTTCCCCTCCTCGCATATAGACAGAGGTTTTTCACATGACACAAAAAATAAAAAGCATTTGAAAGCACTCTATAGCATATTTATTTATGCTGCACACTAACTCCCCAAAATATAGGACAAATAGAATCCAAGAATAGATGGCATTTCATAGCCTAAGCTCATTCCTTTGATTCTTTTGAGGCTCCTTTGCTGCTAAATCCAATGAAAATGTGGTTTTAGTCTCCTTTTCCCTATTCTTATTATTTTTTTTTTTCAAAGGCATCATAGTAGGGAGGTTGTCTCCGAGCTTGGCCAGCAAGGTATGCAGTTGCATGGAATATTTACTGACAAATAGCTTTGACACATCAAGGACTACACCTACACAGCCCCCGAAACGGCCGGGCTGACCTGCAGAAACAAACCCGAGTGGTCATTATTTCTTCACACTTTATAGACGGTGTTGGTTTCACATTCATTTAATACGCCACAGCTGGCGCTTGCATAGCAGTGCGGCTTCTTCCGATTTGAAGACTAATCTCAGACTTTAGGCAAAGTACAATTAAACGGTATTGAACGGATGAGCCGTGCCATACATCAAGTCCCCATCGTGTGAATGATGGAGCCCACTGTGTGCTGCAGGCCTGAGTGGGAGAGAGAGAGAGAGATAAGTGATCTGGGGTGAAAAGGTTATGACTGTGGCCAAAACAAATGAAGCAAAAGTAGGAAACTTGAGAAAGAAAGGGAATATGGTCCATTCATCTGCTGGCAACGGATTCGTATTTTTCATGTCTGCTCTTAACTAGTGAAACAATGTAAATAGATATAAGCTGCATGCCGGAGCAGTATTCTGGTTTGCGGGTATGAATAAAAGGCAAAGAGAGTGACATATTTGGACTTGGGGTGGCTGTAGCTCAGGAGGTAGAGCAGGTGTCTATCCCTGCAAAAACACACTGATCCCCAAGTCGCTCTCCGATGCATCCATCAGAGAGCGACTGTTAGATAGAAAGCACTTAGATAAAAAGAGCATAGAAAAAAAGTGCTTGAATGGGTGTGAATGGGTGAATGATGCATGCTAAGTAAAACGCTCTGAGTGCTCAATTAGAGTAGAAAAGTGCTGTATTAGATATTAGCTAACCTAACCACTACCATTTATTTGGATAGTAAGTTAAAAAAAAATGACAGGAGGCCAAGCTGGAGGTTGCAAAGATGTGGAGATTTTCATTGGGAGCGACCAGGATGGAGAAGATTGATGGACAGAAATGAGCATGAGTCAGACGGACCACTCAGGTTGGGCGGCTTGTGGCTGAGGACATGTGGAGAGGAGGGACAGTGGATATATTGGGCAAAGGATTCTGAAGGTGGAGCTGCCAGGCAGGAGGAAAAGAGGAAGACCGCAGAGGAGATTTATGGATGTAGTGAAGGAGGACATGTGGGGGGTTGGTGTGACTGAGGAGGATGCTTTGGAATAGAGTGAGATGGAGGCAGATGATCTGCTTTGACGACCCCTAAAGGGAGCAGCTGAAAGAAGATGAAGGAGAAGAAGGTGTTGTGTTGTGCGAAAAAAAACCCAAATGCTTTGTGAATGATTAAAAAAGATTTTGCACATTATCCTCTCAAGAGATCGGTTCTAGATCTCAGCATCACTCTTTCTTTTTTTTTAATGAAAAAAAGGGCAAATTAATTGTATAAAGTGATGTTTTTAACAAACTTTGTAAAAGTGCTGAGCTGGCACAAAGGCCTTCTTCTCTGCACCAAAACTGGCTGCTGGCAGACGAGCATTCGCTGGATTTAAAATTGGACTTAGCGGCCGCAAAAGTGGTCTTAGTCTGTTTTCAAGGTCTGACCACAGGTCCAGCAGGTGATTTTCAACTGTTGGCAACCGTGTGCACAGATCCTCCATCATTTTGTTCTTGCTGTCAGTGAGAGGCTGCACACTGTGCCCTGACAAGACAGAGAACATTCATAAAGTCTCTAAAACAGTCTCGGCAACCTTGACAGAACGCTGTGTGCATGTCCCCACCCCTTCCTCCAACACAAAAACCACCCCAGAAAAGTAGCCAAAGAGCACCTGCCACATTCTCTGCGCAAAGACGTCAATAAATCTGGCCACTAATGTACCGCAAAATCTTTTTTCTCTGACTCCCTCGCTTCCTCTGCCTCCAATATTAATGAAAGCCAGCTGAATGCTGCCACGGGCAAAGACAGAAACACGTTCTTTCCACTAAGCTAACATGAAAAAAGGTGATAGCTTCTTCCTTAGCTTCCTGAGTGGAACTGGAAGCCAGCTCACTTGGCCGGCGAGGCTTTGCTGCAGAGCCACGGGTTCGCATTAGCCGAGCGATAGGCAGGAATTGATGACTTTGAGAAAGGATATTGAAAGCCGCACAAATGAACCTCCCGGCAGCAGGAAAATAATTCTCAAGCTAAGTGATTAAAAGTTGCAAAGAAGAAAAATCATCTAATACCGCGAGTGAATAATAATGTGCGGAACCAGTATGGAAAATGTACTTTTCCATCACCAGCACTTCAACCCAGAAAAATAGGATAGAAAGGGTAGGTGGTGGTAGTGGTGATGGTGGTGGTGGGTGGGTTACGGCACGTGATGAAACCTTGGGGCTATTTTTAGAGAGCGCCTTTGCCTGCAACTCAGCAGTTGTAGCAATGAAAGAAACTCTCTATTCTGCATTCTTCTCCTAAAAGAAATTGTGATAATGAGGCTTCACCAGAGACCGCGTGTGCATTAATATTTGATCAATCTGAACACACTCGCATCACACGCCAGGTCTCACAATACTGTACACAACATATGCAATCAAGGAAAATATCAAAATGTGAGACGCTGTTGAATATTTCTGTGTGTGTGTGAGAGACAGAGTGTGTGCTGAACTCCCAGCCGCCCATCTCTTCGAGAACTAACATCAAATCATCAGGGTGTCTGTGTGGATCTGTGTGTGTGTCTTGATATACTTGGCCTATATCCTCTTGTGATAGTCACATGGCTTCTCTCAGACAGCAGCCATTTGTTACTGTCCTTTTAATCATGCTAATGCAACCCCGCTCTCCATCAGAGAAGCCGACCAAACTCTGGCACACATAAATTTGTGAGAACACACACTCGCATGCGTGCAGACATTAAAGGCGAAAAGAGAGAGAGAGAGAGAATGGAGTGCCCAGAGTCCCCAAAGGCGTATGAATATCTTAAGTGGAGAGTTCTATAACTCCGTATCTCCACATGCCCGTGGGCACACTTTTTACATGCGCCCGTACACGGTATTCGCGCAAATGGTCGTGCACATTGGCACGCGTAAACATAAGAAGAATACAAATCCGAGATGCTACAGTATTGAATCAAATTAAGTGGTAATTTCGTAGCACCGGAATGCTGCCGCTGTCTTTTCTCCGCTCCTTTTTCTCAAGTGCTCCACTTTATTAGTATTCTGCTGAGAAGCTACTCCGCTTTCTTCTCCGACTCTCCTCCTCTCCCTCGCTCTCCTCCTGGGAGTTGAGCCCAGTGCATGTTAAGTGATATGGCTTCAGAGCCTCACCGGCTGGGTTTGTGGGTGCCACATAACTCGCATGTATCCAGGAATCCAGGAAGTGGGGAGAAGAGGGTGGGTGAGGATTGGCGGGGAGAGGGGTTCCCTTTTAGTAAATCCACCCACCCGTGGAAAAATGATCAATCTCATGAATTTGCCAATTGGGAGTCGTTGGCCGATGAGCGGAGACAGAGGCAGATAATGAGAGAAATGAGGGTTGGGGGTGGGGGTGGGGGGCGGGAGTGACTACAGGGACGACAACGAGGGAATATTGAAAGTTATTGAAGGGAAGAAGGGGAAAAAAAGGAGGGGAAATTGAGCAAGTGTAAGAGAACGGATTAGGGAAGACAAAAGAGCAGGTGAGCCTTGATAGACAGAGATGCTTTAAAAAAACTGGGAACATCAACGTCTGCTCAGTTGTGCAGAGGGAGGGAAGGTGGAAGGGGGAGAAAGAAGAGAGAAATGGGGCATGTTTTTTCTCCCCTTTCACGCTTTGCGTCCCCCTGTCTGAAAGCCAGCAGGCCGTTTTGGCGGCAGTGGAGCAAGGTACATGTTTGGGGTTCTTCTTGTCAAGCGTGAGCAGGTCCCAGTGAGGTAGTGACAAGAGAGCGGATGGGGCTACGGGGTGGTGGTGGTGGTTGGGTAAGGCAACTGCAAAAAAAAAAAAAAAAAAAAAAAAAGGGAAAAAGAAGTGCCTGTCCTAAATTTAAGGCCTGGTATAGCCTTAGGGTGATTCCTACACTACTAGACAGTGTGGTATGTAAATGTCACAGGAATCAACAGAGCGAGAGGCTGTCTTTCTCTGTTCGTTTGACAGGACATGACAGGTCATGGAAGGGGTGGGGGTACATTTCTCAGCTGTGCTGGTGTCAACATGAACAGTCTGAGTTTGACATACCTGAGTAGGGTCGCACCTAAAATGCGACTCGAGGAAAGTCTGTGAAAGTCACACTGAGCAGAAATTCTGAAATACTCAATGAAACCACTCAGTTCAGTGCTTATTTGCCTGTAAACATACGGTGGACTTCCAGCATGAAATACCACTTAAGGTCAGGATGATGCCGGTCTTCCTGGTCAGTGTGCTTTGGATCTTTTTTAGAATAAGGCCATTGTTTAGTAAAATGCCATTTAGCCCATAAGCTAATGAGTGAGATCATGGTGGTTGCATCCACTTCTTTTGTTCAGTCTACGACTGTAGGAGACCCACGTTGTAATGTCAAAAGTATGTGGACACTTTTCACATACTGAGTTACTCAGACGAAAAAAACATCTCTTCCCTCTCTGTTCTAAGCCCCTCCCTCCATATTATAAATCATGGATGTCATACCGTTTTTTAACATCAAGATGAGAGTTCCCGCCATCATCATGCATGCAAAAATAACGGCTATAATGAGAAGGGGTGTGCCTGTGAAACCGTACAATCACTGGCTAACAACTTGTGATTGAAATATTAGCCAAAGACTATCCAGATAATCAATTTTCAAACATTGCATGACCAAGATTTAGAAAATAGACTTGATGAGCCTGAGCAGGAGCCATGTTTAAAGTGGTCAAGACAGAGAGACGTTTTTTCCTGTAGGGCTATTGCCACAGCTATCGCCATCTGATAGTTTGCACGTTTAAGGCACATTAGCTTTGGCTTCACTTTTTCCCCCCTGGCAGTTTTGTCTGTTTTTTAAAATACTTTGTCATCAGAATGGTCAAACATTTGGGTAGAATTTCTGACTGCAGAATGGCTGTGGTCATTTTTGGCATAAACTGCCAGTGAAGGAAATTAACAGTGAATAAATTATCAGCATTAGTCCAAATGAATGTTGCGCTGGTATTCATTTAATCGTGTTTTTGAAAAATATCTTTTGTGATCAACAGAATGACCCACCATTAGAGGCTTTTTAAGAAACAAAAAAAAAGAGCGTTGCTAAACAAAACAAAAGCAGAGCTTAACAATTAAAATTACACATCAAGAGTTTTCCTCTGTATTACACAGAAAGGTTCGAAACACGGATGGGGCGGGTTGGGTCTCTCTTGCATCCACCGCTCAAGTCCACTAACAGTGAACAAAGCTGACTATATTCAGCTGGAGTCAGAATAAGTGTGCAGCATGTGTGACCTTAAAGAAGGGAAGTTTGGAGAATCGCAGCGTAAGGAGTAGAGAGTGAATAATTCTTTAAAGTGTAGCCTGGGGCGCATTAGCATACTGCGCTAGCTGTTGCGGCGACACGTGGCAGTTTTTTTTTTTCCTTCGTTCTTTCTTTTTTTTTTTTTTCCACGGCGCTTTTAGCACACCCCGTTTGTCAGAGGGAGGCATCATCCTTTATCGGCACATTTCATGTTTCCCAGAGGACTCTGTGAAGCGGGTGATATTATTGAGGAGCGCTGAGCCTTATTAAATTCCCAAGCATATTACCAGTCTCTCTCTCTCGCTCTGTCTGTGCGTCTCTCACTCTCTCATACACACTTGCATCTCTCACTCTTTCCCTACCACTCTCTTAATTTGGCTGCACACTCCACTGTAACTCAACAGCCGCCCTCCTATTCCATTCTCAAGAGGAAACAAAGGAAGTAAATACATATTATTACTTTTTTTCCCCCTCGCTCATCAGGTATTAACACAGCATGCCCTTTCGTGGCTCCAGAACCTCATATGACTCACTTGCTTCCTCATTGTATATGCTATACTGCAGCCTCATCTGCTCTGTCCTAGTCTTAGTGAATTCTTTTCATCGCAGGACAAAGACAATGCTAATCTTTCATCCAGTGAACTGGATAGAAAGCGAATTCTCTGTCAGCTTTGTGAGAATTAAGTTAGGAGTCATCAAAAGGGTTTTTTTTCCTTCCTTTTCTGATCTATCTGTGTGCATGGAAAGTGATAATTCCAGAGTACTATGAGTTTAATATCGCGGTACAACCACTGCAACTGTAACTTCTTTCTCTTCTGCGTTCTCCATGATAACGCTTTTAATAGAGCTCAAATCGTATCTGGTCTCAACACATGACAGGAGAACATGTGAGCGTGATCTGTTGTGGTTATAATGGGGATGAAGCGAACATACATCTTCATAGCCCGTGCACAGAGCTGAAACTTCCAGAGCTCTCTATTTCCTTATATATTATTTGCTTAGGCCAAGGGAATGCGTGTGACTGTGCGCCAGGCATATTTATCAAACAAGGCTTTTGCCATTTTTTTTGACGCTGACACGGATGGTGATGCCTCTGTCTACCTTGCTGCAAGCGAAGCCTATTTACATATGACCTTGCGTTCAGCAATTGGTGAAACGGGGATTCGCAGAGTTTTATTTTGCTGAAATGATGTGCTTTTACCTCGGATGTGACAGCAGAATATGAATATGAAAATACGAAAGGAGCAGTTGAGTCAGCACGGGTCGTGATATTCATGAGGATTAGACATAATGTGTTTACTAGCTTGGCTGCTGATGTTACTGTATATTATGTCATTGGACTGTACGGCACGTGTGGGTTTAAGACTATTTACATTTACATATATGTGGCTCATTTCACATGTAGCACACATATTGTTCCCTACGTATGAATTAGAAGCTGTCACTTAATACTAGTACAGGTTCGACAAATGATGTGAAAATAGTAATTTAACCTCACCGGGGAAGAGTACGTGTACTATCGCTATGTGCAAACGTCTTGAGCAACCTCATCTCATTTCTCTGCTTTGTTTCCAAGGAGCCAGACTTTCCTACAATTGTTGCTTGTAGTAGTCTTGTAGCCCCAAGCGATAGTTTTTTGGTCTTTTAAAGTTTCTCTTTAGACATTGGCTGCTTTTTCACTCAATTTAAGTCCCGTGTATGTGACCATTTTCAGAAAATGTCTGTTAAACTAACTCACACTAACCTATGAATAATTCAAGCTTTAAAAGGGCACTTAACTCAAGGGATGAAGCAGTGTTGTGTCTACATATGACTGCAGACAACTGACTGGTTTAAATTGTATCTTTTAAATTGTGTATTTAGGCACCTTATTACTAACATCCCATTTCTTTAGTTGAATCTGTGAAGAAATCAAAGAATAATACAGTTTGACAGACATGAAATGGTACTTTTTGTACCGACAAAGGGGTTCCCAAAGAGATATTCGCTGAAAACTTGGCATATTTTGGCATGGTGTGCAGTCTGTCCTTAAGAAATGTGAGACAACTGGACAAGTGCATGGCAGACCTAAAAAACTACCTAAAGTAGATGAACATATCTGAAAGTTGTGTCCTTAAGAAACAGGAAAGACCAGACACAGGAGCTTAGAGATGCATCTGGCTCTTACATTAATCCATCTAATATTTACTAAAGCTTTCTCAGAAATGGTCTCAGTGACATGTGGCTCACGTGGCTGTCAAAGAAGCTGTGCTGGAATTATGAACATGGATACAATCAGATTTTGGTACATGTGGTTATGAACAGATGAAGCATTTGATTGGCAAAAACCATGGCATCATTTTTCAACACTGATCCCAAACACACTGCTAAAGCAGTAAAAGCATACCTGGATAGAAAAACATAAAACTACTATCAGTCGTGCATTGGCCTCCCCAGAACCAAGACCTCAGCATTATTGATCACACAGGGATCATCACAGTCATCATCACTTTGGATGTTGTTTATGGCATGTATTGAAGAATAAAGATGGTGGAAAAAATATTGACTTTTAAGCTGGTTAGAATAGCACAGACTCTGTTTTTGCCTCATATATTGTCTTTCCATTTATGTATTTTTTTCAATAAATCACTCTTTTGTCCGATTTTACTAGCAAAAGACAAGGAAATGAAGGGCAGCTCAAGACATTTGCAAAGTTTTTTATGTGCACATGCAAGAGAGACGATAAACACCAACGTAAAGCATGGCTGAAGAAAAGGTAAGAATAAGAATACGTGGCATACGGTCGATGAACCATAAAACAATACTTGGTCTGTGTCCCTCAAAGAAAATCAAGAGCGGGAGGGAGAGAGTCACACGCTTTAAGAATTTCATCATTTTGGGAGAGTGTGTGTGTGTGTGAGACAGGGCTGTCGAGACTGCTTGATGGTATGAAAATTTGATGCAGAAAATATCCTGTTGGCGCTGCATTTTTAATGGAGACCACGCAGATGCAGGAATTATCTTCAGAATGCTCCCTCTGGCCCCCAGTACCACCTCATGCATAGCACCCAAACAATTCTGCACCTTCAGGACAGACTTGTATGGATTTGCTTCGGGTATTTCAATCATTCTTAGAGAAGTTCTATTTGTCCCCTAAAACATTGTCTCTGACGAGTGACAGCTCACAGGAATCATCGCAGAATCCACAAACGCTCCATCACTCGTCAGACGGCTGGTGTTTTGGTGTATATTTTTCTGTTCTCTATTCAGTTGTTGGAAAATGAGTCTGGCCTCTGGGGCTTTATTGCCCTAATCTGCAGTCCAGCCTGCACTTCTCCCACTGGTGATTGATATTTGGAGACATCGGTGGGACAAAAACAGTTTGAGTTCTGACGCTCATGAAAGACCCATCAGCTCTGTCGTCGATCAATGTGAATAAATATTTCCCACAACCCAGAAGCATTAGAATCAAGGACGGGAAAAAAAGACAGACAGAGGAAAGAGGAAAAATCAATTGGTCCAGAGCTTTGCTAAAAAGGGGGTGGGGAGGCATGGTGGTTGGGGAAAAGGGGGTTGAGGGGAAAAAAAAGAAAAGAAGAGGCCTGTCAGGCTGGGTGAATAATGAAGCATGTTTTCAGTGCTTCAAAGGCAGAGGAGAAAAGGCATAGTGAAGTCATGTTATGGACTCTGTGTCATTTAATGTCACTTTATTTTTGGCTCATATGATACTCTATTAAAGTACAGAATGCTGAGGTGAACGCGAGGCTTTTGAACTCTCTGGCATTAATTTGCGGTTCTCAAGTGGCTCTTTAAGGTTCAATCAGTAATATTTGCACAAAGTATCAACAGGAGTTCTCAATAATTGCATATCAGTGTCAAGTTAGTGCTCTGCTCCTGCTTTTTTTAGGGGCTTTCAAATCTAACTGGCTCTGTGTATTCACTGAAGTGCTCCCCACCTTTGTCCGTGACCAAATGCCCACTGAACTAGCCACTTATCTTTGCAACATTTGAAAGAGACGCTTTAGACTGTCAGTTGGACACCTGTTAAGTAAAAGCCCTTTAAATGGCTGGTTTAAGCAACATGAGCTATGCTATCAATAGTAGCTAAAAGGCTGTTTTTCCATGTCCTTAACTAAATGCCAGCTTACAGTTGCATCACATTTACATTTAACATTCATTCTATTCTCACTTACAACTGTTTCCTAATAAAAGTGTCAGAATTCAAACTTCAAAGTTTTCTGTAGTTACCTGAGTTTATGCTAGAGTTGCATTATATTAGAATGTATTTTTAAGATATTGCTAAGCTATTAGTGCAGCGTGTTAGCATGGTGGTTAGCACTAATGCTACACGTCAAGAAGACTGGGTTCAAATGCAGTTTCAGAGGGTGGGACCTTTCTGTGTTCTCCCCGTATCTGTCTGAGTACTCCGGCTCCTTCCCACAGTCCAAAGACGTGGAGTAAGGTTAATTGGTGATTCTAAATCTAAATTGCACACAGTGTAAATTTGAATACCTCACGATCCTTGACTTGATAAGAGCCTTGGATTGGATAGTTTGGAGTGCAGGTCAACACCAGCACCTTTGGTGTGTTCTTGGTATTTGTGTGTCACGTTGTCCTAGAGAAGCTGTGCTTGGTCTTCAACATTCACAAGGCTTTCTGCCAGAACGTTGACTTTTAATTATTTACCTTAGTGGTTTTAATGTAAGTGTACGCAATGTGGCTTTCCACAGAAAGAGCTGAGAGGCTAAACTGTTTCTATCATGCAATATATGTGACCATTTACCCAGTTCAGCTGAAAAAACTGCCTTCGTCCTTCTGTAATGATAGCGTTTCTATCCCACATCCATCAACTTAGACAGTAGATGTTCACTAGTGGCTGCCCACCTGTCTGTACTTCATCTGCCTGCGAAATGATTGTCTTTCTTGCTATCTTTCTATCTCATGCACTCTCTTTATTTTGATAGGGGATCCATTTGGTTTAAATTGACTCATTTTGTCAGTGGGAATCGGAGCAGAGAATCTGAAGAGGGAGAAACAGCCAAGGCTGCTTTGATCCCTCTGACAGGCAGCGTGAAAAGTGCATTTCATAAAGGATGTTCGCCTGTGATGAGCCCGCCAGAGTGACAAATTGGGCCCCTGGTGCTTTAAATAATACACTATGTATGGCTCCAGCTGTGGCACTATGTTCTATATTGCTAAACTGGCCAGTTAAAAGAGGTGTGCTTTGCGAGTTGAAGGCAGGGCATCGGTAGCAATTTAAATCCAGAGCAAGTTTCACTTCCAGTCTGAGCCTTTTCTTGTTCACCAGTGTGACGAGTCCAAATGTTAACGTGTCACATGCATTCACGTCTAGATTTGGAGATGCAGGGACGGAAAGCAACTTTTAAGCGAGGACTAAGAAGAACCTTGCTGTCTCCCTGTGGCACTTATTGCTGAAAAGACATGTGGTGATGAAAGTTTAAAACGTGGTGTGCCACTGTTACAGACACTCCCCTCAGCTGGTGACGCAAAAGCACCGGATAGAAATGCCTGGATTGACGCTTTGCTTCTTCCTCCTGAATAATTTGCTCCAACATGCAAAACCTCTAGGGAGAAGACACGGGTACTGCACACGCAGCTTTCCAGCTGTGCGTTGCGGTAATATATGTTACATTTCAAATGAGAAAAAAAGTCACAAAGAAAAATATCACACAGACATATGCTGTGCTGACGACAGGTGTCACTGTGCCTCATTCATCTTAACCAGTGATGTCAAACTCATTTTACATCGTGGGCCACATACAGCCCACTTTGATCTAAAGTGGGCCAGAAACTCCCCATCTCTGTCCGTCTAAAGAAGTCTAGTTACACATGGAATCCTTGAGATATCTTAATATAAGAAAAAGTAGTGCAGATTCAGTGTTTTCTACAAGATAACAAAATGTGCTGTACTTAATGAAAGAAATATGTCAGCTCGACTCCTAAATTGTAAGAAATAAACCTGTAAAATTATAATAAAAAGTGTATCCATGTGTGCAATGCATAGTGTGCAGTGGTTACACAGTGTTATTTTTTGTTTTTAAATGCATCACCTAATTACTTTGGTGTAGCATGAATGGGCAAGTGGGAGGTCTTTATCAGCAAAGATAAGGTGTTAAAAATTTTAAGAATGCAGTTAAAAGTCCAATATTTCCAATAATGCTGTTCAATGGGGCCCGATTGCTGTCTTTATTGGTCCAATTGTGGCCTCCGGGCCATGTTTGGTATCTCTGATCAAAACTCTTTGTTTGCCTCTTGTATCATACAGATATTCACATGCAACAGATACATACTGTCAACCAACCCCACCATCTCTCCTCTTCTCTGGATGCACTCCATAATGGAGGAATCACCAGTGAAAATCTGGAGGTGGTTTGACCCACAGTTGAGTCTCGAGTCAAAAGATAGATTGCGAATAAAGCAGGCGACAGCACGGTGCCTCACTGCAGAAGCAAATCCAATATATTGCTCCAGAAGGGAACAAACTGTGGCCTATCTGCGAGATAGTCTATAATCCAGGACACCTTGGCGTTATCAGGCTGTATCGCTGTGAGCTTCAGCCCGAGCAAGAGTAGCTGGAGAGTGTTTAAGGCACTCAAGAAATCAAAGCTCTCCATTCCCACTGAGCTCTTCTGTTGAAATAAGTGACTTTTTGTCAGTGCACGGTACATCTGGATATGTTTTGTACATATAAGCAGTATGCAGAAGTGGCTTATTAGGACCTTTTCACTAGATGTCTGCCATAGTCTAGGATGAGGCCTTAATGCTGTCACTGAGGCTTTCGCTTTCATTCTTGAACACTCAAACACTGCGGGAGGTTTTGCACAGCAGAGGCACCCTGGTCAGACTCAAGGATACATTAAAGAGGTGCTGGAGAACCTATTTGCTGACTGGCACATCCTTTTAGCACTTTCATCAGGGGCTGCACTCTGCACAGCCATTTGTTGCAGTTTGTTTTTTAACCTTCCCAGTAGGTGTTCTGCCTGTTCTGCGGGGGAAATTCTCCAAAATCTGTCTGATCGCTTGTTTGGTTTCCCAGGTCATTAAAGTGTAAGACTATGTCTTGTAGCATTACTACATTCACATATCTTTAAAAATAAAAGTCAAACTAGAGGGAAAGGATAAGTAGCCAAAACGACATACAACGAGATCCCATGGGACACAGCAACAGGTGTCCCAACCAATCAGATCATTATCACATCATTTTCTAACCTTTATTATAAAAGAAGATTTTGAATCTGCTATTAGTTTAACGTGCACAGTATTCACCGCCCGCTCAGAATTGCACTCGCTAATAGGCTCGGCTTTCCAAAAAAAGGAAAAAAGAAAGAAAGCCAACTTTTAATCCTCCTTAAATCAGCAGAACCTGGTCAGCTCTGTTTCCCTTCAGAGTTTTTTAGGTAGAACACAGAAGTCCATCATGTTTTCAGGACCTGCTGAAACACCGAAAACAAATCCCTCTGGGAAACACAGGCCCCAGATAATTTGCCTTTCCTGCCCCGGAGTGGAGCTCACTTTGTCTGTTTATGAGCCTACATGGTGAAAAACTGAAAGCCTGTCCCTTTAGGTCAGCATAATTACACCCTCCACATTTCCACCACTAGCTTTCCATTAAGGTGGTGACTCACCATGCCCGGCTCACTCTGGCCTAGAATGTGCTAGCAGCTGAGAGCTAATTACCACACACAGGATGACAAGAATGGTAGATAGTAGGTGTTATTTGGCTGACTCACAAGCTAACTAGCTCGCCTGCTGCTGCTAACTACTTATTACAAGTGGAGCCTTTGTTTCAGACATTTCGTGCGGAGATTACTTATCTGGGCTTTTTTTTTTCTTTCGGTCTTTTGTTATTTCAAATAGGGTCATTTATTTTTTTTAAATAAAGATGACGCAATGCATGAACACAATCTGAGATATGTGGGTCACACCGAATCTTTCTACAAACGGGATGAATAATTCTGACGTGCACGCGTCCTCGCCACGTGGTAAGATATTGTACTTTCTCTTAAAGAACGTGCGCTGAACATGAAATGTGTTCTTTTTAAACCGTATCAGATAACTATATAGATTTTTTTTTTCTCAAATGTCCCCATCTTCTGAGCAGCAGCCTGCTTATAGTGTGTAGCTCTTTCTCCATGTGGACCTCCAGTACGTCCATGAAATCCTATGACTTAGATGTTTTTTTTTAATAGTACAGTCACTAAAAAAAAGCACAAATCACAGAGTTTTCTTTTTTCTTCTTCTCTTTTTTTTATTTTAGGGAGGATTTAATTGAAATTGTATTTTGACAAATAACCATTTAATGGTGTAAAACAGGCTATTGTGTGAGTGTGTCTGGGAGTGTGCGATAAGAGTAACAGTGGAGGGGAAGCAATGACACTTCTTTTTCTAAAGACTGGAGAGAGAGAGAGAGAAGGGGCAGCTGGGATGGAGTGTGTGTGTGTGTGAGAGAGAGAGAGAGGGGGGAAAACACACATTTTTAACTGATTTAAACCCTCGCTAACACTCTCGCAGCTGCCTAGCGAGCTCTTGCCATTTTGTACACCGATGTGCGTTCTTGTGTCCGCCCTGTTAGGTGACGTAGCACGCTCGTCTTCTCATTTTAGGCATAACCCGAAACGCTTCTGTGAAGTTTGCTACGGCGGGAAAGAAATCGCCAGCGCCTGTGTGAGCGCGCTGCTGTGTTGTTGTTTTATCGGTTGCTAGCATGTGCTGCATGTGTTCACCATAGCAGAGCGGCTAATTCTAATCCTCACACGGGGCTTCCAGAGTGTTCTGTGTGAGCTCAGAGTAGCATGCTGGGGAAAATGGTGGTAATACTTTATTATATATCGTAATTGGGTGTTTTTCAAGCGGAAACAAACTGCGTATAAGAATGTGTTGAGTCGCAGCTTGTAAAGGTGATTATAACTGCTACAATGCTAATATGAAGCCCGATGAGAAAATCGCCTTGTTGTAAGATTCTGGGTGTGCTGGGCGTAGCTTGGAAGCGTTTTTGAGTTGTTTCAGTAGACTTCAGTGTGTGTGTGTGTGTGTGTGTGTGTAAATGGCAGGAAGCCAGCATCATCAGTCTTATTAGGAGCGTGGATGAGTCACTCGCCTCCTCTCCTCGCCACATCATCTTGCAGTCGCTCTCCTTATAGATAGTTGGGTCAGAAGTGCACAGATGACACAGTTTGTTGTGTCTACATTTATGTATGTGGCTTTTACCTGAGAGAGAGAGCGAATATGCTCCCAGCCAAACATGACAACCACCTGCTGTACAAAGAGACTTCGCCTGTGCTCGTATGCGCACTTGCACACAAGTCTGCGTGCTCGCAAGATGAATGAGGGAGCGTGACAGGCTGGGACGCTTTATTTATGGGGGTCTTTGGCTTTGAGTGCTGAGTGTTCAAATGGGCCGAGAGAGGCAGAGACCCAGGGAGGGAGAACATGTGCAGAGGGTAGGGGGAGAGCGCGAGGCTGCATTTGATAATTGGCTGAGAGATCGTCACCAGAATGAAATTATGCTAGTTAATCTCTCCTGAATTAATTACCTCAGGAGCAAGCCACAGTACATTCATTATTGCGGAAAGAGTATTGACCCTGCTGAAAGAGAAAAGCAGTCCATATCATACCCATAATGCCTACTTGCGGCGTTATTGTAGTGCTTGTTAGCATATAGACTGCAGGCTGCAAACATGCAATGGAAATGAAAGCGGTGATATCTTCTACCTGTCTATACGGTGACCCAGAAAAAGATCCTCCCATAAGTTCTCGATGGCTTTTTGTGTATATCTTTTCAAATGTTTACGACATTGTTAACCACAGAGGTTAGGTATCTAGGGAATTGAGGAAAAGGGAGGCCACAGCTCACTGCGAAACCTGATCAGAGCTTTATGCTCATGTCTGAATGTTTTCTCTCCCCTCTTACTGTCAGGTTTTCCTCCAGCTTGTCTTGCACCTCTCAAGGAAAGGTTTTGGTGGTGGTGAGGCAGGGGCCGATCCAGAATATTCCTTTAGTTGCTCTTCCCAGGTAGTAAATACTTCAAGAGGCACAGGGAGGTGCAGAATACACCTGCTGCCACATTCAACAGCTTTCCTCCAACCGGCCTACGAGCAGCACGGCTAAGGCAGAAAGATGTCGGTTATGAAGAAAAAGGGCACATGTGGGTCAAGTAGGCTCAGGAAGAGTGCCTGATTTGCATAAAAGTACTAATAACACTACTAATAACACTAATAGTCATTTGTAGAACGGTAATTACAGGATGGGAAATTTGTTATTTTATGCTCTTTCGATCCAAGCGGCCTCCCACTTGCAGGATTTTAACTGGGGGGGTTAGATGCCACTGAGAGGGGTGAGAAAAAAAAACAAAAAGAAGTATCCGCTGTTGATGTTAATGCCGTCAATTAATGCCGCTGCCGCCGGCGGCGCACACCACGTCTCGGGTTCTCAAAGGTCATTACTCCCCAGGACTTCCCTTTTTGTTCTCGTTTTCCCCTGCGCCGCTGCTTATCTTCCATCCCTCCTTAATTGTCTGGCAAACATCTCAGCAAGAGAAAGACAAATATCGCTTTTTCCTGTGGATATTGTTCTGTCTGAACTCGCCGTCGCCGCGTTAATAATTTAGCACCTATTCCTTTTTCTCGCCGCTTCTCTCTCCCAGGAACATTTCCTCCCTCACGTTATTTTCTCCTTTTAGACCCTTCTCCCTCTTTCTTCTCTTTCTTTCTTTCCTTCTTTTTTTGCTCTCCATTTCCTCCCTTTTACCCCCCAACCTCCATCTCTAACCCACCTTTGGTTGGATCATATCTGCAGCTAGGGCTGTCTACCCATCTGCCTTTGATGCTGAGGACCTCTCAGCTTCAAGGCAGTGCCACAGGGGCCCTGCAAAAAAAAAAAAGTGAGACCGCCAAACACGGAGAGACTCGCTCTGTGCCATAATTAGTCGGCAAGTTTTCAGCTAATTAAACGGGACCCTATTAGAGGCGCGAACGAGTAGAAAGAGGGAAACAAGAAAGACGACTGCTGAGCAACTGTGGGGGGAACGCTAGCTCTCTTTGGTGTTGTTGTTGTTTTTTTTCATGCTTGATCCCCAACTCGGGCTCATTTGTTCCACTTTTTTTTGTCTCCTCGTACCCCTTTACACTTGTCCCCCCTTTTTTTTTTTTTGCATTTTTCCTCACAGACACCAAAGCGTTTCCAAAAGCTGCTCCAACGACACCCGGCAACGTACGTCGTCACTGTGCGCCGTGATTGCAAAAATAGAAAAGTCGATACAGGGAGGGCCTTTCACCAGGGCTGCAGGGCAATCACATGTCCGTTTCTAGGCTAGACTCTGCTCTCACACACAGACACCTTCTTCAAGGCCCTGAAATCTTTCTCTTATCTCTTGTCTTAATCGAGAAATTGAAATCATGTGGACGGGTGTAAATGGCATTTGGGAGGTCACAGCCTTCTTTTTTTTGCCTTCTTAATAAAGGAGAGTGAGACAGAAGCACATTAGATTGAGTTAGAAGAGAGGTGAGTGGTGCCTCGCATCTGGCTGCACACAGGACCTCATTGTCTAGAGGAATAATCCGAAGCTTGAAACGGGCTAAATTAAGGCTTTGGATTGATGAGTTAATGTGCGCTTGCTAGAGCAGACATGGAGTGGCATACCAGGAACTATTTACACTAGACCACATATTCTGTTTTATTCTTCTGGCCTTTCTTTATCCTCCTGCGATCTCCCCCCCTTTCCTGTCTTTGCTAATGTCCTCAATTCTTCCTCATCTCCCCCTTGTCTCCCCTACTCTCTTCTCCTCTGAACTGCTCTCTTTGGCAGTGTGTTTGGCCTGTGACGGCCCAGAGGCAGCCATGCTGTCTTCTCCAGTCAGTCTGCTGTTTTTCCTTCTCCCATGCCCCGACCCTGCTATACTCAGCACACACACACAAACACACACTCTCTATCACTCTCCTTTATTCTCTTTCTGCCTGTCCTTCGCTCTCTACATCATCCCTGTCTGCGTCTTCTCCCTCATGCCCTTCGCCTCCTTTTTCCGCTCCGACCCCTATCTGCTATCCAGCCAAGTGCAATGTCTGTCAAAGACACAGAGTAGACACACATACAAAGAGAAAAAGAAGAAAAAAAATGCATGCAGGCGCATCATCTCTATTTTATTTCCTCATTTTCCCTCCATCCCTTGCTTTGGCTTTTTGCGTTGAATCTGCTGGCCAGAAATGAGAAAGCCTCAGAGATTGTTGCAGAAAAAAAAGTGACCATCACATGAACTCGCTGACACGCTGTAGTGAAAACACGCAATACGCTACTCTGACACAAACAAAACAGAACAAATTTTAATCTGTAAAGTGTGTGCAAATGCCCGGACAGTCTGGCGCTCTGTTTTTTTTCTCTTTTTTTCTTTTTTTTTTACTACCACTGCAACATCTTAGCAAGCGCTAAAGACACCGCATCAAATCGCTACTGTACCCAAGCAGCGTAGGCTCTTTGAAATACCCAAAGTGTAAGCTAGTCAGCTGATAGGGGTGGCTGACTAAAGAAAAGCCGCAGCTCGACGATTGGTGCAGCCGCTGGCCCACTTTCAGCCTGCTTCTTTTTTCCCTGCACAGCTGAAGGAGGTCTTCTTTTTATACCCCTTAAAAATGTGCGCGCAGCATGGGGCGCTGACATGTCAGAGCGTCGCTTGTACGGAGGCATCTCGGCACTTTTGTTCCTCTTCTGGCTCTTGTCAATCCCCGAGTCATTATCGGCACTCCTCCCTTCATCCTTCAGAAGCCTCCTTTTGAGCGAATGTAAGTCGTGGCCATTATTAGCAGACCAGCCTCCACTCGGCTGAAAGTTCTTGTCTTCCAGCCATGTAGAGAGTGGGCATCCACACTAGTTTTCTAGCTCTGGATCCCCATATAAAAAAGCAACAACAATAAAATAAAAGGTCTGAGCCCTAGGGATGTGACCCAGGATGGAGAGGCCTCCTTGTTTGGCTCTCAGTGTCGCAGTAGGCTTTTTTAACACGCCAGATCTGACCCACTTGCATTGTGTCGTATGGTGGTCAGCAAGCGTGGGTGCGGAGGACGTTTGCGAATATTGTAGCAAAAAGCCAGCGACTCTGCTGTGTGGGCTCAAGGGCTTTTCCTTTGAAGATAGTCTATACGACCTCATTTCTGAATTGGCTCTTGAAAGGGCCCCGTGTGTGTGTGTATGGAAAGCAGCACAGCGCGTCCTCTCCATTGAAACAAACTGGCAATAATTACACTATTTTATTTTTCAGCTTTCATTGTTCAGATTTACATCCTTAAGATTTCGAGTGAGTAGGAATCGAGCGGCCCAGTGTGGGCTCATAAGTGGGAAAATGAAGGAATAATGTTTCTTTCTCTTCTCGGTAAGATAAACAATCAACGTGATGGTAGATTTCATTTAGCACTGCCTCAGCCAGCAGGTGGAGGAACTACTCTCAGCTGAACCCGGCTCCAGCGCACTTATTTGTCCAAAGCTAAAGGACAGATGGATTTAAATGGTTTCATATTGATGGTCCAACCTCTGGGGGAGGTCACGCTCGTGAAGGGAGAAAGAGAGAAGAAGAAGGGGAAAAAAAGTATTTTTGCTTTGATATAGCAGCCCAATTCATTAGCTCAGTCGGAAATGTCTTCATTTTTAGCCAGCCTGCAGAGTCAATGGACCATAGCTAGAAAATCAGCCTCCTTTCAGCGTGCACAACACACTGAGCACCGGCTAACTACCTCAGCATCTCACTGCGCAGGGCGGCAGAGACGGTGCTGCTGAAGGTTGACTGCTTACCCACGAGAGCTGGAGGTAGCGAGTGGTCTTCCCTGCCCTGCTGTTTTTTTGTTTTTTTTGTGGAGTAGTTTGCCTGAATGTGAGTGAGTTGAGAATCCAGTTGGATGAGCATTCAGGAGCAGGGCCACGAAACGGGCCCCGAGAGAGCTGCTGTGCATTGTGGGTAGCTTAATGGCTCAATCCTATGTGTAAATGAGCGAGACAATCAGTACTTGGTGTCCACTTATCTCCTTGATAGCTGTGAGGCAGGGAAAAGGAAGGAAGGAAGGGAGGAAGAAAACACGGTGCCGATCTGAAGCAAAGGTTATCATTTGCATCACACATCAGCCGCCATTAACTGTGATTGCGCTCGCATCTATTTCACTTATTTTCCACGCCATTCTTCTAATTTCTTTAGCTGCTTACAAGTCATTAGGCGCGAATACTTGTATTGTGAGCCCTCAGACGTGGAAAAATAACCCAAAGATTTGTTTTATTTGGTTATTTGAGTTTCTTATTGCCGAGCGGCGCTTACGCCCCTGAGGCTTTGTCTATATATTGACTAGCATTACACAGTTGACGCCGACATGAAAACAGACCGCAAACAGATCTTTAACAAAGATAAGCTTCCGAGAGCGTAGGAATGGCACTCTTGAAGTCCTATCAGATGCTTTGCTGTGAGGCAAATTTCATAGTGGAACAAGTGATTTGTTTGATGAGGCGAAAACCAAATCAGCAGGACTTTAGAAGACCCTCATTTCTGTGTTATCTGTCTCCCCTTTCTTTGCTGTCCTTGTCTCGGCTGCATTCTGTCCTCAGTCATGTGTCTGCTCTGCATAAAACTTTTTTGTGCCGCTGTCAGCGTGTCTTTTAGTTACAGTTTGAAGGCTGCTCAAGGTTTCTCTTGCAGTACATATAATATATATATATATATATAAAATGCGTGACATAAAGGCATAACGATTGATTTCAAATTTTTTTTGTCTTTTACAGGAGAAAAAGAGCATTAAAAGTAAGCCATGGTCCAAACTCTTTTATTTTTCATTTCTGTTGTTGTTTTTCTTAAAGGTAAAGGCATGCTTGGCTTGGTTTGCACTCACCTTCGCTTTTGCTTGATTTTTGGGTTTCCATACTTTCCATCAGGTCATGAATAAAAAGACATTAACACAGCATCTCTATAACACCGGCACTTGTGTTACCTTTGGCACTGTGTAGCGTCTAAGCATTCGGGATCCTCCTTTTCTTCCTTCCTTATGGTTTTGGTCTCATATTGAACCAATTCATTAGCTCTGCTTTGCATTTGGGTTAATATATTTCACAGAGTCTGACAGTAGCTATTGACAGAAGGATATCTGTCCAACCTGTTGTCCTGATTTAGCACTGTAAGCACATAATTTGCTTTCTACAATAATGCAGTAGACGTGGTTAATCTGAGGCCAGCGCCCTGCTAGGCAATTTGTTAAGACTCCTATTACGGAATTTAAGAGGATATCAGAGTGCTTGAGCCACGCAAAGCTATTAAGCTACTTAGATCAGAGCATGATTGCCGTCTGCCAATCACCAAAATAAGAAAACAGGCTCTTGTCGGTGCTCTCTTCTCCCAAAAATCCTCAGCCGCACGATTATTAGAGACACACACAAGCACACTCCCACACAGAGCAGGCTTAATTTTGTGTCTTTAAACACACCGAAAGTGTAAACTGACCTCTTCTCTTCTATCTTCATCGCTGGTCCCCTCTCCTCCCTTCCCCTCTCAGCACAAGCGCGTTTTGAAGCATGACATTATTTCAACTCTGATTCACGCCACAGTTTTTTTTTTTTTTGTTTGGGGCTGTTGTCGTACCAGTGGAGTCTTCTCTGTTTTTTTGGTTTTACTTTTTTCTGTCATGTGGTATGGGTTCTGCATGAAAACGAGAACAACCTCTCTCCGTAAAAGCCTTATTGGACTCACTAGGGATGAAAAATTGGAACTCAGATTAGCTGTGGAAGTGGGTGCCTGGCAACCATCGTGACCAGTTTCTATTGTTTTCTACCTTCTTCATTAACATTCAGATGCGTTGATGACCTCATTAGGGAAAAAGTTACAGATTCACGCATCGAATGAAGGAATTCATGACAGCCCAATCATGTAACACATACCACAAACAAACACTTAGTGGTAGGAGAGTGTGTCATTACCATCGTTAGTTTTATCATTAAATAGCCCACTTTAGCAAAACAAGCAGCGTCACTTACTTTTGGTTTTCTCTTCTGCTTCTTCTAGACTCCCGGCCCTTGCCTGACGTAGCCATGACTGGCAAGTGCACCCGGGAATGTGACGAGTATGGCCACTCGGACTCCTGCTGGATGCCTGTGCACACGTCGCCCGAGCGACGGCCATCCAAGTCAACCACCACCCCCCAACAACCAAAGCTTTCTACTTTCATGAGCGGCAACGGCAGCGGCAGCAGCAGCGCCGAGCAGCCCGGCAGCCAAGAGACCCTCGCCATGGCCGCCATGGCCAACGGAGACCCCACCGCTGCTCACATGATGGGTGACCGCAATCGCAACCTGCTCAACAAGAAGATGGCCTCCTCCTCCTCCTCCTATGAGGCCTTCGGCTCGCCTCCCTATGGCTCACCAGGAGCCGGGGAGGAGGTGCTGGGCCACCCCACCGAGGAGATCCCCCTTGCACCTACTGGGGAGTACAAGCCCACAACATGTGGTACTCTGACGCGACGGGAGGTGTATCTGTGAGCTGGAAGAGCTCCTCATGTGTCACAACATGTGGCATTCAAACACAACAATAAGCATAGCTGCTTACCCACCACCATTACAGCTTTAGAAGCTTTTAGCCACACTTTCTCCAAAGACTTTTTTGCGACAGCTTCTTAATGAAAAATCCCTGTGGATATATAAACATAGTCACCGTTTTTTTAAAGTGCTAATTCTGGCCATTAACTGGACGAAAGGAGGAGGAGGAAGAACTGCTGAGGGCACTGATTCAACTCTCTTTGAGGTTGTTCTACTGGCGAGTCGGGCTCTTAGGACACAGTCTGCTGCCTGACAGTCAGTCTGTACAGTAATCAGCTCATTTTACATATACAGTGCATGCATGCATTAACCCCTGTTCTCATTAAGGGCCCCATTCCCTGAAGTTGACGCTATACAAAAGAGCCCACGTCGGTTTTTTTCTGTTTGTGTTTTTTCTAGAAACAAAGCTGTACATGTAGACTATTTTGACTTTACAGTGTGTCTGGATATGCCCTTTTTTTAAAAAATTTCAAAGAACAGTGTCTGGACATGATGTTTTGTGGCTGAAGTAATATACTGGACAAATTCATGGTCTCATGGTGTAACACGGACCACGGATTCTGTCATCTTTACTGTTTGTGATAAACGTTGCAGACCAAAAGTCAACCGCTTTCGAATCTTATAAGGAGGGGAAAGACTAAGCTTTAAATACTCGTTCCTCTCCCGATGTGGGAATTCGTGGATGGAAATGGGAGCCAATGCAGTTTGCTGCAGTAACCCCCATGGTTTGACTACAACCCTACTGATAGACTGACAAACTTTCAGTGACTGACTCTAAACTACCAGTGTGCACGCTCTCTACAGGAGTCACTCGTTGTACATAAACATCAGCTCATAGCAACAGCGCTAACCGCTCTCATTCCCTTTTGTCTCGCTACCTTTCCTCAGTCTCTCGTTCTTTGTCTTTGATTGGCGAGATTGAGACCCGAACCTTCCTAATAAATGCAAGATCTTACAGCCATCGTCTACAACCGCATTGGCTAGAGCAGCATGTGTGTCCACAATTGTACATTTCGGATCACCTTAGTGGGATGCTAGTATTTATACCAAGTTGTGATACTTACCCTGTTTTTCTCAAACACACACATGCAGACACACACATACAGAAAAGGCAGATTCATTTAACTGAGGCCGGTGGCACTGCTATACTGACTCACTGAAAATCCTGGGTAAGCACAGTGTGTGGCATGAGATTAAAATTGTCAAGGTTCAATGGAAACTGTATGTCTGTACGGGCCAGATATGCAGTATATAGTGTGTTTGTATAGGCCACTGTAGATGTACACCAATAATAGGCTGGGGGGAGGGGGGAAGCATACACATGGCCTAGTTGGTCCTAAAAACAGCTGCAAGTACAGCTTTTTCTAAAAACTGTTATTTTCTTTTTTGTTGTTGTTGTTGTTGTGTGATAGGACTGAGCAATAAATATCATAATGCACATGTGACCAACAAGCATCAACTTCTCTTTCTCTTCTTCTCAAGCCTTCGAGGTGACATTAACCCACAAGTGGCTGTCTAAGACCTGTTCTACCAGTAGTACATGCCGCTTCCCTTAGTACACGGCGAAGGCTCTTTGGGCATGAATGTAAGAATCAGCTCAATGGAGAACAATCAAAACGCAACTTCTGAATGAGCAGATTCCTGAAGGGTTTTGGATTACAGGCTGAACAATTTGGTGTCACAGTTAAAACCAAAAGCTTCGTAAGTAATACGAAGCATTCCCTTTTTTCTTTTTCTTTTATAACACGCAGACACAAAACAGAGAGAACTTTGCTGTAAGTACACGAAGAACTATTCTTTTTTTTAAAAATGAAGGTTTGAGTTTGAACGATAAGAATGTGATGTCTCAACAAAACATCCATTACACCCTCAGAGCTGATGCTTTATGACCAGTTAAACAGACACATAACAATGTTGAGATGTTGTGCCTCCCTGTCTCCAGTGACTTTTTTTTTTCTTTGCAGCTACAGAGGTGCAAAATCTCATGACTGTAATAAAGCAAAAGATGCAATGGAACTTTTTGTATGTTAGCAAAACCCCTTTGGTTTGACCGGAGATGCTTTTTCTTGCATTTCCGGTAATCTATAGTCTGTAAGTACTACTCGTTGTTTGAAAGAAAGTGCTCCTATACTTATCAACTGTATACATAAATACTTACTTTTTACTGCACGTTTAATGGGAACTTACTTCACTTACTGAGAAGGAAGAAGAAAAAAAACTGTAAAACAAAATGTACAAAAAAAATGTTATCCCTGTAAACACAGAAATTCATCGTTTTTGCTTTTGTTATACCTAAAAACACGAGTTACGTAGGACAACTTAGTACATCAATTTGGACTATGCTGTTGATTTATTTTACCCCCTCCATACATTTTTCATGCTTAATTTTCATTATTGTTTCACCTCGTGCTACAACAAAAACCCATATCTTTCATATGTTTTCTTTTTCATCAACTTTATACCTGAAGCTTTTGATTGCTTTTTTTAAAAAATACTCCTTTTTTATTTGATTTTTTTTAACTCACAGATATTGTTCCACAATAACAGTCAAAAGCCGTGAAAATGATCATCAGTATACTATGTGTTTTTTCTTTACCTGGTGCCACTTTGTATATTTAGAGTGCTTCTGAAAAAAAAAGAAAAAAAAAGGGAAAAAAAAGAAACATACAAAAAAAAAAAACTAGAGTGAATGCAAATATGCAATTGTGCCTTTTTATACCAATCGGTATGATTAAATGTTGGTTTGGAATGGTGCATAAACAATTCCGTTGACATGCAACACAAAAATAAATGGGGTGGCATTTAAGGACTGAAATACATTTGCATATCTTAGATGAAATCCCATGATGTCAAAGGCTTGTTGAAGGACGACCAGTCAAATGTCAGTGAGCCTGTAGGTCTAATAGTCAAACGGCTATTGCTCTTTGGGTTCAATTACCTTGTTGAAATATCCATTCCTAGCTTAGTGCATTACCGAATGAGTGCGGGTACATTCAAAAGTTGCTTGTTGGTAGAAATAATAACGATATAATGGATTTTTTTGTCGTGTTCCACTCATGTACATGTGTGACATCCGAGGTCAAGTAACCTTCTTTGTGCATGAAACAAGCTCTAGGACTGATTTTAGAAGCTTAGCAGGATAGAGAGCAGGAAAAAGAAATTTAAAAAAAATGCTTGGAGACATTTGACTGCTCAGAGTTGAGGGAGCCTAGAGATAAAAATGCTAATGTGACGGTTTACTAGGAATGGAAGTGTGGAGGGAAAAAGCTGCAAGGTAGAGTGGCTGACAGAACACACACCTCAGGATGTGCCATGCAACACAACACTCGTACAGAAAGATTTACAGTGTATGCATATCAGCAGATGATGAAACCCTGTCCTACAACTAAGCACGGTACAGGGTTCGCTATGGTGTTGCAAGGTGATGCCTTGCATTTCGAGATCAGATAAAATGAAAACAAAGTCTCTGTAGAGCAAGTGTCTGAAAAAGAAGCAGAAATGAAAGCAGAAGCACAGTCAACACCATATAATCTTTGAGTGGTGATAGACTGTTTTTATTTGGGGTAGTGGTACAAAAATCTGGACAATAGCAGGTGGGATTTATGTTGAAATTCTCTTTGTTGCTACCTGAGGTATGTGTTCAGTCTGTGCTCTGTTCTATACGTATAGCATTCACAATGTGTAATGAGATTTGTAATATTAACCATTACTATTTGTCCTGCGACTTGGATGTTGATATAGAAATCAAGGAACAAATTTATCATCGTTTAATATGAGTCACTATGCACGCAGCTTAGCTGAACATGGCAAAGTGTATTGAACGCAAGTCCACTTCTATTTATGAGATATTTTACATAATTTAATTTGCTTTTGTACAGGTTTGTGTAAATAAATTGCTTGTCATTTTTGTCTCTGCAGAAATTAAAATATAACATGGTAAAACAACACCTGTCTTTGAAGAGTTTTTAATTCCATTTTTTTTAATGTGTATGTTTAAAAAAATTAAAAACTTTGATCATTTAATTGCTAATTCTACAATTACTATTTTTTGTCCAATGCTAGATGAATTGTAACATTGTAAAGGTAGCTATTGCTAATGTGTTAGCAAACTGTTGCACATACATACACAGTAACAGTGGCAGTGTCTAATAATCTGTCTATACTAAATATCTTACAGTTTTGTTTTGTTTTTCTAAACTTACATTTTTAGTTTTGACCAAGAGGTAAGCAAATTACTTATCAGAACTTATCTTTATTTAAAACAAAATGTTTATTCATGTATTTATTGTGGCTGAAAAATGAAATTAGTCGACACGACATCCAAAACATTAACATGACTAACTCCACAGAGCTCAAGTTTATTGCAGAATAAGGTAATGATTCTTTGTTAGTTTGACTCTGTTTGCAACACTTACATTACACGTTTGATCCAGTTGTAACAAAATTCATGCAGCTTAAATTTATGAGAACATTTGAAATGGATTACAAAATAGTTTTGAGGATTGCTCTATTAAATATTCTAAACATGATCTTGTAAATTTGCATCCTCCAAAGAAGAATAACATTAATTTGTCAAATTGAGTTTGGAAGCTTTGTCTGTTATTCTTTTCCATATGGTATTAAAAATGCGATTTAAAAAAAAGGAAATATAATAAGCTTTGCAACTCTTCTTATTATAATTACACTTTCTATGTTTGATCAATTTGTAATTAATTATACTTTGCTTTATAAAGAACTTTTAAAAGTTCACGTGACTGAATAGGATAAAATTAACATCTTTTCACATCTTTGAAATTGAGCATTTTCACATTGATATTTTTTCTACACAATAATGTCAGGTCCCTTTTCATTTTTCACAGGTAAAATATTGCTGAATTTCCAGCCATGAAAAGCATTTTTGTCCTTGTCTAACAATAGAATCTGCAATCAAAGTCTGCAGTGCAAACAGTTTCAAAGCAATTCAATGAATGTTTCATTTTACATAATTGTATATATATTTTTATTGTAATGTTTCACATTTTAATTTTTCTCGGTAGCTGTAACTGATTACTATTACTGATATTTTAGAAATCAATTACATAACTTTATATCATTAACATGAACTAGTCATCACTATGGATAGTATTATATTCATATATAGTTTGGTATAGGTTTCCAATCTTGCCTTTGTGTCTGGGTTGATATATGAGGCGATTACAGTCTAGGTAATTAGAGATCCATTCTAATCCTTTCCCTGCGCTCTGATTAACAGCCTGCTGCAGCCTCTCCTACACACTCAAACTGCTAATGGCATCTTTATATAGAACTACAATGCAGTGTTCAATAACATGGAGAAAGTCCCCCCCCCCCCCCCCCCCCCCAGCTGTCATAGAGACACAAGAGAACATACAATGAAAACATGACTGTAGAGTTGTGTCGTATCATTCCTGAAAATATTGGACAGGAGAAAAACATAGTTCTTCCACAAAGCCGAGGAGTTTTGTTTATGTGCGACAATTATCTTTTTCTCCATGTTTGTCTTCAAAAGATGCCACTTCTAAGAAATACTAGGATTCAGTCATGTTGATATGCAAATTGTCTCACTCATTTTCTTGTTCTCTCTGACAAAAAAATTTAAATTTGAATTGCCTTGCATGGGATGAACAGCGGGTAGTATTAATTTTTCTGTTGAGACAGGGGGAAATTAAGACAAATTAGAATGAAACTGAATGTAATTAATGTTTAGGCAATGCATACCAATGAATTGTTTTGAGATTTATTTTTAATGAATAAAACAGTGACTGAATATTATGAATACTATAAATAAGAACAAGAGACATTGTGCAAAAATGCCTGACATCACTGGATGGCAGGAGACAGCAGCAATACAGTCAAATGTGAAACAGATTATCTCATCGTTGGTGTTAAATTTGCATACCTATCTATCTATCTATAGTAGAGATGCCTCGGGTCCCATTTTACTTCTACCTTGATCTATGCATGGCTTTTCAGTACACCAACAGATACCAGTAGGTAGTTTGAACATGAAAATCTTGGAAATATTACAACTGGGTGTCAGTGCCAAATGGATACTTAATTTACATCAGAAATCCACAAGAAACTGAGATTTGCAACTTTTAGTACTTTTAGTGCTGGAGTCATGCGCTGGAGCTGCTACCTTTGAAATCGTTCTATCAAAGTCTTGACTTGCAAAGCTTTGAAACTAATGGTGCAATCACCATGATGGACCAATACAGAGCAGCAGCCAAATTCTGAAATAAAAAGATCTGTCCTAACCTGACCATTATTTGGGTTGGCTGTGGCTCAGGAGAGCACATACTAATCTTAAGGGTGGTGGTTTGATCCCTGTCTGCTCCAGTCTGCTTGCCAAATATCCTTGGTTAAGATACCAACCCCACCCAAGTTGCTCTCTGATACATTCATCTGAGTTTGAATGTTAGACAGAAATCACTTATGTAGAAAAGCTTAGAAAAAACGCTTGTATGAATGGGTGAATGAGGCAAGTTATATAAAGGGCTTTGAGTGCTCAGCTGGAATTGAAAAGCACTACATAAGAACCAGCCCGTTTCCCATTTACCTCCATTCACTGCTTGAATCAGAAATTAGTACTTGCATTCCATTGTCAAAGCATATTAAAGGGGTAAGTGAATTTCAAGTGTTTGTTTACTTGCTGTGCTCATTTTACAAATTTCAAAAATGACATGGCAGAGATGATGGAAAAGATGGACGACACGTGGACAGATCCCTACAAAGCAGGGGACAGAATATAGAAGTGTGTCAAAACATTATGTTAAGCATTATGCTACAGTAATTTGGGGCCTTTAAGATTTGTTTAAACTATTCTTTTCCAGGGTGTATATTGTACAACTTCCATTTTTATTGACATTTTATTCTGCTTAATCCACACAGGGTCAAAAGTATACGTACAGACCCCCTAATACTTGGTTAAATATCCATTAGGAAGTTGTACATGGGCCACTCAACACTTTTGGTGCCCATCAACAAGATTCTGGCATAATTCTGGCTTGATATTTAACTACTCTTCTTGGCAGAATTGGTAGAGTTCAATTAAGTTTATTGGTTTCCAGGCACAAAGCCGGCTTTTAAGCATAGTTCATAAATTTTCATGGCCATTCCAGAAGCTTAATGTTAGTCTGATATATCCATTCCAAAACCAGTTTGGATGTATTGATCACTGTCCTGTTGTGTCCAAACTTTTGGACACAGCCGGGTAGTTGTTGATTTCAGGTGAAATTCAAGAAATTGGAGGTAAACCTATTTTATTATTCTATCCACTTAGTGCAATGTACCAGGATCAGAGGCAGCAAAACAACCCAGATCATGACGCTACCACCACTAGGCTTTGCTGTTGGTACAGTGTTCTTAGGCTTGAAAGCCCCAACTTTACTCTTCTGAAGATAACTTTTGTAATTGTGGCGAAATAGCTCAATCTTTGTCTCATCTAACCATAAAACCTGCCTCCAGAATCGATTAAAACTGGTTTCACTGTGCACAATGATACTGGTGTTCCAGCAGTTTACAGTTCATGGCAGGCCTTGAGCCTTCTTGGATCCTGGGATTCCTGAATATGCTAACTAACTTCTTCTCATCTAAGGGTGACCATTTCAGTCTTCTTCCAGACCTTGGCAAAGTGTTGACACATCAAAAAAAACGTGTACTTATGTTGTTTGAGCTGATGATCCTGTGGACTAAGCTTAAAAGCCAGGAATCTGTGTAGATTAGAGAAAATCCGAAATAAAGTCCAACTTTTGCATTTGTTTTATTAAGATGTTTGCAGTCTAATCCTTATATCCTGGATATAGGACAGTACCAAGAAATCAAAAATACCATGACTTTCATGCCCATGATGACTGCATTTAATATTTTTATTTCTGTAAAGTTGTACAAAGACACATGGATTATTGTAGGGTCTTTACCCTGGGCCAAGGACGAGGCCAAAACACAAGATTGAAAATATTGCTCAGATAACTAAAGCACATCAAAACACAGATCTACAGTCTTTCTAATTGGGATGTACAGTATAGGCTGTCTTTGTGATTATATTACAAAGCAGAGCACGGCAATAGCTTCACAAGCACCTGATTATTTTTTCGTTGCAACAACAAAACATCCATATGCATACAAATTTGCCAATAAGTCTGGAAATACAGTGACCTCCGACAGGCTTCACTGGGCGAGCACAAGGCCTCACCAAGCCGCAGGTGAGGCCTCGATAGTAATCGGGCATTCGCCTGAATTGAAGGTCCACACTGCAGCGGTGTCGTGTTCAACCAGCCTATGAGGACAGATAGTGTGGAACCAGCAGGCAGATAAAACTACAGGCACCGGAGGATAAGAAAGGGTACGTCCTTAGCATACTGCAGGGCAAAAGAATAATAGAGAAAATATATGGTAAAAGACACTATTCCCCACACTCAAATATGTAAAGCTAATTAATGAAATCATTGATCACTTCTCCAACATCAAACATGAGGTATGCCATTTAAATAGAAATTTCAATCCCATTTATGCTCGCTGGTGCGAATTAACGACTTAAAATCACATCAGCGAGGGGAATTCAACCATAAACCTTTGAGGAAGCTATTTGATATCCACAATTTATGACTTTTTTATTGTCTTTAAATTTTATTTTTCCCGGGCAACCACGGGAAATGGCATCTAAGGAATAGCAGTTAGGGCTTTGTTAAAATGATTTCTGTTTCATATTTATTTTATGAATGCGCAGAGGGATTGAGGGCAAACTTTTTTTATGTGTTGTGGATGGAACAATAAACAAGTTCATAAGGAAACTCCTGCAATAACTTTGATTTAATTGTGATCACATAAATTCTATCGCTGTTTATTTTGCTAGCGATCATGTCCCTGAGGATGATGTCATTACAGTTAATTTTGTTGCTTTCACAGCAGAGATGGACACACACGCGGTAAGTGCTTCAGCATGTGAGCACACTTAATCTGCTTGAAGTCAATGTTTTCTGAAAGAAATGTATTAATATAAGTAAGTTTGTGGCCAATCACATACATTTCTATAAAGTGGAATATGGTAGGCTTATTTTTATTGCCTCAAATGTTGTTCAAGCCATAATTCAATTTAATTTTATTTATGTAGCGCATCACAACATTTGCCTCTGGGCACTTTATATTGAAGGTAAAGACCCTGCAATAATACATAGAACAATCCCAACAGTCAGACGACACCCTTTGAGCAAGCACTTGGTGACAGTGGGATGAAAAAACACTCCTTTAGCAGGAAGAAACCTCCAGCAGAACCATGCTCGGGGATGGGAGGCCGTCAGAACTGACTAGTTGGAGGTGATGGAAGGCAGACATGACAAAACACACACTGTGGAATAGAGCCAGAGATTAATAATAACTAATGATTAAATCCAGAGTGCTGCATGAAGAGGTGAGAGAAGAAGAAACATTCATTGCATCATGGGAAGTTTCTAGCATCCTTGGCCAATTGCAGTGTAACCAAGGAAGGATTCAGGGTCACCTGATCCAGATGTAACTATAAGCTTTATTAAAAATGTAAGTTTTAAGCTTAATCTTAAAACCAGAGAGAGTGTCTGCCTCCCAATCCCAAACTGGGAGCTGGTTCCACAGAAGAGGGACCTGAAAGCTGAAGGCCTCCCATTCTACTTTTAAATATTATAGGAACCACAAGTAAGCCTGCAGTCTGAGACCCTGTGTGTGTGCCACAATACGTAAAGCCACAATTCACTTCCGTGAAAGATCCTTTTTCAGGTGCCTCGGGGCTTTAGCTGTAGCTGAACTACAGTACATGTTGACATTTGATTTCAAGATGCACATTCCTGTGAGTCCTGATGCACTGTATTTAGATCTGGGCACTGTGGGCGATCCTTAACATGATCTCTGGCTCAGTTTGGCACACAAGTGTATTTGCTTACTGCAGAAGTTTTAAGTCCATGTAAGTGTTTGGATCTGGACTTCCAGGGAGCAATGTCAACAAACCAGCAGAACTTGAAGCACTGTAGAGGTGCAGAGTGAGATGACCTTATTTTGATTTTTATCAGCATCTTGGAAACTCTTTTAACACTTTTACCTCAAACATTAACAGCAAACTTGGAGAAAAACAGATGCTGTAAAGATTGCATTTTCTATGAAATAATATCTTAACCTAACCACTAATAGAAGTGGTGTTTTAAATCGTGGACTCAAATGTCCATATCCTGGGTTTTGTATGCCCACTGCTATCCCCAATAAACTATAACACCTGCAGTTCTTGTGTGATACTGATATACGATGCTCTTGAAAAATGTTACCTGGTAACAGACGCTCTGGATATCAGAGCATTGAAAAAAAAAACAGTAAGTACACTGACAGGGAGGAGGTATGACTGATATAATACCAGTGTGTGGAGTCAAAGGAGCTTGCAAAGAAAAGCGTCTGGACTTCTTTAAGTTGCTCGAAGATGTTTCACCTCTCATCCGAGAAGCTTCTTCAGTTCTAAGGTCAAATGGTGGGGAGTCCCAGATTTAAACCTAGTGGGAGTGTTCCCCCAAAGAGGGACAAAAGGACCCCCTGATGATCCTCGATTGCCTGAGCCAAGGTGTGAAAATGGGTGTGGGTCCCAATCAGCCAGGGTTTTGGGTGAGCTCATTGTGAAACCTGGCCCCACCTTATCATGCGAATTCCTGAGGTCAGATGGCCCAGGATGTGAGTGGGCGTTAAGGCGTCTGGGGAGGGAACTCAAAACCAAGTCCACACGCATTTTCTTTGCAAGCTCCTTTGACTGCGATGACCTGGATGACTGAGAACCTTCACAGACACCAGTGTGTGGAGGTCTCCAGTTATCATCCGCGAGACTCCCTGTGACCTTTGCTGTCACACATTCCGCACAGTGACCTGCAGCCATGAAAGCCATTCATGTGAAGTCCCTCTACGGATATGAGGTATTGATGCAACGCGTTGTGAGGCCAAAAATAAAAAAAATAAAAATCTGCAGTGGAACAGGCACATGCACTCACACTCATTAATCACACATCAGTTGTTAGTTGAATGCACACAAATTTATATGTGCTAGATTTATGTGGCAGAAGCAATTTGACAAAAATCCATACAGGTCTTAGTAGTTGGAGCTGCCCAGTGATTAATGAGAACTACTTACATAACAGAAAGTGAGCGGGGAGACAGAGCTGGAGAAGGCAGGGAAATGACAAATAGATGGAAGTATAGATGGGGGGAAAAAGATTGAGAAAAAAAGACGACTAGTTGATTGAATATCCAACACCCGAACCCCTCCATCCAGACTTCATGCTCAAAAAATTAGGCCTTGACATAAGATGAACATGTTTTGTTGTTTTTTTTGTTGGTTTTTTTATTGCAGCCAAAATCTTACTAGGAAGTTGGTGAGATTTTGAAAACAACTGCTTTTTAATATATATATATATATATTCTGAAGTCATTCTAAGGTCAAGTTTACCAGCCACACACAGGCCCGTTTACTGGCAGACCTGTTGAATAGAACCTGTCTGACCAAGTAAAGTAGACTAGAAGATCTTTAAAAGCAGCACATCATGCCACCATCTAATGAAACTCTAGAGCTGCTGAGAAACAAGTCACTGATATCTATCAGTCCTGAAAGGGTTACAAAGTGAACCTCAAGCAGCAAACAACAAGAATAGCTCAGTAGGTAGAGTGGTGACTCTGTGATCGGAAGGTTGGTGGTTCGAATCCACTAAACGACTACACTGAGGTACCACTGAGCAAGGTACTGTCCCTACACACTGCTCCCTGGGTGCCCAGTGGTTCCCCACAGCTTCACTGAGTAAATGGTTTAAATGCAGAGAGGAATTTCCCCACAGGGATCAATGAAGTATACATAACTGTTGTTATTATTATTAAACCAACCATGTTCTCTCCCCCCCACAAGTCAAGGACCATGTCAGGTTTCATTTCACTGCGTGTTACACTTGTATATCTATGCATGTGACGAATAAAGAACCTTGAACCTTCAACAATAAGAAAGAAAGAAAAATCACATCTGTGGTTTGGATAGCTTTTCCCCCCTTAATAAATCAAATAATAATAATAATTGAACAGCTTTTCGTAATTACTCAGGTTATCTTTTTCTAATATTAACATTTGTTTCACAATCTGAAACATGTGAGTGTAACAAATATGCAACCTTCTGCCCAAAAAACTTAAGAAATCAGGAAGGCAGCAAATACTTTCGTTTGGATGAAAAACCAGAACACGAGTTCGACCTTTAGTCAAAGATCATTAATAATGCAAACATACAATACTCACACTCTGGGGAAAGGCCACTATGTAGAAATGTTCATTTATGGCAGACTTTGTGACGAGGATCATCTTTGACATATGAATCATGGGGAGATATTATGCAAAATTAGCCTTGATGATAACACATACTGCTTACACTTTGGCAGCAGGAATCATATCACATGTTTCTTGTCTAGAATTTTACGCGTTGCCATTGCGCACAGTGCTGCAGACTCTCAAATTAAAACACTTCACTTCTGCCGCCACAGTTAGCCTCTGCTGAAGTCTAACAAAAAAGCAAAGCGCCCCGGAAGATATGAACACTTGAACCTGCCGTCAAACCGGTGACATGAAATCCACGGCTGTTCTTGTTCTTTAACTTTTTGTTTTGATTTCCCTTCTTCTTCCTTTTATTTTTTTCCCCAATTCCCTGTCTGCAGGCTTCTTGTGTATTCCCTTCACATGCTCTAGTTTTTGCATTAACAGAAGCCAGAGGGAAGGAATGAGTGAGAAAGAAAAAGGAAGAGGAAAAGGGAGAGAGGCGCGTGGATGGAGAGTTGGATTTTCTTCTTGCCTCGTGCTGTTAGCATGCACAGGGCACCCGCCATGAAAATGCAATGGATTTCTTTTTCTAAGAGAATGATCTTAGTGATCTCATTATTTCCCATGTGGACAAATGTATAATGGAGCAGCTGTATGTGCAGGGCCAGAGCACACACATGTGAGAGTGCCCTGCTTATGCGCCTAAAGAGCCTTCTAGCTCAAGAATGAACCCAGTCTTAAGTGTTTCTGCTGTCTGTCTGTTTAACTCCTTTGTCTCTCTTAGTCACCCTTTGAGGCCAAATCACGAATATAGCGGTTGACTCAGGAGTGATTTTATTGACCTTACAGTATGAGTGTAGGTGTGTGTATGTCTGTCTGCATGTGAGTGTGAATGCCTGACTCACCCTGTGGCTCGAGGCCAGAGTGCAGCACAGCTATATTCCATTTTGACACTTTGATAGACACCAAGCCATTTCCATCCCACTGTGCCCTGCTAGCTCTGTCACTCTGCTGCACTTCTCATTACTGTTAAACTAAAAGAAATGACTGGGTAGGTAAAAGGATTGTCAAAATGCGAAGCATAGAAAGAGAGCTGTTTGTAAAAGTCATAAACCACACTGTATGCCTTTTATTGTTATTATTATTAGTTAGCTGTGTGTGAACATCAACAATACACCAAATAACCTTCCAGTAAAAGAAACATAAATCACTCTCCCCATTAGAGGCATTTACTATAGTAATTGTTGTGGAGTTGTCAATTTGAATAGGATCCAGTGACACAGGCATAGAAAAGTGGTTGGCAACCTCCTGGCAACCACTGGTTTGTGCAGCACTGTACGTATCTTTGCGACTAATTTCAGCAACTCCTGCAGCAACTATCTAATCAAGTGGAAGATGCACATTTTAGCAAGTGATTAATTAACGAACCATATTTGTGAGCAGTTTCACCTAGCAACAGCCAGCAATTTCCCTAGTTACGAGAGTTTGTCAGGGAGTTGCTGAATGGTGACTGATGGAATATGTTGGAGCTGTTATTTATTTAGGCGATCAGGAGGTAGTTTTAAAAAAGTGTCCAAGCAGCACCTGAACCAGGAGTGGCTGCAGGACAATATACGCACTTATTTTCCCATACACATTTCGATTACATTGAGTTGACTTTCCACCTGATTCCAAGTGGAGGAAGCAATGTATTTAAATCCCTGTTTTTCCTCTTCAGTCTAGGCTTCGGGGACAGATGGAGGAAATAAGTCTTGAGAGTAAAGACAGTAACTTCCCACACTTCTTTTCAGTGATCTGAATGATTTTTTTTGTCAACAGTTTGCCTCATTCTACTTAGTTCTCTAAGTAAAACAGAAGCAGACCAAGAATAACACTGTAAATAAAAGCCTTTCACTGAAAAAGAATAATGGACAACAAAATAGACCATCCAATTAAAGCAGGCCAGTAAGGTTTGTAATGAATCTGCAGGATAGACGGTGCTCAGTGCATGTAAACATAGCACATATATGTGCAATGCTGAATTAAATCCTAAGTCTAGCTGACAAATAGCATTAGGAGAAGAATCAGCTCATCACTGCATCATCAGCATAAAGAGAAAACGTAGCACTTTGGCTGGTATTGAGTTTTAGTTCAAATAGCAGCTGAAAATGTGCAACCTTTTCGTCTCCTTCAGGCTTTCTGACTGAAAGGATCTGTTCTGCCAGAACATAATGTGCTAGGTATGAACTGAAGTTAGTAATAATGAATCACACGAATGTACAGATATGAACTTGAACAGGTATAAAGATGATAAACCCAAATATATTTGAGGTACAGATGTTTTCATTAGCCACAGAGGAAAAGGACTGACTAGGAGGAGAGATCGAGCTCAAAGGGATGGTTTGAGTGATTAATGATATAGATGGAAATTTGCTAACAGGAGAGTGAAGAGAGCATTGAGAAGATAGGAGTACTGTGAGGATCTGATGAATGTAGAAAATGAGAGAGCGAGGGGAGGACGGACGGAGGACAGTTAGGAGAAGAGGAAGACCACAGAGGGTTAATGCGACAGAGGAGAATGGAAGAGATAGGATGAGATAGAGTAAGATGATCTGCTGTGGTGATCCATAAAAGGACCAGCAGCAGCAAAGGAGACAGTACTTAAAAAGAAAATCTGTGCATGTGGTCTTTTTGGAACTTTAATTCTGAAAAGCCAACCTAGTGTTTCTGTGCATCATTTATTTTTAAGTGTCTTAGCTCATTAATAAAGAAAGAACTTTTATAACTACGAAGATGTCGGCCTTTAGGTTTTGTTAGAAACATATCAGAAATAGATTCATACCAGTCTGTGCATTTTCAACTCCTGCCTTTCTTTTCATCAAACAGTCCGTACCGGTGCACTGAATCCCTGCTCACATATGCAGTGTTTGACGTGAACATGTGTACATACATTAGCAAATGAATTCACTCCAATCCATTCAACTATTGATCCCTCAGTGATCTCTTAAACCTACTGCTGGTCCAACCTGCTGCTATCTATTTACATATCTCTTTTGCATACCAAAGTAACACTGTCCCTGACACTTGCTCATGAATTATTCATTATAGGTATATTTACATAAGGTACAGAGCCAGGCCTCAACCTGAAATCTCCACCACTGGTATGGGAGTGACTTTTGGATGGGTCTTTGCTGTGTGGAAGATTTTTGCATTAAGTATTCTCTCTGCTCACCCCCTCCTCCTTCCCCCTGACGGCACTAATTAATTAGCTACTTTCAGCTTCTGCCAAGATCAATGGATTTGGCTACCCATGCAGACTAATACAATTCACATAATGAGGGTCGAGTGTAGAAGCATATACATCCGTGGGGCAATTGTCCTGGGAGAGTGGCCTCTTCCTTCCACTTTTCACGGATCCTTGCAACTCAACTCTAGCAAGCAAAACACAAAATACTTAATGCAAAGCCCTTCTTGGTCTTAAACCTTGAGTCTTTCTACCAGCAAAAGGCCTCAGGAGACAATAAGTTTGTTTTTTCTTTTTCTTTTTTTGTCTTGTCTTGTTTTTCTGTCTCATGAGTGTCTCATGAGGTCAGTGGTTGGTCAAGTTTGTCATCTTTATACAAAATGCTTCACTGCACCTTCAGTACACTGGAGGGAGGCAAGTTTATTTATGAGGCAGTTTCTCATATATTCATTTATATGTGGCAGTGGCCATATATAAATGAATGTATCTATTTGTCTGACACAAATTGATTTTCTATTTTTGGAGCTGCACACCTTGTCCGTACACCCGCCCTCATTCTGTGACATAGCCCACTCAAAGAGATGTGGACACACATGCGCTGTGAACCATTCTACCCATTTCTGAATGGTGTCTCTCTGTCTCGGCACTCCCTATGTCTACACTCAAGAGGTGTGGTCCTGCCATCTCTGTTTTAAAACCTTCAACACTTAAAATCTACATCACTTTGTAAAGTACCAACCATCACTTTAAAACTGAGGGATGACACTTCACGGTGCAAAACATCCTCAAACCCAAGGCCTAAAGAAATACTAGAGCACCCCTTGGAGTTCTGTATAAAGTTTATGTTTGAAGAGGATGGAACTTATTTTTATGGCTTCTTGCATGTGCATTTATAATGGGTGCTTTTGCACAACCGTGGTAAAAAATTCCAAAGTTCTGGGGGGAAAAAAATCTAATCATTCAGGCACTTATGCATGCATACATCTACAAATGTATATAAATACATTGCTAAGAACAAGGCAACTTTTTTGTTGATGTATTTAGGTCAGAAGCGCTGTATAAAAAAAATCTTAGTATCAAAAGACGCTGCTTTGTGACAATTACTGATCAGTTTGTTGTTTTCTGATTGATGTATGGGTTGCGAGACCAGAGATTATTTGAAATATGACGCTGCAGACGCTAATTTTATGCGACGTGAACTTAAATTCACCCTTCTGCAAAATTTAATGTCACGTAAAAAAAGCAAAGCACCTCAAACTGATTGTGCATCTTCTTTTTTTTTCTTCCTGTCTTTTACTTGAAGACACCCACGGCCCGAGTGTGAACTGCAGCATCCCTACAGCCACTTTGTTTACTTGCTGCCTCTCTCTGTTTTGCTACACCTAATATGATGAAGAGAGCATTTTGAGGCGTGAGGTGGGGGGATTGGAGTTACAGTGTGTTTCCCACGAGAGGCTGTGTGTCTGGACCCTTTGGTGAAACCTCTGCTTGCTGCCTTTTTCCTTAAGAAGAAAATTGTATTTGTGCGTGTGTCACGTGTTAACTACACAACAAACACATAGGCGATGTACATACAAACTTGTTCTCGCATGCATAGTAATGCACACACACACACACACACGTGCACTCTCCAAATCTACATGGATTTGATGATGCTAAGCAGCAGGAGCCCCTGGGAGCAGGCTGTCTTGACAAAACAAAACAGATGTTTATGTGCACAATGCCATCCTAATGTCAGCAGCCACGCTCTTATCCTCTGTATTAATCACACAGTTCTACTATTTGGGCTTCAATTTCTGTTCTCATTTGATGTTCCCATCTCTGTGCTGTAGAGTCACATGGGATAAAATGTGTGATAAAACCACCTGTGTCACCGCTGGGATGTTGAGAATTTATGCTGTCAGGTTTCATCATCTGTTTCAAATGCTTGTTTATATAGCAGCGGGATCTACTTCTCCATCGACAATTACTGACAGTGTGCCCTTGAGCAACACCTTTAACTTCCTTTGCTGTGTGATTGTTGCAAGTGGAAAAGACTCAGCTTGACAAAGTGTCTGCCGTGACTCAAACTGACAATAGCTGTGCTGCAGAATAACTCTTTAAACTCACCTGGATAAATAACAAGTGTCTTCAGATGCTTTCTAAATGACTGGGGATGTAGCCATGGGTGGCAATACAATCTCACTTGTACATGCAGTAAGTGAGATTACACTTCCTGAATATAGTTGTTGGCACTAAAGTGCCACGGTTGAAAAATATTTAATTCATACATCAGGTCTGCTTGAGCGTGCCCTCTTTGCTCATGCAGTAAGCTGTAGTACTGCATGTATTTGATGGTAAAATTGTGCTCTGCACATTTTTAACACCAAATACCATTTTAAATAATAATGTGCAAAAGTCTTGAGTCACTTATTTCTTTATATTTTGCTTCCAAGGAGCCATACTTTACTATTTTTTGCAGTCTCGAGTAATACTGTAGGTCTATAGGCTTTTTCCTGAATTCTTTAGAATTTTTCAATGGACACTGGCTGGTTAGCCACTGGCTTAAGTCATTTAAATTTCTTCCCATTTCTTTAGCTGAATCCGCAATTTCTTCCAAAGATAATACAGTCTGACAGGCACAAAATAGTATATTTGCATCAATGAAGTGATTCCCGAGGAACTATTAACTGAAAAACTGCATGGTGTGCAGTGTGACCTTAAAAGAACTTGAAGAAACTGGATAAGTGAGGGACAATAGAAGTGGCAGATCTAAAAAACGATGTAGAGCAAATTAACATTATTTGAAAGTCATATGCTTATATGCTTAGGGAATAGGGGATAAAATCTACACAGGAGACAGGACCAGAGAGATGCAGCCGGAAATGAAAAAAGAAAAAAAGGCTGAGCTATGCCAAATTACACAAGAACTGGACTGAAACTCTGTGGCAACAGGTAGTTTTTTTAAATCCAGATTTGAAATGCATAGTTTAAACCCTTATTGACAGTCAGTGTCTACAGCTAATTGTAAAGGCTCTGTCATTCCTTGGAGCTGCATTTCAGCCAGTGGTATTGGAGACTTTATCAAAATTGATGGAATTATAAACACAGAAAAGTACCATCAGATTTTGATTCACAGTGTAATACCATCTGGAGAGCATCAACAGCTTAGTCTCATCACGGTGATCCCAAACACACTGCCGGTGCAGTGAAGGTATATCTATAGATAGTCTTTTATTGTGTGTTTTTCTATCAGTCATGGATTGGCCTCCCCAGAGCTCAGACTTCAACAATATTGAAGCAGTGTGAGACCTTTGCAGAGAACAGAACGAAAAGGCAGCCAATATCCAAAGAAGAGCTTTGAATTTCCTTCAAGAAGCCTAGAGAACTATTCCTGAAGACTACTTAAAGAAATTATAAGAAAGCTTGACTAAGAGAGTTCGGGCTGTGTTGAAGATTAAGGATGTTGACTTTCAAGCTCATTAGAAGTTCACTGACTCTTGTGAAATGATGAGTCACTCAAGACTTTTGCACAGAACTGTACACATACGCAGCAGTTATATTTCAGCTTTCATGAATGAAACTCTAGGTATAACTCGTTTTTGCTGCAACTCTGCATTCAGGCTTTCACCTTAAGAGGCACATCATGTCATGTAGTGGCACTGAGTGCCGAAATGTTCAATAACTTGTCCTAGTTTTGCTCAAGACAAAGTGGCCCCTTCACTTTTTGTTGAACTTGTGACTCTCTGGATATTGAACTTGTGACCCTCACTGTCAGACCACTGCCTCCTCTGTGTAAAGGAAGTGCATAAAACTCTCAGTCTACCCCCGGTCGATGTCATTTATTGAGTCTACTGACGTACTGTGGCAGCATTACTTCTGCAACACTTGTTTATCTGTGAAAGTGATAGCAGCCCATGCAATGCCTCCAACCTGGCACATGAGATTAGTGTCTGCTCTCTCTGCTGCCATGCCAATCAGTTCAACAGAGACAGAGGGATGGCAGGCCACCCACAAACACACATGCAAACATCACGCAGACGCACACAGCACCACCACTCCCCTCTGAAGAGCCAGATGATGGCACAGGACTGGTGTGCTGGTGACAGTTTTTCTTGCGAGTCAACATGAGGAATACAATGGAGCGTGTTTAGCCAGAGGGTTGGGGGGCGGGGGGGTTGGGGGTACAGACACAAGGGGAACGAGGGAGTAAGAAGGAGAAAGTTAGAGAGATGTATTGTACACACAGTGCACATTGCAGATGTCTCCTCTATCCATCTGCTGTGCTGTAAGAAAAGCAGAAGTTTGATTTTTTTTCCTCCCCTCTTGTTTCACATCGTCAGTCAGGATGTGTGTGGAGCAGAATTTAGATGACTGATTCAGAGCACTATTAGGCTATAGGAACAGCCCACACATGGTGAACAAGCTGCAGTATGAACATTGCCTCCAACATACGTATTTCATAATCGTTTGCAGTAGACAGTGTACTTTTCTATGTTGTTGATACATCTTGTAGGTTTACATGCTTTATTGATTCGGATGATGGTAATCTCTGTATGTACAGTATCTTTTCATGAAATAAAATTTAAAATATTCTTACCAAGATTATTTATTTTCTCAATATGACAGTTAACACTTAACGCAGTAACGTTCAGTGACCTTTACAGAAAGGCAGGGACTAAGTCAGGTTTGCTTAAAGCTACTATTACAAACCTTTTCAAACTGCACTCTAACTACACCACATTACACACGCTGGCCAAGCTGATTAGTAAGAGAAAGTTCATCTGGTAAGTTGATAAATAGTGGTCATTTGCTTGCTAATGCTAGCTCTGTTTTGACAAATGCACAGACCATACTCATCTCAAAGCAGTGAAAGCAGAGCCAGAAGCTTCTCCAGTAAATAGATCAGAGGTTTATCCACAACGCACATGCACAACCAACCGAAAAAAGATGCTGTCCTCACAGCTTCACCAGGCTGCTGTTAAAGGGACACAGACACTCCCGGGACAATCAACAGAAACTCAAGCAGACTTAAGCCTGTGTCCAGAGTCAATAACTGAAAGCAGCCACTAGATGTCAGTAATATAAATGATAGAGGCAAGCAGGTGAGAATGTTTTGAGATGAAAACAATGGTCGCTTTCCCTTTGGTACATTTTAATTGATGCTAGGGCTGAATAATTATGGCCAACATGGTTTTATATATTCCAATATATCAACATAGTTCAACATGAATTGCAGCTATAAAACCCACTTTAAATTGCATTTAGTGCATTTTCAGTATCTTAGTCTTTTCAAGCTTATCTTGATTCATATTCACATTATCTTAGATGTAAAACATTTGCAATAAGGTCTGGAGCATCCTTTAACTTACAGTTGGAGTCCATTGTCATGCACATCCATTGTATTGAATAATAACTACAGTAAGATACAGGAAATCTTTCAGAGGCAGATAACCAGACAGCTGCCTTACTGTCCACATCAGCCGGATAATAAGAAGGTAGCCTACACATTTTTTTTTTTTTTTTGTAGATGATAATAAATCCACAGTGTCCAGTGAAGAAAACCTGAGGTCCACAGAGGTCTATCTGCAACAGAAAACTTTGCGTTTCTCTCATCTCCTGCTGTCTGCACATTTCAACCTGCTTTCTGGAAATTGCCATGCTTTGGAAATGATCTGCACCACTGCAAAACCTTGATTTGAAAATAAGAAGCTATTGTCAGAATTTACTGAAGGGACACAGTAAGTTTTTAAAAGGAATCACCCAAACCTGATTTACAAAAGCCTCCTGCAGAAATGTCTATATTTTACTAAATTTTACTGTAAAGCTGTAAATGCGGTACCAAAGCTTTAGCTGACTCCTTTAGCCCTTCGGTCCTCACTCTAAATGTTCAGAGTATAGTCTCAACTATCTCCTTAATAATAGTGGCATATTTCTTTCTTTCTGTCTTTATTTTTTACTTCTCTCTAGTATTGGATCATACTGAAACATCTGTCAAAAGGCAGGAATTAATGGGACAGATGTGAAGTGTGTTAGATTAATATCACAAAAATTCTAACATAGTACTGTTCTCCTGCATCTCACTGATCTGAATTGCATAAAACATACATTTTAATGAATTCTGGTTGTTATAGATTATTGATTTATTAAATAGACTATGCCTTTGTTTGTACATTAGCATATCTTCTGTGGCTCACCAGTAAAACTTCCCCTCCTATAGATGCATTTTTACATTTGCAGCCTCACATAAATATGCACCACATAGTATCTGGCCCACAGAGTCACACTGGCCAAAATACACCCATATCATCATTGGCATCTAGCTAGTGGCAATATGTCAATAACAGTATCATTTACTGTTATTGTGTATCATTTACTCATTATCAGTCATAACCAGAACTCCAAAGTTGTTCTAAAAATGAGAAGTAATTCACAAACCCTGTGTAAAAGCTAAAATATTTTGTGCTTTCATTTTTCTGCTGCTGTTTATTTTGGTTTAAGATTTAAGGGTACATGATGGTTTGGGTTGAATTTCACCTTTCATATTAAAATGCCAATTTTTCCCAAACCTCATTTCCTAGCATATTTGTGACGGTACCAATCACCATTATGATTACACATCCTCGGTTACCATAGTTATCCATCCTACAAGAGTGATGACACCAGCACTTTCCCCCCACAGATGTTGATGGATCCCTGTTGAACGCTACCAGGCAACCCACCACATCACAATGTGTCAGTATGTGACAACTGGGGAAGTGAGAAAGGCCTGCAGTTTCAAGAAAACATTTCTTGGCAAAAACACTAAGATTAGCGAGTCTGGTTACACACAGAGTCTAGAATTTCTTGAGGTTTTTGCGACATTTTTAAAGGAAATCTTCTTACTAATTGTGAAAATATCAAAGAAAACCAAAACAAAACTGAAGGTAATCAGTGACATGTGAGAAGTTGTGTGCATATTTTTGACGCAGATGCCCCATCTCCCCTCTGTGTCACTGCACGTAAACCCATTACAGCTGCTGTAGATGTATGTGTTTTGAGTCAACTTCATTCAATATGTTTTAGAGTAATTGAGGGAAGATTGGAAAATCTGGGGTCTCTGAATTGCTCACCATCAGCATTCCTGCCCAACTTAGTGGCTTATTTGTCATCCCATTGACACCTCTGATCACAGAGAAAGGTCGGCAGTCTATCATATTACATTATATCTCTCTCCTCCCCTGTATTGACACCAGTGGTTTGGAGAGGGGTGTGCTGGTGTGTTATTTGCTATGCATCTCATAGTGGAGTGCAGCAGAAATATTTGCATTTTTCACTCTGTGCTGGCCGGGCAGACAGTTAGTCACTAGAGATGGGAAGTAATGATAAAACAACAGAGAGAGATGTGATGATGTGCAAAAACAATGAAGTGAGGAGGGATGTGGGTGTGCATCAGTACATTTGTTCTCCTTGCTTTCACTGAAACTGTGACTGAACTGGCCTGATCCTTTTTTTTTGTCACATGCACACCTATTTGTGCACATAGCTGTCTGTGCAGGTCCCTCTGTGTTCACCTGTCAGCTGGTTTTGCTTAATGTCATTTCCCATAGAATAGCCTTTATAGAATAGCCTTTATTGTCATTGTACAGAGTACAACGAAATTGGAGTGCCACTCCCTTGGTGCAAGTTTCAATAATAAATATAAATGTAAAATATAAAAAGTACAGAAAAAAAAACAATCGTAAGTACTCAAACAATAGTATGTACAATATATACAGGGTAGCAGCATTAATATAATGACAGTATGAATAGCAGCATAATATAATGACAGTGACTGTATGGAATAGGTTCAATTGTTTTTGTGCTTATTTACTACGGTGATAGCTCTGGGAAAGAAGCTATCCCTGAATCTGTTTGTCCTGGTTTTATGTGACCTGTACCGTCGGCCTGACGGTAATAGTTCAAACAGTTGGTTGCTGGGGTGAGAGTGGTCCTTGATGATATTGCCAGCTCTGCTGAGGTACCGAGAGTTTGCAGTGACCTCCAGGCTGGGCAGAGAGCAGCCAGTGATCTTCTGGGCTGTGTTGATGACCCTCTGCAGTACTTTCCTGTCTGCAGCTGAGCACCCTGCATACCATGTTGTTATGCCGTACGTTAGGATGCTCTCTATGGTGGCTCTGTAAAATGTCACCAGCAGCCTCTCCTCCAGGTTGTTCCTCCTGAGCACTCTCAGAAAGTGGAGACGCTGCTGGGCCTTTTTAACCACCGCTGTAGTATTTGCAGTCCAGGAGAGGTCATCAGATATCTGCACGCCCAGAAACCTCATGGAGTGTACCCTCTCCACACAGCTCCCGTGAATGTAAAGTGGGGCCGGGTCTGCTCTGCCCTTCCTGAAGTCCAAGATAAGTTCTTTAGTTTTCGTGGTGTTCAGTTGGAGGTTGTTAACTGAACACCACTCACTCAGTCTGTTGACCTCATCTCTGTAGTCCGACTCATCCCCCCTTGAGATGAGTCCAACCACTGTGGTGTCATCCGCGAACTTTATGATGGTGTTTGAGAGATGGGTAGGGGAGCAGTCGGATGTGTAGAGCGTAAACAGGAGGGGACTCAAAACACATCCTTGTGGAGACCCGGTGCTGAGTGTGATGGTGCTGGACCGGTGGGGGCCGAGTCTGACAGACTGTGGTCTATTTGTCAGGAAGTCCTTGATCCAGAGGCAGATGGGGGTGGAGAGTCCCAGGTGAGACAGTTTCTGGACCAGGATCTCCGGGATGATATGATTGAATGCTGAGCTGAAGTCCAGAAAGAGCATTCTCACATAGCTTCCTCGGTGCTCCAGGTGACTCAGCGCAGTGTGGAGCGCTATGGTGATAGCGTCCTCGGTGGAACGATTTGTCCTGTAGGCAAATTGGTGGGGGTCCAGAGTGGGAGGCAGACCGGCCCTGATGTGCTGACAGACCAGTCTCTCAAAGCACTTCATCACTACAGGCGTAAGTGCAACAGGCCTGTAGTCATTTGGGCTGGCCACAGCTGTCTTCTTGGCGATGGGGATGATGGTGGAGGTTTTGAGGCAGGGCGGGACGGTGTTTGATGACAAGGAAAGGTTGAAGATTTTAGTGAAGACTCCGGTCAGTTCGTCAGCACATGCTCTGAGAACCTTTCCATGTATTCCATCAGGACCTGCCGCCTTCCTGGGATTCACTGACCTTAGAACACACCTCACTTGGTGCTCCCTAAGTGTTAGTGTGCCAGTGCTGGGGGCGGGTGGAAGTGGTGTGGCAGCTGAGGGCTTGGTCGTCTCAAAGCGGGCGAAGAAACGGTTTAGATCCTCAGCCAGTGAGGCATCAGTCCTAGATGTTGCCTGGTTATTGCTTCTGTAGTTGGTAATGTGATTGATCCCCTGCCACATTTTTCTGGGGTCGTTGTCAGCAAAGTGATCTTCAATCCTCCTCCTATAGGCAGCCTTAGCTTTCCTGATGCCTCTACTCAGGTCTGCCCTGGCCGCCCTATACGCAGCCCTGTCCCCTGACTTGAAGGCAGTGTTGCGGCTTTTTAGGAGGGATTGCACTTCGCTATTCATCCAGGGTTTTTGATTTGGAAACACCCTGACCCTTTTGTTGACGGTGACATTGTCAACACAACCATGTGCTCCTTCTCTGTATTTACAGCTTTTTCCATTTCCATCACTCTCTTCAGTCTCCTGTCTTTAACACGTCAGCTCTCCTCCTCCTTCCTCATTCCTTTCCCCTCATTTCTCCTTCCTGCCTCGTCTCCTCCCCACAGGTCCTTTCTCCTTTCACTCGCCCAACACAGTGAAAAACACAGCGATGATAATGAGCGCTAGTTGGTATTCCCAGCTTGCTTGCTCCTCTACCGTCCTACTATGCTCTGCCTCGCTTCTTCCCTGACATTTATGTTTTCAATTAGGCACTCCACCGACGAGCCCTGTGCCCCTCCGCCTTAACCCCTGCATCCAAAAAAAAAGAGAGAAAAAAAATGCATTAAGTAGAACACCTCCTGGGACTTTTTCCAAAAAAACTGAGAAACAGCCAGGTGATGCTGGCAGCTGATACTGTGCATTTAAAGCAGCGTGGATCTCTCCTGCTGAAACACATTTTAAATGGCACATCTTCTGCAAAATGACTCTGACATTCGCACCAATTGGGGTAAATGCAGTCCACGAGCTCCCTGTCGATTTTCCATTTGGCAGAAAGTTGTTTTCCTTTTTTCCTTCTTTTTTTTTCCTTTTGATTGCGTTCAGGCTTCATGTGCTCTGTGCTTCCATCTCTTTATATAAAGCTATGTATTGCAGGGGAAGTGTAAATGTTTGTTTTGGGGCTTGGAAATGGTCAATCCTCTTTCACTGTCAGTTTGAGGGCTATGAAATATTTCCCCAGGAGTTCTGTAATCTACTCCGAGTCTTGCTGCGTGTGTGTGACAGACTCCCCTCATTTTCACTCACTTATCCGGCAGCCTGTATGTGTGCGCAAGTGCGCTTTTCCCCTCCGCCACACATGTGCTTCTCTACTTCTCCTCCTCTCCCCCGTTGCACACTGAGCAGAGGTGAAGTGATGATGACTGAAGACAAAAATAAGGAGGGGAGAGAGGCTTGGCTCGCTGTTTGACTTTCCCATCTTGTTCCCATGTCTTCAGGTATTGAGAGTGTGGGTGTAGGGTTGAGCTTGCAATTAAGATTCTGCTCAGCCTGCCTACTCCAACGGCTCAATGGGGCAGGAATGAGCAAGCCCGTTGGTGATAAATGGCCCACATCGCTGTCCATGTCCTTCCAATATAACCTGGGCATTAATTACACCAATTGGTATTGCACTGTCATCAATATCCATCTGTACTGTGGCCCACATGCGCGAGAGTGCATGCGGATATGTGAATTTGTTCGATGTATCACTCTCACCGAGCAAATATTGGAGCGCTTGCACCGCGCACGGGAATGATTTCATCTTAAAAGCAAACTTCAGTCAATAACATGCACTTGGCTTGTTCAAAAAGAGTGAAGTACACACAACCAGATTTCAGTGACCGTTTGCTTTAAAGACAGCGCACCCTCATTTTCTGCTTTTTAAGCGGCTGTGTTATTATGGGGTTTTTGCAAACATGCCTGGATTGACCTTTCTTACATTATCATTCACAGGTGTCTCTGCCTGCAAGCTATTCAATTTTAAACAGTAAAAAGGGAAAAAAAGTTTTTCGTTTAATCAATTGGAGAAAACGTCGAGTGTTTGATCATCTTTGTCAGAGTTACTTCGCACGAGAGCTGGAGAGTCTGGAGCTGTCAATCAAAACACATCGGGAGAGGAAATAAAAGGGAAGGAAAATATGTAACAAAGCAGTCCGGGCTGGTCTTATAACTCTAAGTAACTCTAAGTAACCATGAGACATAATCAGTGGCTTCGGTGTTGGCAGGGTGTTAAGTTTGATTATCAGCTTAATATTCATGTGTGACACTCGACAAATCAAGTAAATGTTAGCTAATTGAACAGACATGCTGAAAAATAGCTCAGTATCTTGTAAAACGGACGTTATTGGTCCTGTCATGTGACGCATCGCAATAATGAGTAAGCTGCAAGTGACAGCTCTTTCTTGCAAATGTGAAAAAGGACCTACTGAGCAGTTGAGAAAGAACACTTGATTTACTGAAGTGCAGTTAAGTGCAATTGTGAGGCATTTGTACTTTGCTACCTTGTCAGAGGTTTTCAGGTTTTTAAGTTTTAAAAATGTCCCCAAATTTATATAGTACAAATTAGTGTATGCTGTTTTATTATTCAAAATCATTCATCATGAATAGATAAGAGGTCCTTTATGGGAAATACATTCAGGCAGCTCATCTTTTAAACTAAGCATCTGTGTTTAACACAATTACAACTATCTGAATATCACCTTGAAAAATGTGTCTTTAAGCTCTGTAAACGTAGCTGACCCTAATAAAGATTCATTGTTTTAAGACATTTAATCCAACAAGAACTGACCTCGTGAAGTTATTGTACTGCTTTGAATTTACTGACCATAATTTGCTGTGTTTGCCAATTCAGTACATAGCAGTACATTATAGGCAGAAGAAGGTGAAAAGAGTGCAACTACCTAAAGTGACTTTGGTTCGAAACTCAGGCCATCTGGCCTGTCACTTAACCTGCACCTTTATGTTTGCTCCTTGTCCCTCGAACCTTTACCGTACCAGCTCTGTCATTCTTTCTTAATTAGCAGAGGTACATTTCACGAAGTACATTGTAAGATGGATTTATTGTTGGCGTTGGTGTCAGTGCCAGGATCAACTGACCAGAAACCTTTGAGAACCATATGGTGAGCATGCCGATGTCATTCTGAAGTCTTTGGGCAGTTAACTTACAGAGGAAGTCGATCTGATGTCTTTTGCATTCTAATTTTGTGCCAGAACTGAACCCTTATGCACTGTTCAGGTCAAATTTAACTCATTTTGACTAACAACAGCGGCGAGAATTCCCAAATGTCAATCTTTTACCTTGAAATTCGATTATAGTTCCTTACACTGTCAGGTGTGTTCCTGCCACATTTGCCCACATTGACACAGAGACAGGCTGAGGTTTGAATCAGAGGTCAAAGGGCACCTTGATAGAGATGCACACCTGTGCATTAACAAAATAATCTAAAAATAAACAAATCAGATTCATTTTTTTTCTGATCTAACTGAGATTAAATTAACTCAGAGCTAACTGAGATTAAAACAGAGGTTATAAGAGGGGTTGTAGGGGTTGTAAGATTATAACAGCACCTGAGCTGCCATTGCAGTGAGTGTGCGAAACACATATACCACACTTGGAAGCTTACAACTGGCATTTTTATGATTTCTGTTCTAAATGTTAATAAATGTTGAAGTTTATAATTTTAGATGGTAGTTACGAGGATTTTATTTACGATACAGCAGTGAATGAAGCATTTAATGGTTTAATGGTTATATAATAATTCTCAGCAGTTACAGAATTTTCTTGCCATTTTCACTTCTTCATTTTCACATAAAACATATTATAGCTGAGCTGATATGCGTTCATGTGAAAGTAAAAACAGACATGACACTGTGTGATAGTTGATGCTTTTCGTCAAAAATGAGTGTTATAATACCTAGACGCAAACAAACAAACAAAAGTCTTCCGTCACTCTAAAAAGCATAAATGAAGAATTATTCATCCATTTAATAATGTCAGGCAGGCCATTTAAACAGATTTGTGATTCAAAATAGGGTACAGACACTTACTGTAATGAAATCCTTGGCCCAGGTCAAAATGACTGTGGAGGCACTTTTTAAAAAATATATTAAATGAGTTAAAATATGATTTATTTCAGGCTATGCTGTTTAACTTATTATCTGTTGATATTCGTTTCTTTGGTATTTACTGTTGTATAGAGAAAAATTTTCATTTCATTTCCAAACCTTTCCCCCCTACTTGATAAATGAAGTTTGTGTGTGAAATCAAATAGAAAATGTCAGCTGCTTTGACCTTTGCACTGTGTGCAGTTACACTCATTTGTGAATATGCATATAAAAAGAAATATATGAGGAAACTTTTTTGTCTCTGGTGTTGGGGATACTTTATTTTCATGTGTCGTATATAGGTTTAGCTAATGAGGAATTCCTTGGTGTTAGGGTTAGTTAGCAATTTCAAATTGTGCTTTTCTGGTCATTCGACATTCAATTTGATCAAAGTCAGACGCAGCATGGTATTCAGCTAGCTATGAGGCCACAGAGCTGTGAACAGTGTGTGTACTACATCATGCATATTATGTTGAGCCAAGAGGCCGTTTGTCAAGATTTATGCATGACAGAAATGCACACAAAAGCACGAGCTCAACGAACTGCTAATCAACCTTAATCAGGTTTTGGAGTTATGAGTCGTCAAGTTCAAGGAAAACACAATCCACTGACATCATCAAATTTCCCTGGCTGGGCTGGCTAAAAGAAACTTTGAGAACAGTCATTAAACATTGAAAGTCATGACAAAAGGCAGATTAAATTATTATAATGTATTACCCAAATTTGGTGAAAAATTAACAGCATAACTGATAGAAGCAACAGGCTGTAAGTATGTGGAGTGGAACATATAAGACATGAGTGATTCCTTACAAAAATGTATTTAAAATTTGAACACCAATATCTCAAATATCCTGTCTTTTGCTCAGCCTAACATTGTAATATAGAATAGCTTTCAAACTAATTCTAATACTGGTGGAACCACATATAGTGCTTGCACAGTTTTATTACAGAAAGAATGAATGAGCAAAACCTTGGGACAGTCCCCAGTTGACCAGGAAGTGGGAGTGTGAGCAGGCAGGTGCTTCTTCCAGGGGGAAACTGCAGCAAGCAGTGACAAGCTTAACATGAGAATCTGACACACTGAGGAGACAGGAGGAAAGGGGACGACAGTACACAAGAGTAAAAGGTATGTGCTTTTCTTCTCTATTTGAGCACTCGAATAATAACATGTACAATTAGAATCACCCTGATGAGTTACTGCTACAAAAACTGCATGATCTGGTGAAACCTGCAGGTGGACCTGGTAAGAGTGGGACTGCCTGGCAATCATGCACACATGAGAAAGAGGAGGAAAAAGTAAGATAAGGAAAAAGAAGAAAAAAGGTGTCCATTGAAAACTTCTGTTTTTGATCAGAAAAAAAGTTGTCTGCAAAAACAGGGGAAGGACACTGAAACACTTTGTTTCAGGCAGAAAATGAACTGAAGGGCTACGTCAGTGGTGAGTGTAAGATAAACAGTCCAATATGTATCATCTTGATGCATGCTCAGTCCTCCAGGTAAGTAAAGACCGAAGAAGTCACTTGGGGACCGTGGGCCACGATAATGTGAATGAACATTCTTATATATATATATATATATATATATATATATATATATATATATATATATTTTAGGGGTGCAACGATACTCGTATCGATATTGAACCGTTCGATACAGTGCTTTCAGTTCGGTACGCATATGTATCGAACAATACAAAATTTTTAATTTATTTTATCAACTTTCCTTCTGACGATGCTGTCTGTGTTGAGCGCTCAGTGGATCTGCGCTCGACAGTGCAGCCTAGGCGGAGGAGTCAAACGCAGATTCACTGAGCGCAGGGCAAGCTAGCGAGACAGAAGTTAAGCTCTCATTGCAACATGGCAAATTGAACCTCCCCCACCCTCATTCAGATCTGGCGTTTGGAACTATGTGACGTATGACCCTGAAGGTAAGCGCGTCATGGACAAAAGTAAAACAGTATGTTGGATGTGCCACGCAATGCTCAATTACATGGGTGGGAGCTAGTGTGTTAGCGCAGTTAGCTCGTTAACGTGTTGGCCATCCAGCCCCACGCACGGGGCGATCCGCGGTAACTCGTTAACGGAGATTTGCCGTGTTGTGGCGTTAACGTCATTTCAGATTAACGCTGACAGCACTAGTGGGAACACAATGAATATGACTGCACATTTACTCCGACATCATCCTAGTGCAAAGACAAGTGGAAGCAGACAAAAACAACAAGCACGCATGCTACAAACTTTACCCGAGTCATTTAGACAGCCGTTAGCACATGATTCTCCTTATGGGGACCTGATATGTTTAATATGCTGCTGAGAATTTAGCCCAGAAGAAGCGTATAGTATAGCTTTTATTTTGGAAAGAGCCATTTCTCTGTAATAAACTCTCTTTTCCAAAGATGAGTGATTTCTCGATCAGATAGATTTTTTTTTATTACTTTGTTGTTTCAGCAACATTAAATTTAAAAACTGCACTTTTGAGTTAAAATAATTTATAATTTATAATTTTTAATAAATGACAAATTAAAAAGGCATGAACATTTTTTTTTGTATTGAAAAAATATCGAACCGTGACACCAAAGTATCGAACCGAACCGTCCCGTGAATTTTGTGTATCGTTGCACCCCTAATATATATATATGTGTCATGGAACAGGAAGGGGAGTGTATGAATTTCAGATAAACTGTCTTCCAGGAGATTATTCCTAAGAATTCTGGTTTAAAATTAAATGTTTATTGGGATTTTTAATGTTTGCAATTGGAAAAAAAATGTTGCAGAGCCACCCAAACCCCCACAAAGTGTGAGGTTTTCTGACCCACTCGACTGTGCGATAAGCAGTTGTGGCAGAGTCAAATATTTCTGATGGTCCCCGAACAGAAAACACGGGCTGTGATCTCATGTCATATTTCCTATGCATCTCCTATTAGGCTGTTTTTCAAAGGCATCGCTTGGAATGAAAGCAATCACGGCACTCTGCTTCTCAATTCGACCTTTGCAAACAAACAGGAAAACATATAGGCTTCTGTGTTTAATACTCTCGCCCCCTTTCCTCCAGCTATACTACACCACAGAGGTCACCGAAACGGGGCCTATGGACAGAAATATCCCCTTTTGTCTGAGCAGCGGTGGATGGTTTGTCTTCCAAACTATATTTATGAGATCTCATTATTTTCATTTCCCATCCTGTCACTTAGTATTAGGTTTCTTCCGTTCAGTGCACACAGGAATAGCTCCACTCTTGATACGAAGCCAGGGTCCTCTGAAAGAAATGCATTTCAATAACAAAGGGATATATCACTAAGGATTGGCGGTTTAGTACCGTAAAATATCATTGATTTTGCTCAAATGCTTCAATCTTTTTACTGTGCAGGGATGTGCTCAGCTGAGCTGGAATGGAAATCAACATAAAATGGGCTACTTATTACAAGCAGAATGGGTCTCTTCTTTAGTCCCTCCCTAATAATTTTGCAAATGAAATTACAAACCGTTGTGTTCCCCAGCACCATGTAGAAATGGAAATGCACCAGTGTTAATTCATGCATGAAAGCATAGCTGGTGCTGTTGAAAAATTCCACTGATTCCAGACTCCGGAATCCACCGTGGTATTATTCATTAAGACAAGTGAAACGTTGGGAGTCTGCAAGTGTATCTCAAAACAGGGCCGACCATATGTTTAGTGTCAATATGACTTCACGGTTGCCCATGTGGAAAATAGCTCCGGGCCACAGAATGCACACTTGCACAGAGCTGTGTTTAGATAAATAATCTTGAACTGTGAAATGCGAAATAGGAAACGAGAGCCATGTCTAAAAATAATTTCCATGTATTGCTTCTTAATTGCGACAGAGATGAAACTAAATGGTCGATTATGAAAAAACAAAACAAAAAAACAACTCAGGTCTGTTTTTGGGAATAGGGAAGAGTTGTCTGATTGTTTCCAATGCCCTTGGTGATTCTCCAAGGACTGGCCTGGCATGAAATTGGCAGAAGCATGGACCGGAGCGAGGAGCGAAGAAGAAAGCAAGAAAATAATGTGCAAGCGAGAACAGATATAACTGTGGGTAAAATGTCCAAGAGTAAAGGAATGGTGTGCAAGAGAGCTGAAATGATGAAAAGACCCAGAAAAGGGAGGAGGATAATTTGAGGTCTGCTGGGTTTCCTCCCAGCGATATACACTCCAGAAACTTTGCCGTTAAAAAAAAAGAAATCCTCAAAGTTCAATACAAATGACCAGGAGCCTTTAGCGAGACTCGGACACGGTAAAGCTTCTCATTAACAGGAGGGTTCACACCAAACGCACCGTCACAAATGCATTACATTTGAACACGTTACCCCTCGTTCTTCCGTGGTGTTACCAATAATTAGAAGAGATTTCTGGTTTCATCGTGTGTGTCTTGTAGTAATAGAATGAACTCGCCAAATTAAAGAAGAACCACAAGTTACCAGTGAAACTCAGTGAACTCGTTAGTCCTTCAAAACCTTGGGAAACTTTAACTTTACGCTATGATGGGAGTGCGAGACACATTTACAGTTTTGCTTGGCTAACCTGTTACATCGGTGAGAACACGTCTTTCTCCCAATTACAAGTGTAGTGCTACAGAAGATATTGCAAACTATAACAAGATGGAAAAAAAATTAATGGCTTCAGATATTCCTGACTAATCACTGAGTAAAGCAGAAAATTCCCTCCAGCTTCCACCTTCCCTCCAGCTGGAATCTTCCCCAAAGCACTGCAGTGAATTTTTCATTTCAACTCACATTTCTACCTGCATTTGCATTCATCCTATTAAATCTTAAAGTCCCCTGCTTATCTGCACAGTTTTTTCTTCCTGTTAAAAGAACGCTTTGGATCTTTACCTTTTCAATATCAATCAAGAGCATAATCATCAACAATCAATACAGCTGGACCTTTCAGACACAGCCTATTCCCCAAGACAAGGATCGTCCTTTCTTTCATTCCCTACTTCCCGGGAGACCCCTTGCCACTGTGAGCTTGTGTTCCACATGGCCTCTCTCACAGCTCCCTGCTGTTTTTATGGACCCGTTTCATTAGCCACCTAGCTTGAATAGTCCCAGAGGAAAGCCAGAGGGGCTCACTGTTTACTAAATGTACCTTTTACTGCACATCATCCTTGTAAAAGATGCAAAAGCCTCTATTTAGGAAGATGGAGCTAAACGAGAACGTGCTAATGGGATTGGCATTTCACAAAAGGCAGATTTGACTTCATGCTAATGTGATTGTACTCTCTCTCTCTCTCTCTCTCTTTCTTTGCAACGAGACCAGAATGAGGTGGGTGAGAGTTTTCTAGAGGCCATATGTGTTCAACCTACTTTTCAAACCAACCAGGTTTTTGCCTTTTTTTTTTTCTCTTTATGGGTAGTCATTTTCATTTTTCGCTTTATATATGAGGCAGTCAACTGACCTACCAATTGCTTACTTTTGAGGTGTTCAGATATATATATATATTTCTGTGTTTTAAGTTATACTGAATGAAAGTGATTGACTTAAGCCACCGTTTTGCAGGATTTCATAAACTTTGGTTCTTCCCCTGCGCACCTCATCCCCGTCTCTGTTTTTCCCCTCTAAATTTCCACACTACCCTCCATTGCAATTGGACTAATCAACCTTATCAGCTGTTCGACTGTGGAGCACTACCCAATTACAACCTCAGCGGATCTCAAGACACTGACGAGTGTGGGGGTATTACTGTCCAATCACATATCCAGCTCTGACACTCTGCTACGGGCTCATCGACTCGGCCTCCTAATCCTGTTCCAAGTATCAGCCTGACATGCAGATGGAGTTGATTCTAAGTGTCTCCATTTGTTTTTCTGCAGTGGCTGATGTACAGACTCAGGCACTCTCACTTCTTTCTATCTGCTGATTAAGACCGATCCTCCGGCAGGCTGAGCCAAAGCTAAATTAATCATCCCAGAAATGGGTTACGTGTCAATTTTTTGGTGATAAGTGTTGCGCTGGATAATGGCTGTCATGCTATGTTGGATGAGGGAAAAACAGAACAGGTAAGGAATGACTTTGCTCCTGATGCAACCACTATGGATTTCAGTGGTATGGATTATGCTCCGTGTGCTGCTAATGCAACTGAATATGATAAATTTGTTTTTTTGACATTTGACATACAAAATAGCACTTTAGTCGGACAGGTTTTCCAATGAACCAAATAACAACCTACAAAATGAAATGTCTGTTTGGGCTGATTCTTGGCATCTGAAAGTAAACCAGAGTGAGAGGGGAAATTTGGGTTTTGCACATAAACAACCCCAAAACGAAAGTGAGGGCAAGAAAGTTGTTTTCATCCTGTAGTAAACAAAACATTCCCCTGCGGGGTAAAATCTCCTCGAACATCTGGCTCCATTATAGGCCCTGTCCAGTCTGCACTCGCTGTAGAAGCTAATTAGAAAGAGAGAGCAGATGAGGGGAAAGAGTGAGGGCAGAGAGAGGAAGACCCAAGATAGAGCTCCAGATTTTTCAGGCCAGTAATACACGACCCACATTTTCTTTAAAACCACTTACATCTCAGAGGTTTCTTGAGAGCTACAAGGCAACAGATGAGAAAAAAAAATGGAAATAGACTGGTCCTCGTCTGTCATAAATAAGTGGTTAAGGCATTCACTAAATAGATTGCTGTTTTTGATGTTATCTTTCCAAAATTGTGGCACAAGTTCAACTCAAAACAGCCGGCACCGTCAAGCCCTCTCTGAAAATTAAAATGCTAAAAAGATGCTAAGGTGGTGGATGCTATTGATGTCACTGCAGCATGAGTTATATTTTAAATAATAATGAGTGATAGTGTTTGTTGGTCCTAAAAACAGGACATGAAAGGCTACACATCCAAATCCTTTATCCAACCTCAAACAGGCCTCAGACAGGCTAACGCTATATGTGAGAAAGCATGCTAGCTTGTGTCGATACAACGAGACTACTTTTAACTTCAGGTAAATATCCTTTCAAACTGTGTTTGCTTAACTGATGCAGATCATGAAGGGTTGATTTCAGACACTGTAAAAAGTTTTTTCCATGAACTTAAATGTATTTAGCTTGATGATAACAGAAGTGTCAGAGACTGGGGGGCTGACCAGCTTAGCCACTCGTCCATTTGGAAACCTGTGGAATTGATTGCTAGAAGGTGCTAGACTGTTGCATTGAACAACTGCACTTTTTCAATGTTGGTACAATCTTGTTTATTTTTAAGGGGTTTGCACTAGTAGCTAATACTCTTCCAAACTTCAAGCTACTAAACACTGGCATGTTTGGATAATGAGTTTGGAACGAATGCATGTAAAACAGTAAAAAGTACATGGCTCCTTCTGGATTTCTTTTTTATATTTTTGCCACACTTACATGTTTCAGATCTTCGCCTTGTAATCGGAAGGTTGCCGGTTCGAGCCTCGCCTCCGACAGTCTCGGTCTTTGTGTGCTTGGGCAAGACACTTCACCCGTTGCCTACTCCAGAGGGCCCGGTGGCGCCAGTGTCCGGCAGCCTCGCCTCTGTCTGTGCGCCCCAGGGTGGCTGTGGCTACAATGTAGCTTGCCATCACCAGTGTGTGAATGGGTGGATGACTGGTTGTGTAAAGCGCTTTGGTGTCCTTAGGGACAAGTAAAGCGCTATACAAATACAGGCCATTTACCGTTCTAAGGAGGATGGACAAACCCTCTATAATGCATTACAACCTTCACATATCTGCTTGCATAGGTTTGCACAGACGGTCACGAGGACCAGAGGTATTAGCTCCCCAGTGTGTACAGAATGGTTTCACATATGCGCATATTCCACAAGTTTCACAATAACATGTCAGCAAATAGAAACTTTGGAATGGATCTTCCATTAATCTGTTGTAGGGTGAGGACAAATCGTTGTCACTGCAGACATTTTGTTGTGTTGTTGGCAGGAAAAGCGCTGGAGTAATTCAGGTTTGCCTGTGACTTTTTGAGCTATGTGATGGAATTGAGCAATCATAGGTAAAATTAGTTTGTTATGCTTTTTTCTGTTCTGTCACAGCAAATTGTCTGCTGGGTGGGGGGGGGGTCTTACACATGAAGGTGTGGTCATTAATGTGGGCACACCTTCTGATGAGCACTGAGCTTGAGTTGACCAAAAAGTGCACACACACACTCATGGAAGCAGCAGCACTGTCTTAATTGACAACATCCTGAGAGAAATCTGCCCACTGGGCCTGAACGGCTCCTTTGAAAGGCCCTTTGACAGAACTGCGGGCCATTCACTCTGAGGGGCAGAGGAGCGCATCACCTCGCATTTCCGCCTCATGGCTTGTTGGAAATACTTCAGGAGAGGATGTTAGAAACCAATCTCTCCCCAAAGCCCTCATGACAAGCCGAGATTGCTGACGCATACACTTTGATAGCTGAATGTGACGGGGCCCTCTCCAGCAGAAGCTGCGGGAAAGAGAGCGCGCTGTCGAGCAGCTCACCAAATCAGCTTCTCTCTCCTTATACCACTTCTGAAAGCTCAACAATTTACCTTGCAAGCGGAACTGCTGCACTGTGCATGCGTATTCTGCAGAGTCTGCACCACAGAATTATAAAATCCTATATGCACCAACCTTTGCCTCTTACATTTCAGGCAGCATTAGGCAGCTCTAGGCTCTGCATTGGCACCGTGCTATACTGGGAGACCAACCAGGGTGTCAGCTGAGCAGCTGAGTAATGCTGTATGCCAGAATCAATGTCTGCATCTCAAGTCAGTGGCAAAAATCTCTGTGTGACTTTTGAGTTTGTTGGAAAAAACTCAATTCAGAATTGGTGCTTTTGCCCAACTTCTGAACTTACTCCAAAATTCAATCTATTAATATGAAACCAGTCGCCTTTACCCAGCAATGCAATCCTCAGAACAGTGAACATCTTCATAAATATATTGGGATTTGTTTTTTAAATTAGGTGGAGTTTCTTTGTAACATTTCATCATGAGTGTTGTTGTAGTAGTAGAAATGGGCAGATTGCATGTGTGGGGGTTAGATGGACTCTGTGCTGGTAAGACGTGTTCCTTTGTAACTGTCCTCTCCTAAAGCCATAAACTGATAAGTGTAAATGTGGCATTTTTATTTCTAATTGTAGAGGTCATAAAATGTTTTTCATTACTTACAGCACAAAAAATATACTTTTAAATGCTGTTTGGTATTTACGCATTAGTATATTTCTATGACTATATATTTTCTGTGATTTATCTTTGTGGCAATTTAAATTTAAGCAATTAGCAACTTACAAATGTAATTTCTTCATATCTATTTGAATGTTATCACACTTTTCCATTTTGTGTTTGAAACGGCTAGTGTGGGAAAACATTCAAATGCTTGAATAATTTTTTATGTAAATTTTTTTTTACATTAAGAATTAGACGGGAAGGGAAGAGAGGCCCGCTGCCATCTGTGCACTGATTTTGCTGTTTGGTCTTTTCGTCTAGATAATAAATTCAGCTTTGCAACTTGTTCCTTTTGTTGACACAGTGCAGTCAACTAGCTCATATCTGCTACATATGCAAGATGTCATGAGTCACCCCTGATGTAGTGTCGTTTTCATCCATGATGACACACTATGAGAGTTAAAGCGATGGTCTGTCATCTAAAACGCCCATTTTCATTCCCGTCCCAAAGCCAAGCCTTATGTCACTGGGTTTGAGCTGATGTTGTGTAGTCTGAACCTGGCATAAGGTGGTCATAAACTAGCATATATTAGATCCGTAGGCCACTGCAATGCTTTAAGAACCCGATATGAAAAAGTTTTCAGGTTAGGCTGATTAGTTGGCAGGAGCTTAACTTGCCGACGCTGCCATTCTAATCAGTGGTGGCCAGCGTGGCCAAATTAACTGCTAAAACTTAAGAATATATTTGAGGAATTAACATCACTTGTGCAATGCAATTTTCCAACTTTAATTTATGGAAATAGTCATTAACAAACCTACTCAGGTGAAAACAGTCTTAAAGCTTTCATTACATACAATATTTATGAAGAAGTCATCCAATTAGTAGCGCACTTCTTAAGTTGAATTCAGGCGGAAGATGAAGCAAAATTCAAACGTGCAAATGCATGCATCAGGATCGGAAGACAAATGGGAGAAAAATGAAGGAATGTCGTTAAACTTCCTGGAAGAGTTGTAGCAGCTTTTTAGCCACTTGAATATGGATTTAATCAAATGCAAGTTAATAAGTAAATCCCGAATTTGGCACAGATTATACTAAGTATTGCACAATGCTAATTCAAAACCAGCTTTATTTTTATTGGTGAATAAATCAATACAGCTTTTCTGACCCTTCACTGACCCTCCTCGCACGTGTTCTGAGCCACGCTGTTATCTCTGTTAGCCACATTAATGCACACCGGTGTTGCTGAGTTACATGTATCTCGCTAACCTCCCACTGTAATTCTGTGAGCCGAAACGCCGCTTGGATTAAGCCTGTGGCCCTAACCTTTCCCTCTAGCTGCGGAGAGAGCAATTTGCCTGATTCTGTCGCCGCCGTGGGTGGCTCCCCTCCCGATGACATCTCCTGCTGTGCGCCCAGCGTCGCAGGCCAGCTCGCTCCCTGAGGGGTGATCAAGATGCCAGAAAAAAAGCTCACTAACACCTGCCACCGAGAGCATTGTGCTGATTAAGGGAGAACTTTGACTCTCAGCCGACAAGAGCAGAAGGAGAGGGGGAGTGCGTGAGGAAGACAGTGAGGGACGGGGGAAGCTAACGGGCCCATTGGGGGTCAGGGGCAGCAGTCTTGTTATGCTGACAGGATCGGCAAAGTCACAGCACTTTATTGCTTCGCTCAAGCATTCGATTTGCATGCAACGCAAAGATTTATTTCTTACGTCAGTGGATTCAGTCTTTCTAAAGCTCAGAGCTTTTGAAACAAGCGTGCGAAGCACCGAGGTTGAGGAGCGGGCAGAGCATGCACGAGATGCTCTAGTTCACACTTTGTAAATTGGCCAGTAATCCCGGTGAGAACATGCTTCAGCTGCTTGTACATCCACACAGTGTATTTTATATGCTTTTAACGGAGTCTCCCACAGATGATATTCGTAATGAGCCTTGGAGGAAGCCCCTGTCATCATTAGAAGGCCCCGGGGGGAAAAATTGGCTCGACTGCTTCCCGTTTGACCCTGCCTTTCTATTCGACAGACAGAGGGGATGAGGTGGGCTCTGCCCAGTGAGGCTGCGGTGTGGGTGGCTCTGCTATTAGCAGTCAAGAAACCCGGTGCTGGCCCTGTTGGTAATGACCAGAGTGACCACATGCAGCGAGAATCCGCTGACCCCAGAACGGCTGTGGATTATAAAAATAGAATGGGAAAGGATGGAGTATCAGAGGCAACACGAATGGCATTATTTGGTCAGGCTATTCTTTATACTGATGTTTGTTCTTCCTTATATGTATTGATATTCAGGATGTGCCTGCGAATAGTCACTTAGCTGAGCAATTGCACACAGAAAAAAAATGTTATTTGTTTGGCAGAGTCCCTTTCAAAAAGCAATCTGTATAATTTGAGTATGCCAATTATTCTCAACAACTAAAAAGAGTATTAATGAATATTAAATATTTCTCGTGCTTTTAAGACCAGTGGGAAACCTTTTTGTGTTTTCTTGTTCTTAATTAACCCCTTCTTCTACTGAATCTACTGTTTGAGATCCCCTTTAGTTTACAGGATTACAATTACATCCTAATCACTGTTTGCAGCCTTTTCTGTGTTTGTGTAAGCTTCTAATCACTGTGTTCTGTTTTTTGGGGGGCTCCATGCTGGGTTTCATTAAGGAACAGCACTCCCCCACCTCCAAACTCTGAACCATACGGGCTCTGGGATGCTACTGGGAGATTGCAGGCACGATCTGTTGATTGTAACTCATTAAGCTGAGGTAATTAGTGCCTGTGAGATAAGTTTAGTAAGATTTGGTGACTTTTTTTTTTTTTTTTTGTTGTGAAGGTACCACCGTTTGAAATAACCATTAGCAGTAATTACAGGAAGGCGGAAAAAAGAAAGGGCTATTCTGAGAACATGTTGCACAGCTAGTTTACAGCCAAATAATGTCCCCCCTCAGATTAGCCTGAAAGGAGCAGCCTCTGTAGTTGGACAGTGTGTGAATTTCTAATGTAGTTCCTTTATTTATTTTTTTTATTTTTTGAAGTATCAAAAGAAATTCAATATGTTAGAAATCAAGGATAAGAATCGTGCAGTATATGCAAATGTTAATATTATGTTTTGTTTAACAAAAAGATCTTTTGTATTGGAAGCCTTTAGCGTAAATCCTAATTTCCTTTGACGGAACATCATGTGGGCTTACGTTGCACAAACACTTGAATTAACAGGCTTTATTGTGCAATGCAATCTGCAGAGTCACATTCATTTAAACAAACATAAACCGTTTGCGCTTGCATAAAAATTCTCTATATGGAATGAAATAAGGTCTCTTTAAATCAGACTCGGTTGTGATTGTATTGCAAAGCAGAATTCTGCAGTTCAGGGGCCATGCATGGTCAGGGGAGGATGCAGGGAAAACATAATTGCAAAAGCTAGTCAAGCCTAACAAAACATTGCTTAGAGCCTGTATTACCATTGCTTCTGAGCGACCCTTTTTTTTTTTTGTCACTCCCATTATTCACAGTCTATGCGATCCAGGCAGGAATTAGTTTATTGTAATTCTAGAGCGGAGTAATTGTGAGGCAATAGCTACAGGAGGAGGAAAAATGACTGAGACAAAGGTATTTGTGTGAAAAAGAAAAGCTTTGAATCTGCAGCATCTCATTCACTCGTGTTTCTCCCAATAGGCTGAAAGTTTAACTCATACATATAGAAAGATCGTTGCACATTCTGTATGCCTTGAGCACAAAGCAACCATCCATTGCACAAAAAAGAAAAGAAGGGAGAAAAAAGAGAGCATGTGGGCGCAGTGGGGCCATAGACCTACTGGAGACAATATACCATTTTAATCAATGCTGCATTTTATGAGAATGACACCTGCTGAGGCACTTTTTCAACTTGAAGAAGTGCCTCAACTTAAATGATTATTTTAATCCATGGTGTGTAATTGTAATTGGCAAAGGTAATATTGGATGGATGTAATTTAGATCTCTATTACCTTTAATGTTCTTCTTTGAACGACTACAGAACAGTTAAGGAGTCCGCGAGGAATCGAGGTACCACCTGGATAGAAAAGGCTGAAGTCCATACGTTCCCATAGCTACATATGCACTTGTATCAGCAGCATTCTCATATGTGACACGCACACGCACGCACACAAACTTCGGCTATAATAAGTGCAACACACTCATTGTAATATAATCCAATAGAGGAGGAAAAATCACCACATTATTGGATAGAGGCAGAAATGCCCATCTTGGGTACATGCCATCTGTCTCTGGGAATCAATCAATCGCCTCAACCCTATTACACCATCCAACCGAACGAGGGGAGAGACAGAAGGGAGGCACTGAGGACAACTGTAGTCTCCGTCTGACCAACTTTGCACAGCTTAGGATCTCTGAAATTTATTGTCAGTCAACTTATTGCGGCTTCCTGCAGCTTACGATGAAATGACACACCTGATATCAAAACAAGGTCCAATACAATCCATAAACTACACGCCAATCACACAAATCCACTTTATTGTCTTTCATTTCCTCCACACATCTGGTGCCACTTCTAATCGTCGGTGCAATGCTATAAAACCGGGCCCTTTGAATTCACCATAGCTTGCACTTCAAATTCTTAATGGGCAATTTAATGGCTGTTTGGGTGTGAATCTTCCTATGATAACTCTCTTCTCAGCCTATCACGTGTACTCACCTGTTTCCAGAAGTGGGTTAGGGTGCTACTGCTCTTCACTCTCCTCCTCTTCACTCGTTGGCAGATTGTTCTTCTACTCTGTGTAGTAGTACAGCTCAGGCGTTGTTAAACCTAGACGAGATTATCAGTTTACCTGTGAACATGCTTGTCTTGATCCTACTTGCAGAAATCTCAGTTGGTGTGCTGTTAGGAAGATTTACCAGACTTATACTTGGAAGTTTTGCCCTGTGAAAAAAAGTAAATGATGCCATGTTTGGAGAGTCCTTAGCCAAGTTATGGTAAACAGACGGGTTCTTATGCAGTGCTTTTCTACTCTGCTTAAGCACTCAAAGCACTATACATCCACACAAATTTACACAAGCACTTTTTTCTTGGCCTAAGTGCTTTCTATCTGTCATTCACACACATATGAACACATTGGGATCAACTTAGGGCTCAGTATCTTGCCCATGTATACTGGAATGCAAACTGGAGCAGCCAGAAGTTGAACCGCCAACCTTATGATTGATAAATGACCTGCTCCTGATCCACAGCCAGAGAGTTGTAGTTCTGGAAGATCTGGCAGTAAAGTAGTGATATATTTTTTTTATCAATTTATTAAGGCCCGTTAAACTATTTTCCTACTATTGAGCCCTTTAAGGGAAAGCATAACAGATAGTTCCTTGTTTTGCGATATTAAAAGAAAGTTGATATGAATCTACACCGCAATTTGACTGGTTGTTTTGTTCGCTCCACAGCCGAAAAAAAGAAAGAGAGCTGTGTCTCTGGTGGGAGGTCAAGACGTCAAGAGCAGTGCTGTCCATACATTTAGATTTTAGGTGTCCTTTTGTTTTTTTTTTTTTTTTTTAAAAAGACAGTAAAGAAGAAGTTGCTAAATCTAGTAACAAAGTTGTTAAGTCGGCAACAGCAGGATGAACTGATGATCACTGCTGTAAGTGAGAGTGAGCAGGATGTCAGACACCCAGGCTGAGACAGAAAATATAAACATAAAAAAATCATAATCTGAAAACTGAGAAGCGTTTTTTTTAAGTAATCTCCTTACTCAAATATACATCTAAAGCATAGCAGCACCTCTGAAGCCCACTGGTTATCATATTCTAACTTATTTAATTCAACATTTTCTGCTTTTAGTATTTTTACAGATATATATCAAATGTGTCCACTGTAAATAATCCTAATGCAAAATGGTACCAAAAAGTTTACTGCTACAATCCCACAATGCAATGCATTATGGATGCAAACCTATCGTTGAGCATCCTTGTATCTGTCAGTAACCATGCAACATTATTACTGGATGTCCAAAATCCCAATTTACTGCTCACAGTTGACAAAACGGTTTAGCGCTTATAATACAGGGACTTGGGAATGAGTGAGCAAAGGGGGCGATTTTGCACAAAGGCTATTTATTGGCCATGACTAGCACCTTCCTGGCTTCTCTGCTGGTTGCCTGGTAACTGGTTCTCTGACATTTTTTCTCTAATTTAACTCTCTACCAGAAAACAAATAAGCCTATTTCCCAAAACATTTAACTTTTTCTTTATCAATACGGCAGTGAGTAGCAGTTCACACAAGCAGTCAGGTACACAGAGCGCAAACACACATTAGAGACCTAGAGGTCCGACGCCTGAAAGCTGCACTGTTGTGTGCAGAGCCTATCGTTTCCTGTTTTTCTAGTGCAGTATCCCAGGCATGTTAGCAAAGGTAGCGGAGTTTTATTCATAAACTGTGCTATCTGGAATGCTGACGCTATGGGGTCTCGTACGAGTGCAACATCATTTGTGAGGTGCCACCACAAAAAAGTCTGAAGTAGATGATAATAATAGACTTTCTTTCTATAGAGCCTTTCTAAACCAAACTTACAGTGTGCTGCACAGAATTCACAAAATAAAAGTAGCACAAGGTGAACCACTGTCAAGAAAAGCAACGGGCAGCCCTTCACACACAGAGATTCCTTCATTTATTAAGATGCACTTGACCTCCCTGAAACTTGAGATTATCTGATGCAATCGTATTGGGAAAAGGATCAAAATACAAAACGCTCACAATGATAACATTGTTTCGCCTCATATTTTACACCGTTTATACTATTTTGCAACACCGCCAACCTTCCAAGGTCACAATTTCCTCTGCTTCCAGAACAGATTTTGTATTATTTCCTGTTTTTTAAAAAAAACATAAACTACATTACATTCTTGCTTATTATCGGTACAGATTTTCTGGAAGCTGTATTAGCCAGTGTAATTACTGCTTTGTAGCAATGGTGTGCATGTGTGTGTGTCCCTGTGTTATCTGTAGAACTTCAACAACTGCAAAGATTTGGTTTAACATCTCCCCGGACTCGTATTCCCACCAGGGGTGTAATTTCCAGGGGGGTTATCACCCCCTCTAATAATCAGACCAACCAATATAACGTCTCCAATAAAATTATGAACTATCTTGCATAAATAGGCTGTTGATTTTCTTTACTCATTTCAGGTATTACCAGCAAAATAGTTGCTCAAGCTCAAAAACAGCAACATTAATCGCCATCATTTGGTTCAAAAGTTCCTACTATTCCATTCTCTCTTGTTTCCACACATTTTTATATCTTTTTGGGAACATATATATATATATATATGACAGAGCATTATTTTGCACTCTGCTCTCACTGACTCTGGCCTATAAATAGGACTCTGATGATTTTTCCTCCAGCCAAAAAACTTCTGTGTGAGAAGCAAGAGTTGACATCTGACCTCATTTGTTGTCTAAATGTTACAAATAACTGTAATTTACCATGCCACAGCATTGACCTTATTATGTGGTGAACAATAGCGCTGCCACTTTTTTGGACTTCCTCTAGGCCAATGCCGAGTCCTTGATGATATATAATACCACTTGGCAGGCAAGTTAATTATAAGCTGGCCCCCAACACTCGGTGTCGGTGAAGCCCGCCATCTGAAGGCAATGCGACTGCGGTGGTGGTGTGTGTGTCTTTATGTGTGTGGGCAGTGAGGAAAGCAGGGTAGCACTGTTATCCAAACTGTCAGAGTCACTTTCAAAAGAGTTGGGGAGACAAGACCGGTGTCCACACCTCTTCTGTGTTCACAGCCATTTAGTGTGTACACACTGTATACAAGCTGCTGCAGATGCTACAGCAGAAATGTGGTGGAAAAACAGGATGCCCGACACATATTGTAATCTTGGCACATGATAAATGCACATATGGAGTCAACATTGCAAAGTTACACAGTTTTCTCTTGTTGAAATATTTTATGTCACATGTGAAATTTTGTCAACACTTCTTCGTTAGCCAAAAAGGCTATATTGTTTTAGCAAACAACACAGCACGAAACTTATAGCACAAACACAAGTTCTTTAATTTTATCCTACAGCTAAAGAAACAACAAAACAAGGTTTCTGTATTGTGCCAGGAAGTTTTTTTTTTGCCAGGTGTGATAAGATAAAATGCTGCATTGTTACTCAGTTGGCTGTGCAAATGGCTAGAAACCACTCATTTGCCATGCTCTAGCAAAACATAGAGCGTGGCACTGTGAACACACTTGTAACCCTGTCATAAAAGCACAGTTGCCAAAATCATCCTTTTCTGCTGCAAACCCGGTTAGACTGGATCACTGAAACTTGCACTCCTATCCTAAAAAGATGGCTACATTAACCAACTCAACTTTAGTAAGCTAGCTAGCATTAGCAAATTAGCAGCCACTGAGTGCACATAATAAATCTTCCCTGTTGACAATTGACAGCATCAGGGATAAAATATTTAAATTTAATCTTGCCTCCAAGTAACACCATGTATCTGAATTTCCACCATGACAGTTTTTAGCAAGTACTTTCTTTTCTACACTGAATATGCTTACATGGTACCAGCATATGTTAGGAGAGACAACAGATAGCAAACTGAGAATGAGAGTTTGCTCCTGCTGATATCTTTTTGGGAAGGTATTGATGATAGTTTGGTTTGATAAACTGCTGATGTGAGGCTTCCTAAAATATGCTTACACACTTTATCTGTGTTATCCATTTACAGTTTTCCACAGCGGTGTAATGTAATGCTGTCTGAGGATAATGCTCAGTAGTAAAGCAAAGCATAATACTTTCAAGCACATAAAATACTGCAGGTTGCATCAAAAAGAATCCAAATTCAAAAGGCTATATTTTATTTTAAGCAATGGACATAGACACTTTCTCTGTAATTTTACTGTATTTTTTTCTCCATTTACTATACCAGCCTTTTTTTTATCATGTAGAATAACTGCTGAAATTGGACCTCTCTATCTTATAGTAAGCTATCTCTTACTAATGTAAAGTTAAACTTCTTTACATTGAGAGAAAAAGGGACTTTCACTGATCTGGCCCACTTAGCTCTACAGTGGATTGTGTGTAATGTTAAATGACTTTGACATTGCCGATGTAAGATATTAAAACACTGTTTTTTATGATCTTAAAGTAATAGTATTTGGCTCTCCTGTAAGACTTCCAGATCAGGGTCCAGTATTTCACCAAAAAAATCACAGAATTAAGAAAAAGCCCAAAACCTGATTTTTTTGTGTGGAGCTGTTTCTTTTTTCCAGTAATAATTTCACAACCTCTAATATTTATCTGGTGTCCTGCATATGACATTTACTACAAAGAAGGTCAAATTAGCTTCATCTCAAGCAGCTGTCACACTAACATGCTTCTTATACAAAGTGATGCTATGGTGCACTGTAAAAAAAGTTGTAATATAAAAGTATTTTACGGTGTATTTTACAGTTTTGTACTGTTCTTCTAGAATATCATTAAATTCACATAAATAGACTGTGATTTTACATTTCAAATGTAAATTAACATAAAATCACTGTAAATGTAATAAAACATCATTTTCTTGTTTTTTAACAGTATCTGTCTGTACATATGCATATTTAGATTGTTAAAATACATTCACAAATGCATCATAATTTCACAAATATTTGTCCGTTATTTGAAAGATTGAACTGTTAAATTCAAATGTAATGCTATGGAAAAATATGTAAAATGATTCATTTAAACTTTTTTACATCAAATAATAATTATTATTATTGTTATTTAGGGCGATCATGGCTCAAGAGTTGGCAGTTTGCCTTGCAATCAGAAGGTTGTCGGTTCGAGCCCCGGCTCGGACACTCTCGGTCGTTGTGTCCTTGGGCAAGACACTTCACCTACCACCAACTGGTGATGGCCAGAGGGGAATTATAAAGTGGAATTGTAAAGCACTTTGAGGGTCTCATAAAGCGCTATATGAATGCAATCCATTATTATTTAAACTAACTGTATATTTCTGTACAGTTAAGTATTATTATTCATATTGCCGCATTCATTGACCTTGTTTATAGGTAATTTCATTGTTTAATCACATTAAATTGTTCCTAATTTAATGTTTAAAAGCACTTGAAAAAGGCAAAATCCCATGTAAAATTATGGCAACAAACTGTATTGTCATTACTGAAAATAACCGTATTTTCATGGGAAAGTTATTTTCTGGTATTATTTTGGTGCCCCAGCTGCCGGAATATTACTGTTTTTTTAGGATTTTTTTTTTTTTACAGTGTGGTAATAATCTAATCAAATCTAATGAAAGATTTTAATTTAAGGGCTCAACTTACATTTGGTACTGAGTGATGCTCTTACTTTTGTGCTTTTACTCAAGTATGATCTTTTATAACTGATTATTTTTACACTTGGAACTTTTGGTGATTGATTTGAATACTTTTCTCACCACAGGTAAAACTTAGACAAACCTAACTTATTAAAATAATTTTTAAACTGGTGACAATATTAATTATTTTTTTAATTTGGGCAATTTAATATCCTATGCATTTCTGAATAACTGGAGACTAAACATGCTCTTTTCAAATTAGTGGCTACTGGAAATTATTTGTTTTAAAATGCCCTAATTGTAGATTTTAACTAAAGACCTTGTGTTCAAGTAAAATTAAAAACTGTTGTACGGTTTGTGGTCGAACTCTCAGCATGCTTATGTTCACGTTTTTCAGCCAGCTTCACTTTAAAGCTAACACCATATTTATGTCCTCAGAATTACAGCTAATCTCCCCATCAAACAGGGAAGATTTACAGCAGCTTACAGGCAGAGAATCCAGTTTGGCTTTGCCTGTAACAAGCCGAGCCATCTCCCCCTTGTCTTCCATCAATCTGACAGTCAACATCGCTTCAATAAACCTGGCCCCGTCTAGACTCACTCTTGCAGATTTAATTCAAACAGCTGTTCACTCCTTACTCCAGACGCCCTGAGCACTTCCACTGAGCAATCGGAAGTGGAAGGGGGTAGGGAGGTGGAGTGGAGGGGCTCGTGCCTATCTGGAGAATGCATGCTGGAGGTGTGGGAGGAAGTGACCGCGAGTATAGGAGGATGTCAACTGCTAGTTAGCTACACATTTTGGGTTGTTTTGTTTTCAACTCTCATACAAATTGCTATGACCTGAACAGCTGTTGCCACTGCTTTTAGAGCACAGAAGATATATCCATGATGCTGTAGCACCGAGTTGTTAATTTGCATGATGCAGATCTGTGCAGAGTCTCTGTGTTATGAAATAAAGATGATCCTGCGCAGTGCCTAAACTTTTGGTGTATAATATACCCTCATATGTGTTTTTCTCAAGACTCTTTTTTTGAGATCATTTCAAAGTGTTCCAAAGTTAGTTATTTACAATTTCAAATTGTTGCTAAGGTTTCAAATTACAATGTGCAATAAAATATATTTTAAGCACCATTATAAAAGAGATACTCATTTGATATATATATTTATAGCAGTGAGCTGAGAAATCTAACAAAGCTCCCACACAGATGTTGTGCTTGCTGTTATACCCCAAACAGATAGGGGGAGCTCTTTATTGAACACTTAAGCTGTACCACAGTGTGCTTCAGAGCGTCAGTAACTGCACGTCTGAACTCTCTCAGGGTACAACATTCTTTCCATCAGCAATAACTGTCGGTGAATTTATACTGCAGCATCAACAAGAACAGTTAAGAGAACAGTTAAACGCCACGTAACAATAAACAATAAACGTCTTATCTAAACTATCTAAACAGCAAGCAACACATATTCCCAAGGCATATTCCGAACACGCCATATATATATACATATATATATATATATATTTTACTTCTTAAGATATTAATATCCCAATGTTGCTATGATGTACAAAGGTGTAGGAAAGTTAATTAATTTTTTACTTTCTACTTTAATGAGTTTCTCCACAGAGTCCCTAAGCCTTGTCTCATGCTAAGCTTGATGGCGATATCTGAGTAATAAATCTGCAAAGGCTTCAAAAACAATTGCAGCGGTGTGGAAAGTACAATACTTTCTCTATGAAATTCACTGCAGATACACTGCTTATTAGATCACTGATTGATATGAGATCACCTGTCATAAAAACCAGAAAACATAAACCTATCAAAAACGTGTTTAAAGTAAAAAAGTATAATGAATTACGATAATCAATTCATTATAATTAACAAACTGATTTTATGTTTTTACAAGCAGCCAATCTATCTATCTATCTATCTATCTATCTATCTATCAGTAGGCAAAGTGATATTGCATCCTTGTCAAAAAATAATAACTTTGTAAACCTGGAAAATCCGTAGATATGACAACAACAGTTGCCTCAAGGCACTTTATATTGTAAGGTAAAGACAATACAATAATACAGAGAAAACACCAACAAACATATCCCCCCATGAAGAAGTGCTTTGGCAGCAGAAGGAAGGAAAAACTCCCCTTTTAACAGGAAGACACCTCTGGCAGAACCAGGCTCAGGGAGGGGCGGCCAGCTGCCGTGACTGCAGACCAGACAAAGACACCCTGTGGAAAAGCATTTAAAAAGGTTGTTCATACTTGTGGGTTGACCATTAGAGAAACACACAAAACAATTTTTGGTAATTAGCAGCACCTTTCATTTAGAGCAGCTGTAGGATAAACCTGATGTTGGATGTTGGTACCATAAATCTGTTAGGCATTGCATAAGTGAGCAGAAAAATGAAATACTCAAGTAAGGTACCAAAAAAACTCTGTCTAAAGGTACAAAGTGTTCGAATGTTAAATCATTTGAACATTTTCAGATATAGTTTAAAAGAGCTATTTGTAATATTAAAAATAAAAATAACTTCTAAGCATACCGCAATTTATGAGGAACATCTCAGCCACTGTAGTCAAGATGTCGGGGGCAACATGACAGCCTCCACAAACCCGCTCCTATCTTTAATTTTTTTTTATTGCAGTTGTTATTTTAACATGATCTGTTTCAGTGCTTCTGTTCAGTTAATAAAGACATGTAGCCATCCCTTTTTAAAACACAGCCTAAAGGTGTTACAGCTGTCTGGTTGGTGGGTGGTGTTTACTGTGCAGTTGGCCTCTTTTCTGGCAACCTGCTGGTTACTGTTACAATGAACGTACAATAAATGATATCCTCATACCTATTTTTTTCAACCCAGTTCAATTAATATTTTTCTCAAATAAATTCTATTGTGCAGGCACTACTTTAGAAAATATATATAAAAAAGCTCATTTACAATTCTTTCAGACAACCCCTTGCAACTTTAGAAATACCCCTTGAGATAGCCGTACCCGGCTGTCTGGGAGTGAGTCGAGGCTGCATGTGTGCATGTGTTTGTTGTGCCTCATCTACCATCTTGCCTCAGCTCTGACCAAGCCCCTCAGTGGGTATGGGAGCGCCTTGTTTGTGTATGTGTGTCTGTGTGTCCTCCACAGTCCAACATTCAGACTGGGGCTCACAGAGCAGATTGCCTGGCTGCTAAAGAGGTGCTAAGGCCTACGGTGCTTCCCACCCTCCCCCACCAGCCCAGCGGAGCTCCGCAGATGCCCAGGTACAGTAGGCGCTCTTGTGTGCATAAGCCCCTGCCAGTAGACGGGATGGGTGGAAGGAGAAGTGACAAGCATGGCCCCACGCTGGTCTCCAAGCTGTCCCGCAGATCTGCTCCCTTTGCCGCTCTCTCCCTCTCACAATTCAATTTTTATCCCTCCCTCTCTCGCTCTCTCTTGTCGACACACTAAGTTCTGCTTCACCCCAAACTGAACTGATAAAAAAATGTGGAAGAGAGGAGAAAAAAAAGAGGGACAAATACAAGGGAGGGCGCAAAGAGGAGGGAAGGAGGCCCAGTGTGAAAGAATTGTGTTGACAGTGGGAGAGCCGGAACGGAGCAGTGAATGCCCTTCATTATGAACAGTTGGAGGCCACGCGTGGCAGGACACATCTGTCTCACTTTTGTTTGTGTGCTATTTCCTTTTGTCTTTTTCTTCTTTCGTCTTCTTCCAGCCTCTTTGCAGAAACACCTCTGATACATTGCAGTTTTGTAACCAACTCCTCATTACAATGCTCTCAGTGGAAATAACCACTTTTCACCATGGCTTAACTCGTTTATTGCGAATAGTGAGTCCTCCCATCCAACCCCTTATTTCTCTAAAACTTATGGAGTGGAGAATGAGTGAATGGTGACACTTCCTAATGGAATATAATGGCTTGTGATTGGATTCGAATGGATAGCAGTGACTTCATTACTCATAGCAGTGTTTCAAATGTTCAAAAGTCACATGACGGTGATGTATGAAAATGAAGTTTCAGAAAGCTGCGAAAGCGTTAAGAGAAGGAAATGTCAGGAAACACCACAGAAGTTTAAAAATGGCCACTTTGGCTGTGAATTGCCACCTTTATTTAACATGGCAGTGATCAGGACGTACACTGACAAACCTTGTGAATGGAGATGTCAAAACAGTGTGGTGAAACAGCACATATGGACCGGATGCTACATCGCACCATGAATCATGATGCATAATTAAAGCTGGCAGATACTGAGCGAGGCTGTAAGGTGTTTTGACCCAAATGACAAAAAAAAAACAAAGAAAGAAAAAGAAACTGCAGCTATTCCTCGCAGATGTTAAGCTTTTATATACAAATTTACTTTGTAGGTCTTGACTTTAGTCCAGGTTTATGGACTAAACAACCTTTAGTCCAGGTTGTTTGATCAGAAAATAATGAAACCACCCGATGATGTAATTGCTCTTCATTTCTGAATAGGTTTGCTTTTAATATTTTGCTTCCAAGACCTTAGAGTTTTTAATATTGATCTTAAACAAAGGTTGTGGATGATTTTCCAAAGTTTTTGGACATTTTCACTTCTTCCCTGTCCCGTTTTTATATCTGACCATTTTATTTGTTAAATGACTTAACACTGACCTGAATTGTTCAAGCAGACAAATACACCTAACTTAAGGGATGAACCAGTGTTGTGTCTACACATAACGGACAAGTAGCAAAGAATCAGTTTGAGGTTATCTGAAAGTCACATCCATAAAGTGCAAAACAGACCTGACACAGGACCTTAGAGATGCATCTGGTGGCTATCAAGAAGGCATTTTTAAGGAAGAGAAACAAGTAGAAAAAAATGAGGTGTGTCAAACAAGACAAGAACCAAACTTGAAATCGGCGGCGACAGGTCTGATGAAGTGATGGATCTAAATGTAAAATTTTGGTTCAGAGGACGTCGGGAGAGAGGAACAGAGTGAGTGTCTACAGTCATGTGTAAAACACGGTGGAGGCTCTGTCATGGTTTGGGGCTAAATTGTTGGAACTTCTTGTCGAAACAGAAAAGCAGCGCTGTGCAGCAACATCTGGAATGAGTCTGATTGGCACTGAATAATAAAGGTGGTTTCATCAAGCAAAACAGATTTTTGAACATTCCTGTATCCTACATGTTTTGCTTACTATGCTAACAAAGCACTGTGCATGAGTGTTTTGTCACAAAGTAACTCACTGAAAATGCCATTTTATTGCAGAATCTGATTCTGATGTAAAGTCAATGCATTTACTTCTTTAACAACAGAGAAAGAAAGAAAGAAAGAAAAGAAAGAAAGAAAGTCAGACAGTGGCATGATGCTGGAATAGTTTTGTAAATATGTGTTGTGTTGCGTGTAACTGGCCACGTGCATTTAATCCCATCCCATCGGATAAAGGGAGGAGGGGGTATCTTTGTGCAGAACTAACTCCATTAGATGAAAAGTGATCTCTGCATGAGAATGAGTAATACTGTGGAAAGGTGAAGAGTGCTCGGTCCCAATTGACACCGAGTTAAACAATTCAGTCACTGGATTTTTAATAAAAAACTGTTCTACTGGAAGGTCAGCAAGCCTTGTATTTTTAATGGACTGTGCACATTTATTGTTGTCATTAATGCAATGAATTGAAATGGTTTTCATTTAACATTCACCGAATAACTGACTGTATCCGCGATGTGCAATTTGTGCTGGTGGACCCACATCATATCTCACAAATTACCAGCAGGTTTTTGCTCTTTTTTTTTTTTTTTAGCTGATTCATTTATTTATTTATTTATTTTAAAGGAGCACTGAAGGTCATGTAGTGGCTGAGAGTCTAGCCTTCTCCATATCCATTTGGCCAGAGGGACAGTAAATAAAGAGGGGATGGAGAATGCTAATGGAGCTCTTCATTTTCTCAATAGCATAATTGAATCTCCAACTAAAAAGTGTTATGCAGATCATCCTTTTGCTGTGATGACTGCAGACTGGTGAAGAAGATGAAGTGGTCAACACACACCCAGACAAACACACATAAAGACACACACACACGATTGACAAGCAGGTATGTGCATTCATACCCTGGGGGGCAATTATGTTCTCCTCCTAAACACATGTACGATGTAGGTACAAACAGGACAAACGGACAGATGAACACAGATCGGAACGGACAGGTATACAGAAGGATACCCGCACACATGCTGGGAGCAAGTACTGAGATGCCCCACTGATTTGGCAGCCTCTTGACCCCTCCAGCGGGTACTTAAAAGGCTTGAAGACAATCCTCTCCTCCTTCTTTCTGTTCCTCCCTCCCTCCCTCCCTCTCTCTCTCTCTATCTCTTTCTCTCTTCCACCTTCTGTCCTCGCTTTGGCCTCTGTCCAGACAACCAATCAGAGTGATGGCTTTGTTTTCAACTCTCTCAACCCCCTTTCCTCTACCATCGCATCATTTCCTCCTGCAGTGTGGGTAACATCCAGGAATCCAGGGCTGACGAGCCCAAAGAGATGTTCTGGGATGCAGCCAGCACTGCCAAGCCAAATTGAGACCAAACTCATATTGGCCTTAGATCAGGAAAGGGGAGGGGGAAACTTTGTGCAGATAGTGTTACTATTTAATCTGTTAAAGCATTTTGCATTCTAGGTATTTTTTGGTTTTTACGCCTAAATTATTTATCTCAAACGATTTGTACTTTTGGCAGAAAGCTGGTCACTGTGGCCAGTGGGCTAGTGGCCAGTTCCATTCATCAGTCTCTTAATGAGATTCCAGTGTTTACATGTTAGCTCTCAACTCGCTGGAGTCATTTTCAGCTTGTGGAATCTCTTTTTAACTAGTTGCATGGATTTTCTCGAGTGCACCACTACGAAAGTGAAAAAAAGAATGCGCCGCATTTTTTTTTCTCAGTTACTAACAATTAAAAATATGATTTTTTGTGGGATAAACGTCAGCATATGCACGCTCCACCTGTAGTGGCTCACACTGGAGGTGGAGAATTAGTCTCACAGCATATTGACCTGTGATGCTGGCCTGCCTTATTCGCTGTCTTCCACTCCTTTGGATAAAGCTTTTCTGGCCATTACCTCCAGCTCCTCATGTTGCAAGTTGATGGCCATCATCAGCGGACAAATTAGCCTTTTTTTTGGCTCTACGTTAATCCTCACGGACACGCTTCTGTTGTTCACTCCATTTAGATTCAGTCATTTGGAGCCAATTTTAGGAAGTATTATGGGCAAAAATACTCTGTGCTGTCTTGATATGAGTTCCTCCTCTGGTGTGATTGCTCATGCGTGTGCGCTTGCATGAACAGCAGCTCTTCAAAACATGTTTATGATTCTTTTTTCTTTTTACAAGCCCCAAATGTGATCAGGTTTTACTGTGGTCACAAACATATGTTTCAGTTTCAGTTTGAGCAATAGAGGGAAAATATACAGTAAGCTCCACCCCCTAACACACACATATACACACACCTCGCCTTTTATGATAGAAACATGCAATTTCATTTGGGATTAATGCTTCCTTTATGAGGGCGAATATGCAAATGGAACACTAATGAACTTAAAGTATTCTCTTTGTGAGAACTGATTAACCAAGGCGCTCCTCTGCTGCACATTTACATTTTTCTCAAGTCAAGTCAGGGTTCTCCAGTCACAAATTACAGTGCTTTTCCAGGCCAATTACATTGAACAAGTGCACCATTATCCAGTTCTGAACATCACACATGTATATTTGCCCCCTTCATTTTCTCAAGAGTGCTTCAAGCCAAGGGCTCCTCCAGTGAGAGGGGGTACAAGAGGAAACAGGGGAAGTCGGAGAATGAGGGCGGAGGGAGAAACAGAAGGCAAAATAGAGAGAAAGATTTTTTAAAAAGTGGAGCACAGAGAAAGATAAATTGGAGGCATATAGGTGGTAGTGCTGTGAAATAATTTTCAGCAGCTTAGCCAATTAAAATTATGAACAGGAATTATTTTCTCTTACAAATGAGACCAGCATGTTTTTTTCTTTTAAATTTCAGTTAGTGGGCTGACCTTTTTCTGAGAGCAATCTTTTTTCAAGTGACAAAAACAAAAACAAAACAAAAAAAAAAATGAATGGCAACAAGGTCGGCAAAAACCTTGTTTCCAAAGATTTCAGTGGCAAACTAAAACTGCATCAAAGCATGTGAGCAGAATGCTAAACATCCGCGTGGAACAGGCCAGGACTCTTATTGCCGTGATAATTTGTCAATATGATTGTTGGCTTTTGTGTGTGGCGATTTCCTGTATTAGCGAGGCCAGTCACAATATATCAAAGTGCTGTGACTTGATGTGCCAACAGTCACCACTTGCCTATTTCTGTCCCCGGAGGAACAATAAGGTAGCGTGACTGCACCGCAGCCCCCCACAGAATAGGCTCTAGGATTAGATTGCTTTCGTTCTCTGCTCATGCATGAGGAAGCAAAGGGCAGGAATCACATATTATTGTTGGAATCCCACAGGATACAGAGAAACATATTTTTTTTCACTCCTCCTTCTAAAGCACTGCACCTAGCCACTTACATGTGAAGCTGTGCTGGCATTCAAGCACAGAGTGACACCAGCTTTTTTGCAAAACAACAATAATAAACCAAAATCCAATCTCACAACAGAGACACAACTCCTGTTGGAGTGACAAATGTTCAGGGGCCATCTCCAGCTAGCTTTCCAACTGTTCTATTCATTACCTTTCCCTCTCTCACTTATTCTCCTCAGCTGCTGCTGCCGTCTCCTCTCCTCTCGGCATGAAATAGACACTCCAGGAAGTACATTTTGTGCAAACTCTCCTCCCGCTGCTACAGCTGATTTCACAAATGATGGTGGAATGGCCAGGAAAGCGAAGGGGTAAATGGAAAAAGATGGCTGTTGCACACTATGACCATATTCCTCCGCTCTCCTTTTTCATAGATAACAGGGGATGATTAGAAAACAGCAGATGGGAGGGCCGGCATTAACCTCCACCAGGGCCGTGGTAAATTTAGTTTGAGGACTCCTCCGCATGGAGTGAATTCTGAGGTCAGGCTTACACGAATACGTGCGGACAAAGGTTTGCGCACATACATAAACACACAAAAATAGAGCAATCCCATTAGCACAAATCCTGCCTCGTTTAACACAAGGCTACTCTCCAGCTCTGACAGGAAACATCAGCACAGATATTTCAGATGTTTCCTAAGTGGTACTATGTGATTATAGTTTGTAGATCCTTTGTCCTTGTTGGCTTGTATGGTTGGTGGCTGGTATTAGTGTGTTTTGGAGCATGTTTGTGAGTCAGGGGCGTCTGTCAAAATAGAGCTACAGCTTTTTATTAGTAATGTGAGGAGCTTGGCAACTAATAGGATGCCTCACAAGCTTTTTTTGCGACCCACCCCCGTTTTCACACCTTGGCTCGTGTGATTAGGTAGTGGATCAATAGGGGGTCCATGACCCTCTTGCGGACAGTCCCATAGGGCTTAAAATCTGGGACTCTCCACCAATTGCTCTTAGAACTAAAGAAGCTTCTCAGATGAGAGGTGAAACATCTTCAGGAAAACTTAAAGTTTAAACGCTTTTCTCTCCAAGCTCCTTAGAGCACGATGACCTGGATGACTGAGAACATTCACAGACTCACAAGCTTTTTTTTTTTTTTTTTTTTTTTTTAAAGAGCACGTCCAAGCCACACCTCAAGTAAGACAAAAACTTGAGCGAAAAAGTCACATTTCTTAGAGGGTAAGTTAAGGTTAGACAGAAAAGTGTTGTTGCCCTCAGTGAACATGAACAACAGCATAATGCTCAAAATGTAAATGTCCTGTTGCGAGTGACAATCAGAGGATTTATATCTGCAAGACTGGACCTCAAAACAAGGCTGATGCTGTGTAAAAAGATGACGATGACTTTTCCTCTGGAACATTCTGGCGCTTTGCAATTTATCAAAACAGTTTGGCAAAATCTATAATAATGCACGCACGTATGAAGCGTCAATTCAAGTTGGAATTGTGTTTTTTATTACTATAATAATTGAACCCAAGGACTCTTTTTAATTAAACATATTTTTAATTTTGTACATTGTGTCCAACATACAGTGAGTGATGTTTACCATCAGTATAATGAGGCGTCTTTGGTTGTTAGCTAATTGGCACACAACAACATCATATTTTGATATGATCATTCACAGGGAGAGCCATGCAACTTTTTTTTCAATTCAATTCAGTTTTATTTACATAGCGGCAAATCACAACAGCAGTTAACACTTTATATTCAATTCAATTCATAATTTATTTCTATAGCACATTTAAAAGCAACAGAGTTGACCAGTGCTTCACAATCAGTTAAAAACAAGAGAAAACAATAGAGAAACAAATATAGATAAAGTAGAAACAAATACAGATAAATGAGAAGACATTGTATTAACATTAAAAACATAAAACAGGCCTGATGGTACTCAAAGTGAACTTGAATTAAAGGCCAAAGTAAAAAAGTAAGTTTTAAGAAGCAATTGTAATATATATATAAGTAAAAACCCCACAATGATCGAGAGAAAACAGAGAAAACCCAACAATCACATGACACCCTATGAGCAAGTGCTTTGGAGACAGTGGGGAGGAAAAACTTCCTCCTAACAGGAAGAAAACAGGTGCAGTGACATGCGGCCACCTCACCTACTGCCATGACTGGCTGTAGGTGAGGGGAGGGAGACTGCATGGCAAAATTAAATCAATAAAAGAAACATTTTCATATATAACAACAACCGCTTGTTTATATGCTAATAACCTTTTATGGTTGCTTGCTCCCTGCTAGCTGCCCCAATCCTGCTTCAACACATTATCAGATGCACTGCCCTTTCATTTACATGCAGTCACCACTACACTCTCTGTAAGATCACTTTCTAGATTGGCCTGTTGAAAGAGATTTTCATCTCAAATTATGTTTCTTCATATCTTTGAGACTACTTTATTATAGAGAAGGACTAACATTCAGCTGGACACCAATCACCGTAGCATCAGTGGATTCCCCCAGTGTACAAACTCCGGCTCTTTAACAAGTTCCTCAGATTGTGAGTGACAGGTTATTTGCTGTTGTGATTCAAAATAGACAAATGGGAATACTGCAGCATTTTCCCCTAACCTCACCAGTCTAATCCAGCCAGAGATTGTCTCACTCTCCAAATGCTGTTGTCAATCCACAAAATCGTAATGCCACATTGTTTTTTATTATTATTTTTATCTTTATCATAAACCATTTCAAGTTCGGCTGGTTGATAAAACGGAATTCAATATTTCAATTTATCCGTGTGTTACTGAAGTTTGGATGGATGGATGTGGTTTCCCAATATTTTCTTTACACAAAGATAGGAATATGATAAAATTTACAATGTGAAATAAAAAAAAATGTGTTGTTAGTCTTTGCAGAGCTACAGAAAACAACTTATCTTATCTTGAAAACCTAAAAGCAATGCAGATAGATAACACAGGCTCGTGACTTGTCTCTCCTCTTATATATTTTCTGTTTGCTTTGTAGAAATGTAATTTGTCACACATTAATCACACAGTCTGACATGTCTCTAACTGGCACCTGTCTGACTGTAACAAAGACCAATGATGCATAGGGTGACCCAGATTCCTTTAACCAGACCACAAGCTAACCCCTTTAGCGCGGTTTCTTTAATGCAGACATGATGCTTCTGGACCAAAACGTCTTTCAAATTAATTTATAAAATGCACTGTTTGGTTATGCCCTGTAAAATTAGACAAGATGATCTATGCGATCATCAGCAGGTTGCCATTCGTTCATCTCCTTTAAAGCACACTAGGAAATTGAATCAGTCTCATGGTGCGACAGCGCTTTAGCACTTGTGTTTTTACGGAAAATACAGTATTGTGTCTTCTTGGGCTAAAGGTACACACTGTGGTAGTGGGTTTAGCTTACAATACAAGCTTTTCTTAAGGCTAGAAAAACATGATTTTGACCGTCTTCAGGATCCTTTGTCACAAATTGTTTGAAACTGCAACGGTGATACTTACATAATGTTCTTGGGAATGTTTCCTGTTTCCTGTTTAGTTTCCGCAGTGTTAGTGTTGTTCCATGCCCTCCAGCCTCCTCCTAAAAAAATAAATAAATAAATAAATAATTTCAAAAGAAAATGTTTAATTGATAAACCCTTTGTTGTTTTGGGGCAGGAAATGACTTTATTACTGTGAATATGAAACATTTATTCTATAGATCAGGGATGTCAAACTCATGGTGGGCCACATACAGCCCACATCTCAACAGGGCCACACCAGTGAAACCCCCCTTTCTGTCCTTTTAAAGAACTTTAACGACACATTTAATTGCTGAGATATTTTAATATAAGAAAAAGATTAGCAATTTCAACAATATGTTTTAGAATGTCAGCACGACTCTTTGTGCTTAAATTGATAGAAATAAATGTGTAAAATGACACAACTTCTGTTAGTTCATTGTGAAGACTGTCCTGTAAATATGATCATTTTTATTTATTTATTTTTTTATTTATTTATTTATTTATTTTACTGTGAACCTATTGTAAGAAGTGTGAATACTTATAGTAGATAGTGAAAAAAGTTGTGGTATAAATGGCCATTGTGGAGATCTCTATCAGCAGGAGAAGCTGCAAAATCTTTGAAAATACAATTAAAAGTTTTAAAAAAAAAAATACACCCAGTGGCTTTGCCGGGCCTACTCTGGCCCCCGTGCATTTTTTTTTTATTAATATCAACAGTTTTTCTGGCAATAGGATTAAATAATAATTATTACTGTACATGCCCATCACTGACTTGTATGACAACAAATAAAAAAAAAGGTTCATTTGCAAACCTGAAAAATGCATTTTCAGGTTTGTTTGTAATGAAATAACAAGTAATATTTCCTTTTCAGCTAATAAATCACTGCCTTCTATAATTGCAACATTTGGCCTTTACTGTTCTATCAGTTAACTTATATGTCTCTCCTTTGTTTGCTTCTATTGATGCCCATAATCAGTTTCTTTATTTACAGTTGGGATGCCGAAGCATTTACACTGCTAGACTAAATCCAGGCTCCCGGATCAGTGCTCAAATTGAATTCTCATTACACTTTCTGTTGATGTATACACAATAAAAGCTCTTCATTTGAGACTGCACCTGTGTCTAAATTTGTTCTGTTGACTGTGAAATACAAGAAAGAATTTGATCTCATCATATCAGCGTCTGTATGCCTCAGTAATGTTCTCTGATGAGACAGTAACAAGCACCGAGCAAAAGCTGTAAATAGTGTAATAGCTAACATTTGTGTTTGTATAGAAAGAATAATAGCCTATCATCGTAATGATGCCTCAATGTAAATGTTGCTAAAACACAGATCGGGATAGCGAGAAGTTATATATCAAATGGATCCGGAATCATAAGAGTAGAAGCTGCATTTCTCTCAGTGTTTTTAATGAACTGATTCAATGTTACAGCAGCGTGCCATGCATAATGTTCTAGGCGGAGAATAATGGTTGTCGCAGAACTCTGCAGAGTTCAGCATCGTTTAGACAACAATTTGATCCATAGTTGAGCAATTTTAGTTGTTAAATACAATGTTGGTTTGTAGTTGAGCTACATTTAATATGAGATCAAAGTCTGCTGGTAACTCTTTTGCACATTTAACACATATTTTACTCAAATAACTAATATTTCTCCTTAGAAAACAAAAGGATACAGCTGCTTCTTACTAATTTTAGCAGATTATGTTATATCACATCAGACATTTGCTTTTAATTGGTGTACACTATATTTTACCTTAGTAAGTCCGATTGTGAACTAGTCGGGGCTTAGTCTCTTAAAAGTGTAAACATGATTTATACAATTTTGAGTGGTTTCTAAAATACTGGTAATATCCACTTTTTCCACATATCCACTGTTTCACATCCACCAAAAAGCAATGAAACACATTGAAATAGCCACAGGATGTGCCTTGACCACATCTATGGTGCAAACCTTAACCCTGCCTATAGGTTGCGATTCCTGTACAGCATCCACACTGCCCAAATAACATCAAAGAAGGACCATCAGTCTCATTAAGAGGGTTCCTTAAAGTAAGCAGACACAGTCACACAAGCTTTGTGAGGTTTCCTGTAAATGTAATCCAAATTGTTATCTCGGTTAATAAAAACAGCAAAACATTAACGAGACCCGAAGTTGCGTTTGTTGCTTCGAGCTGTTTGCATGAGTCTTTCTCATTAAATACTTTTACAGGGTCATTGTACATAAGCACAATCCACAGTATCCCCCATAGCAAGAGAGTTGCACACATTTGCACACCTGGCACAACAGCAGTAACTTCATTAAATTTTCATAACTACTAATTATTCCAGTGGGATTTTTGCTCCCTCTGTTTAAGCTTTATGTGTCAATTGAAAATAGCAAAAACAACAAAAACTATTGCGGAGAAACATGATGACACTTACAGTAGCTGTTGGTGGGGCGCTGTCCATGGTGCTGAAACAGCTCAGAGCACAATGGATGTACATTAGTTGGGTTTCTTTCCTTGCTTGATTTGTGAGGTTGCTTTGTAGCAACAATCAATACAATGCTGGCATCTCAAACACACACAGCAACAGTTTGTATGCTCAATTTAATAAAATGTGACCCCAAAGTATTGTATATTGTATTGTTGGAGCTTTTTATAAATTGGCTAAAGTGCTCTGAATCGAGTCAGCAATAAAGACAAAATGTCCTTCTTGTAGCTCATCTCAGAGCCTATATTTGGCAGAACTTGCATGACACACCAAAATCTTCAAACATGTTTGGATCATTTCTGGAAAAAGTGTCCTAAATACAACAGCATAAAATTATTTTATACAGTAATAAAGGAGAAGTGCTACTTCTTTACATTGTATGCCCCCTGTTATTATTGTTTAAGTGCAGAAGAACGGTGAACATGGGGGTCATAGTTGAATTAAGTTTAACTTTGAATACATAACCACATACAACCATTTTGCTTTGCTTCACCCAGTTGCAACATGGATCATCTGAACAGTGTTGAATGTTTAGCATGAAAATTAGTTCCACATATTACCAAAATGTATCCTAAATATAAAGAGTGCTTTAAAACAAGGCAGTTTTGAAAACTAATCTTATTACTCCCAAGTAATTATCTTTTTCTTGAAGTAAAATATATATTAGAAAATGTATATTCTGCAGAAAAGAAAGTCACACACAGAGACAAAGAAGAACCCAATGAAATCCATTCAAATAATACAAAAAGTGGATGCCACTAATTATCATAGGCCACAGGATCAGCCACTGCAAGGTCTGCTGCTTAAGTAACCAAGGTTAGTTTAGCATTCTGGTTTTCTATAGTTTCCACAGCAACATGCAAAGTAAAATACTATAAGGCCAGATGGTGCTGATTCAGTGATGTTTAGAGATGCAAAAGCAAAAAGTTCAAGGTATGAAACTAAAGATCCAAGACCCAAATTGATGAACAGCAAAATTGAGCATTTTTTTGACTGATAGCCTGCCTGAAGAATATACTGCAACTTGAAACAGAACCAAACTGAAAAATACTGCAAAAGCACACAAACCATAACAGAAGTTGCATAGAAAACAATGGAATTGATTTAGGAGGGACAATGATGTGACGGAACAGGTACTGTAAACATATAATAGCAAACATGATTCTACAGGATTAAATAAATCATGTGATTAGATAACACAGGACCTTGCATCTTTTTTCCCTTTCTTCCTCTGCTTCTTTCGAGCGTGTCTTGCTCAGAGATGGGCAGTAACGCGTTACTTGTAACGCGTTTGCTGCCACAATACAATAAAGCATTCAGAAGGTTTTCCACCTTGTAATGGTTTATATGCAGACTACCAGATGATATATATCATAAGCCAACTATTTAATATCTATATAATTGTTTTTCATTAATCAAACATGAGCCTTGTTATTGTGTTCAGAGTTGTTATGCCTGGGCCCACTGTAGTAAATGTTTCCTTGCTGGGCTTCAATTTCTTACATCGATTCTCATAAACCCTTAGCTTGCTACGGCTAATATTACTAGAAGAATGAGTGCACGTTTCATATCATATACCCATGGCACCAAATTAGCGGTTGCAATTGTACGTTTGTGGGATAATTATAAATGCATACTGGAAAGTGAAAAGAGCATACCCTTCCAGCAAGATGGTCCCTGTGGTCAGAGTCCACAGAGTAGAAGAAGAGAGAAGTAGCATTGCAAAACCACTATATTTACTGAATCAATACCTACAGGATTAGGTGAAATATCAATCCGCTAAAGGTAATGTGTGTAACTGAAAATTTAAAATGCCTAATGTGGTTTCAAGCAAATATCCACAATTAAAGTTGGAAAAAAAAGGGCAGGATACATTAAAATGAACAGAACTGGTTGAAAGCTTTGAAAGATAAACATGTTTAATATCAATAATAATTTCCTGGAACCAGATAACAATCAAACCTATTTATGAACTTTTAATATACATTACATTGTTTTTATAAAACGATGGTAACTAAAAAGCTTTTATGTTTTTATGGGCATTTAAGAACTCAAGTTGAAACTTAGATATGCTGTCTAATTACAACAACAAACTTGCATGGAATTTTCACAGCCAAATTACATTAGCTAAATGTCAACCTGAAGAGGCTAAACAGCAGCATCCTTACCAAAACACCAAACAAAGTCATCAAAGTCAACATGGTCTTGAGAATACACACTCCTCCCAGAGATTAAACAGTAGGAGACCATTTAATAAAAACACCAGGCAAATAAAGACTGCATCTAGTAAGCAGACATTAGAACAAATTATTTGTTGAGGCTGATCAATTAATGGGGTACTTGGCCTGTTGGTTCTCAGTACAGCACTGGGAGACTTGGTCAGTAAATCTATTGGCTTCAGTGTTGTTCAGAGATAAACAGTTATTATTTTAAAAAGGGCTTTGGCTATGCACTGTTTAATTAAGGGCTTTTGGGAATTATAATCAACTGCAAAAGAGATGCCATGGTGATGAAGCATAAATCCATAACTGTGCAGCAGACAGCTTGGCCAGTCTAGTGCATCTGCAATATTGTTCACTGGATAAACAACTCTGTGCGTGTGTGTGTGTGTGTGTTTCTTTCTAAAAACACTCTGAGACTGTCGCAGCAGTCGGAGGTAGGTTTAATCTGTGTGTTTTTAGGTTTGTCTGCTGGTTAATTAAGTGCTCCCCCCAAGAACACTGAAGCTTTCGAAATATCTTATGTTTTCATTAGTGTTTTAAACACCTCGCGTCGCATCTCTTCTGTTGTTACTGGGCAGCCGTGTCAATTTGTTAATGGCCAATCTGTCAGGAATTTCAGAAGGAGAGAAGCTGGGGGCTGTTTTGTAAGTTCGTCACAGTTCTGTCCATCTGTTAAATAACTCTGACTTGTGTTATCTATTATTAATTGTGGCAACTGTCAGTTTGAGAGGAAATTGTGTTTGGAGTGTTTTGGTTGGTAATTTGGCTGAATTAGAAAATGGTATAACTTGATGGTGAACTGTAATCAGCTAACAGTCAGTCATAGTGTCACAAAACGGCCGGAGGCAGAGCACCAAAAATCAAACCCACGTGCAGGAAACCCAAGGCAGAGGCAGAGTAAAGAGTTTAACAAAGGTTTATTAACTAACACCAAAATGACGTTCACGTTAGTACTTGATTTAAGGCTTGATATATGGGGCGTGAGGGTCTTGGACAGGGGAGAGGGACAAGCAAGGGGACAGGTCCAAGGAAGCAACAGCAGCTGCTGGTGATTAGGTAAGTACTGGAAGAGAGGAGAGCAGTGTTAGAGCGGTAGCCAATGAGGAGTTCTGGAGAGAGTGGAAACTATGAAAATCTTCGTCTTACTGTGCAGGTGGGAGATGGAAGCGTCGAGGGAGAGGTGGTGCGGTCCAGGTGGGTTAGGTGGTGTGTGGCAGCTGTCCTGAGTGGTGAAGGTCCCGAGGTGGTGTAAGGGCAGGAGGGCAGGCAGGTGAGGCAAGGAGATGATTCCGAGAGCTGGCGGGTTAACCAGATTTCCAAGATGAGTGGTTCAGTATGATGGAGTTTTCCTGGAGTAACTAGAACACGAGATTACAAGGTTAGTAGAGCACTTGAGATTCATGAACATGAAGCGTGAGGCCTGGTTACCAACATAGGGTAGTTGACGAACTGGCGAGGAAGCAGTGTCAGCAAGCAGCTTAAATCTCCAACCTGATTGCCTCAATCAGCTTCAGGTGAGGGGGGCTGTAGGCCCTGCCCATGGGTGGATACCAGGGAGGTCCAGACCTTCAATGGAATTTTACAGCCACACACCCAGACCATGACACATAGATTGGACTACTGACTTTTCTATTAGTACCTCTTAGGATGGACTTGGCACAGTTCGCCATGATGCTAAGGGTTTTCCATTAGGTCATTGTACCTGGTACCAGGTACTTTTTTAGTACACTAAAAAGCACACCAACAAGGGTAAAACCAAACGAATGTCCTTCTAGCTTCTTAGATAACTGATGCTGACTGTACATACAGAGAGTGAAGGTAAACAAGCTAACGGCCTAGAGAGAGAGAAAGCACTCACTTATCCTGTGTTATCCTGCAGCAGCACCACAAGCATGCAATTCTGTTGTTGCTGTAGGTGAAGCCTATCTGCAGCTTATTTATTTGTAGAGCTAACTTGAATAAAAATTCACAAACATAACACTTGCATATATTTTCCTGTCCCCTTTCCATCTCAGCCTAACATCAGTGTGTTGGTGCGAGCACGGTAACACAAGCATTTCAAAACAATGCTGCGTTAAAGTCTCGCCGAGCTGTTACCAGGACTGTTTACTCTTGTTCATTCGCTGTATGCAGGTTTTGCATAATGAGATGCACTTTGCCTAAGACGAGATTCATTTTCATGTTTACTCTTCAATGTACAGAGAGAGTTTGTCAGACATATAGTAGCATATATGTGTACAGGTCATAGTAATGATATGGTTGAAACTGAGATGCCCCTCTTATCAAACTCTAGAACTTTGTTATTTTCACATGTACCAATATCATCACTAGCTATCTCAATTTGTATCTATTGCTAAATATAAATCTTACATACTGTGTTATTATCTTATAATACTATATATATATATATATATATATATATATATATATATACATACATACACACACAGTATTTATAGATTATATGTATAGTATTAAAACTGAGTCCATTGCTATTACTTACAGCATTTTTTTAGAATGTGGTTCATTTTTAATTAAATCCCAACAGTTAGCCGTCAAATGCAAAAACAACCACCAGGTTTCCAAATCCATGTTGACAGGGAATCCAGTGGTCCGACTAGGGCAAGAGCTGAAGAGTGTGGAACTGTATTTTCTCATTTATTAAATGGAGACATTCAAGTTGATGGGGTGGCAAAACAAAATACAAAGTGACAGGTCTCAGAATTAGACTGCATTCACCCTGATTCCTCAGGAGAGTCAGAAGTTTGTTGAGCCTGCTTAGCTTGCACAATATAGAGGTACATCAGGAGTCATGCAATCATAGAAGTGAAGCTGGACCAAAGTGACGCCTTTTTTAGAGTTGCTGATCCAGCAGCAATTTTCAGCTTTAATGCATGTCTCCAAGGGCTGTGTATTCAGCTAACATGACATTAAAATGAAAAAAAAAAGTCCAAACAAAATAAACAGACTGAATAAGAACATTTATTTATACATACATCTCAAATAGCACACCTACTATACACACTGGTTCTTAAGAAAGCTGCTAAAAACAATATCTTTGGAATGACCTAATGGCATGATCACAATCACAATCGATCACAATCCCATTAAAGTTCTTCAGTTATTGTACTCAAACTTTGTCATTTTGTGCTGTATATTTCAAATAGTTGTGTAAAAGGGGTATATTCTTTACATACTGTTGGTTTCCCTTTAAATGACTAACCACTGTTTTTAAAGCCTCTCAAATGTGCAATTACAAAGTAGGTGCATGAGATATGAATCTCTATGGAATTAACATATAAATGCACTGAGATGCCTAAAAGCTAAAACACCTAAAGAGTAAACATTTTGGAGAGACGTGCTTTCACAAGACAACGAAAGTGCTCTTAGAAATATCAGATTATAAACTACTAAAAGTTCTAAGAGATGATGTCACTTTTTTTATTAGGGACATAAATTACACATAAGTGTGATGGCATCATTCTGGAGGGGAAAAAAGTACTGTCAGATAGTAATATTAATATAACGATAGTGTTATAATACACGTAGTAACACAGCTCACAACTAACGGCACAATTCCCTTTAATTAAATGGAATGCCAATAATTTTATCAGAATGTCTTTATGTATTTATATCTACCTACAAATGTTTAAAGGTAGGTACACTAGAATAAGGAGATACTAAGTTGGGTTTTTAGAGGAAACAAACAATTAATTATACTGGGAGCAATTTTAAGTATTGCTTAATTTCTTGGTAATTTAGTGGAAAAACAGCATCTTACATTGTAAGCACACTGTACTTTTGGAGAGGCAGGCTGTATTATGCAGTGACTTCACCTTTCCTGATTTCCAGGTATAACGAGACACTCTTCCTGTACACTCTTTTAAGAAATTTATGTTTGAACATTGCAACAGAATAAAATAAGTTAGACTTATAGACACATAGGTCACGTGTGCTTGCAAATTTGGTGCTAGTAATTTTTTCTTGAACGGGGGAACAGTCCTTAACACATTTATAGTGCTAAATAGAAGGACAGCTGAAAAATACAAGACCCATCATGTATATTAACATAATAAATATTAAATAAGGATGTGAAAAGGTGAATATCCAAAAAGACAAAATGAATCCACTTCAGAATACATCCAACAACCTTAAAAATATACTTTTACAAAGTAAGATGGGGAGATATTATCTGTTTCTGCAAAATTACCCTGAAATTTAAAATTCATAAAAAAAATAAGTCAAAGTGTGTAAAATGTAAGTGCACTCCTATAGCTTCCATAGAAATTAAGAGATTAAGAAGAAGCCATGTGCTGCCAATCAAATGCAGTTTTAGCATTTTGATTTTGTTAGTTTGGAGCAGGGATGGGGAACTCCAGGCCTCAAGGGCCGGTGTCCTGAAGGTTTCAGATCTCACCCTGGGTCAACACGACTGAATCAAATTATTAGTTTATTACCAGACCTTTAAAGAACTTCAAGACATGTTGAGGAGGTAATTTAGCCATTTAAATCACCTGTTGGATCAAGGCTACATCTAAAACCTGCAGGACACCGGCCCTCGAGGCCTGAAGCTCCCCACTCCCGGTCTGGAGCATTCAGGTGTGTGGTAACTCAATGCCAAAGAGGAAAAACATCAGCAATAATCTTAATGGAGCAACAGTTTCTGCCCATGAATTTGGGAAGAGTTATAAGGCCATTTCCAAACATTCTGAAGATCATCATCCTACAGTGAGAATATTATGCACAAGTGGACAACCTTTACATATTCATTCAAGACAAGTCTTACCAGGAGTGATAAATTCACTCCAAGGTCAGGCTCTGTCAGGGTTTGGCAACTTTTAGCATCCAAAGAACCTTTTTAGCTACTCCTATCAAAAAATAGGAGAAAAACAGCTAGAGACATGGGGACAGATGTATGGTGTGTATGTAATTGTGTGTAAATCCATACCTAGAGTAAGTGTATAAATAGGGTTAGGTGTGAAGCCTAATCTTAATCTGTGCCCCAAAACATCTCTAATTCTGTCTTGTCTGTCCGAAAGGACTTTGTTCAGATATGAAATTGCAAACGTTGTATCTGTGGTTCGTGAGCTGCAAGCGGTTAGTTTGTACTTACCCAACTGTAAAACCTGGTAACCACTGAGTTTATTATGACTTTATGTAAAATCTTACAATTGACAGATGTTGTACTTTCTTTTCACTATGACTCTATGTAGCCAAAGAGGTTGACCTTCAAAATAAGCGGGGAGTGCATCAATACGGAAAGAAATTTTTAATGAGATTTGTAATGAAGACTTTCTGTTTTTACTTTGTGCAAAAAGATGTAACTTGATTTGAACAAAGCGTGGTCGGAGGTCCTTTTAACAAACGCTTGGTCAAAACTGCACAAAGTGGCCATATAGAAAAAAAAGGACTGCATTTCAAAAGCGCAGAAGGCTTCGGTCAATTCATATCAGATGAACCAGATAACACACTGTGCATTGTATATTATATTGATGTAAGTCGTTCACAAGAATGCTTGTTCATATTGATTGCAGTGCTCCCCACAGTTGTGTTTCTGCTGCCAGTGCTGAAGTGATTACTTTTATCATTCGGCATTGATCAAGGAAACATATTTAATTTCCAAGGGCAATAAATGTAATGTTTGCTGACAGCGTTGTTTAAACGCAAAAGAAAGAAAAAAACAATGAAGAAAATAATTAAGAATTGTAAAAGTAAAATATAGTAAATCATTTTCCGGGGCACTTTTATTGTAATCAGAAACATCATTTTCAGTGTATATTACTTTAATATTGCACCGAACACCACCCAGACATAATATTGCCTTTAGCAACAATGACGTTAGAGCAGCTCATGTTTTTCTCTGATGTTTTCAATCAACTCCTTCGGCGTATACTCGACACGGCCAGTCATGCACGAATGTGAAGAAAGCAATTATTTGTGGCCACAAAATGGATTTACTAATGAAATGCTACATACGTATACATACCTTTCCTAAGCAACAACTGCAACCAGTGAAACATTATAACGTTGCAATGTTAGAAGGGTTTTCCTTACATCTGCACCACAGGTTGTCTGCAATAATGGCTGTGTGAATTGCTATTTACACTAACTCAAATAGAAAAATAAATTAAGGATCTCAAGATTGTGATATTAAAATAGTCCATTGTTTTCATAAACAATAGCTGTATGTTTCATCATAATTTTAAAAAGGGGAAAAAAGCCTTCTTGTCATATTAAATGCTACTTAGCTAGAGTCCTACCTTGGATTTGATGTCTGACCCGAGGAACCTAAATAAGCAGACGAGAATTGCTTCCTATTACTCTGCCTACTCAGGCAAATCTTTTTCTTTCTTCTTTTTTTTTTTTTAACCGGTATTAAATTGGAACATGCTGATTTTAATAGGTAAAATCACTTCCACGCTCTGTTATTTATAAACTTGGTTTCTGGCTCTTTCAAAGCCAGAAACCACATGTTTCATCATTGATTTCTTGCTCCCGTACAGCCTAGAGCTGCTGCGATGATGACTACTATCAGGAGAATGAGTACATACAAAGATACTTTGAACTTTATCATCCTGTTGGGTGTTTTATACTATAATGATATATGAACAATTACCTCTATGAAATCCAAATCAGCATCACACCGTTCCTGCCCGCAACCTTCTTATGTGCAATCCACATGATTGCAGAGTATGTGGTTATGGAAGGGTGCAAATCATTATTTGTATTTGTAGCTATGAGAAAGAGAGCTCTGCATATGCGGGTGCAGAGCTGATACACAGATGCACGCATAAATAAAGAAATGAATATTGACATTGTTTTCTTTTCTTTCAAGCGAAAATACAGAGTGGACGAAAATGCTGAGGCACTTGGAACTGGCGTGCCCTCAAATCCGTCTGTGCAACTTCAAGGCAGACCTGCGGTACATTATTTTGTTTACAAATGCCCTTTCCTAATAAATTGCAGTGCTATTCTCAGCTTTAGTCTCACAAAAAAGAAAGGAAAAAAAGTCTGTTTTGTTCTCTCTGCAGCAGACATTTTCTCCAGTGCAAGAAATAAGCTGACAGAGCCCAAAATGTTGGAACAACCCCCCCCAAACCCCCCCCCCAAAAAAAACAGTCTTTACGTTCTGGGAAATGTATTGTTCTCTGCACAGCTGTGAGAAACTGCATAAAAACACACAAAGGGTTGATCGTGGCTTGGGGATTGTTTGTTTTTTTTGTCCCCTTTCAGCTGCACAAAAGCAGTTTTCCAGCTTAAAATTATTTCTCCCATTCCTATACACACATAAAAGGATGAAATTATTTGTCAAAGTGAATGTCATCTCATTTGGGTCAATGTAATCCTGCATGCTGATACAATCTTCTCAGATGGTCTGAGCTTCTGCCGAGATATATTGCTCAGCAGCTTCCCTTTTTAAGATCTCAATCTACATAAAGCGCCTCGCCTTTTTCCACTCTCTTTCCTTCCACTGTATTTTATTACATTGAGGGCATCTGACTAATGCAATGCACTGTTGGCCTGCTGCCACTTGCCAATTTATAATACAGCAGCTTTGGCCACTCCATGCATACCAAGTAATGCTGATTTGTTGTACTGGCTATACTGCCTCTCACTCTGCTACTAGATTTTTTTTAACTCCCTCTCTCCATTACCTCTTTCCAAAATGGTAATAAGTGTGGTAAAACACAGCACTTAGAAATGGCGGAGAGGTGATAAAGTAGATGATGAGTATAAAATACCAAAAAAATACCATAAGCTCAATATGGACGCGTCACTTGAGTAAAAGAGGGAAAAATCTCATGATGGAAAATACATTTGATCCAATGCGACCAAAAGCCTAAGAAAAAAGCAGGTATGTGTTTACATGTTGTTCCATTAATGTGACTGTTTAGTATTTTTTACACATGCAAACTTGAATACACAGTGCATGCAGGCCTTAAACCCTAGATTGTTTATTGCTTCCTGTTTATTAACCTTAATGTTGGTTACATGATCTCACTGATGTACTGTATCTTCCTCATAAAGGTGTTATTTTAGGAACAACTATACATCTATCTGAATATAAAATTTGAATCCTTGTTCGCTGTTCTTTTTTCATAGACGCCTGGCTTTTCAAGGCATACAAAAACCCTGAAAAAGCTCTTGCGAGAAACACAATTGCTTATCATTGCTATTGCTATAATCCTTTTAGTACACACGCTATGAATTTAACCACATGAATGGCAGCTTTACTTTATTTAACCAGGAACTGAAACTCTTGGGATTAAGAATGTGAGAGTGTGCTGGGCCAAGATAGGCGGCATTACCCCAGCGTGTTTTTCAATGAGCACAGACGGAACATGCAAACTCCACACAGAAGGACCCTCTTGCTGAGAGGTAACAGCGCTAACCATCGAGCCGTCGTGCTGCCATTTGATGTCGGAACGGCAAGTGAGAGCTCCTGAAAAGCTGGTAATAGTCCACATTTGCACATGAAAACTAGCAGCCCTTCTGCTACAACTGAAGTGTTTGTGTTTGTCGACAGCGATGAACGTTTAGAAGAGACAATTTGGCTAACTGTGTCAAAAAGTCTGATGATTTTGACAAACCGCGTGTTTTTACAACACACGCCATCGTCTCATTGCTCATTGCCACTTTGTCTGACCTGCTTTTAGTTTTGCAAAGTGCTTTTTTTTGCTGGGTTTCTGTGAACCGCACAGAAACCGTAGTTGAAATGAACTGTGAGCCTCCTGATGCTAAATGGAGGTTATGAATTTCAACAAGTTCTATGAGCGATCGTGCCTCAAGAATTGGGAGTTCGCCTTGTAATCGGAAGGTTGCCGGTTCGAGCCCCGGCTCAGACAGTCTCGGTCGTTGTGTCCTTGGGTAAGACACTTCACCCGTTGCCTACTGGTGGTGGTCAGAGGGCCCGGTGGCGCCAGTGTCCAGCAGCCTCGCTTCTGTCAGTGCGCCCCAGGGTGACTGTGGCTACAACGTAGCTTGCCATCACCTGTGGGTGAATGTGTGTGTGAATGGGTGGATGACTGGATGTGTAAAGCGCTTTGGGGTCCTTAGGTACTAGAAAAGTGCTATACAAATACAGGCCGTTTACCATTTACCATGAGTACAGGTGGAACCCTCTGACATACAGTAAGGAGCCAGTTAATTAACTCTACACGTGCTTATAGAAGAAAAAGACTCCCAATAACTTTATATTTTTGATGGATTTAAGTCTTATGAGGGTGACAACACACACACACGCGCACACACACACACACACACACAGCATCTTAATTAACCCTGAACATATGCATCCAAAAACAACTACACTCCACCACTTCTCTCTCTCTCTCTTTTTTGATAAAAGATCAGTATGAAACATAGGTTTTAAAATGTCAGCCAGTCTTAGCTCGCAACTGCCACAGCTAGGTTCAATGAACGTCAAGCACCTATTTTTACATTGCCTGCTTTTACTCCCTGTGAAAATGTCAGTGGCTCACAATGTGTCTATTTGGAACACAACTGCCTCCTCTGAACAGATGCATTTAAATACTGGTCTATTAGTTAAATGGATCATCCACAAGTGCAGCTGTCATGAGGCAAGAGGCATCTGGACTCAAAGCGAGCCAAGGAAAATTGCTGCATCACCAGGACTTTGTGATGGGAACATCGCTTGAATGTTTTGCTCACTGAATCCAAAATGGTTTCTAGATAATCTGTAGACGTTGCTAAAACGTTCAAAGCTTTGTATGTGAATACATTTATCCATAAAATCCTAAAAAACAAACAAACAAACAAGCTCTCGAGTTTCTTAGAAAAAAAAAGGCTTGTTAAATTGATAGCACAGAACAGTTTTGACAATTTTAAGGCAAACTTTAAGATGAAGTTTATGTCCTTTAGCTCTTGCTGTAACGTAATGATGGAACACTTCCCATTACACGACTGCAGGTGCTGTCATTAAGGTCTTTTAGACCAAGCTAATCATGATACATAGCATGATGAAGGGTTGCTCACTCTTGAAGCTCAGCTTTGGCAGTCATATTTATTGGCCACCTGAAATGAGAATGTGGCCCCTAGAAGGTCAACAACGGGGATTCTGAAGTGAAGAATCTGAATAATTATCACTTCCAATTCCAGACTAGAAAGGATGTGGTGATCCGGAGGCCACTCAGTGACACAGTCACTGAGTGAGATTAGTTGGATGGAGGCCCAGTAGCAAAAGGTTAGCCCACTATAAATAGGACGGGCAGAGAGTGCTAATGGCAGGAAAAGCTTGAAGAAGACCGTGCAAGTTTTTTGTGGTGTTCAGTCAGAGGCACTGTCAAGACTTCAGCCTTGGTATTGCTTTTGATATTTTATTTGATCACAGTTACATTAAGGGTGATGACCTGATATATTGCAAAGTCAGCTATGGAGGTGTTACTGAATTTGTAATCAGACTCATTATACTGGGCTGGACTATCTAGTACAGGAGTGACACCTTTATGTGTGTTTAAACTGAAATGCTCTAATTGGATTTAGCAGGGCTCATGAGGGTGTCTACCCCCGACTACACCCACTGCTGCCCATCAGGACTATTTACTGCATCGGCCTGCTTGTGTGAACAGCAGTGGGACACGTACACATGCACAAACACACAATGAAAACAGAGGGAGAACTATGAATCAGGAGATCTTGGATACCCTGACTGTAATGAACCTCCTGTAAGGGCTCCTGGGTAATTCAATCTCCATTCAGGAACGGCTCTCCCTGCATAACGCCCATTTCATCTGGCTTGCATCAAGATATGTCTCCATGTCGGCAAATGAAAGAGCTCAGAAAGCGGCAGTAGCATTAGCTATTGCACGGGCACCAGGCCTAAGTGCGCGGATAACCTTTCAGCCATGCTAACACTGGGAATTTAGTGAGAGCATCCTAGCGTTAATTGTATGGTGAAGTAGACCTTATTTCAAAGCATGCCTCCACAGTTTGGTAATTGTTACCATTATGGCTTGACAACACCACTCACTGCACTTTAAGTGATTCCAAGCCCTTGCTCAGTGGCATGAATATTCCACCCCACTGTTCTCACCAAGCTGTCTCCGGAGAGCCAATGCTCATCAGCCCTGAATGGGCGTGTGTGCTCAGCCATTGGAGCCGATGCCCATCATGCTGAAATGTGCTGGAGTTCTCACTTGAAACTAGGAAGGTGTTCACTTTAGGAAAAAAACTGAAATAGCTGTTGCGGCATAAAAGATACATACCATCAGTATAAAGGGGTGATTCGCATAAATCTTCATGTTTGCCATTTTAATGTTACGTGCTAGTGCACAGCAGCTATGCAGCTAGTGCTACGTGACATCTGTCTATCTCAGTGCATGTGGGGCGATTTAAAAGGTTATTACTGTCACCCAGTAAACACACATATTGACAACAATATAATATAATATTGACAACTTGTTAATATTAGTATGTTCAGTTTTTGAGTACAGTGAATGTTATTTGAAGTACATGCAGGTTTATTGTTTTTTAAAGAGTACAATATACCCATCTCTTTAAAGCAGTGGTCCCCAACCCCTGGACAACAGAGTCGTGAGGTGAAAAAATTGTGAAATTTATGGTTTTCAGGGTTTTTATTGGTTTTTATCGTTGTTATTTTTTTTATCATTAACTCTGTTTCCCTGGGTCGTTTCCCATGTGTTATGAATAAATCTTCTTTTTTTTTGGGTACCGGTACTGGTTTTATTTTGTTGTATTTATCCTAACACTTTAAAGATAATAATGATAATATTGTCGGACATAAACCAGTTCGTGGCGCAAAAACGGTTGGGGACGGCTGCTTTAAAGGATACAGAGTTAACAAGCCTTCTTCACAAATGCATTTGAATAATGGAATCAGATTTGAAAAGTGTCTAACAATTTCAATATCCCACTTCTTATTTATTATGGTGCCCCCCCAATCAATTTCCTGAAGGCCAAATGGCCAATTTATCTCACCACAACCCAAATAAAGCTGAATGGGTTTAAAATGAAAAACACATAAAAGAGAGGAATGGCCTTGGTTTGTGTTTCCTCTAATGCAAGAAGGCAAGGACAAAGCAATTTTGCAAAAGAATTTGCAAATATGCTTTTCATATCTGTCGCTTTTTTAAATGCAACCCCCCCCCCAAAAAAAAAACAAAAACAAAACTAAAATCAAAACAAAAACACATGAAACATGTTGGAAAGCCAAAATAAATCTACCGTGGCAATTAATTAGCTTAAAAGCAAGAAGATAAATGTACATGTTTTCACATAGACATCACTCAAATCTCAACATAATGACAGACATTTCAAAAAAAATTTCTGCGCCACTAACGTAATGAAAATATGTGTCTCGAATTTTCAGCTCTGACAATATTGCACTAAATTTAAAATAAACACATAATGTAAAACAAAAAACAAAAATGGAATTGCATATGCATTTATGACACAATATGCTATAAGGATTCCTGCAACATGCTTTCTCCTTAATCTGCATTCCTGTAAGTTGCTGGCATCAACAACAACACCCATCACACATCCTCAATCTGTCAAACAATGTGACAACATGCTTGCAGGCATGAGAAAACATGAAACATGATTCTGATTAAAGAGGTGTAAGTGGACTGGAAGGAAAAAAAAGTCAGAGTAAATGGTTAATGCATCGCCGTTTTATTGTGTATAACTGAGAATCTGTTGCCACGGTCCATTTGTTGACCTTGTGACCAGACATCAAGCTGTTCAGAGGATGCCCCTGCCTGTGGCCCATTTGAACCAGCGCTGATCTCCATCAGCCCTGTACAACATGGAGTGTGTAGCTCATGAATGAAATGAAAGAAAAAACAAGAAAAACAAGGCAGGATTGTTTTTAATTGAGCGGTGTGCCTCATTATTCAATTACTAATTGCCATAGAACTATGTTACACTTGGCTACAAACTCCTTATGTTTAATACTAGTTCATTTTTTTTCAACAGTATACAAGCTGAATAAAATGAGAACACCCCCCCCCCTTAAAGATTACTCTTGCTTAAAACCTTGAATCCTGTATGGGAGTATAGCCACATGCAGCGCTGTTTATCATGAGGAATTTGAATTACTGTACGACTGTATGATGTTACATAATATACCATACTGCAAATGAAGCCAAATTAAATTCGACATCAGATTTCCCCAGGAAAATTAGACCTCATCTGAAATTCAGGAGATGCACTTTCTGTCACCTGTGTTAATAACAAGGTTTGATCCATGCTCCCATGTCCACTAATGGCCCATCCATCTGTATCTTGATGCAAGTGCACAAAGAGCACCGTTTCCCCTGTCCTCTCTTCTTGTTTCTAGTGCTCTTTCCTCTCTTCACACTGTGAATGATAGCACCCCAGTGGCATTGTGGGTGATAAATAAATCCTGCAGGAAATAGGAACTGGATCTTGAAGGGGAGGGTCCATGCGATGGAAAGAGAGATCAATGCATCTTTTAATTACAAGTGCAGCTAAAGCAGACTCTTGGGTTCAGCTACCTACAGGAACCAGCTCTGTTACACTGAACTAACCAATTAGACAATACACTGTACAGTATTATTAAATGTAACATACATGAAATGTGTTTTTCTGACCTAAAAGCCACAGTTACAGATCTCTTGGAGGCCAACAGATACCTCTGGTTATTTCTGCAACATTGATTGAGCACAATTATTAACAACTTTACCTTTTTTTCACAAGAATGTATCCCTGGTGTTGTACCAAATAAAACAGTACCCTGAGTTTCAAAGCTTCTTATGATATACAGCTTTCTGACTCCATCTAAAACACAGATAGCAGCTGGTACTTCACTCAAATGTTGAAACTGCATTTTCCTTAAAAGAAGAGCACAGTCTGTGGGTGAAATATGTGGGAAACTGTACTATATATTCCAAAGAGGCTAGTACAGCTGTTATCATCGTTGTGTCTTTTTAAACTACAATGCTGAAAAACACACACGGGCACACAAACAGTATGCATAAACACATACTTATCAGATTGAGAGGATGCAAGGTGGTGCACGAGGATTAGGACAAGGCTGTAGCTTAGCAGCGATGGCTAGCGAGTGAAGGATTCACTTGCATCTCACCCTTGACCATTAATCCCTACTGTAACTGAATGAAGCAGATGGCAGCCAGCAAAATCTAGTGACACTGATGGAATCTCGGCTAATGATGCTCCCAATCCACAAAGCGAGACAAACAGAGGAGAGGATAGTAGGACTACAGGCTTATTTCGTCTCTGAGAACAAAAACCTTTCCCTTCATTTAGCGTTCATGTATGCACTGGCCTTTTCTCAAGTCTTTGCACTGCAGCTGGGTTTTTATTTTGGAATGTGGTCTAATACAGCATGGCTTAGTACATTACACTCTCGGGGGGTAGCATAATTGCTTGCTGAAAAAAACAACCTGATTGATTTAAGTGAGCAACATTTCACTGATCCAGGATCATCTAATCGTTTTTGTTGTTGTTGTTGTTTTTTAATTAGAGCATGACTTCACGACATGTGACGTCTTCATGAAAGAAAGAGCTCTCCTTTAGCTTATGCTAACTTAATTATATATATCAAATGCAGATATATTCATTAGTCATTTGAAATCACTCTCCATTAAAAAACACTGGAAGGCCCCAAAATGCTAAATAGAAAATTAAAAGTCTTTTTTTAAATTAAAGTTTAAATTGATTGGAAATATTGCAAATTACAATTAATGGTATCATAATGGCTACAGACCCATTTGCCCCAGTGCAACACTGGTCTACAAGTACATGATGTTAAAAAGTTAACTGACTGCTAAAAACCTCTTAAGCATGTTAGCACAGTTGAACATGCTACTCATTAAAAACAAAACAAAACAAAATTGTGTTGGGCTTATAGAGTGTGTGGAGTTTCATATTATGGGCTTTTGATTTGGCTCAATAGTCTGAAAAAGATTTTTTTGTCATGAAGCCTGTCAAAATATATTCTTGTTCCAATAAATGAAGGGCATTCATTGAACATTTCATACAATGATGTGACTACTTCCTTCACAGAATAGAGCAAGCTATGCACCGCTAACCTGATGAAAAAGGGCCGCTAATGAAAAACAGGGGGGAAAAAAGATCTCTAACGGGCACCTTCATCACCTACCTGTAAAATCTAAGTCTTCGTATCAACAGTAAAGATGCAGGCAAAACAATAGATTCTGGACAGAGGAATGAAGGGCAACCTTCATGCCTTTTTTCCCCCTCTTTTTTTCACCACGTGTTAAAAAAAGCAACAATTGCGCACTGATAACACATGATGTTACTTGGTGTGTTATTCAGAAACTGGGCCTTTTTGCGGTTTCATTTCTGGAAGAAAAATTCTCTAGCCCAGTTTTTTCCCCTCTACCTTAAGATTAATCTAAGATTTTGATTATTGTTTGGCTTTAATGAAAGTTGAATGAAGGCTGTGGAGCTTAATACCATGGTTTACACTTGTGGCTGTAAGTGGTGCTCTAATCATCACCTCATCAACACCACCCAATGTTATGCTTACACCACTTGATAAATTCATCACTGATCATCCATTCATTCAAGGTCCATAAATAAGTAGGATGCACTGCAGGCGCACACGTATTTGGACATTTGTTTTTTCTTATACAGAGAGTATCTTTGTGCTTTTTCTTGTGTCAGACTGCTTTCTTTCCTGTCTTTTTTGCTTTCTCCTCCATCTCTCACTGTCTCAGATCCATGCTTTTCATCTTTTCTCCATTGGTTAGGAATCAGCTCATGTTAAGACCTCACAGATGTGATGAAAAGGGTAATCATCCTGTCACTGTGTGCTGCTAGACGAGCACTTTCAGGTTTTGAGAGTTACAGCTGACACCACTGACAGGCCAGGTCACTGTTCAACTGTAGTCAGGAGAAGAGAGAGGAAAGGAGGTAGTGAAGAGAATTGCACAAAAAGGTAAAAAGGAGTGGAGGAACAGGTGGTGTTTTCTCAGTATTGTAGCAGATATCACAATTTGTGTTTGAAGGTTGTCAAAATTAGTCAAAACTATTAAAAATATCTGCCAAATAGGGAAAAGGTATTCAAACAGTGTCAAAGAATGTAAATGATTCAGTTTAGGTGTGTAACAGTTCTGAAAAGAGATCTTTTTCACAGTAGACATTTTGACATGTCAGAGGATCACTCTCCCTCTCTATGAGTAAACCACATTGGAACTGGAATAAAAGTTAGGTCAGGTCACATAAAATGACATAGTGAAATGGTAAGAATGCACATAAACATGTTTAGCTTAATAAGCTCAGGGAGGATATATCTTTATTGCTAGCTAACATGTTAGCCATTTAATGGGTCGACCAGGGGTCAATTGGTAAAAAAAACTAAATTTAGGTGGGAATCTGTATGATTGGATGAATAACCATACAGATGGAGAAACCAAATACATGGGTTGAAATTAAAATGCTAATATATCATGTATATTAAATACAATTTGGCATGATGTTCAGTAAGGTAGTTAGCTGATTTCTTTAGAGGGTCAGAGCTGACAAATTACTCCTTCTGGTGGTAGTAAGGTCAGGAAGTTGAATATGTGGCCAACATTTACCAATTAATTTACTAATTGGTACGTTCAGTTTGGTAGCACATTACTCATCAGTTATTAACAGTGGGGTAAAATGATCTCGCTAATGAGCCTGTTGGCTGATTACTAACTGTTGGTTAGCGAGATTCGAAGCTTTTCTGCTAATGAAGTGTATGTTTACATCGTTTATTTAACAGATATCTGCAGCATCTACTCATCCCTCTATGAGATGGTCTTGTACAGTTTAAACTCAAGGTAAAATAAGTGTATTTTATCCAAATGTTGCACTCTGATCTCTCAATGCTTATCAGAAACCACTTAAGTTGAACTCAGCATGCCACACTTGCTCACTCATACTCACGTAAACACAAACTGATTTGATGTGCACCTGTGAACAAAGCAACTTGTTGCAACAATGATTTTGAAATTTTAAGATTTTTACTGAACGATTGTCTTTTTTTTAATGCTAATTCGACCACACATGGAATAGTAACAATGGTCATTTCATGTACTCCTGTAACATAACATTTCTACAGTTAAAGTTGCATATTATAAGTTGAGCCACACTTCGGCACAGAATGTAATTAGTAAGTATTCAGAGTTTTCATGCCCAATTTAATGATTTCAAAACACTGCTGTCCTCTGTCTGTTTGTCTTTTGGTGTTAATACGTGGCATGGTTTTTCAGCAGCCAGGGCAGACTGATGTCACATCAGAGTCACCCTCTCTGTCTCCAGGTGACAGAGCAAAAGCGATGGATCACTGGGTTGCACCAGAGGAGAGTGGAGGCAGACAGAGTATAGGACAAAATGCTATCAGCTCTCTCTACCGTACGTTGATGGCATTAGGCATGGATGGGAAAATCTTACACCGTCAAAGGTACACAAGGGACTGTGCTTTTCACCTGTGTGAATATTTGTGAGTGTACGTGTGTGTATGCGTGAAAGTGTGTGTAAAGGGGATTGCACAAGGGTTCACCCAGCTGTGGTGTGAGGGCCTACAAGTCATCGACTTTTCTTTTTTCTTGCCTTTTTTCCACCAAACAACTCTGCAGTGAAAGCTAAAATAACAGACTGAAATTAATTTGAGTGCCGTCTGTGCTGTCCGTCCTTTATGTTTACATTAGCAAGTTAAGTCTGCTATGTTAGCATGAGCCTGTTTGCTAGTTTGGTTCACAACATTATAAAAACGTTTTCTTATTACTGCTAGATAATACATCACCTCTTAATTTGTGGACTATCACCTTTAAGCCAAGAGTAGGCCATGTTAACTAGTAACAGGTCACTAGGAGTGACTTTAAAAAAACTGCACAGGCTAGCTAGCATAGCGAGGTAAAGCTATGATTTAGTGTAGCACTGTATGGAATGTTAACTGTGTCAAACTGATATATAAAAAAAACACCTAATTTGAAAAGGTATTATAAAAGTAGTGGTTACTTGTTAATTAAAAGCTAAAATGTTAACTAAATACAAAAAATAATTAAAAATGAATTATCTTCTTGGATTGCCTTACCTGTAGATCTTGAACCAGTAACAGTTATTTTTTATAACCTTTCTAAACCTGTAATCAGGTTTTTACGTAGTTTTAATTCTTACTGTGTGTTTTTTTTTAGCTTGTATTTCTTGTTTTTAAAACATTTCCTGTAATTTTTGTTTCATTTTTCTACTTTTGTCAATTTTGAAAACAGTCTCAATAGTAATAATAATAACAAAGGGATTAAAATTATTATACAAATGTAGTAGCAGCAGAGCTTAGGTCAGTATCAGCATTAGCAGTATATCCGTACTGCTTCCGCACATGTAAATACAAGGACAGACTTTCTCTTGCATCAGTACACATATTTCCACGAGACCTAGAGACAATGCGAGAGGGTACACACTACTTCAAGGATTTTGTGCATTACCCAACTTGGTTTTCACCTCAGTGGCACTGCAGTAAATAAAGGAATGACATTCAATATTGACTAAAGAATGAGCTATTGTATGCATTCATCTTAGCTTCTCAACTCCCTTCCAACTGTGCTCTTTGTTATTCATTGAGGGGGCAAAGACAATAATGCTAATGAATTCTGAATATGCATATCTCTGAAGAAATGGAAGAAAAATGTAGCCAGATTAGTTTTTCATGTCAAAGCTTTGGGTTAGCACTGATTAAAATGTGTGCAATTCCCAGTGGGTTACACTGCAATTATTTGTTTGTAAGGATAAGTCATAAACTTCAAAAATGAAATCCGCCCTAATGAAGAGAAATTGCTATTGCGGAAGAGAGGCGAGATTAGAGCCGATTTTTCTGCCTAAATTGCACAAGTTATAAGAAATCATTTACACACATGTTGGACGTTGCCTGAGAAATCATTCATTATTTTTTAAAAAGAGAAATTAATAACTTGAGCTCTCAAAGCATTATGCCTATTCTTCACTTAAGAGTTTAACAGTAAGGCTTGAAACAAAGCTTGTTTTGAGCTGAAACATGTATGTCTTATTCAAACTTTAAGAAGCCTTAAGAAGAAAATGTCACTGTATTTTTCTTTCTTTTTACATCCCACAACATGCAGTCCCTTCCAAATTACTCCTACCGCTGCCAAGAAACATCTACCTACGAAAAGTGTGTTCACAGCAATAAATATTCCCTCATCCCTATGTTTCTTTTTTTTTCTTTTCTTGTTTTTTTTTCTCCTGCAGCACAGATGTGCTTTTTTGGCAGCGGCACCCGTCATTGCATCTGCCTGTACCTCAGTGCTCAAGGATTAACTGGGACAACTGAGGATAATTAACCATGCAAAAACCCACCCTGACTCTACATCCACCTGTCTAACAGGGTAGATAAATAAATTGATGACCCTGGCTTGCATTAATATTCAAGGCCCTTTCACGAGGCATCTGTAAACACTTTCTCCTTTATTTTCAAAGGATTTCTTCTTGTCGGAAGAACCGCATGCCGCTCTCTCTTCCACTCTCACTGCCTCTACAGAATGTGTAGGTGGAAAACTTCAATGAAGGACCTGTGTGCTTGGAAATGGGACCTTCTCTTGCTGTCTCCAAACATGAGCGGGGAGATGAAACAGGCAAATCGCTGCGAGAAGGCCTAATTTGCAGAACGACAAGAAATCCCGGCTCACTGGCTCTTCTCCATCGATCGGCGTTGTATGAAGCAAAACCGAACCGCTGCATACAAATGATTGGATGCAGCCTGTTGAGATCTACTTTATATGGGTGAACCACAGAGGGTATCGCAAAGTTTTAAAGCTTTGAACTTCATCCCACATGTGTAATCAATTGAAGGATACGTGCCGGGGAACGTGCATCGATTGGCTGAATGCGAGAGATCGGGCTGTGCGTCTCTGCCACGTGGAGAAGACGCCATTAAGAGGATTACGTTTAGAGATTTCGCCATATTCATGGTGCAAATGGGATCACTGCAACTACAGTTCACACATATTTGTGGAAGCCAGTGTTATATGGCGCGGTAATAGGATCATGTTAAAGGCATTAGGTGTAATTTAAGTTCACCTCCTTAGCTGTTTATGGATGTGCAAAAAAAAAAAAAAGTACAAGAGAGTTGTGGGGTGGCAGGTGGCGAGAGTGCTCTTTTTCCCTTAACCAAAAGGTCACGCTATCGATTGGCACAAAGAGAGTGGCCATCCATGACAAAGTGTCCTTGAGTAAGACACCTTCTGTAGCTGCTGCAGGAAGGATGCCCAAAATGACTCACTCTTATATAAAACAGCAAATCCATTTATGCATTCCAAAACATTTTTATAGATTGTTATTCTTTAATTAGTATGCCATTCAATATAAACCCATTAATTAATAGTTGTTGGATTTTTTTTTTCTAAATAATGAATTGGAAGGAAACAGAATGTGCTGAAAATGCCACCTAAGGGCCCCGGGAAGGCAGAGCATTAGGTGCTGGTGAGACGGCTCGCCTTATAATGCTATTTTCAAATGACAGAATAATATGTTATGGATCATTTGACTCCTCTCTCATCTTTTTTTTTCTCCCTCGCTCCACTTGCATCTCCCTGAGACGAAGGCGTGTGCTGCGTACAGGCTGAACAACACTGCCTCATATAATGTGGCATCTGGCAACAGTGAAATATCAGAGCGTGTAAGGCAGCCAGAGGGGGAAGGGGGTGGGTCGGGGTCCTGAGGTACGGGAAAGATAGGAACTCACAGTCGGCAAGAGTGACTTTCCACGGGGTATATGCCATTCAGACCCTCCTTTCCCTGAAGCTGGAGGGGCTTTAAAGAGTCATCCCCCCCACGTTTCTGTGGCTGTGCGCTAAAGAAGTGGTGTTAGCTCAAGAGGTTCTGTCACATGATTGTGGGAAAGGTGCTCAGTGAGTGGAACACACCATCACATGAGAAAATTGCAGACGGGAAGAGCGTGTGTGTGTGTGTTGTACACGTGTACAAAAAGGGTGGGCGGGAGGTCTTTCATGAGAATGGGAACAGGTTAGCAGGCAAAAATCATTCTTTGAGTGTGTGCTATGAGCAGGCAATGGGGGAAAGAGAGCATGTGTGAGACTGTGTGGCTTGCTGCTGTTTACCCTGACATTTGCCTGAGGTATTGCTACACTGACCTTTCCATCTAGTTTTTAATTAGTATTTCTGCTCAGATGAAAATAGTATCAGATTTACAGTCGAATAAAAGAAAAAAAAAATGAAGCATGTGTTTGATGTTCTTTCACTTCATTTATCCTCTCTCTGTTGTAACATTTGGTTTTGACAGGCTTGTGACTGTCTGTCTACACATTTGAAACGCCAAAGAAAGGGAGCGAGGCATAAAAAATTCAGACAGACTGGGCGAGAAAAAAGAAGGGAAAGTGAGAGGTAGAACCGATAATGGTGAGATGGAAAAAAGAGGGAAATTTGCATTGGTAATACAAGTAATGATTATTATCAGAAGTGAGAATAAAATTTACTGTGGCATGAATGGCACCCTGGCATTTCTCCGGGATCTACTGTGCTGTGGGTGCCCAGGGCCATGATTACTCATCTCCTCACTGCATTTGAAGTATGTCTATTAGCTGAAATAAATAAAATACAAGCTTGGCATCTTTTTTCTTGTGGTTCCATGCTAGCACATAATTGACACATAAACACTTTTCCCCCTCCTTTTCCCCTTCCTTCCCTCCCCTTTATCCCCTTACTTATTTGCTTGCTGGCGTTCCATCAAAATAACAGTAAATACATAAAACACTCAAACTAATTAATGATTTTGGAAGACTATGGGGTAATGAAAAGTATATAGATGGTGTAGGAGTGCTTAAATCCATTTAATTACATTTAGAGACAGGAATTAATTAGAGGATAGAAACCCAGCCAAAAAGGAGCAGATTTATAAAAGTGGGGAGTTCAGCCAGTCATCCTTCACTCATTAGGGTGTGACAGTTGCCGGGATGTACAGGAAGTCATCCAAAAGCGGGGTTGACACATGCATTTTTCAGGTAGTCTTTGTACAAGTGACCTTGGTGGCCTAAAAGTGTCCATACCACATAATGAGCATGAAGGTAAGACTTTAGAAATGCTTGTGCTTGTTTTGACTGATTTACTTTTGACTGATGTACTGAGTGCATTTTTGTTTTTCTGCAGTAAACAGTCCCTATATTAATGCTCTCAATTTTAGAATTTAATTTAATTTATTCATTTATTTATTTTGCCTTTGACTGATTTAGTCAGTATCGTAATTTGCATGGTCAGACATACTCCTACTTTAGGAAAAGAAGGAAATCTAAAGCTATCAACATTTAGCAATTGAGAATGACTGAGTAACTAAAAAAAAATCTAACTCAAGGGGGTTATTAGGCTATGAATGAGCATAGTGTGTATCATATATATCTTCCAGACTACTTTTTTTTTTTTAATATATTTTGTTTATTCAGTAGTTTTAGGTTAATTTCAGTGGTGTGTGTTATAGCTAGGTCGTCAGCAGCCTAGTTACCTGGTCTTGCTATCTACCTCTTAGAACTACTACTACAGACAGACACATACAAAACAAAACCAAACAAAAAAATCCCCAAAACGCATAAGACAGAGAACAATGTGTGTAATTTGTGTGCTCCAAGTACACGTAGCCTATGGGGTATTTAGCATTCAGGAGTTAGCTAACACTCAGCAGGTACTGAAGTATGTATGGAAAATAGGCTATATGTGATGACAATAACACAGCAGGTGTGGAAATAATGTGGAGAACAACTACATAGCATTAGCATTTGTAAGTGGCAATGACTTATTGACTTTGATGACATTAACTCAGTTAGCTTAGCTTACTAGCTTCTAGTTTGTAAGCTAGGAAACTAGTATGTTCTCATACTAGTTTCCTAAGAGGTTTATGACAATGTGAGTGAAGTATGTAAATCTGTATCCTTATGTACCCCACGGTATAAGAGCACATATAATAGTAAATATACTAATTTCTTACTTTATAACTTTATAATTCTGGCCAAAATCTGCCAAACCCCTTTAAGTGGTAGTTTTTTTGCCCCTAAACCTCTGCTATGTACCGGATGTGTACCACTTAAACTTGACAGGTGTAAGGTTACTTCGAGAGACTTTCTGAAATTCCTCAGCACTTTTGAGACAAGTGCTGAGAGCACTTTTCCATGAGAGTAGTGAAAGTGACACCATTCTTGAAACAGGAGGGTGATGAGAAGAGAGAAAATAGGGAAGGGGAAAGAGAGAAAGTAGGATTTTGCGAGGGGTGGGGGTGAAGGAGAACAGATTTGGCGGGGGTTACTTTGCCTTTGCATTTCATCTCCTTAGAGCGCTGACTTCAGCATGGATTAGGCAACGTGTTTGTTCTCAGTGCTCTGTTCTTCTGCTCAGAGGAGGAGACGAGAGAAGCTGTACTTCATGCACTGTCAAGGTCAGCAAATGCCCTCAGATAATCATATTCCACTGTAATTTTACCTGTGTGTTGAAGCCAGCTGTCGGCGTGAATAGATGAGCACCCAAAGTACACTCTAGATCCCAGAACAAATGGTCTCGCTGTGTAGGTGTTTGTAGTTTTGTGCACCAATATCCACCTTTGTGTTAGTTTTTCTGTATAAATTAGACTACTCATTGAGCTGGAGGGCAAATACCAATTTAAAACACTGTGTCGATTTGGCTTATTTCCACTGGTGACTTTGCCTTTAGGATAATGACAAAGAGCCTTGAGAATCTCCCCTGCCATTTGTTAAATGAGCCTAAGGAAGGCACGGCAAGGCAAGGAAATCCCTTTTGAGTGAAAGATACAGGCAGTTGTATCATTGCTGTGATAACTTTCCTCTGGTTCACAATGTGCTGGGTAGTGGAGCTCGTGTCTCTATAATGAACCTCATGGGCTTTGCAGAAGACACTGTGAGCTGCCTGAGCTGTGTGCGGTAGCCCTTTCCCATAGCCTCTGGCAACCTAGCACGCTAATGATGCTGTGCTGGTTCAAAGTGTTCCACTGAGCACATTTCTGTGTGAGCAGGATACCCAATGTACTGTTTTGCGTTTGTGTGTGTGTGAGAGAGAGAGCGCGAAAGAGTGCCTTTTCATGTATCTGCAATTGTGTGTTTTTGCTTTCATGTATATGTGTGGTGGAATGTATTGCTGAATGTGGCCTCACAAGATTATTGTGTTTTTTTTAAAGCACACTGTGGATTATGTTCTAATTAATAAAAAATTAGCTTTGAAGGCCACTAAAATAGCTGACCGGCATTTGAAGGAGGAGCTGACCAAAGTACAAATAAGGAAGTCCAGATGCTGCACTGTCCCATGGCGCTAAGTTATGAAGGATCAACTGTTGATGCAGTCATTACAGTCTGGGATAATTACCTAGTCCACCTCATGCACTCCCAAGAGGGAGTAATTCTGGACTACCCTGCCAGAAAACACAACATATAGTTAGTCAGCTATTTTTCAGTTACAACACTGGGAAATTTACAGCTTATTCAGTGGAAGACAAGCAGCAACTGCACCCAGTAAAAGGGTTGACATAAACTTGTTTTTATTTTAATGTATGTTTTGTTTATTATGTTTTTTCCCCCTGTGGTTTCAAATGGAAACTCGTTATCAACAATGCAGCTATCGCCTAAGTGTCATTGTACCTTGGCAGAAATGTCTAGTTGAAGTCCAGTTTTGTGTTGAATTAAAGATCAGCAGGGGTAAATCAAAAGTATAAATTACTTTGCAGGCATAAATAATGTAGGGTATACAGAACATAATGGCTTAGTCTCACTAGAGGAAGAGCTCAAATGCAACCTTGTGAATCAGTGGTTACCTGGTGTTTGTGCTTATTTTGCTGTTGGAGACCAATTACGAGTAATTGTGGTGGAGGTTGAGTGTGCAACCCTTTCAACTTCTGGGTGGTCGCTTTTGATAACAAGGTGACTGAAAAGGTCAACAGGTGGGAGACAACTTGTCTCCAAACAATTCTGGTGTGACTCAGATTGACTGCAGTCACTCCCAGACAGTGTGGTGACGTTTCGCGAATAGTTACCCTCTAATTTACAATTGCAGACTGCATTACAATCAATTTGAGTAACTCTGTGCTGATGACCCAAAACGTGTCTGCAATGTGTTGCTATGCAAAAGGGAACTCAATTCAACTGGTCGCCAACTGGCTGGATTCTGGTTATAATTCTATATAAAAGTAAGGTTGTTGTCATCGTGCAGATAAATTGCCGCAACTATGTTACTACATTACTCTCTTAGGAATTTCTGAATCTTATCCATGAGGTTCTGGCTAGACTGAATGATATAGCTATTTTGTGAACTTCTGTGTACACGGGAAGAGATTGGTGACCAACGGTGACAGAGTTGCAGTTTTCAACGATCACACATAGATTGCATGTGATTGCCAAATTTACTCCCATTCAGCTGCAAACTGACAAAAACACTTGCACCAGTAAAATCAAACATTTAAGTGCTCTGACAAACAGTGTCACCAAAATCCTCAGTGAAATGACACAACATGTTGCGCAGCTCTTGATAATGATCCCTATTTTATAATGCATTTACTCCCATATATGTCACTTGGATCCTTTACACTATCAACAGCAGCCATATATAGAAGTAATGCAATTCTGTAGTACTCGCAGCCAGCTGCTCTCTCACAGTGGGTATCTAACCTTTTTATCTGGTGTGAAAAAGACAGTGTTGGAGCAGCGGAATTATCCCGACCTCTAAGGTCTGAGCTATACACTTCTGCTGACGTGCTCCTCGGCTAAGGTCTTTATACTGTGTCACCTAGCCCCTTCCAATACCAGCAGTTTCAGTTTCCTTAATGTCAAGCCACTTTTGTGCATTCAGCAGCAGCCTGTTCCTCAGAGGAAAAGGTTAAGATGCTGTGTTTCAGGGGCTTGGGCAGGATGCCTCCCGTGCTTTCACCAGAAATAGTCCCACGGGGAAGGCCACAGCTGAAACTAGCTGACAAGTCCACTTTGCCAGTAGGTCATCGCGTAAATTGGAACCAATTAATTTTAGATGTAAGCAAGTAATTCTTCTGATCTAGATTTTGGACAGGGGTGACTCGCATGAACTGCACACATTGTGTGTGTTATGTGCGAGAGCAAAAATGCGCTGTGCCAAATGTTGCTGAGCATCTTGCCCTCAGGGCTGCAGGTTCCCAAAGGAAGATCTGCGTATGGGTGACAGTTTGTGACTAACAAGTGGAGCTGCTGCTTTGCGATGTTTGATCAAGGTCTACACACCTGATAATGACGTGGATTTTTCCACATTATCCACCACGGATGATTTCTCAAAATGATGGTCTGCATTTTGGAATTTCTCTGTGATTTTTAGGAAGTTATATCTCTCAAGGACAGTGAGAAATTTCCCACATGGCGACTTGGCTGTATTCACAGTACTCTTACCAGCCTCTTCTTTTTCTTCTTTGCTATTTTCTTTGTTTTTTTTTTTACTATTTTTCAGCAGAATCACAAAGACAATAAATGCAGTAGGAGAATGTCTTCTAATCAGGGAGTGTGACAGAGGATTTACAAGAAGGGAGCAACAAAAGCTCTGTGTGCCACAAACAAACAAAACCATGAACAGTAAATTTGTTTCAATTTACCAAAGGAAAAGAAGCATGAATAATTCATACTTTCTTTAGTTAGATTTTTACAGTAGATGATCCCCCAGCATCATCCTCCATGGAGAGTTGTGGCTAGAAACAAAAACAATAATAAAAAAATAACTTTTTTATTAGTAACACTATGTTCTGCCCAAATCAAAATTCATTTTATCTATGCATTTTGTTTGTTTACTTCTACCATCCCGAAAAATGCTGAATTTTTCAGTTTTCATTGTGTGAAATTGCAAGAGCGCAAAACGGTAACAGGATAAACAAAAACATGAGAGAAACCTGCAAAAACAAGACAAAATGTGGACTGTGTATTGGTAAAGATGTTTTGTCTTATTGACATATTGACAGTTCCCTCATCCAACCACGCATATATATATATATATATATATATATATATATATACATACACAAATTGAAAAACACAGTTCTCATATGTATGGCTTTGATTCAGATATGTATCAGCCATTAACATACAGATAATGTATTTTTGTATACATGTGTATACAGAAGCGCCTTGAGGCAACCATTGTTGTGATTTGGTGCCATATAAATAAAAGTGAATTGAACTGAACTAAACAAGAGTCCTTACTATGCTAAAATAAATCTGCTGGGTATCTACTCAACAATTAGTTTCACTTCACCAAGGTCAATGAGCCAAGAGAAGGTGTAGAAGGTACCATCATATAGGGCCTTTGTAAAAACCTTAATGCTAATGTCAAGCCATTGATTTGACCTTTGCTGGAGAAGTGAAATGAAGAACCTTTCATGGTTGGTTGAATGAAAAACAAAGTCCATATGTATCTTACCCTAGAAAGCATGAGCTTGTTAAAGGGTTTGAGGTGGGAGTGAGAGAGCACGAAGTCGTCACTGTACCTGTGCAGTGCTTATGGAGGGCCCCTAGCATCCGTTTTCCATATTCCTCATGTTGCTAGAAACTATATGGCACATTTCTCTGAGGCAAAAATCCCCCAGACTCCTGCTGGCAGACCGAACAGAACATTCTGACCTGAAACTATCTCTTTCATAACTAATTAATGCTGCGTTTAGGCCTAATCTCCCAGTGCGTTTTCTTTTATGCTTTTCTTACTGTAGTTTATCATCACAGTGACAGCAGGGATCTCCCTTCCTCGAATTCAGTGAGCAGCAGCACGCAGCAGGAGGGAATCTTCGACAATAAATGGGTATGTGACTTAAAATACTAAAAAGCAACATGTGTCATCTCTGTTCAAACAATTGATTGCCATTCAAGGTCTCACTGGTCAAGGATCTGCTGCTGCAGCAGGCTCAGCATGGAGTATGATGCCAGGCTGGAAAGATAAAGACAGGAAATCAACAGCCAAACTGACATGATGCCATGGTTAGGGTTACGTCAATCTTACACCCTAGCCTTAGCTGACAAAATTTAAGAACAGATATCTTCTCAGATGTCTGAGTCATTGCTGCACTTGGGCAAATTAATCTCAAGTCCCAAATAGGCTTAGTATCATCATTTGTATATACAGTCGCAGCCAGCTCACATGTGGTCATCAGCTGAGAGTGTAATTCTCGCTGTTTGCCTTGAGCAAAGCTCCAGCTGACCCTCATCTTTTGTTTAACGAGTAACAAACTGCAAAATGAGGAATCACCACAGCTGCCTCAAATAGAATAGTTTTTCTTTTTTTTCAAGGGCCTTTGTGAGAAGATAGCGGGGGTTTCAGTCCCCGATTTCCTCTTTGCTACCATTCCTGTCTTTTCAAGTGATCTTTTTAAACGGCACTTTTACAGAGGTGGCAGTGAGTCATAAAGGAAAGATTGGGTGGCTGTCTTATGGGGACATATTTGTTCCATATTTATCCAGTTTAAGCTATAACTGCACTGTAAATGCTCGTGCTCATTCAAGTTGCTGAAGGAAAAATCACTTTTAAATAACAAGCAAATAACAATTTCTCACGCGTCACAGGATGAATGTTTGTAATATGATTCCCGTGCAGTGTACAGGAAACACATTATTGTTACAAAAGTGCATCGTGGTTGCATTTTATTACCGATACGCAGCAGTTTGAGTTCATTTGAAATTAAAAGAAGCAGACACTGACATGTGCAGTGTAACAGGGGAGAAAGACAGGGTTGCTTCTTAAAAAGTAGCATTGGGAGGGGGGAGTACTCTGTCTTTATTTAGGTGTTAAGGCCCCAGTCACACAGGCCTACAGACCAGTCGCTAGGGAAAAATATATATTCCCTGAGCAGCTGGGAAGTACTTGGTCTAGGTTCCTGGTTGTCACTTGCTAAAGCCACAGGGAGACACAGAACTTGGCAGGACCTGCAGCAACCTGCTAGAGGCTGCTAGAGAATAAGTGTATTTCCTGACTGATTGCTGGTGGTTGCTAAGTGGAACTGTTCGCTGACGTTTCCAGTGCTGCACCAAAAATCTCCTTGCCGTTGCTTTGGTTGCTAGCAGATTGCCATGGCTTGTATTTTGCACCAAGAGTGCTAACTTCTCTACAAACACTCGCCAACTACTTGATAATTGGTGAAACCGTGCCTTTTTCAAATTACTTTGAATGTGAACAGTCACCTTTTATGTTTTACTTTTTCAGTTTGCAGTACTTGGAAGCTTTTTCAGATAAGTCAGTTTCTCCCCTGCAAACTACAGGAAAAAGAAAGGATCACAAAGAAGTTTTTGGTGCAGCTCCACTTACGGATGCCAGATATTTTGGGGAACATATATTCTTCCTTAGCGGTTGCCAAGGCATCACTGACAGGTTTCTAGACCTGTGTTACAAAGGCCTAAAGTTCTGTTCATGCTGCATATTTACTCATATTTGTTCACCAACTCGTTCACCTTCTGTTGGAATAAACAGTGTTAAGCAGTAAGCCAATAAGTCGTATGAGGCGTCTTTCTCTCAGAGTAGCTCAGCTGTCTCACGGTCACAAACACAAAAAGACACAGACTCATGCACACATCAGGAGAGGCGGGTGAATGTGACCCAACACTTCACATTCACCCGTAAGGAGCAAATGGAACAAAAGGTGAAATATAACATCTCCGGAAAGGAAAAGAAGAGATGCAGAAACCATTTGGAGGCAGCGCTATGGAAGCATTTTCTTTTTCCTTATGTCTTTATTTTCCTTTAACCCTTTAGAGCCGATCGGAGCGGGAACGCTCTGTTATGCGTAACTATTTTTAAATCCCAGTAGCACTGCAACCACATAAGCTAGCGCAAAAAATTTTTTTGCATATGAAACTTTTGCATTTCCGCCATTACCTGCCCGAAACCGGAAGTGACGTCATTTTCGCGGAAATGTAGTCTTTTTTGCGATCAGGGCCTCAGGGCCTATACTGCTCTTTTTAAAAGTTATCTTTGACTTTATGACTTTCTGTGTCGTTTCTGGGATGCTTAGGACTCATATTGCACTGCTGGAAATAGTTTATTTTGATGCATATGCTGCTTTTTTGCAAATTTGCAGTATAATATTTATTTTTGTTTTTCCTGCAGTGTATAAAAATTGGTGTATTTCAAAAATAAAACTATGAAGACACTCAAAATAAATTTCCTGTGGTGGGAAACTATTTTGTGCAACTTTTTTGTATTTACAGTTTTGAGGGATAAGCCTCTTAAATTTCTCTAACTACAAATATATGTTAAAAAATCGAAAACGATTTTCAATTTTTTTGTAGTTTATTGCACTTTTTTGCAATTTATGTAATTACTATGCACTTACATGCATACATATTATTAAAATCTGGGCTATAATGGTTGTATTGATGTATAGCAACTTGAAATGCTCCCAAAAATGGCTCCACAGCATGTAAAAATATAATATAACCTCTGGCGGACTTGGTTCTATGGTAGGTCTTAAAGGGTTAATAGTAAATAAACTTCCTTTTACATAGCAAGTTGTCTGTGTATCCATAGCCACATTGTAAACAGGGTGCCAACATGTCAAAATCAACATAAAAAGGCTTAAATAAAATAAGGCTTATAAATTATGCCAAAATGAATCCATTGTCCAAATCATGATGTTTGATGGTTTTCAGTCTTGTATCAGGAAAATGGGCAAAATTCATTGTTGTCTTCTCTCAGTTCTTTTACATTTTATTTTGATAACAGCTACACAGATTCCTTTATGAACGCAAATACAATTCATAATATTCATATGGAGAGTGGGGCCACATAAATAAAATACTACTAATACTATGAACAGAAGAGATTACAGTAATTTTCCTGGAGGTCTAGCAGACTAGCTAATGTCGCTATCCATGGTGCTGATTTACAGTCAAGGGCGCAACGAGAAGAGCTCTTAAAATACATAAATCATACAAGAAGTTTTAACTCTTGCAAATTTATATTAAATAAATAAATAAAAAGAACAATACACTATTTAAATCCCCATTTATGATGGAGGATTCACCAGCACAAATGTTTACCTGAACCGGTGAAGCAGTAGTCATGAATATTCACAGCGTGATCGGAATGTCTTTGTGTCGTTGGGGGAAATGCCATTTGCTTTTCAAACCTGTGACAAGATCAACTTTTATGAAGTGAGTGTAGGTTGGCTAGGTGGGAGGTCCATCTGGCGCTATGGGATGCCCTTGTCATTGAGGGGGGACACAGCATGGACATGCCCACGGAACAAGGCGACAGATGCCAAAAAAAAGAAAAAAGAAAAGTACAACAAAAAAACAAAAGTACACACGCTGACAGGAGCTGCAGCTGGCACCCGAGGGTGGCATATCCTTGACATGCAATCGCCTTTCCTTGATAAGAAAGTGAAAGACAAGAGGGTGAAAGCAAAGGAGGGTATGATTGAATGTGGGTTTTGCTGTTGTTTTGTGTGTGTGTGTGTGTGTGTGTGTGTCGTAGACTTTTCCGCTGCCTCAGCTCCTTGGCAGTATCTGTCTGTCGCCAAGGGGCCCCAGCCCTGGCCCCGAATCAGCCGGCGAGCTGTGTCCACTCAGCACTTCCCCTTGCCGCTGGTAAATTAGTCCCAGCAATATGCCACACAGCTCCTCACACCCTTCTCACTTGTGTGCTATTGTTCATGCCCTTGAGGGAGGCAAGTATGTGTGTAGACTCTTCTGTGTGTGTGTGTGTGTGTGTGTGTGTGTGTATGCACTGCTGATGCAAATATGTTCATGTTCAAATGTGATTAAGGAAGCTTATACTAGATTTTTATGCATATAAGCCTTATTTCCTATCAGGGACTTTGGTCATAATTCCAGCGGTCACCTTGAGTTCCACAAAGCTAACAAAGACTAGTCTCCTTTAAATCAGATGATGAATTCAGACGTTTCAGCAATTCAATAACACCATTTCAGTGGTACGTATCTGATGGGCCCTCAGGCTGAATTTTCTTCTTTCAAAAGGTCTCTGCTGAAACCAGAGTGTGTCTGTTTTAAAGAAACACAGAGAGTGCTGTTTGTCACAGGTTGCCACATTATAAGAAGCCACATGATACTATGATGGGCACAGCTTTTGCATCACATTTGGCAGAATTGCTCTTAATTTTCAGAACAGTGTTATTGGCTTGTGGTCGCAGGGCTGTCGCGCTCAGCTCTCCTTTCCGATTTACAGCTTTGACCAGGCGGAAGTACGTTTTGTTACTTTTTGGTATTTCGTGGGGTCATTTTTAGATCTTACTCAATTGAATTTCAGAATTTCAAAACGTGTTCTGTTTTCAACAGAGGTCAAGGTTGTTCATTTTGGACAGTTGTTGCTGTTGTTACTGAAACAGTTTAGTTTTTTTAATGGGAAAGTGTCAAACAATAGCCTAGGGCTTAATGCTAGACATGACAATTTTTTCTTTCGGCTCACCTCACATAATTTCGAAGAAAACTTTTCTGTTATGGGTGAAAAAAGAAGCAGACATAGGCAGATACGACGCATTGCAGTTCTCTGGTCGCATGAAGCACAAGACAGCGGGTGTCTTTGGCACTTTGCGCAGCAGCCGGGACATTAATAAAGCTGAACTGCCTGACTTTGGTCTTGTCGGTGAGCTTCAAAGCTAAGGTTATAAAACCCATGTATCAATATTAAATAAGTGTCGTTTTCAAATTGTGTCGCCAGTAATGTGACTGCTTCTCACAACAATGTTTTCATTTTTAAAAGAAGATAAGCTGTTCACCTATATAGAGTGCATAAATAAAGATGTGACATTTAAAAGGCCCCACATTCCTGGCTGTAATTCTACACACTCACCCAGTGGGTGGTGGAATTAACGAGGCTACTAGCCACTAAAGCACATGTAGCGGGTGGGGACCCCTGATGGTTGCAGTGCTACTGCCAGGGCTGGACAAACTTTACTATCTTAACCACAAACCAGGTCCAAAGGAGAAACACATCCTGTGATCTGTCACCCCCAAGTTGTGCATCAGATCAGTGAAGTGGACCCCTAGCTTCAAGCTCCAGGCAGGTCGACAGATGACTGTTCAGACCTCCTTTGTAGGTAGAATCACCTAGGGCCCGTTGCCACTCACAGATCACTACAGAGAATTTGCTTTCTAGATACAAAATATGCACCATTTAGAACAGCACGGCAAGACAAGATTTAAAGCAAAGATTATTTCTTTGGTTTATAAAACCATTATGTTTACCACATTACGCTGATTTCCTACCACGGAGAGATAGACATCATATATGGCTGTATACGGTTCACTTTGATCTTAAATTAGGCCAGATCAATGAAACTGCCCTTTCTGTCAGGGTAAAGAAGCTTAATCATGCATTGAATCCCTCAGATATTTTCATGTCAGATAAAAGAAGTACGATTTAAACAGTACGTCTCAACTTTTCTACATGATAAAGAAATGCCGCTGTGATAAATACAGGGGATCTGTTAGCATGGCTCTTTGAAACTAAAATGTAAGTAATACATGTATAAAATTACAGTAAAAGTAACTCACTGGCCAGACTGTCTTGTAATGATGAAACAAAGCTTTGATTTTTTTATACTGTGGACTAACTATAGAAATGGACATTTCTGTTGTAGATAGTGAACAAAGAAGAAACATTATGCTATACTAATGTTTATCTATTATTTAGTTTCTTTGGTGCAGCATCACTGGCCAAGGAAGAGGCCTTTATTGGCACCCGTTTAGCCGATTCTGGTCCCTGGGCCATATGTTTGATACCCCTGCTCTGGGATCTTACTTGCTGTAGTTTTGTATTTTTGTATTAGTTGCATATCTACATGTTTATATGTTATTTTCAACCATATAAATGTAATAAATAGCTGTGTGAAAGACATTATTACAATTAACTGTATTCACTGTATGTAGTTCTGGTAGTTTTACAGGAGTGTAGACTGTACAGGAAAGTGTGGGCACTGTTGGGTTAGGGTCTATTTAGACTCAAAATTTCTTGCTACTGCACAGACACTAAAATGCATTTTCTCCAACGACGTCGATGTACAACTGATACATGTTTTAACACACCGGTGCTTGCATGAAAAATGTGCCTTCTTTGTTTTCAAGCACACACACACACACACAAAGCGGAAATGCAGCTTTCATCCGAAGAGTGCTGAGTTTCTTGTTTTTGTGCTATTGATACGAGCCCCGGATCGATGGGTCGATCTGACCTCTCCTTAAATCAGACAAAAGAAGCAAGTGTTTGATGATAACTTTCTATTGACAGGGATCTGGGGGTGTAGGGTGGGGGTGTGGATGGAGGCATTTAACATAAAAAAGGGGGGGGGGGGGCAGTTGTAGGACACAAAAAGCAAAACATGACAGATAAGCTTCTGTGGATTTTTAACATAAGCCAAACCCTTTTTGGGGTTGTATTAGGTTACGTACAGTGCAAAAAGCCAAATCCTCACCTCATTAATTCACCCACATGGTTAGAGCATGAATATTACTATCCACACAGAATTCTTAGGAGCTTGTGGTAAAGGTGGAGTGAACATCTTAGCTCTGATTGCCAGTCTGGGGGAAATGTGCTTTTATATTTTTTGCAGGTGGAGCAGCTCCTGGATCCAGCATGTATACCTAAGAGATGAGGTCCTGATGGATTTTGTGGATTTTTCTTTGTTTCATTTTGGTCATATACAATTCCCCGTGCATCCCGGCTCCCTTCACCTTTCCTCTCGATTACTGAATATTGTTGTTTCCTCAAATCTCTTTTATTCATATGCTGGAAAGCACCTGGCCAACTTAACACCATTCATCTGGATCCCTTAGCATATCAAATGCCTTCAGTCAAGGGTCGTTTGCATATCCTCTTGTCTTTCTGAGGAGAATGGTCCCCACTGATAAATGCAGAGCGTATGCTGCAAACTGAAGAAAAGCCAAGAGTTTGCAGGCGCTGTGAACTTGGGCGATCAGTCGGCTCTCTTCTGCCCTTGCTTTTCACGCTTTCTGAACTTGAGCCATAATGGTAGTTGATGAGCAAACGCTAAGGCATCTGTTTCACTATGATGTACAAAGTTGTTTCCACAGGGACTCAGGTGGCAGTGACACCTAATTATGAGTTCAGCTTAAGTTTTTCCAATTGTAAGTAGTTGTACTGGCATGTAAAGACGTGCCACTGTTTAGAGGGAAAATTATTTCGCCACAAGCTGTACCGATGTCCACTCGCAACCAATTACTAACACGGTGTAAAAAAATGTTGCCATGTTTTACAGATTTATATTTAAATGTGTGGAAATGGTGATGACAGTGGATTGAAGGCAGCGAGGCGCTGCTGGAGATGCAGCAATGTTTATTACAACCTGATTCTGCATGCGGCACGGCACTTGCTGCCAAGAGAATGGGTGGCTTTCTTCTCTGTCCTATTTTCAGTGTTCGTTTCCTTCAAGTGGCCATTTTGTGCCATAATCCTGTCACTACGGCCGCTCTGTTTGAGTTTGATATTTTAATGTACTCATTGCATGGCTCTATGAAGCTCTAAGCCTTTCCGTGCAGCTCACCTCAGATGAATTGTTGGGAGGGGGTTGGGAGAGAAACAGGGAGCCAAGAAAAAAGGTTTGATGCAAGTGCTGAAAATACCTAAATAAAGTGGATGGTGTATACTGGTGACATATGACTGCAGTGCAGTATTAAAGCACCCTGCCGAGAGTACAGCTGCACGCCCAACTTTCTCTGAGGCCTTCTAAGGTGCAGCAAATACTGTTGAATATAAAATATTCATATGCAGCTTTACCAACAGGATGATAGAACTGCCATGTGACTGCAATCTTGCAGTGGAGGCATAATGTCTGAAATATACATTTGTAGGGTTTGATGAGAGCAATAACAGCGCAGGCAGAACTGCTGGTTCGGCAGGCACACCAGACGCCGCAGATTGCACTGCGCCATATATTTTATTTTTAATCATGCAAAGTCCTGAGTCTAACGACCAAAACAAAATGCTACATCAACGATAATGATAATGGCGCTCATGATTAAGAAAGCAAAGCGCTAGTAAAGTGTAAAGGAGTTTTGCAGTGACAGAAACCACATTTACTGTCCATATGGTAGCCTGTTGAACCACATAACTCATTGAACAAAGCGTGGCGAAGGAGAAACCTGGGAGGAGCGCTCAACAGGCAAATGGAATTGGAAAATTTAAAAAAAGGCACCCGAATAAGGCTTACAATCACCCTTTTATAAATCAACGAAACAACGTTCATTTCCAATCGTCGTGTAAATCTCACAAGCAATTCCTGGTGCTAAAAGTCGCAGTGCTATCAGGGAGTGATTAGTTCCCTCGCAATTTCAACACTGACACTACTCAGAGACACTAAAATAGTATGTCACAAATTAGAGGTGATGATAATCTCAGTAGAAATGTGCTGAAGAGTGGAAAAGCAGGGCAGATGGCAGGAGCTTCATCACTGGTCTGTTTAGTGACACACCAAGTCGCTTTGCCAGAGCAATATCAGCCCCCATCCCATATGACCAATTATCAGAGTTTCACCTTGGGCTCATGGTGGTAATGGTGCTGATGGTGGGTGGATGGGCAGGGGAGGAGAGGGGAGGGGAGGGGGAAGGTGGGTAAAGGCATGAGCACCTGTTACTAAAGCAAACTGAATCCTCTGTCATCAGTTGTCTTGAGGATGCGCCTGCTTTCCGTCTATCTGTTAGTGTCAAACGGCAACCGTAACAAAGGGCAACTGAGCAAGCAGATAAATGCTCTAATAACGTGGGAAGATGGTAGGAGGTTGTTTGTAATGGCTGCGATCAGTAGATGCTCGGCCTTTGATGCCCATGGCTTCAGCCGTCCTCTAAATTTGTCAATTACACCTCCTTTGTGTTCGCCCATTGTTAAGCCTTTGCATGCCACACAAAGCCAATTTCTGGCTGTGCTCAACAGGGAATCCCATCTTCAAAAGGCAGCAGGGAACTGTGTTTATTAGATTTGAGAACCTGGCCGGAGATAAGGTGAATTACCCTGTTGTGTCATCTCCCAGATGAGAAAGGGAGTGTGAAATACAAGTTGTTTGACTAAGGGAAAAGGGAGCAATTCAAGACTACAGATTAGTGTTAAATGGGTAGAATTTGTAAATGCCTCCAGGCTGCCTACAATATTTATCTCTTTACATCACCCATCATAATCAAATATTACATATGAACACATTTGATCAAGAGCATTTTCACATTTAGTAAACAATTATCAGCAGCTATTATCATGATGTTCAGTTCCAAAGCTTTTATGTTCAACATGTTGCCTGCCCAGCGCCCTGTCAGATGGAGACCGTCGTCATTAGCATCAATGTGCACATTTGAGCTGATGTTTATAGAGCCTAACAGAATCCTAATAGAATGTTCCACATTCTTGAGGATTCTGACAAAAAAAGCAGAAATCTGATGAAAATACTTGAATTTAAGTGTTTATTTAAAAAGCATCAGTTATAAATTAGCTTTAAACTAATGCAACAAATAGCTCTTTTTCCTTTCTTTTCTCATTTGACATAGATACAGTTAGATATTTATCAATATACCTTCATCAGTGTGCATGCCTCCCTTATCTCCACTTCATCCTCTTCCTCCTCGCCCAAAGTACCATTTTCTAAAGTGAAGCCAGGGCTCTAACAAAGGGAAATATGCCTAAATGTGATTATTTATTCCTAAAATTTTACGCAGTTATGTATTATTAGTTTAACTTTGTTACGTCCCCACATGAAAGCTAGGCGAAGAGGGTGGGGGACTGTAACATTAGCATATCACAAATGTGACCCTCCTGTTTCAGGGCAGCTGAGAACGAGGCAGCCTTATGAACAACAGTTGGTTGTAAGCTAACATTATGCTAGCTCCTAGCTTTTAGCTGAGTGTCCTAAAAATCGCATTTACTCCTGATAACACATTTTAATATGCTCTCACATTGCATAAGAGTATTTGCTAGAAGCCTGACAACATTAGATCCACTTCAGTTGGGGATAATTTATTCCAGTCAAACATCTATAAATGGCTACTTGTTCAACACATCCCCATGTTTCTATTTCTGTGCCTTGCCCTCCACTTTTCTCTGGTTGACATCTGTCAAAGGTATCAGGGGATCCGCCAGACCTGAGAGCTGCCAAAAATTCAATTCAGTTCAATTTTGTGTATATAGCACCAAATCACAGAAACAGTCTTCTCAAAGTGCTTTATACTGTAAGATAAAGACCCTGCAATAATAAAGAGAAAACCCAAACAATCAGACTCCTGTGAGCCGTTCTTTGATGAGGCCAAGCTTTTTGCTTCTACATCAGTAAATATTTGTTATTCGCATTGCTGGCACTTTGATCGGATAGAAGTGAGCTTCATTGACTCAGTAACTTATATTGGACTTCTTTCACAAAGATTTACAGCCAAAAATTTTTATATAGTAGAAATTCAGAGAAACTAAGGCACAGAGGCTTAAGCTAGTGGTGGGCGGATCGATCCAAGTATCGATTTTATCGATACCAAGTCGGCATCAGTATCGGATCGATACTAGCCTGGTTAAGTTCCGCTCTTGTTTGCAATGCTGTGGTTTCGGCAAACATGAAACAGCCAGGTCGCTGGACTCACTGTTCCTGTGTCAGCGCAGAGCAGGCGCAGTTCCCCCTCCCCCCTCTTGTGTTTAGATGTTGCGCTGTCACATGACATAACTTCACACTGCAGGCGAAAGTGCATCAAATCCAACTTTTTTGACCCTATGCGACCCATATCCGATCATGGTATGACAGTGTGAACGGCACAAATCCGATATTTTCAAATCCGATCTGGGTCACTTTCGTATGTGGTACTGAATTCGATACATATCTGATGTTTTAGAAAGCGACTGCTGTTTGAACGGTCATGTCACATTAAATCTGTCTTTTACGTTACTGACACAAGACAGACGCCAATTATCAGCGCCGGAGAAGCGCCCAAAGACATCGCGAACGCTTCCTGGCCATTCCGTGTAGATGTCAGTGAAACTGTTGGGAAGACAACGTTGGAGAAACGTGAACATTTTATTTGTACTTTATAATCTGCAGATTCTGACAGAAATCTGCAACTGTCCTTTGAAGCACCGCTCCTCTAAAACAGCAATAAGGATAATTATTAGGCCATATGTAAATAACAAAAAAACTTTAAAACTTAAAGTAAAATTGGGAAAGATAAAGTCCGAAACAAGTCTTTATATTAAGGGCCATCAGTCAAACAATACTGTTTGCTCTGGGTCTAAACAGAGCACGTTGTGTGTGATGTCTTCTTTTGCGCATGCGGGCCGCTTTGAGGGCCGTGAACAGTTCACACTGGAGCGCGTTTGCTGTCACATTTTATTTGTAGTGTGAACAACCAGACAAAAAAATCGGATTTTATCAAAAAATCGGAATTGAGCTTTAAGACCTGCAGTGTGAACGTAGCCTTAGACGCTTTGGGGGTTGTTGTTTACATATTATTTATATTTTCACCAGTTGTTGTTTTTGTTGTTGAGAATTTTAATTGTAATTTTTGTATTATAGTTTCTCAATAGTACTTGTTTGTTTTAATTTGTTTACTGGTTTGCATGCACTGTTTAGATTTTTCTTTAAAAAAATTAGAATAAAGCATTTTCTATATAATTATAAACTTTGTCCTAATTATATCCTGGGTGTTAACTATTTAATAATGAAAATGGAAACATCACAAAGAAGACTTAAGGTCATGAAAATTAATTGAGATTTAGCAAATCAACTACGTATCCACCTTATTTATTGAAACGTATTGGCATCGTATCGGTATTGGCGATACTGGTCCGTACTTACCAAAATATGCAGTAGCTTAAGCTTCGTACTTTTTAGCATGTCACATTATTTGTAGCAATAATGATTTTAATTACTTTTTATCCAAATATTTTAATTCTTTATTCTATTAATTTATGTATATCAGACTCTTTGTCGTCCCACTCTAGCTCTTCCTTCCTGATATTGTTTTTCTTCAACGCACATTAGTAGGTACAATTCCTAGTGTAGGACTGGTGCCTGCACTTGCTTGCATTTCACCTTCCTGCTGCTTCTTTCTCTTTACCACTCACTGTTTGTCTCCATGACTGATTTGACTGGCGCCCCAGTCCCGTGCTCCAATCCCGCTGCTGTAGTAATCCACACACCTGCTTTGAAAAGTGCAGCTAATCTGTCAGTCAGGAAGGCTATGATTTCAAATAAGCAGCTCACAAGGGTGCCGGATCCATGTCAGGTGGGGTGGGGATGGAGCATAGAATACCAATTCACCATAAGTTCCTGTAGGAACTGGAAATCAAACCCCTATCCCCTAAGTTATTGGGCCAGTGCTCTACCACCTTACCCCCACTGGCAAGATATAAATACATGTCAGGGTCAGTAACTCACATCCTGGTCCCTCCTCAAAATGACATGGCAACAAAAATGCAACGATTTTGTTGTGGTACACGGACAAAAACTGTGCCTTTCTGTGCTTACTGTACTAAACTTAAAGCTGATCACCTGTCATTAAACGAAGAAATGTATATATTTGTTTTTTCAAAGCAGTAGATTTGAGAATTCATGGATAACAACAACAACAACTATATTTTAGTATTTAAATTATAATTTTGATTAAAGAGCTTGCACATACTGGTGGTTTAACCATAACCAGGAATATTTTTTAAAATATATTTTATTAATTAACAATATTATGGCTGTTGTTAAGAGCAGCTGTGGTATGAAGCTTACATTGGGTGGTGATATGATACATTTAATAAGCACTGTTTTTCAAAGCATAGTTAATGGCATGTTTTTGAGCCAACACTCACTCAGAAAACTGAGCTTTTAAATTAAAAAGTGTAATCATTGTATTTTAACCCAAACCAGAACCTGAATAGCTCTGTTCCCTAAATCTCAATAAGAAAACAGCGAATGAAAATGCAACTGGAGTGTAAAGTTATAGCCTACAAAAGAGTTCTTAGGAGTATACTTGTACCGTAGTCTCTTCACTGAATGACAAGTGAGCCATTGCTAACACCTCCTTATGCACACGTAGTTGCTCTTTCAAACTGGAAGCACAAAATATGTTTCAGGAACACACTGTGTACATTTCTTTACCATGAAAACGAATCAGTAGATTAAAGTGCTACGTTTGCCATTAGACTGTGTCGAAATGTAGGATGACGTCTTCTCAGGGGCGAGAATATAACATGAACTTACATGTGAAAAACTAAACGGTGTTAGAATGCATTCAAACGCCCTTAAAAAATGGCATGATATAACTTACAAGTTGTGCTTTATGTCAGTTAATGATATAGGAGCAAAATTGCCAGCCAAAAGTATAATGATTTAACATGACAGCAGCCTCTCCTTGCTAGCATAAATACTCAGTTTATGTTTGATTATACTGCTTAAAGGCCTAGAAGTGATATATGGGTGTGAAGTCACCCCTTGACTGTAGCAAACTACAGCATGATCCAATACATTAACCTGTCTATTTAGACAATTTAAGTTTAAGTAAAAATCCATTTTACTTTTATTGAACTGTTCCAACTATTTACCTTACTGTTAGTTATCTGTTCAGACCTCCTTGTTTGCTTGTTAATTAGTTTTTTTATGCACTCAGATACACAACACATGAAACCACAGGTGTTTTTCTTTTTAAAAAAACAAGTAATCTCTTTTTTCCCTTCATTGAGCTGCTGAAGGATTTTACCACTTGGTAATAACAAAAACCAATTAAGTCAGCCAATGTTCATTGCTCTGAAAAATATGAAGAAGTAAAAAAAGAACAAAATGTCGTGTTGAAATTGTGTGTCAGCCAGCGAGAGAATGACATTCACATTTTCCCTTCAAAATTGTATTCAAATTGGGATGTGTGACACCAGTGTCACTGCTCCACCTGGCTTGAGCGTCTGCCGTCACCTTTGGGGAGTGAGTTCAGCTTTTGCCAGAGTGTCGATCAGCCAAACTGTCGTTAGGCCACAGAACAGTCACGCGCTGCCAACTTTAAATCGCTGCCAAGACAACTTTGTATGCAAGCATCTCCTTCACTTCAGATGCTCCTCTTGCCTCTTTCTTCCTCTTTTCTCTTCTCACTTCCCTCCATCCTCCACGCCACCTGTCCTGCATTCTCTGAGATTGAGCGCAAAGTTTCTCACTTTTGTCACCAAGACAAGGGATTGCGAGTGCGCGCGAATGGTGTACGTGTGATGGCGGCCGTGGCCACAGACTTGTGGGGTCTTCGAGCCTGCTGGACCTCCACTTTCCCCCACTAGTCACCCATTGGTGCCCTGAAGTGGTGTCCATCTGCTGAGTGTCTGTACGCCTGCCTTCCCAACCCACACAAGAACCCCTCACTATGCCACAAGTTCATTTTACTAACTAAATGGAACACATCTTCTATTAGACAGATGGACATCCTTAGTCAAAAAAAGAGGTTATGACTTAGTGTTGATAAAACGTGATTTGGCTAAAGAGCCAATGCATGCTTTGTGTGTGTGCAGGGTTTTTTTGTTTTTTTTTTAACTTTCTTGGTGCTTGTATGTGCTGCTTCGGACCTTTTCCGAGCGCCATGGAAGTAGAACAAGTTGCACACTAACAAACGATTTGTCAAATGACAGACAACATTAGTAACCTTTTAAGTTGCAATGCTAATGAATCGCTTATGTATCATGACCAGCAAACTGCCAGGCAGCATCCATCCAATTGTTAGGTGAGAGGTGGAGAGAGACAAGGCAGGACCAGCATCTGAGCACCATTAACTCTTTATGTTTTGTTATTCAGCACACAGTTTATTCTCTTGTGTCTGGTGGAGGAGCCTTGGGGGAGATAACCAAAAGTTATGTGACTGGGCTTTTGATGAGTCTCAGCAGCATTCAGTGAAGTGCCGTGCTTGGTATGAGTTTACTAAGGTTCTGGAAAAGGGAGACAATAAAAGCTGTATTTCATTACATACTATTCTATAAAGTCGTATAGAGGTATAAAATGTTTAAAAGTGGGTTTGTTAAAATGGAAACAGGTGACTGGAGGAGCAAAAAAAGTGCTGAAGCAGCTTGTTTTCAGATTAAAAGTGAATCTGAGCTGATTTTTAATTACCCTGTTTTGCATTTTTACTTTAACACCCGACAGATGCAGTTCCCTCAAAGAAATTATACTTTTTTCTCGAAGAGGCATGAAAAAGTAAAATCTTGTTAAAAGTACAGTTAGGCCTATATGCATTTGAATGTACAGTAAGTCTGCCACTGTAGATGACCACAGTGGCCTTTAAATCCATCTCTAAACATGTGATTGCAGTGCAGACCTACAGACTGTGCAAAAGTTTTAAGTCAACCCTCATTTCTTTATATTTTGCTTCCAACGAGCCAGACTTTCTTTTTTTAAGGTACTTTTAAACGATAGTTCTCTGGTTTTCCAAAGGTCATACAAAGTTCTTCTTTGGCTGATTTTTCATTCATTTTCAGTCCAGTCCTTGTACCTGATCATTTTGTGAGGAATGTTTTTGTTTGCCACTAACCTATGAATCATTTACGCATAAAGAGACACCTAACCTGCGAAGTTGTCTTTGCTAAGACTTGCAACAGTTTAATTTTTCAACATGACAATGATCCCAAAGACGTTATCACTGCAGTAAAAACATACCTAGATAGAAAAATCACACAATGCAACACTATCAGTCACGGAAATTTAGTGAGTGAATTAACCCCTCTATGTGTTAATTCACTCACTATGTATTAATAGACCTCTCTACACTGAATCATACATGTTATTAATCTCTGGCACTCTTCCACAGCATGTGTTTTATCCTGTCTTCCGGCCCCCCCCGGCCCTCGAACCTCGATCTGCTGGAGGTTAAAAGGGAGATTTTCCTTTCCACTGTTGCCAAAGTGCTTGCTCATAGGGGGTCACATGATTGTTGGGTTTTTCTCTATATGTATTATTGTAGAGTCTATCTTACAATATAAACTGCCTTAATGCAACTGTTGTTGTGATTTGGGGCTGTATAAATTACACTGAATTGAATTGAACTGAATGGATTGGTTTCCCCAGAGACAGGACCTCAAATTATTGTATACTATATAAGACATAGCATACATTTTCACTGCTATGCTGATGATACCCAACTCTATCTGTCCATGAAGCCAGATAACACACACCAATTAGTTAAACTCCAGGAATCATACCTGTTATTAATCTCTGTCTCTCTTCCACACCATGTCTTTATCCTGTCTTCCTTCTCTCATTCCAACCGGTGGCAGCTTGAGCCTGGTTCTGCCGGAGGTTTCTTCCTGTTAAAAGGGAGTTTTTCCTTCCCACTGTCGCCAAAGTGCTTGCTCATAGGGGGTCATATGATTGTTGGGTTTTTCTCTGTATCTATTATTGTACGATCTACTGTGCAATATAAAGCACCTTGAGGTGACTGCTGTTGTGATTTGGCGCTATATAAATAAAATTGAATTGAATTGAAATTATTGGAGTAGTGTGAGATCATCTCTACAGAGATCAGAACTAAAGGCAGAACATCCAAAGAAGAGCTTTGAATGACCTTCAAGAAGTCTGGAGAACTATTCCTGAAGACTACTTAAAGATATGAGAAGAAAGTTTGCCTCAGAGAGTTCAGACTGTGTTGAAGAATAAAGGTGGTCAAACCAAATATTGAGTTTCAAGCGCTTAAGAACCATGCAAACTTTGTTTTTGCGTGTATGCTGTATTTACATGTATGATTGCACATGCTTTAACAAGTCAATTTCCTAACAAAAGATAAAGAAATGAGATGTTGCTCCACCCTTTCACGGTACTGTAATGTAAGTGATACAGCCATTTCTATACATAGACTTTGTGTCCAGAAATGTCCAGAAATGTACTACATAAGAGGGAAAGATGTGTTTCTCTTGCTAAATGTTTTACCACTTGTATATCCATGTTAGAGTTCAAAAAGAAAGTTATTCTCTGTTGCCTCTTTCTTAAAACAATATTGAGGCTAAAAACAGGGCTGAAAGTTTAACTCGCAGTGAACTAACTCGCTTCGCTATACTTTAAGCCTGCATCCCCTAAAGCATTATGTGAACTCTAATTAGAAAACACAGAGCACGATTATAAGTAAGAATAGACAACATTAATTAATTTAGCGCCTTTTCTGCATACATCAGTACATTGTTTAGACATTACTAAGCCTCAGATTGCACAAACATGGTTCTTATAATCCAGCAACAAGGACGCTTCTCTATACAGTAATTTCCCTTGTGTCTTAAAAAAAAATGTATATAGCACAACTGACTAATTGCATTCATGAGTAGCCCCGTGTATACTGATGATTGTGAAAATAACTATGTGTTAAAGACATGACACTACTGTGCTAAAAGCCTCTAAATAAATGGAGCAAAAAAAGAAGATAAGCCTACCGTTAACAGGATTAACTTTTTATTAATCACTACACTGAAAGGAGTCTCAAAACAAGGTCATATCTTTTGTTTTTTTGAGTGCTGAAAGACCTTAACGTGCACTTTTTAAAAAACGACTCCACTTTACCAACCTAAAATATTAATGTTTTAGATATTTTAATAGTTACCTGTGCAGTTAAGAAGATGTTATGTTGGGTGTTTGCTTGATGGACTCACAGATAATTGTGGTTGCTGCTTGGTGTGCAGATTGTGGCTCAGTCTGGGCCCAACGTAATTGCTTCAGTTTAAAAAACAAATGGTAGTTTTATGAAACCAATTCCAGTCTTTAAGACATCATTTCGTAAATGTGCGTCTTACTCAGATTTACACAGTATGTTAATCGTTTCTAACTGTGCATCATTTGCAAATGGAATGCACACAGGCGTACCGTACTACATGCATTAAGGCGCTCCTCATTGCAGTAACAAGAAACTGCTTTAAAAAGTGCTTGAAAGCCTTAAACAAGAAAAACAGAATTATATCTTGCCTTACAAATTAAACAAAACTAAAAGAAAAAAAAAAGATGCTTTCCCTTCTGAACTTTTTAATTCCTTTTAAATCACTTTACGAGATTTAACTCTGAGCTGAACAAAGGAGACGACAATTAATTGAAGGCCTTTCATTAATCGTGCTCAATTTCATATCAGTCTCCGGGGAGAAAGATGCTACGATCGCAGTTCTTTGTCTCATTACGTTTTCTTATCTTTTTCAGCGCACTAGTTAATGTTTATTTATTTAACTCGATATTGTCTACAATGCAAGGTAATGAAGACGAGAATGTGTGGTTGAGAGGAGGGATGTGCAAAGAGCGACCTGTCAGGTTTGATTAGCCTTACAACAGTGCAGACGCAAGCAGACAGAGGCAGAAAAAGAAAGGGAAAACTCGGGGGACTGTGTTTTTTTTATTTCCTTTTCTTTTTTGTTTAAACTCCCTAAGCCCCCTTGGAGGAAATCCTCATGAACATTATTATGTTATTATTTCTTTATTTTTTTAAGGGTGTGTGTGGGTTCTTGTATCACTCACACTGCGGGGACACAAGTCTCTTTCATCTGTATCGTTGCTGGAACACACCTCCCTTTTGGGAAGACCGAAATAACAAAAAGCAAGTGTCTGTATAGAATTTAATGTCATGGAAATTTACAATGAAGACTAAAGGTGTGGGCCTATGTTTAGAGAATAGGCAAGTAGGTTATCCATTTATATGTTGAATGACGGGTGTGTGAGATCCAATTTAGAGTATATACTTACCTAATGCTTACCTAAGACCAACATTGACCAAGTTATGGTTGCCCTTTGGCGATTACTGTGTATAAAAGCAGAAAACCCCAAACAAATGCACCATTTCTTCCCGACTGCATTTCCATTACTGTTTCTAATAACCTTGAAGGATTTTTTTTTTTGGCTACAAAATTGCAATTATGTGGAAAATATATTGTGTTCTTTTACTGCAAGCTTAGGTGGCTTCGAAGAAGGAATGGTGAGAACTAATGCTGCCACAACCCCAGCCCCTTCAACTATACCTATTAAGCTTGATGAATTGAAACTGAAATGACTGGGATCCCTGCAGTGAACATATAAATAAGCTTCTCTCCGAGGGACAACAACAGAATGGGTTGGAGATTTATTGACAAGTTCTGGAATAGTGGGGAAGTTTTTTTTTCCTGTTTTCTTTTTTCTGAGGGGGATTTTAAACCTCATGTTTACACTACTTTACTTTATAGGATATAATATAGGGGTGTATTGTGTAGATCAAGACAGTGAGAGGGCCAATATAGAGGATGCACATGCACTCCAAGTTTTAACTCTATATGGTTCAGAGGTGGATAATAACAACTTACATTCATCTTTTTTTAAACTTATTATTCACATTATTTTAATGTTTTGGGGGGAAAAAATACATTTGGGTGTCATGCACAATACATTAAGAACCCGATCTGTGTGGATGCCGCATCTCCTCATGAAACTGTTAAATAAAGTTAAAAGAGATTGAAACAACACAAAAACATGAGCTTCAAAACTCTCCTGCTTTGTGTCATAAGTATAAGTTAAGGCTGTGCATCTTTTAACTGTATTTAAGTAGTCATGTTAGTCTGATGAAGACAGAAAATTGCATGCATATAATAAATGTAAGAAAATGTTATAACATATCAGCCATGACATGGTTGGAAGTGAAGAAACCTAAGTGTCTAAGTTTGACAGATCACTCAGAATAAAACATCAGCTCCTTCCTGACAGCAGCATGGTAGTAGAGTGGTCAGCACTGTAGGCTCACAGCAAGACTGTTCCTGACTTGAACCCCTGCTGGGGCCTTTCTTTGTGGAGTATGCATGTTTTCACAGTGCCTGCATTGGTTTCCTCACGTGCATGGTTATATATGTATGTAATGTATGACTCGTAGTCCCAACTGCTTGGAGTGGTCAGTATGACTAAAAAAAACGCTATGCAAGTTCCAGGTGGATGCAGCTTTGGAGTCTGAAAAGTAAAGCTAGTGCAGAAATGTCTTAAACTTGTATACTTTTTAATGTCCACCAGGGAGGCAGACAGAAAAGAGGTCCAGCTACATATAAGTGTGAAAGAAAATGGTACTTATTCTCCTTTTATTTGTGCTGTCAGAAAAAAAAAGTTCCTAATAATTTCATGTTCTAAATTGTCATAGTGTTGATTTTGCAAATTATGCTTCAGTTTACGGTGCAATTAAGGATAGAATATGATTGGCAAATGTGCATGCAACACCCCCAGTGCACAGGGTGTGGTAGTTAGCTGGGGTACATAACTCTTGATGTATTATCAGCAAAATAAAAGAACGTCCTGGCAGTGTCATCATATCATGTAATTTGTTGCAAGAGGTGATCCAAATGCCCATTAATAGCTGTATTTTTGGTCATTTGATTACATGCAAAATATGAACTGAAACAAGCGGGTTAAATGGATTTAAATTAGGGCAACAGTTACAAAGGCCTAGCATAGCATACATATACTTTATATTACTTACACACTTTTTATAATGGAAAAATCTATGTCTGAATTTCCACTGTTAGCTGTATCTGTCAGGTGGAAATCAGTGGTGTAAAAAGCTTAATACTTGAATAAGGAAGCAGAAACTAGAGCATAAAACTGGGGCACTCAAGTAAAACACAAGGACATGCAATTTGTACTTGAAAATAGTGCTTGAGTAAATATAGTTACATTCCAGCACAATGTGAGGAACCAAAACTGAATTTTTACTTTAGTGCAAGCTGATATGAAATCATTAGGGGAATATTGGTTGTGCCAGTGTGTTTTCCATTATTTTTTCTTGATCATTACATACCTAAAGAAATGATTAAGGTATAAAACTTGGCAATGTGGATGTCTATTTATCTTAGTTGAAGCCTCTGGTGAAAGTGTTGTGACTGGCAGCTTGTTGGATAGTGTCCCTTAATCATGGTTAATGAACTGTGGGATGGTGATCAGTGCACAGTTGCATAAAATGTATCATTTCACCTAAATTGGGTCCCTCTCCTGAGTGCTTTGCTTTCCTCTCCTCGGGGATTCTTTGATAGGTGATGCATACAGTTTCACACATCACATCCTTAGCGGAGATGGTTTTATGTATTTTTTTTTTTTTACATGTTATCTTTTAAGGTTATTTTGGCTGTAAGATTTAATCAGAGTTTCTATGGAAACTGCTCCTGATTCCAAAAGATTTCCAGCCACTTAAAAACTCATTTTTAACATGCACGTGAGTTATTTGACTGATTAGCTGAAAGAGATTCCACTCTATTACAGCTTTAGTTAATTAATTAACTTCATATAAGGACAATTAATGGAGGATATTACACTCTTTTGTAAAGGCAATTCCAGTTTAAACTCAGGTAATGAGTTTGTGGACCTCTGCCACCAGCTGTTGGTCTCCGGTCTACAAAAGAGTTTCGTAAGACTTCCCAAGGTAATCCGACTTAGTTAAAATGCCGGAGACTTTGATTATGAAGAACAAAAAGGAAAAGGGACAGGTGGGGGGGCAGCATTGTTTCATGGTTCCCCTTCAATTAGATTTAGCTGTAATTGAACCCCTGGGGAAGCACTGATCGTCACAATAAAGTGCGGCATTACCTCAAACCGGATTTAGTGGCAACACGATCCTCCGCCGCTCTAGGTGAGACATTTAATTAAGTCCCATTGCTTTTGCAGCGCAGCCATATAACTGAATTAACAGTGCAGACACCCACCAGGCATGCATTCACTCACTTTATACGGCATCTTCTTATAAATTACTACCTTTTCTGCCCAGCTTTAACAACAAAGGGATTTGAAGGCATCTTTCTTTAGCAGAAGGGCAAAAGCACAATGACACTGAAACTTAAAATACAAAAGAAACACAAACATAAACTTTTATTTTTCATGAACACATAAGCTCCTGGTGTGTCAGGATGTCTACCCCTTTGGGCTTTGTTTTTTTTTTTTTGCACAACTTACTCTAAGTGAGTGTGCACCTTTTCTCCAGTGTCTAGCCTTATTGATGTTTGCTGAGATTTAGTCATGCAGTAATGAAGGCCAGCTTTGATTTGGTTGGTGGCTTTGGTCTTGTGTATGTGTGTGTGTGTGTTAGAGGCAAGCAAATCAGGGCATGCTTGATAACACCCCTAGCTTCCCTCTCCTCATTACTGCCAGACAAATAAATGCTGTGCATCTCCCTGGACCGCTGGCCGGGAAGATGGACCCTGGGACTTGAGTCTACGGGAATCTCACTGTGAGCTGTGCATTTACAGATACAGGCACCAAATTCACCACACACATTCAGTCACCAAGGAGACGAGAGAGGAACTGACAAATATGACAGCGAGGGCTGAGCAGGAGTGTAGCGTGAGGACAGAAATACGCGGAATGTGTAAAGCAGCGTCACTGTCCCAGAGTTGGCTGAACTCTTATCTAATCTTATAACAGTCGTCCAACAGTGCGATGAGCATAACAGTGTGTTCTTTGTATCAAGGTCACAGACCAAGAGGTTTTCAATACATCACTTTTACCTCTTTAATAGCTTTACCTTCTTCTTCTTCTTCTTTCAGGTGCTCCCTTAAGTGTACCACCCCCCTCTGTCACACACACCCTCTGCATGTCTTTCTTCACTATATTCATAAACCCTCTTTGTGTTTTTACTCTTATTCAGCATTTTTTGTCCAATAAATCTACTATCCCTCCTCTGCAAACGTCCAAAACATCTCAGTCTAGAATCTCACTTGATTCTGGTACTGCTGATATACGCATTTCCAATTCTATCCATCCTGGACACTATATTAGCTTATTTCATTTACTGAGAGCATGGATTTCCAATTCGAGATAATGATTTATTGTTTTCCTGTTCAGCCATTGCAATGTTCTTCTTCAAAACTAAAACTCTTGCAGTGAAATTGTCTGCACTTCGGCACTCACGTATATTTGGCCAAATGTAGCCCTCCCTTTTGCTCTCAGACTGCTTCTGCACAATCACAAAAAACATTGTTGGATTGTTTTGTTTGGATTATTGTGTTACAGCCCTATCAAAATCCCCCCAAACAACACAATGGAAGATATGGTGCTGGTCAGTGAACTCATCTTTGCCTCGTTGCGGGTATGTTTGTTCTTCTTCTTAGAGTGCTCCTTGTGGATGAGTATTGTTCTGCTTGGCAAACAAGTTGGTAGATGCTAAATTGGATCAGCAGAAGGCATGCTCTGGTCTACTGTGATTGGTTGCTTTGCTACCAGGTTGTATTTTTCTTTTCCCCATAAGGCAACTGGTGATGTTCTTGGAATCTGAAAATGCTGTTCAATATGTCAGGGTCTTCCCAACTTTGTAATAATTTATACCGAGGATAGAAGGAATACACGGGTCACTCAGAAGACGAGAACTAGGAGGAAGAGTTTGCAAAGTTAACGCACCTTCTTCTCAAAAGACATGCACCAGATTCAGAGAAAGACAGATGCATAGTGATGAATATGCAACATGTATAAAAAGCCTCTTTATTTATAATAATAATAATAATAATAATGGATTGGATTTATATAGCGCTTTTCAAGGCACCCAAAGCGCTTTACAATACCACTATTCATTCACTATTCATTCACTCTCACATTCACACACTGGTGGAGGCAAGCTACTTTAGCTTGAATGTCACCTGTTATCAGAATGACTTTCAGCATGGATGCTTGCCTCACATCTGTCTCAACCATGAGAAAGAGACCAAAACAGATCGTTTGGTATTTTTTAACCTGTTTTTTTTTTTTTTTTTTTAAATCTTTGATGATACTTCTAATGAATCTCTACCACATCCAAAGTTGTATACCCATGCTGTTTTCTATTTCTGTCTATTTCTGACTAGATAACAAAACATATCTATATACAACGTTCATTTCAGTCGGCCACTAGACAACATCTGTCATAGTAGCCCTCAGGCTTCCGCTGCCTGAGCATGTAGGGTCAATAGATCTAAACTGACCCAAATCTCGCCGGACAGCCTAGGCACACTGCAACAACGGGGGAGATAGAGACGAGTCAGAAATGAGATTATTCTTTTTTTCTTCCTCTTCTTCTTTTTCAGGCAAGTGTGCCTCTCGCTCACTCGTCTGTCACGGAGAGATAGACAGATGAGACATAATGTCAGTGAAGACAGAGACAGTCAGGCATGGACGCAATGCATGCGTGTGTGCATTCAAATGCAAACAAGCAGACACAGCACGCCGCTATGGACGCTTCGACGTACAAAGTCAACCAACTGTCTAACTTTCTCTTGAATTTGGCCTGACAAAATACCCATCTAAATCTAAATGTTCCATTAAGACACTTTCACTGGCCCAGTAATCTTTAGGAAAAAAGGGTCGTGCAAGGCCAGCTGGTGAGAGGCTTTGTGGCCGCTGAGTCTCACTTTCAATCCCCTTTTAGGAAAGCCAAAGCTCCAGAGATCACCTAACCACTGGACAAATCTGGCCAGTTCCATCCAAACAGGACCTTTTGTACCCCACACTGGATTACCTGCTGAGTCCCATAAGTACCCAATGTCTCCTCTCTAAAGATTTAACAAGACCCAGGGGGGGAAACCTCTAATTTTCTGGCTGTGTATTCAGTTGAGTTTCCCCTGGCATAATCCCTGGTCAGCACCGTTGGGTCCAGCTAATCAAGTGCTCTACTGTGTTTGGACTCGGTCGTGGTCTGAAGTCAGTCTTCATATGAGGTGTACATACCAGAAAGAGAAGAGAAATAACACAATGAAGGCCAGTATCAGTATTCACTGATGTTTAGGTCATGGGAATTGCCTGTAAATAACCCATTAGGCTTCAGAGTGTAGGAGATACACACAGGGGAAAAGAAGCCAGTGTTACTCTTCCTCAGCTTTCTTCTGGCATGTTTTCCACAGCCAGCTGAAACAACAGCTACACAGAGCAACCAAAGGATTCTTGTTCAAAGCTATACATTTATTGATTTTTGGCCACCACAAGGCAGAAGATGTCCAAAACAAGATGATAGAAGGAGGCTAACATGGTACCAAGCAACTGTGTGCTTAGACACCGTGCCAAGACAGAGCAACATATCCCACTGGAGTTCTGTTTTTGGCCATCTGACAATGAATGTCCAATATATGTATGCTTTGTGTATGCTTTGAACTCTATAAACTAATGATTGAAAATGTTCTTTTTAGCTGCTACATGTTAGACTTTCTTAAACAACCACTTCTGGCTGTTTATTTCAGGGAAAGCTCCATATACGGTGCGGTTTTATCCTGTGGTTGTTTGTGTGGTTGTTGTCTCTCCACACAGTTTCTGTTGAAAATGGTTTGCTGCTGATACATTTGACAAAAAATATACAGACTTTCACACTTGTTGTTATGACTCTACATTGAAATTTGTTAAGAAAATTAAGAGTACCTTAGATTGGGAGGTAAATATCTCTTTGCTAGACCAACAATGGCGTTCAATTTTTTTGTACATTGCTTAAAATTCACAAGAGATGCATGGAAACTAATAGAAAAGATGCAAATGTGCACTGGAAGCACTACATTGTTAATTGAATATAAGGGGACAGCAGACTTCATTCACAGAACTGCTAATGAAGTTAGCAGAAATAGTTCTCACCAAGAATTATTTCAGATTTGAGAGTATGCTTTTCCCACAGAAGCAGGGCTCTCAATGAGTAGCCTTTTCAGGCCTAATTATGCAAATTTATTTATGGGGAAGTTTGAACTAGTTCATGTTTATAATAATAATAATAATCCATACTTCTTCTTCAGCAAGTGTTGATTCAGATATTTAGATGACTTGGTTTTATATTCACTAGGACTTTAGAGGACTTTAGTGGTTTTAAGGTATACCCTGATGCTAGGTTACCTAGACTTACATTTACACCAGAGGCCACTTCTTTCTTTCTTTCTTTTTCTTTTTTTGGATCAGAACTATTACATTGAAAGGAATAACTTTTTAAATTATACGTGTTATTTTCCACGCTCCTTGAAGAAGAGTTTACCTTATAGTCAGCTCTTGCAGATAAGAAGGATTTACAGTTCTAAGGAGGAGTTAGAGAAACAAGCCAAAAACAAGAAACACAAAAACATTTTAAATGACCGTCTCTCTAGGATCAGACAAATTGGATAGAAACGACCTTTTGGCATTTAATAATTCTTCTCGACAGGGACATTCAGTTGTTTTTTTCACCCATTTCTCATGCCCTTAAAAATGTGAGAAATATTGGCGTTTTTTTGTCTAATGACCCTGCTGCGGGTAAACTTTGATAATTCTTCCTTATTCTCCACAAGGCATTCTACTAATTTGAGAGATAATCTTGTAAAGACAGATATTTATTTGTTGAACCTAAAAAACGAACTGTTATGTAGTGCCTTAATTAAAGGGCATCATTCATCACACCCACATACAGGTAAAAAAACAAAAATGAGTAATAGAATCACTTGTGTACATTTATATTTATTAAAGTGCCCTTGTAGATTTTGTTATGTGGGGAAGACTGAGATAAAGGTGATAATGAAACTTTCTGAGCAGAAGAGTAATATCAGAAATATTGATGAAAGGCCTCCTAAAGCAAGATATTTTTTAGTCTGCTCCACAGCACCACATCATGGGTATTGAAGCAGCTGAGTGGTTGAAAAGAGGACGTGATGGGGAATGTAAACCTCCAAAGGGAGGCCTATTGGGCATATTACCTGCAAACATTGTGTCATGGAGGATTAAATGAGGAACTACAGTTTGTACCAGGAGTCCTGTATATAATTAACTGACTTATGTAAAGACATTTGTGGATTTTTAGATGGATTCTTTAGCTTGATATCACAGAAAACTCGTCATTTAGGATTTTTGTTTTTGTTTTTCTGCCCGTTGAGGCAGATGGCTGCCCCTCCCTGAGCCTTGAGGTTTCTTCCTGTTAGAAGGGAGCTTTTCCTTCCCGCTGTCGCCAAGTCCTTGTTCATAGAGGATCGTCTGGTTGTTGGGGTTTCTCTGTTGTAGTGTGTTTACCTTACAATATAAAGTGTCCTGATGTGACTGTTGCTGGGATTTGGACCTATATAAACAAAAGTGAATTTAATGGAATTGAACTTTGCCCTTCTTTGTACGTGGAATAAATACATCATTACTTTTGTTAATGCAGTTGCATCAATGATTCTGGGTTACACCCAGATATGTTTCAGAAACATGTCTTTTTCTGTATTTTCTATTCTTTTCTTCCAGCCATATTATATTAAATTACATTCTAAATGCAATTTTGAGTGCTGGAGTTCTTATTAATAATTGCTGCAGATACAAACATATAATTGCAAATGAGGGGTCTTTAATATCCTCCCAATAAAAGAGCGGGCTCAAATGATCTGCACTGAAGAGCCAGGCAATAATTCTCTGCTTAATTGTAACAAGCAAAAACCCTTTCACATTAACAGTCATGGTTTCACCATGTGATTCAGAAAAGATAAATGATGATGGTGATATGACAAATGATTAACAGAGATTCAAGGATGTTCTCTAAAACAGCACACGCAGTCCTCCTGTGGATGCTATCAACTTCTAAAGCACTCTCTGATAATGGCAGTCCAAGCAGGCTTTATAATGACAATCAAATGGTTTCCTGTCAAAACCTGGGTCCCAGCATTTGGAGTAGGAACTATGTTATTAGCCTTATTGACATTCACGGCATTCGTTCCACAGTTTCAAGAAAGACTGCAGCAATTGCCCTTGAGTATAATACTTGAATAAAATTTATACAACTTCCTGCTATTAAGATATCTTCCCACTGGATATATGAGATGTTATCTCTCTATAATAGATGTATTATTTATGACCAGCCATGCTTTAAAGTCAGCAATAAACAAGTGACTGAACACAGGAAACAAAGGCTCAAAGGAAAACAGACGGTCTTGGCTAAGTCGCATTAAGGCATGTCAAGATGCCCTCTGTGTCACTGTGGGGTCTATAAAGGCCTGATTAATCACTTAATAACACACCGTAGAATTAAATCATCTTCACTGTTGCAGACAGTTAAAGCATGAGAAAAAGGTTTAGAGAGGAAAATGAAAAGAGAATACCTCAGCATCCAGCTCAGTCCAAACGTTACATATTGTTAATGGTCTGTTGTTATTGTATCTGCCCTGCATGGGGTGGTCATGTATGTCAAGGTACTGCTAATCACAGCATACACTGATTATTGTTTTCAAAGTGCCATTTTTCATTACCGCACATGTAAAAAAATAATTGGAATTTCTTTTCAGTTGCTGTACTAATAGCTTGCCCGCAGGTTAAAATCTCAAAAAAAAGGGAGAAACAATGCGATCAACACATGCAGTTCATTGGGAGTATTCTTAGTTTATGAGGTTTTAAAATAATTCATGGGTATGAGTGCATTCCTGACATGTCAGCACATTTGCACTTTGCTTGATCGAAGACGTTTGTGTCCGGACGTATTAGTAATTCATGATCTTGGATCATTTAAATCCGAGTTACTACTGCTGCATTAACTTTGGACTATGCAGTCTTACCTGCAGGCAGGAGGCTTTTTTTTTTTGATTGCTGAGGTGCATACAGCTGTTGAATTCATTACTTTTATTCGGTTCACTTTATTCAAATAGTGCCAAACCTCTGTCGTCTCAAGGCGCTTTGAATAGAGAGGGGAAAAAACGCACTACAGGACCATGTGAGCATGCCAAATAAAAGCATGGAGTGAAAGAGAAGAGGGGAGGAGAGATGCTCAGTGCTTCACAAGAGGCACCCCAGCCACCTGAGCCTACACTAGAATAACCAAGGGATGGTTGAGGGTTTTCAGAGCAAGCCTTAACTCTAAGCTATGTCAAAAAGGAATGAAGATTTTTAAATGTACAGAAGACTGTGCCTATATGAAAACCAGACTGGAAGCTAGTTTCACAGGTGGAGACCAAACATCTGAAGGCCTTCGAAGTTAGGGATTTCTGTTACACTGATATGCTCAGGGACGTTAGTTCAGTTGAGCTAAGGATTAAAGAGGTAGTGGTGAAGCTCCTGAGATAGCAGGTTCTACTTACTTTGGCTTTCCTTAGTCACTAAATTGTTATATATATATATAAAAAAAACAAAAAAACACCCAGCACGCCCCTGCGGGCGGCTTATCCTTCAAGCTCGGGTCCTCTACCAGAGGCCTGGGAGCTTGAGGGTCCTGCGCAGTATCTTAGCTGTTCCCAGGACTGCGCTCTTCTGGACAGAGATCTCCGATGTTATTCCCGGGATCTGCTGGAGCCACTCGCCTAGCTTGGGAGTCACCGCACCTAGTGCTCCGATTACCACGGGGACCACCGTTACCTTCACCCACCGTATATATATATATACGTGTGTGTGTCTGTGTGTGTTAAGTGGCTCTAACTGAGGTTAGCTGACCTGATATATATATATATATATATATATATATATATATATATATATATATATATATATATATATATAATAAAAGAAAGAATATCCTCATTTTAGAGTCTCCTCCTTTTCATTCTTTTTTGATATCATTATTCAAGTCACTGTCGGCTCGTAACAGGTGATGATTAGATCCCTTCCGAGCCCTCCCAGCTTTGTCAGGCCAAAAGGGTTCACCTAATTCCTTTTGGCATTCATTCCACTTAGTCTCCACTCTTTGCTTGCAACTCTCGCTCTCTCTTTCTCACTCTTAGGGGAGTTGTCAGACAAGGATAACGCCTCGCTGTGAAGAGAGAGGGGGAGCGAGTGAGTGGGAGTGAGTGAGAGATGGAGATAGCTGCTGGGATAAAGGGAAAACACACCGAGGAGACAATTTACTTAATAACAGCTTTTTTTAATAGAGATTTTGTTTAATGCTTTTTGAGGGGAAAAAAAATAGGTGCTGCAGGTTTTACAGCAGTAAGATAACTGCTGTTCTTAAATCTTATAATCAAAGGTCTTTAAATTAAAAGGTACGACCTCCATCTGGAGGTGGTACTGTTGGTTAATGTAGGCAAGGCGGAGGTGAAACAATGTGGGTTTATTGTTAGCGGTTCAAATTTTAAGTTGACAATTTTTAAACGCACACACTTTTCTTCACCACTACGATGCAGTGAAGCAAAGGAAAGTAACACCTACATGTGGATTGGTGAAGCACGCACACATTTCGCACTTTCTAAAGACTATCTCAAAGAAGACAATGTGTTGTTATGTAAAGCAGAAAATTATCTTTTTTTATTTTACAGGAATAATTGATTCCAACACAGAATAAGATGTTATATAAAATAATATAAGCTGTTCATCATTTTAAATAAGTTTGTAATGGTAGCGTAGCTCTATTACTCATGCCATGACGAGGAGTCCATCCATCCGCGCACAATTGCCAGAAATCCCTACTCCTCTTGCAGAATGGGCCAGATTTTAGTGAAACTCACACGCATCGATCACCTGATGGGGCGTCTCAAGGTCAAAGTCAAGTTTGCTTTTTTATGGGCATTTTCGCCAAATTCTTGTCCCTGACATACCGAGCAGAAAAAATATCCTGAGTTATTAAATGATGTGATATTGTAGCTCGAAATATCATTTGGCCACACATGCTGTATGGTAATTGTATCCCATTGAACGGTGATAATCATGGAGGGAGTGGCTCCTATCGGTTGATTCCCTCATTAAGCAGGCACGGTTGGAGCTTTCTCATCACCATTAGGGCAATATCAGTAATGAAGTCATGCATATTCGTGCACATGTTTTCATGCTTTTTATGTCCATAATTGCAACTGACCATATAGCCATAATACTCTTGAACTCAAACGCTTTAATTTGGTGGTGAATGAGGCCGGCTCATCCCGGATATGACCGTTTGTGAACTTCTTTGAGTTCTCGGTGGATTTTAATTCTGATTAATTGATGCAATGATGAGAAATATTTCCCTTTACTTGTGGTTTGATACATTACCATAATCTGTGAATTGTAATGGATCGTGAGGTGGGTAAGCCACTCCCGATGTTTTGGTTTTAAGTGTAGGGCAGTTTCTTAATATGCATACTTGGGTGTGTACTTGTGTTCTGGTGGCCATGCCTGGATGCATTCTCATTCTGCCCATTTTATTGAGCATGCACTGTTGGTGACTTGTGTTGTGTAGCCTCTGTTGCATGATGGGTCATGATCATAAACTGTAGATTATCTGCTAGAGTCTACCAGGGTCCACTTAGGTCTAAGTGATGTAAATTTCATCATTTGACGGTAAGCACAAGGGTCGCACAGACTGACCCCCAGAATCTTTATCCAGTGCACCAAATGCTCAGCCGCCCCCAGGCAGCGGACTTTAAGCAGACTTAAAAGAAGTAAAACAGGAATGACTCCTCAGCTGTTGTGTATCAGCTCTCCTTGTTCATGTTTTACAACATACAGAAAATGTTGACAAGTTCACCAGTTTGTTCATTCTAATGGGTGCAATAATACATTATGGGTTGCACATTAAAGCTTCACATGAACATGATCAGATGTTAAAATTTACCTCGCAGTGATAACTTGGGCTTTGATTTGTGCAAAGCAGGGATCCTCTGACACATCATTAAGAAAAGCAAAGACCATCTGGTGGCCTAGTGCTTAAAATGCATGACATATAACAGCAATGGCCTGGTTTGATTTTGGCTGGAGACCTTGGTTGCATCCCTCCCTCTCCTGATATTTCTTGTCTTTACATTCATTATAAGCTGTCTGTTAGAAGCGAAGCCCTAAAGGATTTTTTCCCCGCAAAGAAAAACAAAAAAGACAAAACACACATTTTACCATGCTTTACAAGTCAAGGAAAGACAGTTTGGACCATGCATCAAATTATATGCTCTAGTTGCAGTTGTAGCCCAGCCCCATGGAAACAAACAAGCCCTGCAGCAGCGTGTCATATTTACAAGTATTTCTAACACTAATACAACCTAGCATTTCTAAAATAAGTATAATGTGGCTGCAACATGATCAAGGTGATTATATTCAGAACTGTAAAGGCCAAAATATTTTTATCATTTTATTTCTTTTTAGGTTACTTTTATATTTACTCAAAACAGGCTCTTATTTTGAAATGTAACATAATTCCAGCATTTTGTTTAAATGAAATAGCGCCTTATATTGTAGATGATGGTTCCCAGGAATATACCAAAGCATAAGATAATGAAAGGGCAGTATAAATGATATAATGTGATCAAATGAGATGCTACATTCACTTATCGTAACACTTACCCCTTGGCTGCCCACTCACACAGCCCCTATGGACATTGTCAGTGTATCTGTCACCAGTTGTAACCCCCCCTAAATGTGTGTGCCTGCTTTCTCTCATGCACACACCTACACACACACACACACACACACACACACACACACACACACACACTGTGGATGGCAGGGAAAAATGCGGGGACAGTCATCCTATCCGCCATCACTGCAGGGCTTCTGGAAGAGTGGACACCAATTACAGCCAACCAGACTGAGCCAAACACTGCTTTAGTCCACCAACCGCTCCTCCATCCGGCCACCGCAGCCCCCGACACCCCCTTTCTCTCTGCCTGGCTCTGTTGCATTCCCTTTGGTCATAGCTGTACGATGGCCAGCCATGTGTTACAAATGGGATAAACTGCAGCGGTTGGGTGATGTGCGTGTGGGTGGATGTGAGTGGGTAGCCATGGCAGCCAGCGGCCAGGGCACGAGATAGAGGGAAGGTTGGGGTTGAGGGTGTGAGAGGAAAATGGGTACAATTTTATGTGTGTGTGTGTGTGAGTGAGAGAGAGAGACTGCACTGGCCTGCATGTGGAAGTCGACATTTGACAGCTTTGAAAACACGACACCAGTTCGACCAGCCCTACCTACACAAGGACAGAAAGCAAAGCAGAACTCTGAAGCGCTGGTCTCTAATGCACTTCAAGTGCTCATCAGCTGTGTTTGTTTATCCGCAAGGTTTCATTTATTCCCGTGGTCCCAGCACACTTGGCAGGTGGAGGGGCGAAAATGACTCGTGCTGGTGAGCGGTGCTGTGCGGCGCTGCCAGTCCCTGCCTTGGAAGCACATGGCAGATCGGCAGGCGCACTGGGCCACCATATTGACCTGGCACTGACTGACACATGTCGGGAGAGAGAGGTGTGAAGAAGAGGGAAGGGGAGGTCAGTGATACGCTCATCCGTGTCATCAAATCGTTTCTCACTGCCCCTCCCCACCTCCATCAGACGGACATTAAACATCTGCTGCAATGCCCGCTTCTAAACCCAGACTCCACAGCCACCACCTGCAGGCACGGCCAGCTTGATTGCCTTCCATCCACAGTTGCACACAGTGGAGCCTGTGCAAACCTGGAGAGCACTCAGTTCTGACCTAGGCACCCCTCCTGGGCAGATCATCTGCTGACAAACAAGCTTGTGTACCATTAAGCGCACCTGACCGTTCAAAGGATGGATGCACAAACAATTAGGGTTATGTATACTTTGTTAAAGCCATTGTCACCTCCACAAGACAGGGACCGCAAGCTGAACATAAACTTCAAATGCCAAGTGCAGGCAGTGAAGCGCAGGAGCTGCTTAATGGGATCTTGATCTGAATCCATTTGGCTCTTTCATCATTTTGTTGTGATTAACAATCCCTCCCCAAACACCTTCCCAGATTCATTTTGACTCCATCAAACAGTTGGATTGAAATGGAGAGCCTGATTTTGGAATATGGTAGACGGGTGGTGAGATTGATCTGCAATGCAGTGATGACAGCTTGCTCATTTTTAGAAAGGAAGAAAAAAAAAAAAACTGTGGGTGCAGAGCTCTAATTAAGTCATTCATCAAGCTGTAGCCAATATATTCTGCAGGAGAATTGAGGCTAAAAAGGACCGATTGAGGCAAAAATCATAATTTCCATACGTGCTGTTTATGTCAGACGGCGCTGCTGGGAGATTTAAACCACAACAGAACATCTTGTTTTTAGCTTTCACAGCAGTACAGGTCCTCCACTAGCCATCCGAAATTTATGCTTATACTTGCGCACCCCTCTTTGTGTCCTTATATCAACCACGTACACACACATTTTGACTTGGCATGAAAATGACTGTTATCTTGCTGCGAGTGGGCAGGTAGGGGTTTAGCATCTCACTCAGCAACCATTTCGACAAGCCAAATAGGCCCTTAGTGGCTAAACATTTTAGGTTGTGAGGATCAACCATGGATTATAGGTTAGGATGAGAGCTTCAAAGCTGCAAAAAGTGCACAGGCATGCAAAGCAGGACGAGTGCATGAGGAGAAAGTTTATTAAAAGAATCGATTTAATGACTTCCTTTGAGGAACTTGTTTATGTTTTGGTGCGTTTAATCCAGGCTAGTGGTTGGCTGGCACTGTTGAACTGTTGAGCCAGTGTTTGGGCTACAGATATATATGTAGAGAGGAGGGATCCTAATGATGTTAATGAGCTCTTTCCTTTTACTTTAGGTACAATAATCCAAATTATTCATAATCAGCTTAATTGATTGGTATATGATTATTTAGTAATGAACCTCTGATGTGAATTAGTCAAATATCTCTGTAGATACTGTGACGTCCAGTGCACAAATCTGTAATGCCAGTCAAACTATGAGCGCTTCAAGCTTCAAGAGTTCAGTTTGTGTCACCATGTCTGTCTTTTGCACAATTTACTATCATCCATAGTGTGCGGGAATGTAGACAAGGTGTCTCATCTTTATTAGCATAACTTTCCTTAAGCAACATTTATTACCGTTTAGGCCCTCTACCGCCTCCCCCTTGTGCCTTCTCTCCCCCATCCAAACTTGTTTCATATTTATGATGCTGATGATGACTTTTAGTGCTAATCTGTTATACTTCCCACAGTTTATGACTATGTATTTTGCTGATGTAGGTGTCTGACAATTTATGAGGGGGCACAAATGACTCTTGAAGAAAGCAGCCACACACTGAGTTGACGCTTCCCAAAAACCTTTATTAGATGCACATACGGCTCTATGTATCTTCTTTAGGCAGGGGGGAATAGTATTGGAGTAAATAGCAGTGGCGGTGTTGTATGAATGTGAGTTGTGTAAGGGATATTTACAAACTTGCACCAATTACTGACATTTTTTAATGATGAAATAGTTATAGATATAAAGAAGAAATGTACTTTTAGTGAATTTATTATTAAAGAGGATTCTGTCTGACACAACTCTTGCTACAGGGTGTCTGCTTGACTGACCGGTGTGATGGCTCTTGTTCTACCTCCAACCTCTTGATCAGATCGCGGCCCACATGCTAGCCCTGGGCGAAGCTTACTGATGTGCAATGTTTTATTGAGATGGCTGCCAATGCACAGCCCTATAATTGAAAGGTTTTAGATTGAAGCAGAAAGGCATTGCATTCAAAAAATAGAAAAAGAAAGAAAAAAAAAAAAGCTCAAGGTGTTACAAAAGTACAGCTGCTTGATTTTCTTCCTCCTTCATCGGAAGAATAAATTCAGAAAAAAAATGCAAAGAAAATGCAAACAAGGGCTGCATCTTAACTCATTTCATTTTGCTGTGAAATAGTGAGCCAAATCAGCCTTTACCCTAATTGGTAAATGACAAATTAGACTTTGCCAATACTTAATTGAAATGCTGGGCTAAATGCGCCCATGCTGTTGCAGTCGTGCTGTTGTGAGAATAATTACCAAACCAGTCCACAAATATACAGGAGGGGGGTAAGAATTATCATTCGTCTTCATTGTCGAAGTGGTAGGGATATTGCTCTCGGGGTCAAATTAATTAATACTGACTATCCGTGTGGTTAAAGAGTGAAACGCTATAGTTGAACACTGATGGAAACCAATGTTTTATTTTCATTTATATCTTGAAACTTCTGTTTTATGCTGTTATTTTTTATTATTTTTTGGGGGAATGGGAGTTCAGAATATTATTGTATCAGTTTTGTGACCTACTATACTGAAGTTGTCAGGTACTGCCCATCTTGTTGACAACACCACCTCTATTTACAACATAATTTCATCATTTCAGTACAAAATGTATTTACTTTGTATTGCGGTGGCATGGGCTTGACCATAGTCTGACAGCTAAAAAGCCTGGAGCCAATACTTCAACATTAAATATTGTTTCTGTCTAATAAAGCGAGACATGCACAAAATCCTGGATGAGCTGGTGTCAGTAGTATATGGTTTCAACGGCAGAAGCGTATATGTAATACACACTCACTCACACGCACACACGCACACAATTACTTCCTATTTCCCCCATGTCTGAATGTAACTTTGAGGTCTGTGACATTGTTCCAAAGTTCCAAATGAAATTGAAATAGTCTCCTGTGCTCATAGATTATAGATGGCCTGAACTTAAAAAAAAAGCATTTGTCTTTTATTTCTCTTTGTACTTCCTAGAACATATAATAAATCTCAAGATGATAAAACCTGGCATACTAATCTAGGTCTATTTCCATCTTCCACTTGAGAACTAAAAGGATTTTGAGCCACAGATAATGTTCCTTTCTATCTCCCCTGTTCATCCCTAACCTTTTGTGTTTCTCTGGGGTAGCTATTGTCTCGAATTTGCACAGGCTATTTCAGGACAAAGAAAAGAAAAGAAAAATAAAGCTGCTTCTAAGTGCAGCCCCATGCAATACTTAGCTCAAAAAATACTGCAAAGCAAAAATCCATTTAAACTGTCTTGTGAGTATATTACCGTTATTTTTGTTGGTTTTTCTTGTTTTTTTTTTTTTTTTACTTCCAGCTAGCTATATTCTGATGCTTCATCAGTATTCATTGGCGCTTTACAATACCAAGTAGTGTCTCAGTGTCAATATTTACTCTGTAATAATACCAGGGATGTGGATAAGGAATTATAACAACCAGAGATGGGAACTGAGAACCAGTTCTTGTAGAGAAGAGGTTCCTAGTAGTCAAATTCTTTGGAATTGTTAGTCTGCTTTCCTCTTGAGCCCGTTTATCGATTCTTGCACTTGCGCTACATTTGGCTCATTTCAGTTGTTGGATGAGAAGAATAGCAGGGCAGTTTACAGCGTGGATATTGACATAACTTTTATTTTTATTCCACAAAAGGACAAGAGCGTTATGGTAACTGGATACTGCATCCAGGACAGAAACAACTGTACTATGCTGCTAAGCTCTTTGTGAGCTAACAGACAGCATGCTAACGCTAAGCTAGCCAAAAACCCAGAGTGACGCTAAAGCAGAGTGAATGGCGACCCCAGCCCAGCACTGAGTCTAATGAGCAGTCATTTGTGAGCTGTGGTGAAGCAAGCTGCTGCTGAACTTCATCAGGTAACAAACAGGTTTTTCTATCTGTTCTTGCTTCAATAGCAGCAACTAGCGATCAAGTGTCTTTGTGCAGGTTTTCGTCTTTGTTTTGTACTGCTAAATTTGTGCTCATACCTATATACTAAGAGAAAGACAACATATTTGTCCTCATCAGGACAGGGATTTGTGTTGGTGTGGGAATATAGCCTTGGTGTATATTGTTAAATGGTAATTATGAGACAGTGCGTTTAAGGTTATTTTACAGAGCAACATAAAAGTAATCTTATGAGTAATATAAGATTAATATTTATTTATTTATTTATTAACCTTTATTCAACCAGGAAAATCCCATTGAGATTAAAAACCTCTTTTTCAAGGGAGACCTGGCCAAGATAGGCAGCAGCAGGTGTCTCACAGTTACAGAAATTACTCAAACACAGGCAGCAACAACACACATGCAACAATAAGTGAAAGAATACAAATAAAATAAAATTCAATAAAATTCAAATAAAAATAAATAAATAAATAAATAAAAAAATCGGTTAAAATGACAATCAATCTAATTGAAACAGTTGCATGTTATGGACTTGGCCTCAAGGATTCGTAGTTTAGATTTAAAAGCACTTAATGAAATAAATTCAGTCATATATATTGTAGCGGGTCAGGGCTGTTCGGGGTTCTGTTTGTACAGTTATGTTTTGTGTATGTTGCCATGGTGACGGGTGACGCCCTCTCGCTGCGACGGTGTGTCCTTCCGGGGTCACAGGGCGCCCTGTGTGTTGTTGTTGTTGTTGCCGCGCTGAGCAGTTAGCTAGCGGCAGTGTGCTCTTCTGCAAATGTTAATAAACGGCTGTGCTCCCTGGCTAGCTCACGGGAAGCAAGACCAAACGATACCTCCGTCTCCTCCTTGTCTGAGCTCGCCACAATATAATTCTAATCATATAATTAACTAGTTAATATAATTAACTAAAATACTAAATACTAAAAGTATTTTGTGTCATATGTGTAATACATTACTTTTTTAAGTAATGACCCCAACACTCACAACAAAGAGAGGAAATAGATCCACTATGCCCAAAATTTGACCACACAGCATGCAATTAATTTGCACAAATGACTTTGATATGCTGCTTAGTGAAAGCGGAGCTAGTGACATCGCAATGAGAATCGATAAGAGAATTGATAAGGAATTGAATTGATAAATAATATTGATAATGGAATCGGAATCGCTTAATTCTTATCAATTCACATGACAAAAGTCTGCCTGACTTTTGGGATAGGGCCTGCAATATTTAGAGAACTTCCACTGCTATTTTCAGACAGGTTGTCTGCCATTGTCTTGTTCACTGCTGTGACAACACCAGCAGAGTACATTTAGCTGCAGTCCCATGGAGTCAGAAGTTAGGGGACTTACTGGAGTCTATCAGACTACCCTGCAGGTTGAAAACTTTATCGCAAAGGGGTTCCTATTGCGTAAAAATATGACACGGGCAGACAAGTTGGGAGCGAGAACTGTTTCCACCCCTAATTTACAGCTTAATGTCCAGATCTTTCCATGGCTGATTCCCATAACTATAACCACTGTCCCTGCTCTTTCCAAGTGGAACAAGTGGGAGTTCATCTTGTTTGGCAAGTACAGCTTGATGTGCACCCAGTTGTTAAACGAAATGAATTCAAGTCAAACTGCAGATCACAGATAGGTTTCTGTGTTCTGTGCACAGAGCAACACATTAAATCCAGTTGGTGCCTCACTCTCCTCATGGCACACAGTATAACACACACACCCTCCTGATTTGGCGGTCTATTTAAGCTGCAGAATTTGTCATCTCCCCCTCTGACATGTCAGTGCTGCTGCAGCTGCTTTGCATCATTGCCTGCTGTTTCAAGTAGCTGTTTACTTATCATACACCAATTATATATGCAGCATATTTGCAGGGTGTGATGAGCACGGAGGCTAGAATCCAAACTCTAACTGTATTCTGTTGTAATGATTTTAAATAAAGTTACGTGATAATTTTTCAAAATTCTCTTTTAAAACATGGAGCTTTTGGAAGGGTCAAGGTGCGCACCATCACCACCGTCATGGGTGTCTTGCTTATCATTTTTAGCTGATAGGGCTTAACATCATATCAGCTAATCTACATGAGCCAGTTATGTTTTCTGATCTTTAATTCATTAACTGTTCACAAGGACAGAATTTTGAGTAAATCGCATGAAAAATAAAAAATGAAGATAAAAAAATGTTTCTTTTAATTTGCTCTCTGGATGAATTTCATAAATCCTTCTGATAAGGACAGCAGGACCATGTTTGAAAAATATCATGGTTTAGGTTAAAAGTACTAGTAAATGACTTTGGTCACATATACAACAATTTCCTGCATCTGTACTCTGTAAGGCTGTATTATTTGATTGAAAAATCAGAGATTAATTGGGGCAATTCTGTGAAACAATGAACAGACAAATGTAAAGTTAAAAATCTGCAGTCTTGAACTTATGGTGCAGTAAGTGAACCTCACACCAGCTCTAGTCCGATGATTCATAACTAACTCTCTATTATTAGTCCAGCTTCTCTTGGACACAGATGATATATGCTCTTTATCGGTGAGCTGCTATTGTTGGAGAGGACCTGATGCCCCTACGAGGGCCAAAGAGTGCTTCATGTGGTTGCTAGAGATACCTAAATGCATGTCTGATGATGGATCCTCCTTTTGTTCAGTATTTTTCTGCCAGAACTGAAGCACTGCATCCAGCCATTTTTGTCCATTTACTAAGAACTACAATCTGACCGATATGCCTACTTCAAGCAATGGTTGGTGGAGTACATGAAGCTTTGATAAAAGGGCAGGTTTGAGCTTTCTTTTTTCATTAGTTATACAATCACTTTGTGTCTGAATACGCTGTGACGGTAGTTCATTAAATACTCACAGAATTTGTGGACATGAATTTTTCACCTTTTTCATGTTCATGCACACAAATTCTGTGAAGTCTCGAACCACGTGGTTTCACGGGTTCCACCCCAATACCCCCCTTTACTATTATATCGATCTTATAGTTACACATAACTTCACTTATCTACTTCCTTCTGTTGTTTATTTAGTAGTATTTGTAGTATTATTGAATTGAATAGAGCCCAACATATCCACATAACCACACAATGTGTTCTTACCCCCTGAACTCTCCTTTGGTTGTGTTGCAGTAGGCTTCATGGTGGATGGCCACATCTGGTTCTGTCAGAGGTTTTTTCCTGCTCCTCCCCACTTTTGCCAATGATTGCTCATAAGGGGCTGTGTGATCGTTTGATGTTTCTTTCTAATACCATAGGGTCTTTACCTTACAATATAAAGCACCTTTTTAGGGAGAATATAATGTGGTGGAACAACAGCTGCAGAACTGACAAGCTAAAAACGACTAATAGCAAACATCTACTGAATTATATGGATCATGTGATTAATTGTCTCTCTGTTTTGTGACTTTTTTTCCTTCCTTTGTGTGCTTATTCAACTTTTATTATGTTTTGTGTCCTTTTGCAGCGCTTTTCCATTTTCTGCCGTTTTCTCCAGCTATAGTGCCCGTGAGCTGTCAGGGTCACCGTAAGTTTATCTACCAGCAAGTATTTATAGGTAAATAAAATGGCCCCAAATGGACCATCAATTTGGTCCATTTGGTCATATAAAATGAGCAGGCACAACAAATGCACATGCTGAAATTATCCTCTTTCATTAATGCCTCCATGTTATTTCAATTTCCTCCTGTGAAGAGGTTATATACTGTAGGAATAATTATTGAGGCAAATAATTCTGCCGATCTACAAGGAAATAATTGGCTTTTAGCTGCAAAGAGAGATTTCCTTGGCTGCCTGAACACAGAGACAGCTCTGGAGTCGTTTGGCGTGTGTACATTAGCAGGGGACCAGCAGTGTGCAGAGGCCCCGATGACGGGGAGAAATAATTATGAACGGAAGCAATGTTCAAGCCAAGAAGCCAATTTGTAAATGTCTCTTGGTTGCTGCTGCTGTTGTGTGCGTCTCTTTCCTCTCGTGACTATGTCTGTTTATATTTAATGTATTTTGTGCAGCTTTGCATTGTGTATGTGCGTTTAAATGCTTGCTGAGTGTCTCTTAGTGACCACTGTCTGAGCCTCTTGTCATCCCTTTTCTGGAGACCTGCCTTATACTATATATATATACTGTAAACACCGAGGGCACCATGCTGAACCTTACACAGCAAACATTTACCAGACAAAAAAGCAGCTTCTATATCAGGACAATTTAATAAAAGGGCGAAATCCTCTGTGGGTGAAGGCTGTTTTCTATTGGCCATCTGATCCCCAGTAACTACGACTGAGCCAGAATTTTAGGTAAACATTAAAGGTGTTTTCACAAAGCAATATGGCATCTGTGGTGGCCTCAGCCATCTTCTATGGTGTGGTCCGCTGGAGCGGCAGCATCTCTGCTGGGGACAGGAAGAGACTGAACAGGCTGATCCGAAGGGCCAGCTCTGTTCTAGGATGCCCTCTGGACCCAGTGGAGGTGGTGAGTGAAAGGAGAACGGCGGCTAAGCTGTCATCCCTGTTGGACAACATATCCCACCCCATGCAAGAGACTCTGACAGCACTGAGCAGCTCCTTCAGTGGGAGACTGCAGCACCCATGGTGTGGGACGGAGAGATTTCGCAGGTCTTTCCTCCCCACTGCTGTCAGACTCCACAACAAAGACTTTTGCAGCTGATCAAACCCTCACACGTGCAATAAGACTGCTATATATGCAATTCTATATGTTATATGTGCAATTCTTGTACAATTCTTCTTCTGACAAAGTTGTACTTTTGTATTTTCTTACTCAGTTGTATATAGCATTTCTATTTTATTATATTGTATATATTATTCTATAATATTCTATTTTATTCTATTGTATATAGTATTTTATTTTTATTTTATTGCATTCCAGTGTTTTCTAATTTCTGCTACATAACTTTGCACTTTTGCTGTAACAAAACAAATTTCCCACCTGTGGGACTAATAAAGGTCATCTTATCTTATCTTATCTCAGTTCTGCTAAATAAGCGATATAATTCCATTTAAAGTGGTATGGAGTTATTATGGAAAAGCACTATGAGTAACTTAACTTGCATCTTCATTTTTCTCTCTCTCTCTGCCTCGGGGCCTGCCTTGCCAGACCTGGTGGTGTGACCTGGTATGGCAGACGGTGTCCCCCCCTCGTCCCCACACCTGTCAGTCCTGCCACAGTGTCCTTTCGCACTGGTCAGCAGCACCATTAGGGGGTCTCTTCTATGACAAGAAGCCTGCATGGAGGCGACCAGCCCTCAAACCTGCTCTGCAAGAGATCACACACTGATACCACCTTCATGGGTGTGCTGAGTATACTAAAACAAGAAAAAGGAGTTTTCCTTTTATCTGGTGATTTTTCTTTTTTGCACCATGGTGTCTCAACAGAGCGTCATTTCTGTACAGATCTGCTAAAAAATATCGTATATTTTATGGCGGAAGGGGATGATGGGGGTTGGGTGGGAAGTGGGGGTGAGAGCTGGGGGAGAAAATGAATATGTATGTGCATATTTATCCGGAAAATGATTACTTGCTGAAGCATTCATTAATCGGTTTTCATAATTCATTCTGTGCATATTCTCTTTTTTATTGAATTTAAACAAACCCATTAACGGGGATTAACTTCCCTGAATGAGACTTTGGTTCTCTTCCCAATTGCTTCCAAAAAGGGCCCCTTGTTCCGTCAAGTGGAATTACTTGTGAGCGTCTGCAATCTCCTCGGAAAAGAATTATAGAACACAAGGGTGTGCTACACCGTCCCTCCTTCCCATTTTTGCCACTCTCCCTAAAGTCAATTTATAATCACTTTTCAAAGGATATATCCCCTCATTGTTCATTTTTCTTTTTTTTTTTTTTTTTTTTTTAGCAGGAGGGTGTGCGGAAAATGTTTCTGCAGTAATGAGAGCATTATTGCGTGTTGTTTTTAATAACTGGTAATTTGTGTTTGACCATCATCACCATCTCTCCCATGGTTGTTGTCAAGTTATTTTTCTGGCCTTTGTTGCTGCTTATTACATGGCACTAATTATAGCCTGAAGAGAATTGCTTTTCTGGACCCTGACCTCTTCCATCTACTTAAGGCCACAGAGAGGATAAAAAAGGGTATGAAATGAATGAAAGAGCTAAAGGAGGTTATGGGGAGCTTTGTAGCTGATTATCCATAAGGCATACATTAATGATAATTGGATGATAGGATATGAGTGGAGCCGTGAGCGAGAGATGCACTCCTTTATTTCTGCAATATACTCAAGGTTCTGTTCATTACTGCTCTTTTTCCTCTTTTTCTCTAAAGAATTAAGGAGAGCCAACAAAGATTGCCATTAGGTTTGGGTGGAGGATTTGACTTTGACATTTTGGAGTGGGGGAAACATAGAAAGGCTGCACTATATCCCACTGTGTAATGCTGCCCCAGATCTGTAAGTACAGCACACATTGCATGTTACAGTAAACAATTCATTTGATATCTATCGTATTTTGTGTTTTCAGCAATAATACCAAAGAAAATTTAGTCTTCTCATTCTCTCTCTCTCTCTCTCTCTCTCTCTCCCTCTCTCTCTCTCTCTCTCTCTCTCTCTCTCTCTTCTAAATTCTGAACCGCCACTGTAGAAAGGATGCAACGACAAAGGGTAAACATGGCTGCCGGCATTACTGTTTGGGGGAAAAGTCTCCCAAGCAGGTGTGTCCCCGGTCACAAAGCTCAAATGAGCACACCAATAAAGCAGCTCTGTGGCCGCACCGAAGCAATGCTTACTCACATGTGCAAAGGCAAACTCAAAGGAAATGTGTACACGCTTGCATAAACACATGCATGCAGAACATGCAATCATGGCTTTAACTCCAAAGTGTTCACCGATTGTGTACCAGATGAGATTTACTTGCCCTGTTGGCACAGCTTGAGAACAACATGTAAATGATGCCAGCCAAGCCAGTTAGCTTTGATTCAGACATGAGACAGGAGGCCAAATATCAGACAGGATAGACTGTTTTTGCTGTGACACTTTTCAGCATTAGAGCATCAAATGTTGGCCCAGCTGAAAGCAAAACTAAATAAAGTAGCGCACTGGCTAAGTGGCCGGAGATTGAATGCAAGGCAAGTGTCATGAACTGGCTGTGTGGAGGCAGATGAGGACCCAAACGCAAAACTCACGGAGACAGGAACTGAACTCAAAATCACTGCTTTATTGCAGGCCTTCAAAACGAAACAGAACTAAACTGGGAATACTAACAGAAGACCGAGGGAACACAGAAAGACACACAGGTTCGGGGAGAAGACACTGACAACGCGACACTGACCTGAGGGAGACATGCACATAAATACACAGAGGGTTAACGAGGGAAGTGGGAGCACACGGGGAACACAGCTGACACAGATAATCATAATGAGACAGGGCAGGAGTGAACACAACATGACGCATACTGACGAGAGACTGTCAAAGTAAAACAGGAAGTACACAGAGGTTCAGACAGGAGGAGAGAGAGCACGGGGAGAACACAGACATAACAGGCTGGGAAAAACATGGAATAAAACACAAGGAGAGACGAGGGCTCACAGATACACAGGGGCACACAGGAGGTAACCAAATAAGGAACATCTTAACTAAATAACCTAGGAACCAAGGCATAAATAGGGAACAAAATACAAAAACTAAGAATACTGGGCCAACATGGCCCAGGACCATGACAGCAAGTTAAAAAGAGAGAGAGAGAAATCCCAAAAAATATTTATCCCTCGTGGTACATGAGCATCTCTGTGCAGTCATTCCTTCATCGCTCACTTTTGCATCTCCCTCTCACCATTTTCTCCATTCCCCCCCGAGCCCTTTGGTGAAAAAATGGCAAATGATCACGCTTCTGTGAGCACCATCTGGCAGCTCGTACACTCATAGCACCCATCACATCTCTCACTTTTCTGCCAACCTACAAAAATATACTAGTACACAAAGCCCTTTTCTTTCCCATTGGAAAAAAAAGTCAGTAGGAGCTAATCGCAATAGGCACTTTCTATGTTTGGCCTAATTAAGCAATCTTGCGAAAGAAACATGGAAGGTAGCGATGACATATTTTCAGCCGGTTCTCTTGCCTTAAAGTGGCTCCTTTGGCCACACCGATGGATGGTTACCTTTAAAACAACTAGTTCACTTCAATATTAAAGAGCCAACATTATGTCAATGAAAAAGTGAGCTAATGTTGTGTCTCTCAAACTCAGGTCCCCAAAACCCCAGGCGTCTGCGAGCCATAGATCGGTGTTCCTCAAAAGCATGTAGTGGCAAGTCAACACATGTGCATCATCCGAGGTTAAGCTAATTAGCACAGTGGACAAAGACTGAAGTCTGTCCAATTCATCAAGTAATGCAACAAACAAACCAGGTAAAATTAGAAAGTATGACAACAGTTAACTCGAATTTGGCTTCGTTGAGGAAGGCTTCGTTGGCTTCGATGATGGAAGACCAAAATGTGCAGAGTGTCTTCAAGTACTAGCAAATGAAGCAATGAAGCCAGCTAAGCTAAAGCGGCATCTCATCACAAAGCAGCCAGAGTTTTATTAGCATGAGGATTATAAGGGGGTCCCTTGGGAAAAATTGGAGTCCCTGGGGTCAAAAAGCTTGAGAACCCCTGCTGTATAGGATACTTTATACACAACAAGACACAGTAAAGATCACAACCTGAATTGGAGAGATGCTTAGCAATGACTGCAATTCTTAAAATCCCTAAAAATTTTATCCTATTCAGTTTCACAACACCTGCGTTTTGTATTAGTGACAGCAACGGGTAAATGGACTTCTGTAGTCTGACTGAAGCTACAAGCCGGATTCCTCATTCACACTACACGATCACTATCACACGCACACATATGACCCACTGCACACAATTTTAGGGGTTCAGTATCACCCTAATGACACTCAGCATGCAGAAGGGGGTTCAATATGCACATCAAAAAACAACAGCCTTCTGATGAGAGCCTGCTCCCCTGAACTACAGTTATCTGTGAGACAGTTTAATAAACCAGTACACTTCAAAACATTCTAGGGGCAGCGATAAAAGCTGCTGTCTTTGGAATATGTCTGTTAAGGAAATGAGAGTGAAAGTCTTGATAAGCGTTAAACTTACCTACTTCCTTTCAGATTTAAAATATTTATTTATGCCACCATGGGTGGTGGCATTGACATATCTTGTTTTTTGTTTGTTTTTTTACCTTTTTTACTTTTTTAAAATTATTTTTAGAGATAATCTTTTTATTTGATTTATATTAGAAATGCACAATTTTTCAGATTTTAATCTTGATCACGATTTTGGCCTTCCACAATTAAATGAACATGATCAAGTCGCTTTTAAACAGAACACAATAAATCAAAATCAAGCGCTCCCATAAATTGCTGTCTGAAAAGGTGCCTGCGTGTGTACAGATGTTCCCTGCAACGGGCTCTGGACTAGTCTGGAGGAGTAACGCTGCATTAAAAGACAGCTATACAACAAAATCCAAATGTCTGGCACATCAGAAAGCAAAGAGCTTGTCCCTCAAAGCAGATCATCATCTGTTGTTTGGAAATACTTCGGCTGTAGTGCAAGTGATGTTAACTAAGAACACATTATATGCAAACAGTGCTGTAGAGTTGTGTCTGTAATGCAAAGCAACGGAACTAATTTATTCATATTCATAATGAAGGCCAAGGAAAACAATACAGTGGTTGTTAATATGAATCGTCCAGCGTCAGTTCAGAGATCCTGAGACGTGAGCCTATACAGCATGTTAGCGACACGGTGAGTAAGGTTTCAGGAAAATGGTTAACATGCTGGGAAAAAGCAATTATTTCTCCAAAGTGCTCAAATTTGTGCTGCATGCAGTAGGAATGTCACACATTTTAATAAATTAAAAGAATAATAGTGACAAATAGAGAGATATTAGTAGATATTAATTTCATACAAACAAAAGAGTCCATGTTACTTCTTATTCATTTCAATATCTTTTCCATATATTTTACACAAAGGATAGCAATTTCTCCATGTATGTTTCTTTTGTTGTTAACAGGGTGTCACAGAATATTTACATCAACCCATCAAGTGACCTGCAATCTGTAAAAAGCGAAGTGACAGCACTGTTTCTCTGGTTTGGAGACTGACTTGATTTTCGCTGCATATTGTATCAGGCATAGTGTGTTGTGAACTTGATAATCTAGTTTTGCGTGGTACACCATGCCAGAAGCAATTGGAAAAAGGGTGAAATGGATTGTGTTAGCAGACATAGATAAGATAAATAATTCTGTGGCAATATGGCATCCAAATATTTATGTAACAGTGTGTATTAAACACTTCTACATTGCCCTGAATGCATTTGTGGATAACAGACAACAAAAAGCCAATGGAAAACATATGGAAATCACTCCAACAGGAGTTTGTTCATATTGTATGCAGCTGACAGACTTTAGTGTTGTACGGGTCACATTTCATTAAAGCTATTACTATTATTATTAGTAGTAGTAGCAGCAGTATTATAAATACTATGTGTTTAATGAAAGTTAAAGGTACTGCATACCTCAACTTTACGAATTATAAATCAACATCAGAAGTTACATTTTGGATTTCTCTTTGATGCAGTTTCTTTTGACCAATTTTGATTCTTCTTCCTTCACCTACTTTGTGCTTTAGTTGGTTTACATTAAACCTGAGTCCAACTACAGTCTCAGTTGCTGATAGCAAACTGTTGTGGGTAAAAGCATCTGTTTAAATGCTTAAGATGTAACTCCCAGGTTAGAAATGTTGGATATGGATGTGGAAATGAAAAGACACTAAGTAGACTGACAAAGAGAAAGCGCAAAAGTGGCAAATGAAGGGAGAATGTATGAGCATGTAAAGAGACAAAAGTAGATGTACAAAGCTTATAAAAAACTTACTGCTTCAGTGCAATAGACATTATGGACATTAACACACAGCACATACTAACTACCAAAGTTTTATACATCATTTCTGTTGCATATTACAGCAAATTGTTAGTTTAGAATCATAAAATCTTTTCGACAAATAGCAATTTGTTTTTTCCATTAAGCATGCACTTATCTAGTTATGATCCACAAGAACAGCAATGACATTTAAAATTCTAATGAATAACTAGGTATGTATGCTAACAGTTCAGTAAGGCCACCAGCTAAATGCTAATGTCACCGAGCCAACATGCTGACATCGTTCATGCTAGTTCTGTATTGTTTAACACGTCGAATATTTTCTTATGTACATTTAAGTTGACATTTACAGATTATCATGACTGATGTTGATAGTTGTCAGTGGTTTTGCATGTATACCAAATCCCTCTTATGGTTTCTGACACATGTAAATTAAAAGAAATCAAAGGAAAGTCCCATTTCAGTCTCTCTACATTTTCACACTTCCCAAACTTTCAACACAAAAACTATGAGGAAGTCTCCCAAACACATTTTTCATGAACAAGTGAAACTTTCAACATAGCTTTCTTATATATATTTAATGCAAACTGTATTAAACTGGAAATTGTATTACCATCAAGAACTTTCTATATTTTCGAAAAAAACAAAAAAACAAAACCACAGTTCCATTAACAGAAGACTGAAGGCTAACACACAGAAACAGAGACGACGTGTTGTTAACATTTTTCTAATGATAGTTATTAATATTCTGTGTAATCCAGATTCTAGCAGGTATGGTTGTTACTTCCAATAGTTTATTGGTAGCTGCTTCTTTGCACACATACCAACAGCTCAGGATCCATACAGCATTTTCAAAGCTAGAACTATTTATAATTTTGGATGTAGCACAATAGTGATCTACATGATCTATACAATCTATACAATCTATACTAAAAAAATAAATAAAAAATCTTTAAACCTTTTGCTTTGCTGTTCATAAAACTGACTCATACAATAATGTGTTTCTTGTAAGGATTATTAGTTTATTCTCCTTTTTTACTTCAGTTCAAAGTTGGTAAATGACGTAGTGATTATGGTTTTAGTACTGTGCCCAAGAAATTTCTGTGAAGGGCTGGGTATCGTCACTGATTTGTAGAATTGATTCGATTCCGATTCACAAGGTCCCGAATCGATTCGAATCATGGAAATTTTGCCTCAGACAGTAAGAAATATTATAATTCAGATTATGCATCAGTACATTTCCATATTTTTATATCTCTAAAAAGAAAGCTGACACTTGCGAAACTTTATGAAAGGTGTGAGCATCACAGCAGATGCCTTTGTGTCAAAGTAGCTGAGAATAAAACACGGAAAAACGTGAAGGTGATTTTCCTGGCCTGGGATTTTGTAAAAATATTCTGCAGGAGATCAAAAACGAAAGAAAACCATTAATCAACATATGAACATTACCTGATGCTGCTGAAGTGAAGCACAGCAAAGTTACAGAGGTTTTATTACAGACACAGCTAAGCGTTTTGCAATTTTGCATAATTTTAAAAAGTTTAAATTTGTTCAGAAGCCTATTGAAAAGCAGAAATTAGGTTTTCTTTTCCGAAGTAAGTAAAAGGGGAAAAGACAGCGGCTGACAGCGCTGTAAACAACGGTAGACTTGTGTGTAACAAGCAATTGAATAATGAAGAAAACAGATTTTTAGACGGGAAACTGAAGTACACTGAGAGAGAGAGAGAGCTGTGCATGAAGTGTGATTTTATCGTGGTGGAAGCAAAACAGTAAAAGTCAGAGGGAATCCATGACGATGTTTATGTGAAGCGTAGTTTGGATCTTCTTTTGCTGCTGGTTCAGTCAATATTGTTTGGAGAGTTATTAAACCTGCAGTTTCAGAATCAGCACAAAAAGGGCGTAAACACAAAGCGCGGACCGCTGAAACATCAGAATCAGCGAGCTGTCGGCTTTCAGCCCCGACCGTGTCCGTGCCGTCGGGTGAGAAAAAAAAAAAGAGAAAGGCGACATCTCACTGATTCTGATCCGTCGGAGGCTCCGCGCTTTGTGTTTACGACTTTGTGCAGAATCCGTGTACCTGCTCTCATTTACTGTTTTAGCTGTTTGGTGGTTGTTGAAATTTTGTGAAGTTTCACCTGAGATTCTGGCATTTTGGGCAAAATAAAATTATATAAAAAATCAATTCAGGATTTTAATGATTCGATATCACGTTATCCAAGCGAGAATCGATTTTAATTGATAAATCAATAATCAAAACCCACCCCTAGTTCTCAGTCATCCAGGTCATCGTAGTCTAAGGAGCTTGGAAAGAAAAGCGTCTAGACTTCTACAAGTTTTCTTGAAGACATTTCACCTCTCATCCAAGAAGATTCTTCAGTTCTAAGAGCAATTGGTGGGGAGTCCCAGATGTTCCCAGATTTTGGGGACACTCCCATTAGGCTTAAAATTTGGAACTCTCCAACATTTGGTCTTAGAACTGAAGAAGCTTCTCAGAGATGAGAGGTGAAACGTCTTCAAGGAAACTTAAAGAAGACAAGAATCTTTTCTTTCCAAGCTCCTTAGATGCCCAAGGAATGTTTTCAGAACCATATATGAACTCTTTAACGAAAAAAGAAAAAGCAGAGACAGGTACTCTAGAACAATGGAAAAAACATGTTTTTACATAGGTTTTTGTAGTTATATACACACACACACACACACACACACACACACACACACACACACACATATATACATATATAATTTTTTTTTTACACATGAACACAATTTTAAATTGGTCCATAAACTAGTAAAAACTATTTTGTAACATCCCTTCATCCATTTGTTTCACTTTAACTGGTTCAGAGCCTGTTCCATCTGTCAGATGGGGAAAGGTGACTACACCCTGCACAGATTGCTGTTCATGTTCACATTCACACCTACCAATTCAGCCAATCACAAATGAACCTAACCCCATGGATGCCTTTGGACTGTGGGAGGAAGCTGGAGTATTTGGAGAGAATCCATGCAAGCATGGGGAGAATATACAAACTCCACACAGAGAGTTTAACTGGGTTGATAATTATTAACTATCAATATTATTGTGTTGCTTTTCAGGAATCACAGAAGTTCATTTTCATATCAAATACTGTGTGACAACTCTTTTTTCTGGCCTATTTCAATTAGTCAAGCAAATTACTAGAACCAATTATTTACTTAAAGTCTTCATTAGTAGGCTAGTAGGCATCTGTCGATCTAGCTGCACACCTACAGAACTACCACCCATCTAATTCCAACTGATATTTGAAAATCGGCAGCCCAGAAAATACTAAAAGAAAAATTTAGGAAATTAACAGAACCTGCTGGGATTCATCTTCTTTACTTTTATATTTGTACCATAATTAATATAAATACATTTGCTTAGTTTGAATGTGACTTGATAAGTGGAAAGCATTCTTCCAAACATAATTAATGATGCATTCATAGAGTGCTGTGTTCGGGATTTCAACATTTGAAATCCTGGCGTTATCGCTCAGGTCAAAAATGGTTACAGTTTGATGCCAGAAAGTAAAACATTGACAGACAGATGTTAACGTGGTTTTCATGTACTGTAGAATAGTAGTTTGATCAGACTGTCTCTTACAAAGTAAGGATATATACAACAAATTATTGCAAAGAATGTAAATACATCTGTTAAAAAAAAGCAGCTAATTTGGTTAGTACATGGTTGTGATCAGTCTTTCCCACATACACAGGCCAGTACACAGTGGAATGGTGATGATTAAGCACCAACTCAAACCGACATCATGGTAGTCTCACTGTTATCTGTTAAATTGTTTTTCCTATGACTAAATTTTAAGAAAATGCCATTCACTGTTAAAATGTTTGCTGGAAAGGGTTTGAAGCAACCTTCTTGCTTGGAAGCATCAGGGCTAAAACATCAACCTGTTGGTGTTTCTACAGGAAGTCTTGTCAGATCTGGGGTTCATGAACACCCTCCTAAAGTTTTATTGGTAATTCATTCAAGTCTGTTGTCTGTTGGGAAACTTTCAGAGGGCCAGATGCTCCATCTTTAGACTAATAATGTAAGCTTACATCACAACCTGCTTCAAAAGTTTGACTGCCTGCTCAAAGAATAATTTAAAGTTGGCACAAAGACACTAATTGAATTGTAAAATCAAAACATTCGCTGAAGGTCTATTTGAAAAAAGGTAATGAGCCATAGCCAACACATCTGACAATGCAAGAAGAACAACAGCAGCTCAAGGCTGCTGTTAAAACTAGCTAAAAAAAAACTGACCTGTCTGAACATCCCGTTATCAGGAGCATTGTGAGTCTGATGCAGGTGTGTCCGCTGATATTCTGTAAATTATTTCTTTTTAAATAGAAAATCTTTAAAATCAGTGGCTGAAAATGGAAACTATTCCGTGACCAACACCAATATAAAATGTAATTTTCTCTTCTTGTTAAGCTAAATAAAATATGCAATGGAGGCTTTTCAAAATTTGTCTTCACAAATCGAAAAAAAAAAAAGAAAATCTTCTTCTCTAAGTAGCTCATAAACTTCAGGAAACTACATCATTTCCACTGAAAAGTGACAAAAAGTTAAAGTATCTTTAACACACTTTTCAACATACTTCTTGGTGAAAGTTCAGAAACGAATCACAGGAAGCTCACTGGTTCACAGGTGACTCAGGATAGCATGGAGGTGTGTCTTTTCATTTAAACATTACTGCTGTTTGACCACACTAACAAACAATATGTCATTCATGTCACTCACTATACTCACTATGACGTGGTGCACCTTATGTTAAAAAGGGAATATTTTCCTCAAGAAAATGACTACATAGATCATATGTGCAAGCTGCTCCAGCAAAGTTGCTTTAAAGTCAAGTGACCTCTGGCCAGGGTCTAACCAGGGTTTAGAAATTAGTGAGGTGTATCATATTTAAGGTGCACCACCCGTGCCTATATGACCAGTTTAAAAGGCTACACTGCGTCCTGCAGTTTTAATAAAATCAAATATACATTTTGAAAATCATTAGCGCAACTTCCTTTTTTTTACAAGAGAAACTGGGTATTAACCAGTGAAATAACATAACACAATATAAATGTTCCTTCCTTTGAAATTATAATAGTCCAAGGAAAAACGTTACTTACTAAATGGCTCTGAATCTGCTGTGCCACTGACTCACCCTAACCCAGAAACACAACGTAAAGAAAGGTAACTGAGAGCAGACCTTTACTTTGTAGAACTCTTTACCTCATAGCTGGTTACGACCGTGCCTCCTGAAGCTGTGTGAATAAGTATATTATAACTATATAGTAACTAGAGATGGGTATCGAAACCCACTGTTTCAATTCCTTGGAATTGTTTGCCATTTTTGCAAACGATTCCGTTATCGATTCCCGTCGCCCCGAATGACGTCACCACATTGCGGAACGTCATGTACCTGGCAGGAAACATGGCAGCTCAAACGCTCAAAAGTTTGGTTATACTTTACAAGAACGGATGACAACAGGGCAACTTGCAATACTTGCAAAGTGGATATTTCATTTAAGGGAGGAAACACTACAAGTATGCAAAAGCATTTTCTCACAAAACACACGATAACCTTAAATGAATGTCGTGTTTTTAATTCGCTCTGGACTCGTGAATCTCAACCCAGCAGCAGCGGTAACGTTTGCACGTCCTCTCCCGTTAATGCAGCAGGTAAATAATCAACTAACAGTGCATATTATGTTAGTGCGATCTGCCTTATTACAAAACCTGCCATTACTGTGCATTTAGGTGACCATGATGAGAGAGACAGACAGAGTTTGGCTCAGATGCTGGCAGTTCTCGCTGCAGTCTACCGGTAGCGTCTCCTTTCAGGCCAGGATAGACGAATGTCACCGAGCAGTGACTAAGTTTGTGGTAAAAGGCTTCTACCCACTTGCCACAGCAGATGCCCCCGATTTTCGGTAAGTGAATGTGTTTAATTGTAGGCAGGGACATTACTGGATATTCTTGTGTAATTGCTACAGAATAATTTATGTTATACTTTGTTATTGCTACAGAAGAATATTTATTTTATTATTTTACAATTACAATTTTTTTTCCTGGGGACCCTGTGACACCCCATTGAAGAGCCGTAGGCTGTGGATCTCTTAAGATCTCACTGCTGGGTTTGTAAGGCCATGTTACTCCTAAATTTCTATCTTGTTCAAAGAGAAGATATAAAACAAAGTTCTAAGCTAATCGACCTTAGTGTTCTCCTTTTTTAAAAAGAATCAATAAAGAATCGAATCGTTAAACAGAATCGAAAATGGAATCGGAATCGTGAAAATCTTATCAATACCCATCCCTAATAGTAACTATATAAATATTACATGCTCATATGGTGTTGTGCCTTTGTTGATTACCATGGATGTTATGTTATGTTATGTTGCAGCATAACGAATTTGCCTCATACATTACATAATTAATGTAGCCAAAGAGTAAACCCAACTGAACCAAAACTGAAACCAAACAGTGAGTGAAAATAAAACTTAACAGTTTTTCCAACACTAGAACTGAAGCGTCCTCATGAAAAGTCAAATAAGTTTACCTCCTCCAGTGGACTTTGCCATTTTAAGTCAGAAACACTGTGTGTCTGGAACACTTGTGTGAGTCTTACGAAACAGCTGGAACAAATGGCCAAAATGATCATTTAACTGAAGGACTGTTTGGTTAGAAGTCTTAAAATTGAGGGATTTTTCTTTACTTCTTTATTGAATGTGATCATGGACTGAACATTACAGATTAATGCCTCCTATTCTCACAGATAAATTACAGTCAATTCAGACTGCGAAATTATCGGTCCTCTCACAAGCACCCTTTTCCCTCCACAATCTCTTTTCTGTGTAATTGATGGGAGCCCGGCTATTGAGTATTTTACTGAAGCTGTCTTCCCTGTAATTTCAATCAAGACTTTAGTAGGGCAAATCAATAGGACAGACTCCAAATGAGAAACTATAATGCTGACTCTGTCCCATATCTGTCACATGACCAATCTATTACACCTAGCTCTTAGAAGCTTTCTAATCACTCAGATGCTTATGCTAACAAATGCACACACAAGTAAGCTAAATAATGCCATATATTAAGAATAACATGAGTTGATGCATTAATAGTGACAGTTGTTAAATTGCCAACATTTGTATGTATTTGAGAAACATGTATGGTACAAGTGTTGGTCATATAAAGATATAAATTGGATGGATTAAATTATGTAGAACCATAGTAAAGCTTTTGTTTCCATTACTTTATGACCAACCACAGATTGATCTGTATAAAAACAAAACACAAACTAAAAAACAAAAGCAGGCCATATCGTTTGAGGATCGCATTTTAATCATTTTATCAGCATGCCGACTTTCTTTGGCAGTCCACTTTATGATATCAGCACAGTAGTCGGCTCTTGGACCTGCGCAGATACGTCATTAATGAGAATTCCCATGTTGTCGACTGTGTTTGCAGTTTGTCTTAGCCGTTTGTGGATCGACGACTCCAATAAGCCCGCATGAGCCAGACCCAAGATTTTCTAGCAGTTGAAGCCAAGTGGAACGTTGTTTGTCTGGGCCTGCAGCCAAGTCTTCCATTAGGCCTTTGGCCCAGGTGAACAGTAATTAAACAAGGCTGCGCTGAGTCGGCAGTCCGCATCGCCAATGCCTCTGCATTCACATGATTTTTGTTTATGTTGCTCTCCGGTGTATCCCCCCCCCCCCCCACAACCTCTCTCAGTGGGGACGTGAGCCATATGTCTGTGTTTGTATCTCTCCGTGTGTGGACAAATTTGCTCTAAAGCAGAAGTTTCCTGTAAAGATGCACCTCTCGGTGGAGGGGATAATGTTTCAGATGAAAAAAAGGTGCACAATGTTGGTCTGAAGACACACACACACGCAGCAGTGTGTTGATTTTGACAGCAAATTTTGATGTAGTTGTAGTCATAGTCTTTTGACCATAATGTCATTTAGTTTTAGTCATAACTAAGCATTTAAATCTTTTTTTTTTTTTGTTATAGTCTAGTAGTGGTCAGCTAAACATCATAACATTATTGTAGACTTTATCTAAAGTTGAAAGTTAAACTTCAAAGTGTAAATGTTTACCGGTGGGCGCTGCTCCACATGGTTTATAAAGGATCTTATTTTCCTTGGCATCAAATGCAAAATATGCCCATATGACTGCTCTTCACTTTCCCCCTGCCTACATCTCCTTTTTTTGTTGTATTTATTTGTTGATGACGGTCTCTGCCATCATGTTTTAAATTTTAATTTAGTTATCACCTTGTTTTCATCAGAAAAAAGGTAATCACAATCGGTCAGCTAAATTAACACCGGCAAACACACAAAGAACTGCAATTTCCCAGAAAATCATGTTTTTTAAACCTCCTTGTTTGTCTATGTGAGGCGGTCTTTGGTGGTCTGTACACCCATGGGTACACTGCAAACAAGATAGTAGTACTGTGCTAATTCTCCAAAATCTGAAGGACATAAGGTCACAGGAAATCCCTCTAAAATCCCCATAACAGGAGGATTAATAATAAAAATGTTGAAAGTAGTAACCGATAATGCATCAAGGACAGTACCGAGGAACAGCAGCACTATCTGTCAAGTCATCCATGTTTGATACCCTCAAATATTTCCACTTTGAGAAGAAAAAAAGAAAAGAAAAGTAGAAAAGAATGAGTAAGTCCAAGCAGGGGTGGATGGAGACATTATGGTGTAAGTGTAGACATTTTTGCTGTTGTTAGACTCCAGGAGTGACAGGAGTGGAGGAAGACAAAATAACGGTGTGTGTGTGTGTGTGTCAGTGTGTGTGTGGGGAGAGGAGGTGCTAAGGCTTGAAGATGATATTGAGGGAAGAAGCATGGAGGAAGGAGTATTTTGATAGGAGAAAGAGCAATAACAACCTAGGAAGCACATAAACAAACAATAAAGAGATGACAGATGGACACTGCAAAGAGAGAGGAAGGAGGCAGTGGTGGTGGGAGTGACGCCAGAAGACACCCACCCCCCACCGCACATCCTCACTTTTCACTTATCCTGCTCTGCTCGTGTTGGTTAGAAAGTAACCCAGGGAGGGAGCAGGAAAAACACACAGAAAGAGACTTGGAGAGTGGGACAGTGCTGAGGCTGCATTCACAGAAGATTACAGTGCAGGCCGATCAGGCCCTCCACCATTTTCTCTTACTGTGTGCAAAGATGCGTCCGCCTCCCTTTGATCACGCCCGCAGCCGTAAGATCACACAGGTGGGGTAAGGCAATGCAGACCCTTCTGCTACATATGTACACACAACCATGCCGGGAAATCAGATTGCATGTGCTGGGGACAATATTCATACCTCATCAAAGGCTAGCATGCAAGTGAGCGCGAGAGGAAGGGACGCAACAATTAAAGCTAGAAGAAGTGTGTTTGTAAATGTGTGTGTGTGTGAGTCACATGGGTGGGTGCGTGGTTGGGGGTTCATGAGGAAAAAGAGCAATATTCAAATCTCCTAATTCATTCCCAGCAGGGATGAGGATCGATAGCTCTTTATGAAGGGACTTAGCGAACTAATTAGGTAGCTGAATGGCTGTGAATTCCAAATGAGCTGACCGTGTGCACAATGAGAATTAAGTTGTGGATGTGCGACAGCAAACTGAAGGCGACTTAATTCACGAAAGTCCCCTGAATCCATCACTTGAACAAGATTACTCAGATACACACACACACACACACACACACACACACACACACATGAGCTCAGGTGTATGTGCACAAAGCCATGTACATTTTTGCTCTCATCATCGCAGCACGGTTACTGTTGCGTGCAGATGTCGTGCTTGTTAGGCTGTTGATTTCTATCAGAATGGATTATTTTGTGTTTGGTGTTGTGAGTAACAAGTTAAGCATGAAACATCAAAAACTAAAGGCTGGAAAATGGAAACTAGGAGGTTATGAGACAGGAATAACAATTAAGGCTAATCTCAGCTTTACTTTCTGCACTCCAGGCAAAAATGTTCCAGAGCAAGTACATTGTGTGTTTTGATATTGAGAGCAGAGAAGAATATTAGCTCTGGAGCATTTCATTTGTAAGCAATATTACAGATTAACCTCCTATCCTTGAGTCTGAGATGTATTTTGAGATTGTATTTGTTCTGTGTGTCACACTAGGTCAGAGGATGGTGCAGGATTGTGGTGTCACAGCTGGAAACTTTTGGATTTGAATCTGCTGGTCGGCTCAGGTCCATCTGTGTGGAGTTTTCTATGTTCTCGCTGTGCTTGTACGGGTTCCCTCTGGGGCCACTGTTTTCCCTCTACAGCCTGAAGACATGTGTGCTAGGTGAGTCTAAATTGGCTGGAGGTGTGAATAGCTTGTCTCTCTGTGATGGAGTGGCAAGCTGTCCAGGGTGTACTTCGCTTTTCATCAAGGTCAGCTGGGATAGGTTTGCTTTATGCTTGTTTTTTGGGTGGACTGCCCTTTTTGCTCTTATTGTAAAGTGGTCTGTCTGTACAAACTGAAGGCAACTTAATTCAGTGGTCCCCAACCTTTTCCCCTTTCTTGATCTTTTAAGCTATTAACCCTCATCCACCTGGGGCCTGTGCACTCCGCCATTTTTGTCATATTTTTACAGATGTATCATTCCAGCTGTGTATGACTTTGCCAATCATTTTGTTTCCAATAATATCGCACGTATTGTTTCTTTTTCTGCTTTGAGTTGTGGCGTTTAAAAATACAAATATGACCCAAGTGAAAGCACACATTTTTACCCCTCATCCCTTAAAAGGCTGATGGGAAAGCCTGCCAGGTGAGCATCCAGCATGAACATCCAAATTTGTGAATATAATATTTAAAATTATATTAATACCATTGGTGCATGTACTCATTTAAGCTTCTGAATCTGTAGCACCAATGACATAACCTGCATTAGTTGCCGACGTTGCATTCCTGGTACATTTGTTAATTACCTTGTGGTTAAGTCCCAGTGTTTTATATGAGGTGCTAGGACTTTTTTCCCTCCTGGGTCCTTTCAGCAATCTCCCTATAGGAATGTGCTGATATTAGTGAGCTTAAATTGATGCTATGATTATTATTCCTTATATTTTGTAGTGGTTGGGATGTGAATTAGCATGTCCAACTCTAAAGCTGTGGTTCTCAGAAAACAGTGAGATGCTCAACAAGTTGCTGCTCCAAGTGGAGGATTTTAAGTGTCTTGGAATCTTGTTCGAGAGTGAGCAAGATTCCAGGGAATAAAACGGAAGATTGTCAGACAGACTGGTGCAGCGTCTGCAATGGATGCTATACCACTCTGCTGTGGTGAAAAGAGAGAGAGATGAGGGTGAAAACGGAGCTGGTCGTTTACTGGGTAATCTAAGTTCCTACCCTCACCTATGATCGTGGTCTGGTTTGTGAGGGGAAAAAAAGCTTGCAGATACAAGAAGAAGAAACAAGCTTCCTCCACAAGGTGTCTGGACTCAGCCTTAGAAAGAGAGAGAGAAGTTTGGTCATATGGGAGTGCTCAATTAGTGATGTGTTTTGGGTAAGTCCTCAAAGGCCGTGTCTTAGACCGAGGGCACGCTGGAGAGATGACAGATTTGGGATGGCTGACTGTTGGTTGATTTGAAAGAAATACGTTTTCCCTGTATTGTTTTGCTGATGTGATTCATTCTTAGAGTATGCTAATCTTTGCTTCCTCTGGGATCCCAGTGGGTAGTCAATGTATGTTAAATATGTTGGTTGGATAACGGTTGTAGAAGAGTAAAATCCCTTATAAATTCCCTTCATATTCTTTTTTTAGTAGGTTAGTTACAGCTTGTTTTATCCTATAACTCTGGTCCAACCAACTTTAGCTACCATATTTAATTTCACTTCAGCTCACTTGCGGACTCACGCTATTAATAACAGCAGGAGATTAGAAAATTATAGTTGAATTACTTGGAAGGCATGTTTTAACCAGGCTTTGTTACTGTAACACTTGGGTAAGTGTGTGTGTGTGTGTGTGTGTGTGTTTCTCATGCCTGTCAAGATAAATATGAACAGATTTTATTGGAATTTCTTCTTCTCAGTTTCTTTCAGTTGAGACAGTTGGCAAAAATAAAAAACATTCTGTCGAAAGATCATTTTGAAACAGTAATCCACGCCTTCATCACAACTCGGTTGGATTGCTGTAACTCTTTAGATGTTGGTGTTAGCCAGTCCTGCCTGCAATGTCTTCAGCTGGTGCCGCACAACTTTTAACTGGAACAGCACATTACTTCTCCGTCATACTCACTGCACTGGCTGCCTGACAATTTTAGAGTTCATTTTAAGTCTTTTATTTGTTTTTAAGCTCTTAAATGGCCTTGCCCCGCCCTACCTCTCTGAATTGCTGCACTGGCGTGCCCTTTATTTTAGTGTATCTCCATCCCTATGTTCAGCACTTTGGTCAGTGGTTGCTGTTTTTAAAGTGCTTTATAAATAAAGTTGGCTTTTCACATACTCTTGCCGGTATTCTGGGAATCCATCCTACCTGACAAACCAACCCGTTGATTCTATGCATGCGCACAACACGAAATTCAATGGCAAACCGTCCTACCTTTGTGAATATAAGCTACAAACATACTCTGATGGGTAAAATTAAGTGCCAAACCGTCCTACCTTTGTAAATGTGACATACACGCATACTTTAACAGCTATAATTAAGTGGCAAATCGTCCTACCTTTGTTAATATAAGCTAGAAGCATACCTTAACTGCTGTGAGCTACAAGCATACTCTGATGGGCAACGTTAAGTGGCCATCCGCCATACCTACTTAGATTTGTGCTGGAATTACTCTGTGACAGCAGAAATGTGCATAAACTACTTACGGTAGGACGTTTTGCCAAAGTAGGACGTTTTGTCAGAACACCGGATTCTACCCCCAATGGTAAATGTATAGCTTCTTTGCAATCAATGATCATATTACTGGAAGTTGAAAAGCACGTAATCATGGTTTGATATCCACCACAATAATACATATAAAGCGCCTTGAGGCGACTGATGTTGTGATTTGGCGCTATATAAATAAAACTGAATTGAATTGAACTGAATTTGAACAAAGGCAAATCCAAAAAAAAAACAATGCAGATGGCATTCTTCAAAGATCTGTTGCCAAACTTCTGACGTTAGTTGCAAAATTATACCATTTTATATGTACTGTAGAACTCTTCCAGTGGACTTTGCAGTGTAAGGAAATGGAGCTGCTCTAAAAAAACTTAAATAGTACTCAATTTGTAGCCTGTAAATCCCTGTTATTTGATCCTCCGCACAAATAAAAAACTCTTAAGACGTTGACCGTGAGAATCATTTTAGCCGTTTTCCTGAGAGATGCAACAAATGAACGCCAATTTGCATCTGAGGTAGCAAATTGTCAGACTGGATGGGGTGTAGCTGGGGATGAATAACACAATTTGTCAGTGAAAATGACCATTCTGCTGCCCAACTGTCATTTTTATTAAAGAAGGTAGAGGCGTGCATTCATCAGTGTCAGTTAGGGCTGCTCATGGCAACACTCACAAACTCTCCAGATACACAGCTTACATTTAATTCCATCTGCCTGCCTGCTGCATTACATTTCCATGATGAGCTCTCCACCAAAGGGAGGCTGCAATTAGCTCCATACCTTGTGGCGGGCACACAGTTAACGCACTGCTCTCTCTCCTCCACGGCTTAAGAAATGACCAGCAATTATTATGAAGGAGGATATTAGAAGGACTTTAGATGTGGTCAATTTGCATGCAACAGTGTGGGCCTTATGGATCATGTATGCACAATTAAACAAGAATTAGTCATCATGTTGCTTGCAGCCTGTTAGCAGAGACCTCTTGCATCAGTGAAGTGCAACTGGATTTGACTAATTGTCAACTGAAGTTTGGTTTCTTTCCACCAGTGAAGGGGGTGGGGGTGGGGGGACAGTTCAGTTCAAAGATTGACACAAAGGAAAACATGTTTGCTTGGATGGATCAGAGAATGACACAGTCAGTCCTGCTCTTTGGTCCAGATTTCTGTGTCTTGGTAACTACTGTGGAGACTGACATTACATTATTACATTACATTTTCTTCAAACATTCATGGGTTTGAGTTGGAGGGGGGGTTCCTGACTTTTTCTTTAGTGCCCCCATGAGGTTTCCACTTTCTTTTTTCCCCAGATTGCTGGAAATTTGTTCTGGGGTTCTGTTGTGCTGTGAACATGATTTACATATTCACCTCCGACTGGTGAGTATTATGTTTTCTCAGCACCCTGAGATGGCTAAGGTTGTTGCTTGTTTATTGTATTCGAGAACTGAAAAGCTGTGGACACAGCAGCAGTGCGCTAACCCCATTTTATTCCTTCTTGTAATGTTGTGGTTAAAAGAAAAAAACAAACAAACAAACAAAAAAACTGAGCATTTGTTTCTGCTGGAAACTAGATGATTATGATTGGCTGACACCTGGCTGTTGCTACAACATGACAATGATATTTTCCCAGCTTCACCTTGTGGTGAAGCTGAGGAGGAACAGGATTTATTCAGCTTTTGCTATTCAAGCTTTTTTTTCAGTCTTTACAATATATGTGAAATGTGGCATGGGGTAGGTGGGTGGTTAGGGAACTACCTGTTGACAAAAAAATCCTCATAAGTGAAAGACAAAAGTGGTCTACCTTCTCTCTGAACAAATAATCGAGTACATTCCAAATCCACACTGCTTAGAATAAATGTTCAACGCTACTCTGTGGTGTTACATAATTAAAATGATTCCAACTTGCTAATATAACATTAAAGCTTGAAATAAAAGTCTCTCAACACAAATAACAAGCTTCCTGCAAAACAGAAATCCCTCTCAGCCAATTCCTATCATCAGGCTGTTGCAGGGAGATTGTGCAGTGATTGAAGGGTTCCAGTCACTTGGTCGGATTACTGGTTTTGAGATGATAGCCAGATTTAATAGACTTCTGAAGGCATCAAAAAGCAATTCACATACAGAGACAGCGAGCCTTTGCCCCTCCCATTGACCTGCTCCTGCCCTCCTATTGACTCTTTAACCTTCATCTTGGATCAGCAGCATCTCTTTTTTAAGCCCTCCAGCTCATTTCTTGCTTTCTCACATCGCTGAAATGTTTTGAATCTTTAAAAGTTCTCAACCCTTCTGTCCCTAGAAGCCTTTGCTCCATCAAGATTGAAAAGCCTCTTCATTTTAGGATTCAACCTTTGAAACCATTTTGAAGCCCCTCTTCTTCGAAAACAAACATAAAAGCACATTTTCTATGTTGAATTTGTATGAATTCATAGTAATGCACACATACAGGGTGCATACCAGCTCTCATTCTTTAAATTCTTTTTCCAGTTTACTCAGTGAACAAAGTCCTTAATTCAAGCTATTAATGTGAGATTAATCTTCCCCTCTGACCTAATCCCTTTAACCCTACCTGACTGGTCTTCAATCTTCTCATTTGTGCTCTCCTTTTTAGCCTCTATAGGTGGTCTATATACCTAGACTGCTGGGAAACTCCTGACCTGACAAATATTTGGAATCTGCCTCTCAGGTCTGGTGTCATTAGCCATTTCCAGGTCCAAAACTCTTCTTCTGTTCCCAAACTGAAACAAACACGATTCACCAGTAGATTTGAATGTCACAATAAATGAGTGTGGGTGCTCTCGCAGCTGTTACAGTAGTTGAACATTATAGGCATTTTGAGCGCTTCAAGTAATGGCTATGAGTTTGGCAGAGCTAGCTTCGATTTAAGTTGATTACCAAGTTCGCGAGCAAAAAACTAAAACAGTTCTGCTATCACTTCGGACATAGAAGACAGCAAATGAAACCAATGTTGATCACTGGGCAAGTGGCACTATGCGCCGCAGGGCTAGCTAAAAGCGTTAGGAAACAGAACACAATACTTAAGAGGGATGATTGAATTTTTGCCTCTCACAATATATTAATATACGCACGGACACTGAAAAGTCAAATCGCAAGACAACACCTGAGATGATCCACTCACAATATGAGGCTAGTGATTAATACGCTGCTGCATGGTTTGGATGACTTGCTATTAAAACACAGTGAAAACACTTGCTGTGAAGAGTTATTCCATTCTAACTCTGGTTCCTTTTCCCTTTGTTGCAGGTCATTTGTGCAAAAATAGTGTGTAAAAACAGTAATCGGACTTTGGTGTGAACCAAAACAACCAGACTGAGACCCTTTGGAGGAGCTGGTCTCAGTGGAGTTTCGAATGAACTCCAGAGCAGGGTTTTAATAGTTTTGCAATTTTCATTAGTTTTTATTTTTATTTAGTTTTGACTTCAGATTTTCAATTTTATATCAGTTTTAATTAGTTTTCACCAATTGTTTGCTAGTTTAGTTTAGTTTTTATTTTTTTGAAAATCCTTAGTTTCAGTTTAGTTTTGATTAGTTTCAGTTATAGTTTTAGTTGTGTTTGCAATAATTAAGTGTAACAAAATCCCAGTTTCATCATATCAGTCATGCTCTTCTGCTTATCCTTGGGTATGTTGCTATTCCAGCTACCATACCCTGCACCCTGGACAGGTCGCCTGTCTGTCGCAGGGCTAACACGCAGAGACAGACAACTCACATTCCCACCTATGGGTTCTTTAAATAAACAAATAAATAAATAAATAAATAAATAAATAAATAAATAAATAAAGGCAGATGAACAACCATTGGTACCAGGCAACTATAAAATGTATATCTTGGCCCCAATGAGACTATTAACTCTTGCAGCACCGGGTGTTCGTAATTTTGGTTCAAGTGAATTGATAAACTTTTTGAAGGCAATTGACTCACACAGTTATGTAGATATCCCAGTCCTGTTGTCTCGGGATGCATCACGCTGCCTTGCCTGGGTTAGCTTCTGTTTTCTGGGGATGAGGGTTGAGTGTGCTCCCTTACCTTCTCAAGGTAAGCTAGGTTAGCCTTCTTGTGTGAGCTTTTCAAGTGCACTTTAAGGTTTGTGGGATTTTTTTCCCTTTAGAAATGTCCCTCATAATTTGTCTCTTTCCACTACAAGACACTTGCTTTATCCAAAACACAGTCATATTCAAAGTAATCCCAAATTGGACTCTGGCGCTTTCTCCCGACTTTTCCTGACATGATTCTGCGCGTGGACAGAGCAGCAACACAGACGACTCGACTAACGTACTGCCACCTGCTGGCATAATGAGACACAGCAAGAAAAAAATCTGGAAACTAAACTTCATTTTCACCCTTGACTATTGTAGGACACGCACACATCAATGAAAACTAAACACATTTTTGCTATAAATTCAGTTAATTTTAGTTAGTTTTGTGAACACTCATTACAGTTTTAGTTAGTTTTCCTTTTTTTGTTTTTATTTTTATTTCCGTTAACGAAAATGTTTTTTCACTTCTAGTTTTCGTTATTTCGTTAGTTTTCGTTAACGATAATAACCTTGCTCCAGAGATGTCCATTAATAGTGTAAACTTGATCCAAACCCCTTTGTTGGTCACACCCCAGACACATATGGCCAATAAGCAGACTGAACATTGTCACATATTTTGTAATGATGCATTTGGTTTACTTGGAGTTCACTTGGACTTTTCTCTGTGTGAAAAGAAACCAAATCACAGGGGAAAAGCTTAAAGATAAATTTTACAAACTCATCAACTGATTCGGGCCAGAGTAAATGAACTCTAGTTGTGAAAACACCCAAGGTTAGCCTCAGAGTGATTCTTTTCTGAAGTTTTCAAATATTTTGTGTCTATCAAACTGTGAGCTGTGATACTGTAGTTGCATTTTAAGGTCTTAAAAACTGTGCTTAAGAATGTGCTGCAAGGGAACAGTGGTAATAAACAATACAAGACAACAGCCTTAATTGGCTTGAATATAGAAGCAGGGTTGATTCGTCATCACTTTACAAATGGAGTCTCAGGCATAGATGATTGACTGCAGCTCTCCAAAAAGTGACACTGAATGAAAGCTTGTTTCAAATAATTCCCTTATCTTCATTATGCAGAATCTTTTTTGCTTTTATGATAAATGTTGTCTCGTTCTAAAAGTAAAAGTCAAAGAATACTAAGTAAATTATACATCTACATAGCTAAATCACCATTTTAGGGTGGCAAGAAACTCTAGTATGGAATTACAGCTAGAAAATGAAATTTTTATTTGAGCATGATAAAAGTGAAGGTAGAAGACTAGATTAAAAAAAGAACTGTCAGAAGCAATATCTGAAGCAACCACAGTTCAAATTGTAGTTTAGAAAGAATCATCCATCAAGTACAGCATGAGTTATCAGCAAAAGCAAAATCAAACAGGGATGTGGTGAATAATTCACTGTGGCATACTTTGAGATTCATTTCTAATCTGCCAAGATGTTGATTTTCCAGAGTTTTGGCATGTTTCATGGCCATCTCTCTGTACCCTCCTGATTTATCCTGTGAAACCCCAACAATTTTTATGAAACCTTATTTTAAGCAAATGCCATTAATTTTGAATGCGTGTCTGCCATTGCCTAGGTTGCCAGATCATTTATGATAAACTATGTTCACACATGTCTGTGAAGGTTCTCAGTCATCCAGGTCATCGTAGTCTAAGGAGCTTGGAAAGAAAAGCGTCTGGACTTGTTTAAGTTGCTTGAAGACGTTTCACCTCTCATCCGAGAAGCTTCTTCAGTTCTAAGGTCAAATGGTGGGGAGTCCCAGATTTAAACACCTGTGGGAGTATCCCCCCACAGAGGGACAAAGGACCCCCTGATGATCCTCTACCTAATCACATGAGCCAAGGTGTGAAAACGGGTGTGGGTTACAATCAGTCGGGTTTCGGGCGAGCTCATTGTGAAACCTGGCCCTACCCTATCATGTGATTTCCTGAGGTCAGACACCAGCGAGGGAGGATAAGAAGGACAGACGCAACAACATTGTCATCCCCTATGTAGCCGGTGTATCAGAGAAACTCAGGAGAGTTTTCTCCAAGCATGACATCCCGGTGCATTTCAGACCCAGCAACACACTCAGACAAAAACTGGTTCACCCGAAAGACAAAACTGCAAAACACAAACTTAACAACGTGGTGTATGCTGTACAGTGCAGCGAGGAATGCCCAGACCTCTACATTGGAGAGACCAAACAGCCACTTCACAAGCGCATGGCACAACATAGAAGAGCCACCTCCACAGGACAAGACTCAGCAGTCCATCTGCATCTAAAGGACAAAGGTCACTCTTTTGAGGATGCCAATGTTCACATTTTGGACAGAGAGGACAGATGGTTTGAAAGACGAGTGAAATAAGCCATCTATGTCCACTGTGAGCGACCATCTTTGAACAGAGGCGGTAGTTTATGACACCAACTGTCTGCCATCTATAATCCAGTTTTGAGTTCCCTTCCCAGGCGCCTTTACACCCACTCACACCCTGGGCCATCTGACCTCAGGAAATCACATGATAGAGTGGGACCAGGTTTCACAATGAGCTCACCCGAAACCCTGGCTGATTAGGACCCACACCCGTTTTCACACCTTGGCTCATGTGATTAGGTAGAGGATCACCAGGGGGTCCTTTGTCCCTCTTTGGGGGGAAACTCCCACTGGGTTTAAATCTGGGACTCTCCACCATTTGACCCTTTGAACTGAAGAAGCTTCTCGGATGAGAGGTGAAACGTCTTCAAGCAACTTAAAGAAGTCCAGACGCTTTTCTTTCCAAGCTCCTTAGATTATGTTCACACATAATCCTCATGCCACATGTAATTCAGCGGATCTGTCATTGGAACCTCGTATACTGATACAAGTGTCGTGCCTGCTGGTTTCTATGAAGGCACATAGATCTCTTTAATGTTGGATAAATTAGCTTTCCTATCCTAACCACTGTTGTTGACTCACCACTTCTGCTCTCTTAGTTAAGAGGACACAGTTGATTTTGATGCTTTGAAACCAAAACAATAATCGCCCATCACACCATGTCCAACTCCTTAGGTATGAATGAGAGAGATGAAGTCTTTGTAAAAGCAGGAGATATTCAGATTCTTCCCCTGTTGTTAACTAATAACACAAACTATGTTGCTATCCAACTGCAGTAAGGTTCACTATGAGCTACAATCCAGTTTTCATCTTCCAAATTGGAAAAAATATATTAGTCTTATTAGCCAGCTGTGAGCATGTGTGCAGTGACTGTTCATCATTGAGATACTTCACTCTGACAAAGTGCAATTTTACCAAACCTTTTCCACAAATCACTGATCTCTTCATGGTTATACCACAATATTAAGTAACTGGGGAAAAAAAAGTGTTAGGGGGGATTTTTCCGATAGGAAAAGCCATAATATTAGAATTACTAACTCCTTTGCTCTTGGATACCTCCTATGCCTACCTTTGTTTCTCTTTTCTAAACTGAACAGTTTCTGTCATATTTCAGGCCTCCTTTCAGAATAAAATAATGGAGTGTGCATCAGAAGTTAGTGATGGTGATCTCTGCCTACTCTTAGAAAAACCTGGAACCTATTCTAATGGTCATCAAACCACATTTTTATTGATATGTACTGAGCTGTTAAAACTCATCATTAAGGGCACAGGGTGGTCAAATGAAGGAAAGAGTTGAAAGGAAAGAGCTAAATTAAAAAATGCTGGTATGTTGCATTGGAGCAAATTGGCATTCAGTTAGCCTAGTGCACATACAAAAACACTCAGAGAATACCCAACTCTACAGATGAACATACTACTCAATAAACCACCACACAGACCTGAAAGGACAACGTGTCAGGAACAGATGAATGAGGAAAGTAGGTTAGGGTGATAGAAGGTAAAAGACAAAACGTAGAAAGAAGTTGAGGTAGAAGAGAGGGAAGAGAGGGAATAGAGGAAATGCGAAGAGGAAACTTTATGGTGTGGAAAGAATGTGGTGAGAGTGCTGGATGGAAGATAGAAACTTGAGGTTAAAAGAAATTGGAGGATGGGGTATGGAAAAAAGGAAGCACTAAGCAAGAGGTGAGGGAGATAGAGAAAAAGCAGGGATGCATTAGATGGAGTATCAAGAGATGATTGCAGATATCCTTTAGATGCTTAACTGAATTGCTGTCCTGGTATAGAACAGCAGTTAGGTAGGTGCTGCATGTCAAATTAAGATCCACATGAAAAAGAGGATATCTGATATCTGTAACACAGACAGTGGAAGAGGATGACAAGCCTTTGTCTTGCTGATTTAGACTAAATATTCTATGATGTTTGGTTTTGGTTTTGAATTTATTGGTCCTCCTTCCTGTGGTTCTTAGTATACAGTTTCTCTCTTTTTGAGCTCTTTTGTGATTGCACATTACAGAATCAACACAAACAACCTATGTACCTGCTGTTCAATATTAGCTATAGCTGGTTAACAATGAACTTACCATATGTACGCATGGCATGAGGCTTATTTCCGACTTATTTGACAGAACTTAAATAAGATGGATCATAGACAGCATAGTTTGTCCAAATGGTAGCACTAAAGGACTATACCAACAGGATGTAGCCATCACAATTTAACTTCACTAGTGCAGTAAGAAAAATAAAAGGGGCAAAAAAAATTGACCAAATGTCATCCTTAAGAGATCTTATAGAGATTTTAATTTGGATAAATTTGTAGATGATGTTCAGAAAACATGTTGGTGAGAAATTTTATCTGAAATGCATCCAGAAAATGCACTGGCAAAGTTTGAAGTGTTATTTATGCCAGTGGTGGAAAAGCATGCACCATTAAGAATGTTTACTGTTAAAAATGTTAGAACACTGTGGTTGGACAGGGAATTGAAGGCCCATATGGCAGAGCGCAATCAGGCAAAATTAATAGCCAGAAAATCTGGTTATAAATATACCTGACAGATTGGCAGGTATATTGTAAATTAAGGAATTTTGTTACTGGGTTAACTAATGGAAAAAAAGAAATTATATTATGAAAAGAAGATTAAAAATGCAAAAAAATGTCAAAAAAGTTATAGAATTTATTAATGGACTTAATGGGCAAAAAGAAAAAAGACATGCCTTTCTATATAGAGACAGAAGGTCAAATTTTAAGCCAGTTGATATCGCAAATCATTTCAATAAATGTTTTATAAATTTTATACCTTTTATTCTTCATTAAAAGCTTGATTTGTTACCTTATAGAAAAGGGTATTCTACAGCTACTGCTTTAACTCAAATGACTGATGATTGGTTGAGAAGGATAGAAGAGAAGAAAATAATTAGAGCAGTATTGCTGGATTTTACAGTGGCTTTTGATATAATGGATCATGAAATACTATCAAAGGAATTATAACGTTATGGTTTTTATAAGTTTGCCTGATTGTCGATGAGGAATTATTTGAGTGAAAGGAAACAAACAGTAGTTTTAAATGGAACATTTTCAGACATAAGTGTTGTAAAATGTGGAGTGCCCCAAGGAATCTGTCTTGGACCACTGTTGTATGATATGGTTACAGCATGCCATTTGTCCTCAATGAGGCAACTATGTCTATGTATGTGGATGGTTTAACAGCTAACACTGAAAAAGAGTTAAAGCTAGATCTAAATGTTGAATTACAATTAATAGTTGGGTTTCTATTAATGTTGCACCTGTTAACCAGGTCTATGAGACCAGGCTCCTGGGTGTAACTTTGGACAGTGAATTTGTTGTGGATATAGAACAAAGATTGTAAGAATGCATACATTTATTAATTGGTTAATTGTTAAAGATAGATAGCTTTATTCTTTACTTGTACTTATTAGAAATATTATTGTTACAAATACAAAAATTATTTTGTAAAAAAAAAATTGTATTTCAGTAATGATAGGCATGGATACTGTACTAGACAAGCTTATTATCCAAAGCAAGAACCAATTCAAACAAAAGAACAGTTTTGTACATGGCAATGGAAGAATGTATTTTTTTTTTTTACCAATACAGATAATACAAGAAACCATAAAAACTGGATTAAAAAACATCTAAAACGATATTTATTTGGTCTGACTTTTGATCATTGCTAAAAATGGTAACATGAATTTGAAATATTGTGTGTGTGCTGTCATAATGATGGTAAATTAATCTCACGTTGTGCAAATGTTATATTATCAACGCTTACCCTGATACAAGGCCTAAATTGTGTTATATGGAGCTGTTGTTTATTGTGTATATGTTTGGTTTGTCTTGTCCAAATGTTACATTGTATATATGTGTCTGTCTTATAATACACTGCTAAAATCTAAAGATTTGCGACCCCAGGAAGAATAGCTGATGCATTACTTCAGCTAATGGGGATCTTAATAAACATAAACAGATGCCTACAGTCATTCTTTTGATTAATAAATCAACAGACGGTGCCTGCGAACCGATGAAAAAAGAATCTTCCCATTGAAATGTTTTTGTGATTTCCTGCCTCTTTGGAGCTAAAAGAAGCCACTCAAATACATGAGATTTCAATTGAAAGCCAAGGATGTCCTCCATTCAGTACATCATGACTTAGTAGGGTATCTCAAATAAGTCAAAAGATATAAACCAACAACTAATGTCAACAGAGGACATAAATGAATTATATGTGCATTAGTCTCGTAGTGCAACAGTCTTGAGCCACCTCTCATTTCTTTATATTTAGCTCCCAAGCAGCGAAAAAGGTAGAAGAGAGGGAATTGCTCCAGACCAGTAGTTCCTCAGGCTTGCTTTAGGACTTCCAGTTTTTCTTGGGACATTGCCTCCTTTTTCACTCATTTTCAGTCCAGTCCTTGTACCTGACCATTTTCAGTGTTTTTTTTTTCTTTTTTCCTGAAAACTACTTAAAGATGTGGCAAGAAAGCTGCCTAGAGAGTTCAGACTGTGTTGATGAATATAGGTAATCATATCAAATACTGACTTTCAAACACAGTAGAATTGCACAACCTGTGTATTATGTATAAAGATTACGGTGTTAACTGCCTTCATTTGTAATATATTAACATTTGTATAGATCCTTCATAAAAGCTACTTTCAGCTGCTAACTTTGTCACAAGGGGGCAGCCTCAAAAGGTCCTGGCACAACTCCAAAGGGATTAACATCTTCCCTTGGGACCAGACATCTTTTACTTGTTTGGTGAAAGTGAAACACTCACCACTAGGTACATCATTAATACAAAGTGTCATTAAAATTGGCAAGTATGGAACTAATTAGCAAGGCACTAATATGGTATCTCCAAGTCTACATAGCCTATAAAGGACTTCTGTCACATCTTTCTTGTTTTTTTTGTAACTATTTTTTAGTAAACATGCAAAATAAGTTTTGCTTGCTGATTTGTAAAATCTGACTATTCTTTTATAGTTATTTTACTATTTGCCAAGCTCTTTTATCATGGAAAAAATAAAGTCTTTGAGTAGCGTTATCACATTTTTCATCCATAACTTTGTTGAATATATACAAATTAATTATAAGTAACTGCTACTTGCACATCAGTATTTTCCTTTAGATTTTTTCTTTTCCAACGATGACTGTATTGCTTAGAAAAGCGAGTTCTCACCACCAAGAAAAAAAAAACCCAAAAAACAAAAAAATTAACTGTTTTTGATTACTAATCCATTTTTAACACTGTTTAACTGCAATTACTGTGAAACTATGACAGCCAATTTCCAATGGTGTTAAGAAACACAGCTTGAAATTCATTTTCTTAATCAGATAAAACTTCAAAACATTAGAAGCCTGCCATATCCTCTGGGAGAGGCAGACATGGGGATCCAGCAAAGGTTTCACATATCTCTCATGGGAGGAAAATATGTGCACAGCTAAATAAATAAATAAGAACGGAAACAAATAAGTTTGCACTGCTGGGCAAAACATGACACAGCCACAATGTGGTGTATGCTATCATCTCAGTTAATTAGAAGGCTCATTAAATATAAGAGCAGGCTGATGTTGAATTCATAGCAGTTGTTAAATTGTCTAAAATGGTAAGGTTGTGATATCTTATTAATTAATCTTCTGCTCACAATTACTAAATACCTTCAAGTTAAATGGATCCAAGTCAAAATGAATAGGCTGTGCAGTTGATGAATTAAGTTGTAAGATAAATATTTTTTGATGAGTGGTTTGATGTTGTTTCTCACACATTCATAGACACCAGTAGACCAAAGTGACTGTGAAAGTCCACACACACACACACAGTCTTTCTGGGGCTTTAAAAGTCTTCTTTGATTTCAGACATGTTTAGTATTAGCCCACACTGCAAGAGAATCTTGACTTGAAGCAGCTCAGCCGCTGAGTCCCTTTTGTTCAATTTTCCATTTAAACCATTTCAGTCTCTTTCAAAAGCAACAGAAACCATCTCCCAGTGAGGCCAGGGCAAAACTGTAATTAGTTCAATCTTTTTGCCTGAAGCTCTTGTAAACAAGCGACTTCCAGTCTGGCAGTGACCTCGTGAAACTTCAATTAACAGCATGAAATACATGTAGCTTTTAAAGAAACATGCTTTAAAATTTTGGAATACACACAGAGTAATCTTTAGAGGAATGTGCAGCATTCTGCAGATAAATGATCTTCATGTGCATTTCTTGTTATGATGTAACTTAGAGAGAAATGAAAGCTATCGCTAAGCCATCACTTACAGAGACAGTGGCACAAGTGTCATCACTGACCAGAATATACTTAAACTACCCATTTCTGTGCGGGGCAGGCAGTAATGAAGAAAATCAAAACTTATTCATGAAACAGAAAAGCTTAAAAAAAGGAGATTAAATAAAGCTTTAACAGTGTTAATGACTATGGATTTGCATGAAACCAGCAGTGTCTTTGAAAAGGCAGTACTCGTCCAAATTAAAGTATTTTCTGTCAGTGGAAATGAATTGTGAGCATTTTTGATTAATAAGCCTCTAAGCAGACTAGTTATCTCATTTGTGGGACAGCCCCTGCATTTAAATTCAAACAAATTTTCAATGTAAAAAGCATTAAAAGGCTTTTGTGAAACGCATTCCCCATCTGACCCCGTCCTTGCCCTAACAAAGCTGTTACGTGCAATGAATTGCAGCAAACCATCTGAGAATGTGTGAAAATATGTTGGTTTTGATTGAAAACAAATTGTAGTTCAATCAAAAGAAGAGATCCAGCTATCTTAGGTCGACACAAAGGAAGATGGGGAAAAAAGACGATTAAAAAATTTTGGTTATGTTGCAAGAATCAGTAACCGTATACTAAAATAGTAATCAGTTCACGCTCCCCAAGCAAGGCATTTTATGCCGAATTGCATCATCATGAGCAAATACTGCAGGTTTCCTGTGTGAACTCACAAAGTGCTCTGCCTTCCGCTGTCACTCTCTGAAAGCTGTCTGCTGCTTCAATTTTCCCTGGTTGATTTGTCACTTTGTTGTTGCCATTCTTCAATAACCTTTAGAGGTACTGTATCTCCAATCCACCCACACGCTTGCAGTCTGTCTTGCTGTTTTGTGAGGCCACAAGTAAACATTCAGCAGACCGTCAGGTATACTGGCAACTCTGGTAAGACAATGTACTGTTGACATTTAATGGTCACAGCTAGAAGAAATACATTTGTGTCCAACCAATCTCAGACATCATAACTTTTTTTTTGTTGTTCATGTCTAAGAGTACCCTTAAGCTGATGGCATGCCCATTTTGCTGACAAATAACCCACATGAAGTCAGTGTCTGCATAACACTGAGTCAGAGTGCCTGCGTCTGAAAATGTCAGGGATAGGTCAAAATCGAGCCTAGATAGATTGTGCAGCGTTTTTGTTGACAGCTACCTGGTGAATTGAGCAGTCAGCAGTTAAATGTTGCTCATTTCGGTCCACAGCTTCATAATAAAAGAAGACTTTTGCAGCAAGTGAACATGACCCATCGTGGACAGATTTCCAATATATCGTACTCCCAGAGAACCAGTTTAGTGGAATCCAGGAACTCCCTGCTACAAATCCAGAACCACTTTACATTTTAAATCATTTTCTTGAAAAAGTTAACCCACATCAAACTTTTGTCTATTTAAATACTATTTTGCTAATTTAGACCATCAACTGCATGTCCCATCTCTGGACTGATGAATGGGCGGAGCAGTGAGGTAATTATTCTCATCGTGAGATATAATATGAACAAGCAAGCTGTATCACTTGGTGGACTTGGCCTTCATCACTTGTCCTCTTTCACCTAGGATAAATTAATAAAGTCGAATTCAAGCACTGAGCCAAATTAGCTTTTTTTTTTGTCTGAAGTTATATCATCCGGGGCACCTTCAGTTAATATTAAAAGAAGCTCTGGACCATGCAGTTTCAATTACCTAAGAGAATCAAAACAGTGAAAAGGCCTCAAATTGATTTTCTTTTATAGAGCCCCCCCCCGCCTTAAAAATAACAGAGCAGGAAACCTTAAAACCTCTAAAGATAGGCACACATTACTGTTCTGTTTGCTTCACTGTTCTGTTTAAATATGTATTTTAGCTGCCAAGTTTCATTTTAGGATTTCTTGTTAAGTTTGTAAAAGCTTTCACTAACACCGTTTCTTCAGATATTTCTCTATTCAGCAGTTGGGAAGATGATGGGCATAATTCTGGGCATAATATTTAGGCCAACGGTATCAAGACTCCATAACAGGCAGCAAGATTCACATAGTAAGGATCAACACTCCCAAATTCGGTTCAGTTTGAGGCCTCCATAGAGGCCAAACGGATGGCCAATGACCAAACAGGTTGTACAAACAACGGTGCTTTAAGACATACCCAAAATAGTTATCCCAAACCTAAAAACAGGGAACATTAAAAAAAATAACAACCCCACCCACCACTTTACAGCTCAGTCACAAAGGCTTGGAGACAAGTTAGTGACCCCTTGGCAAGCTCTGGTCACTAGGGAAACATGGACTCCCCAACTGGTTTGCGGGTGGTTGCTCGGGTCAAATTGGCTGCAAAGAAAGGTGCACCAACTTGTATTCACACCCTTGTATTCAAACCCATGACCACTTGGTAGTGAAACTTGCAAAAGGGTAATGCAAACCAGAAATGGAGAATGTTCACCTTCAACATAAAAGTTGTGCTTTAACCGCTAAAACCAAGATATTTGAACAGGTGCTTTAACTTTTACTATTCAGAGGATCCTCACACTTTCACCACTGCACAGTGGGTAGTTGGTGAGATGGTGAGTATTTGCAGACAATTGGGTGTCTTCCATACAAACTACTGGCAACTGTGGCAACCTAACAGTGAACAAATCAATTGCAAGGAGGTTTATGGTACAGCTCTGTATGCCTCTTTGTTTCAGCAGACAACCCCCAGCCAATCATTGGTGTCCAAGGTAACAGTTTGAAAGAGATCCAACAAAAATCATACAAACATAGAACAAGTTCCAAACCACACCTCACTACCATCATTTTTATAAACCTTGGCTTGGCAGTACTTAAGTAAACTTGCTGACAAACATACAAATGACCCTGAAAACACACAAAAGCGAGAATTGAGTCAGATTCAAGTTCATAAGCAGGTTTAATCGGAGTAGGTGGAAAACCAGAACTTATTAACTTTATTTGTGTATTTAAATGCTTTACAGTCTATACTGTAGAAAGGCTGGGTATCCCTGGTGTACATCATTGAAATTCAATTGACAGCCAGCCCATTTAAGTTAGTCTTGGAGATATCAAGTTTTTAAAGAATAAAGGGTTGTTTCATAGTTAATAATTTAAAAAATGTGTTTTTTTCTTCTTTTTTTGTAAATGTCACAATTCAGTGACAGCATTTCAACTTGAGATGCACATAAATAGACTCTTCTTGTGTTCCTTGACTTCTCAAAGTGTTCGACAGTACAATCCTAATTCATTCATCCTGACAGGGCTTTCTTGTTGTACAAACACAATGGTTGTGCTTTCACACACTCACCAGTTACATACTAGGGGCGCTATGGGTGACAGTATATTACTCAAGGACACTTTGATTTTTGAATTGGAGGACCTCTGGATCGAACCACAACCTTCTGATGAATGAACGACTTGATTTAGATTTTAGCTTTCTTATTGAAAGACCTGATGATGTCGTAAATAGGCCACAAAAGTACATCCTTATCTAACCACACTGAGTAGGACATGGCTTCAGTATACACTTAGTTTAAAAATATTGATATGACCACCAGATAATAAGTAGGACCAAGTGTTTTTTAAACTGTTTCACAAGTTAAAAGAAACTTTTCTTTTTATTACCTTTTTTTTTAATTTTTTTTTACCCTTTTATTACAGCAGCAGTGTAATCTGTAATCACAGGATTTGACTTTCACAGTGATGCATACAGTGTGGAATAAAATTCATCCAATATTGAATTAAAAACTGAATGTCCTGAAGGTTTTTCCATTTACTGTAAATCTGCTAAATGAAAAAAAAAAATCATGGCGATCATCTGTACAAGACCTTGTGCTTCTCTTTTTCTGTGCTTTCACTGTTCCCCTACAAATAAAGTGCATTCACTCTCTTGTGAAAAAGCAAATCTTGGGTGAACATCCCTTTATTCTGTACTGTTAACCTCAGATGTGCATAACAATACTCACGCATCATGGCGGCACACACGCGCCCCCACATGCCTTTACTCACAAATACACACAAACACGCACATTAGACACTGAGCCAGTGAGTTGCCATAAGGTGGAGCGCAGATAATAGATTTAGGCAACTGTAAGCAGATTTGGGCGTGCACCTTACTTAAAGGCAGATCATTCTGTGGCTGTAAACAGGTTTTGGAGAAATCAAACCGTTAAATGGAAAATACATTTATTAATTCAATCCGCTTAGTTCAGGTTCAGCTCCTTTCCCTCAAATTAAGTTTGCTGGATTTCACAGGATATTAGCAGGCAAGAAGAAAAGAGGGGCATCGGGATGGCTGCCGTGTCATTGCAGTCATGTAGGCGCCTTGATGTCACACTAACCTCGACTCAGATATCCCTCAGACTGAGAAACCAGCAGTGATGACATAAAGAAAATAAAGCGAGATTGACTTTTCAACAGCTGACTGAATAGCCTGTATATATTGGATGTAGCAGGTAACAGAGAAAAAGCTAGGGGTTGTTTTTCCATCATATTAGATTGTGGTAGACGGCATGTCAAAAGCTAACAATTATCAACTTACTTAAGTGCTTCTTTTACACAATATTAAATGGAATAATATCACTTTTAATCCAGGTCTGCAGTGAATACATGCTGTATCTGTTCATTCTCTTCTCTGTTGTACCTGTATGATGCCTGCTTTCACTGGATTGTTGCTGAATATCACGCTGTTATTGTAAGACTTCCTATTTCATCCTTTACTCAGGTTATGTACACGTTTTATGGACATCTTTGAAGGAGTTGAGAGGTTGAAAGATGCATTTAACTTTTCAATCTAATTAGATTTTTACTATTTCTGAACTCAAAAGAACTAGAGAATTTTCTTTACGTCAGTGAATGAAATGGTAAAATGGGTACAGGTTCGTAATTTACTCTCAGAGTGAGTATATTTCTCCAATACAAAGAGAACCTGCACTCTGGAAACATGCACAACTACATTTACCTCAATAGCGACATGTTCGACCAGCCAGTTCACTCGGAATAAATGGATTCTAATTCATTTATTTTTACATTATTTCTTGCATAGCAGATAGTTGTGCTTGCAGGTGCAGATCTCGTGTCCGTGTCAAGGCACCGGCTGACCTCTGTGTGACCTCTGTTCCTTTTGTGCACCACTTATAGTCATTCCTATTGTTTTACTGTTTCACGTTTGGAGATTTCCCACTGATGCTTCAAAGACTAGCAGACGCACGTCTCTGAGGGGAACCTCGACATATGTAGTCAGAGCACAGGCAGTTTTCATGACTGAATCAAGGCCCTTCCTGAAGTCTGAAGGACAGTATGGATGGTTTCATGGTTTCAACATCTACTAAATTCATCGTTCTCCCTGACTTTACCCACAGTGATGGTTCTAACCTGGAACAGCCGCAATCTACCTAAATATGTAGCACCTGTACACCCGTAATACATTTAAAAATGGTTTCATTTTAGTGTTTTTGAATCGTTTTAGGAAAAGTCATCAGATTTCATGCTAAAAGATTTAGACATTTAGGATAGGTTTACTGCTGAGAAATTTCGTAATATGTCAAATTTAACAGTACATAAGGGTTAACAAATTGTATACTGTACATAGTTGACAGTATCACCTGGATGTTCTTATTTAATTTTGGAAAACCTTGGAATGATGAAGACTACTGGGGAGACTTAAGTCCCTGATTTGTATACTACCTGAAATATATTTGGTAGCACATACAATTATGGTGTGTGTGGTGTCTGTTTTGTCAAGGCGAGAAATAAAAACAAAAACATGAACTGCCTTTTACAGTCATCTGCTAGCACAGACTCACACACTTCTACACATTCACATTTTTGCTGGACAGACTATGTTTTTTTCCCTGTTTTACTTCTTTTGACAGCTTTATTTGAACAAGTACCCTCGTGGTTCCAGTCTCACCTGTCACAGGGTTGTCATTAGTATTAATAATATTATTCCTGGTTTGAAAACTACTTCTTTTTTCTGTCAACTGCAATCACATTTCTTTTTCCAGAGAGTTAAAAAAAAGAAGAAGAAAGTGGAGTGAGTCTGAGTCTTACCAGCTGGTGATTTCAGTTAACTCACACCTGGTCAGGTTGATGGACAATGGTGAAAGCTTGTTTTTGACAAAAACTGAGGGCATGTCAAATTTCCTCAGCTGCTCCTGAAAGTTTTACGGCAGATCTTTGGAGCTTGCTGTCAATGTGCGGAGGTCAAGCCTAGAGGTTGAACTCAAAACAGGTGAGGGCTTCATGAAACATGAAGTCTCACTGTGCCTTGCCATTTCTATTTCTCATTTCAGTTCTTTGGCTGGTGTTGAATTACCAGCTTAATAAAATTCAGCACAGGGAAAAAAAATTTAAGCTAGCCTCTTTCAACTGACTAGACAGTGAAAATATTCTGTAAGGCTGGTTTTCTATTTAAGATGCTGTTAAAGATATGATAGAAAATTGAAGCTTGCCAAAATGATATATGTCGTTGGGTCAGCGAAATCAACCTAAACAATACATTACTTGGACATTATTGCAGCTAATCACTGGCCTAATGGAATGTGTGGCTGGCATATTGATCCGGAGTACACCAGTCATCCATAAACATTTCTTGAATGATCCCCTGTAACATATGATCAGCCATGTGCACCTGCTCATGTCTCTCAATCAATATTGAGCAAAAAAGTCCCAGATGTCCCAAATCAGATCCTAGGAATGTTTCCACAAGGTCAGAGTTGTGTTTGGAGGATACTGAACTTTTTTTCTTTAAACAAGTAAAAAAAGACATTTTGTAATAACTATACACTATATATAAAAGATGCAATATCACATATCATGTAAAGTCATACTTTAAAGCTTTAAAATATTAGATTTGTGCTTTTCTTATTATTAGCTTAGTTGTTAGCTAACGCTAGCTAGCTCAGTGTATCTGCACTGCTTAAAGAAAGAAAGACTTTAAGAGCTTTAACAGTGAGTTATAAAGAAAAAAAACCCTGTACAGTACAGTCATTTTACAGAGATTTAAATAGTTTTTGAACCTCACTCTTTATTTCAAACAAATTTCGGATTCTGTGTAGATTGACTTTGTTCTGAACCCAGCCTCAAATGGTTATCTGAGGAACTTCAATTTTATGGCGCATTTCTTGGTTTCATGTTTCATCCCTTGCTGTTTACCATGTTACCATAACCACACCAAACAGATTAGTGAAGCTCGGACGTCTTTTTTTTTTTTTTTTTTTAAATGAGGGAAACTACCGCCTTAATTGCTGATGACTCTTAATCTGGTAGGAAATAAATATCTTAAATCCAGGAATAATACTGGTTGGGTACAAATGAGTAGGAACTTATGGCCCATAGAGGTTAATCTTCTTCTAACTATATTCTCCAGCAGATTGCATACCTGGAAGTTTAAATGCCCTGTGATTTTGTAAATGACAACATTCATACTCACATTAGAAAGTGATATCATTTGCTTCTGTTTGCTCTAATTAAAACCCTATTAGATGTAAACGGCAATGAAAACCGGGGGTGAGGAAAAGGAAAATAAAAACATTATTTCTCAAAGCCTGAACCCTGTGTGCCCTCCTAATAGAATTAAAACAGTTTCATGTGCATCTCTTTAATTGGGACAGAAGCTTGCATTTCTCATTTCATTTCAGTATATCCCCTTAAAAAATATCAGCCTGTTCCCATTAAGCTATCAAAGTCAAACGTAAAGATGAGATCATGAAAATTTTAAACATTGCTGAGGAGATGTGAAAATGTGTGAACCTTAAAAAAGCGAAAATGGTCATATAATGCTTATTTAGTTAATGAAAATTTGCATCGATGTAAGCCGCAGTCTCAGTCTAATGCCGCTTTAAAATCGAGGAAACACAGCAGCGGATTGCGAAAGCAAATCTCCACTTTAGCAAAGCCAATTTAACCTTTTTCAGACTTGCTTACAGCAATTTGGAACTCAATTAGCACAAAGCATGTGTTAGTTTATTACAGAAATAAGTGGTTATCATTGTCTGCCTGAGTCTTCGCAAAGCCCCCCCAAGAGTTCTTCAACCATAATGTTGAGATAACAACATGAATCAACTAGCAAAGCAAAGTGTGGAGTTGTAGTGGCACATCCACTGGTGTTTCTCGTGCGCCCCTAGAGGATCCGATTAAAGCCCTTCTCAATACACAAAACAGTGCCAGAGGTAATGGCGTCCTCCCACAGCAACACACCACTTCATTAGCACCAGCAGTTCTGTGCAGCTTCATTTGCATGTATTTAGATTACCACATATACAAAACAGCTCTCTCATGAGTTCACTGGCTGTTAAGAAGAAGTCCTTATTTTACCTCTACTGCGGGAAAGAACCTAAAGCAGTGGTAAAAGCAGTATAGTTATTTATTTTAACTGTGTTAATTATAGTAAACTCTACTATTCTTACTCTTTATCATGCTCGTGCAACACAACAATTTTCCTTGCAGGATCAGTAAAGTATCTATCAATCAATAAATTGTGAAATTGTTTGCTTGTTTTTTCAGATCCCCACATGGGTTGGCTTTTATTCTTAGAAAAGAAACTGTAAAGCATTTCTAATAAATCCCACACAGGTTGATAAAGTTGTAGAGTATTAGCTAATACGACTATCCCCTTGAACACTGGCTTAATGTTTGCTGAAAAAAAGGGCCTGTGGGTGCTTACATAGATAATCCATAAACATTTCAAATAATTTCTAATACCATTGTATAACAGATGACTGCACAAATTCTCTTTTATTCAGTTTCATATTGTTTTAGATAACGAAAAGTTATTTATTTTAAAAAACAAGGACATTTTTAAGTAAATGCCAAACCTTTGAGAGGCAGTGTACTTTAATCTCATCAGTACATGTATATCAATCTTCTTTTCGTGTTATGATATAAACTACATCCATTTTAACATGTTTGGCACAATGTTTTTTGGGGATCAAATTGGCAAAAGAAAGTATTTGAAAACGAAATACATTCTACTCACTCTATTGTGTGTTAAAGCATGACTTTCTACTTTTGATTCTACTTTTGATTATTTTGCTCGTGTTCTTTTTTTAGGCTCCGCCGTGAAACGAGAACTGCGTTGAGTTATCCCGAGAAAAGCAGCGGTGCAGGTTAAGGCTTACCCCGCGTGCGGCATACCTAATTAAAACTCATTCAACTTGTTCCATCGTCTGCATCACAGATGACAAATGATCAGAAGAACTCGAACATGCTTATCATCCAGCTTTGAGTTGTTTTTCCCGCTCGTCGTCTCTTCTCTCTTCGTACTGCTCGTTGGGATTTAGCTCCTAATTGTCTTTTCACGCTTTTGACATTTCTCTCTTGAGTTTTCCCTTGCTCTCGTTTGACCCAGAGAGGTTGCGATTGTTGAGCTTCAAATCTGTCAGGTTAACTCGCGCCTCCACTTTTTAAATGATATTAGATTGTCCTTAGGTGTTGCTTTAACTTTTGTTCACACACTTCAGCATTCCCTGCTCAGATATTCCACTGGAAATTCTCTTCAATCTTTGTATTCTACCCTCCACCATTTCACTTCCTGTCAACCTCATCCATCTGCTTCTCCCACTTTTTCCAGATACTGCTGGAAGGCTTTACCAAAACAGCAATCTGTCAAGGCCATAGGTTACGTTTTACCATCTGCTCTAAGATTAAATTAGGGGAGGTTGTGTATCTCTCATTGTTTGGGCTGCCTCTGCCCTCTACAATATTTCCTCTCACATCAGGCCGGACATGCCGAGACAATATAAAAGATGGAGGGAGGAAAGAAGGAGAGGAAGAGATGACCTGGATGCCAACCAAAGTCAAGATGAGCTTTTGTGCTGTGAGTGTCGGGTAGTGAGATTAGTTGGCATTTCTTTCTTTCTGGCTTTGTAAATTTTTTTTGCAGCATCAAGAATGCTCTGGCAAACACACACGTGAGCACTACCCTATGCCTGATTCTTTATTCCCCCCACCGCCAATATACATCCTTGGCTAGTAAGTGCAGTTGTTGCATTGAAGTGTGAGGTATCATTTGTTACTGGGAATCCTCAGCCATCTCTGCGAGGGACTTGGCTAAATATAAGCTCCAGGCTGAATCTGTACTCCGCAGCTGAATGCTTCCCCAAAGTCTTCAGTCAAAGAGTGAGAGAGGAGAGAGCAAGTATGAACGAGAGAGCGGGAGATTTCAATGCCCCAGGGCTCTGTCTGAGAGAAGGGCAGGCCCATTGCCCATACACACATACTTCAAATGTCCTTACATGAGCAGCTCACACAAACATATTTCAGGCAACAAGAAATGCTAACAAGCGTCTCCAAAGAAGCCACTCAAGTCTACCTTTATCCTGGAATAGAGGCCTGAAATGTACAAAAACAAATATGAAACACCGCGACTTTCACATTTGAATCTGTGTTGCACGATGCAGGGAAATGCAGCTCTCAAATGACAATATTAAAGTAAGAGGTTGTTTTTTTTTAGTTGTAAACTTATTTTCTTCTTATCTTCAACATTTCTTCCAAACAAACAGTCAGAATATCCCCCTCCCCCTCCCCCCCAACATTAATTTCTGTCTTTCATTTTTTAGTTTTAAATTTTGAAAAACCTAGGTGCTCAACCCTGTACAAAAACAAAAACCTGCTGCTGGTGATTGAAAACATGACCATGTGTCTTTAAACATTTTTTTTTTTTTTTTTTAAAAGTGTTGGGGAGAAAATTGCCCAAACTGAAACAGAGATAAAGATTCAAAAACATAAAAAAGCATCACCTCCCACAATGCAATTTGATATTATTATTCCCGTCGTCTTTGTTAAAGTTCTGTCTGCCAAAGATTGCAATGAAGCCTTTTGTTATAAATGGTTTTCCTCAACACCTGGAACATGTAACTTTAGTACTATAATTATGCCACACTTGACAAAGCTTGTAATAGCAGAGCATGTATAAAAGCACAGAAGCTCACACCTACTGTACAGCAAGCTTCTGAATTTTAAGGCAAATGAAACAACGGGAACGTTTTTTACCTTGTGAAAAGAACATTTACTAAATGCCTTATCCTGGCCTTAAATCACTGATCAAACAGACTTTAACATTTCTGGAGGTAAGTTATGATTTGGTAATAAACGATTTGTGGTCTTTGGAGGCAACACCAATAATAGAAATGAATTTTCAGTCACTCCCCAGGTTTCAAACACCTAGTGAGTACAACAACAACTAGCGGGTGTCTAATGGCAGCACTCCCTGGTCTGAAGGGAAATTCAAAGGGAAGGGAAATGTATAACACACTTTTTGACTACTTTCTCTAACCAGCTTGTAAAAGCTTGTCACCGTCACTGAAAAGTACTGCGCAGCATCCATATCAGAGATTGTGTTGAATCTTTTAAAAGCAGGTTTTTACAAAAATGGTGTTTGAAGAGCATGCAGATAGATAACATCACAGGTCATCCAATGGAGACAAAATTAATGTTTACTTCCTATCATGTTGACATACACACAAGCCCCTTATTCCCTCTGAACACTGTTACAAATGGCAGCTGCAGAAAAATGGTTCCTATGTAAAAATTTTTCACAACAAGATTTTTGGATTTTTTTCAGTAACCAGGTTATCGTTTCTGAATTTCTGGAAGAGGCATTGCTCCTGATTAGATATTATTTTACTGTAAACACTGCTAGGCTGGTGTGGTCTAGCTCTATAATGAAAATATATAAAGCCAATATTGTAACTGGGCGCTTCACACCAAGATATTCTAGAAGAAATACACTGATCATAACATTATGACCACTGACAACTGGTGTGAATAATACTGATTATCTCTTCATTATGGCACCTGCTAGTAGTTGGGATGTATAAGGGAGCAAGTGAACATTTTGTCCTTAAACTTGACGCAACAGAAACAGGAAAAATGCTCAATTCTAAGGACTTGAGGGAGTTTGGCAAGGGCTGAATTGTGATACACATCTTCAACAGTCTGTTTCTGATACCGTAAATGTTCATTATACAAATTTGTATTTTTCAGCCACTCTCCTAATGCCACTACTCGTATGGACCCTTTCCTGATCTAACATCCTCCTCTCATTTTAGCAGATGTGTAATGTGCTTCACCTGCTAAATGATGGGGAAACAGGCCTGTGTGAAATGGACTGGCCAAATGGAGCTTGGACCTCTCTCTTTCTGTCCAGGCAATTAGGGAACAGATTAGCCAAACCACTGGGAACAATACAGTATCTGCTAATAGACCAACATCACAGCTGCATATAAAGATGATGATAAAGTCATATGAACAAGCAGATGAAATATATGTTTATAACACACAAAAAGTCCACACACAATTGTTTTTAATACATAAGGACTTTAAAGTTTCTGGGACACAATAAAGAAAGGGAAGTCTCCAAATGCCCAAATTTGCACTTCCATGAGCACAATGGGGAGTAGAGATAAAGCCAAATAAATGGATGCTGTGACATTGGGTGAAATTAGTTAAAATTATAGGAACTCTCTAAGGATACTTTTCATCACATTGGAAGAGGGACATAAATGCGAGTCTGGGATTGTAGAGGTGGACTGGGAGAGAAAAAGCGAGAGGGCCTGAAAGAGGGACCGAGGTTGTAAAACCAGAAACACACTCTCACACATGCATACGCGCAGCCCAGCCAACCCTTCCAGTGACATCTGGACAGCGGTAATAACACGGTGCAAAATGCCATCCCAGAGAAACTGCATATTAACACCCAAATAGAGACATGCTAATGGCAGTTATCATCGGCTCTGCTCAGCTGTCTCTCTAACAGACCAACAGAAAGGGTGAAATAAAGTACGAATAAGAGACGGAGCTAAATTCATTAAAGCTTGAATAGGAATAGGAAAGAAAAATGTAACCAGAACTGAAATGGGCAGGTCTCCTTTTGCTGTTCGAAACCCCACCCATCAGCATCAGAAGTTCTAAAAGGTAGTCAGCATTGACTTTAGATGCCATATGAAATCCACATCACAAGTAAAGACATTTTTTATAATACTCACCTCTGATGTGTTATGTGCTGCCTCACTTTAATTACGGTTCAAATTTAACATAATACACATTTCCTCCTGGTTTAAGGACTTGGTGTACTTTGTGTCTTGTGTGATTCTACCCTCCACAGACCTCGAGAGACCTGTAATTTTAGAAAGTGGGAACTTTCACAAAGGTATTCAAAAAGGTAATCAGTGAAACCTTAGTGCAAAACCATGGCAACAAGATAATGTTTAAAAAAAAAAAAAAGCTCACAGCAGCTTTTCAGAAATCCATCACCTAGTCTGCTGACTTGGCATCTGGGGATAATAGTAGGTTTTCAGGGCTTCTGGTGTCAAAACCTTGTTGTTTCATTCCACCAGTCACTGTATGTTATGTTGTGCATGTGAGGCCCGACTGATTTTTGAACAATAAAAGCTTTTTATCTCTTTGATCCCACAACTTTTGGCAAAATGGCAGTATTTGACAATCTGGGATTAGAATAAATTGGTTGATCCAGTCTCCAAACTCCCTAAATCCCAGGAGAGTTGAGCCTGATCCACTGCGGTTCTTCCCACACAACAAACCAAAGAATATGCTACAAGTTTCCCAATGCCAGACACCACCCGCAGAAGTCTGGTGAACACATCCTGATCCATTTGTCAGCACAGGGATGGGAGTATACAGCAGTAGGCGAGTGACTCGTTTAATCTTATACTGAAGAACTGAAAATAGCACTGTTAAAGGGACAAAGTCAAACAGGAATGTATGCAAAATAAATCTGCAGTTTGGATAAAATTATTAAATAAAGAAATAGACTGACGGTAGTGGAAAAAAAAATCTGTACAGGCTTTATCTGAGCAAAACAGGGAATGTTAACTTTGTCATTTTTGCTCTTTGAAATCAGCTTTTGAAATCCTGCTTATTTGTATTTTGGGAAATTAGCCTTTGAACAGTATGTTTTTTTGAACTTCAACAGCTCCCTGACTACTTTAACAGATCAGGAACAGGGAGAAGGAAACAGACAAGGAACAAAGTCTCCACAGAAATGAAAAAAAAAAAAAATCCCTTAATGCACAACAAAGTCCATATTGGATTAGATACATTTGAGGTTTTATATTGAAATGGAGGCACTGCGTGTTTTTGTCTCCATTTTCTTTAGTGTTCAAATGTGTAAATCTGCTTTTTTATTTGTTTTAAGCCCAAATTGTTTGTGTATCGATGTATGTGTGTTTTGAAAATTAGTGTGTGTGAGAGACTGAGGGGGTTGGGGGGTTCTCACGCTACTGGCTGTTTTAATCTTCCAGGCAAACAGCAGCAGGCCTCAATATCAGCATGAGGTAAATAATTTTAAATCTAAACGTGCTCATACAGACACAACAACTTGCAGCTGCACATTATACAGTACACACTAATATAGCCTGAATTTGTATGCCATGCACTCATAATTCACAATTCGCACACGTAACAGCAATGGGCCTGGCCGGGCAATAGTGACCACTGCAAGGTAGTGATCTCATCAAGCTGAAATGGACCCAAAGTGTAGAAGAGCAGTAGTTTATCATGAGACAGGAGTGGAAAGAAGCTGAGCTAGAGACTGGATACTACTAAAGGATTTCCTAAATGCCTAAAAACAAAAACAAAACCACTAACTCAAATTTATCGTAGTTGGGGCTACTTGTGTACAAAAAGAGTCAAATGTCAAAATATGACAATTATCACCAGATAAAACCAGCTTGTCAACAAAGCTAAAGTTACAAACAAAGCCATTATGAAAATACATCAAATAATATATTACTTATAGTTCTCTGCATCACCTGGTTATACTACAAAATGTGCTATAAGAATAATGTATAAGGTAGGATATTATAGTCACACTAATATTTTGTTTTTGCAGTCAAAACTATTAAAATTGATTGATTTAGTTGAATTCTCGACTGCTCAACTCCTATATAAGGCAAATAAGGGTATACTGCCAGAAAATATCCAAAAGCTCTTTATACATAAAGAAGGAGGTTACAATTTGAGGGGATGTAGTAACTTTAAAAGGCAGATAGTTAGAACTACCAGGAAAAGTTTGTGTGTGTCTGTGTGTGGAGTGAAACTTTGGAACAGATTGGATGTAGAGCTCAAGCAATGTCCAAATATTCATCTGTTTAAATTGAGGTACAAAAAATGTATATTGTCAAGGTACAAAGAGGAATCGAATGTGTGATTGTTTATCCATGATAGTAAATAATAATATATTCTTTGTATGATTTTTTTTTTCTCTTTCTTTTTTCTTTGTTTATATATAAAGAATGTTAACAACAAATACTTATATAAACAATTATCTTGTAGAGTTGAAATGGACACTGTTGATATTGTCTTACGCTGTTGTTATTACTGCTATCTCCATTATTAGGAAACAGTAGACCAGAATTAATTCTTAAAAGTAAAATTGATGAAGCTACTACTATACAATGGAAGCAAACTTCATTGATATTTTCATAGCTAAAATATAAATAATATATGGAGAGGATGTAATGACCATGATGGTGATGACTGTGATACTCAATGGTGGTAACAAAGACTGTATTATTGATGCTAAATATTTACACTACTGTATGTTGTAATTATGACAATGTGATAATTTTATAATTGTAATTGTATGTCACAAATATTTAAATGTACTGCGCAACTACAAAATTTAAAACTCAGATAAGATTGTAGGGGTGGGAGTTAAAAAGCTTGTCTTCATCCCACTCCTTTTCGAGCTAAACTTGTTTTTTTTTTTTGTTTTTTTTTTTGTGTGTGTAATTGTACATTACAATAACTTTATTATTTGGTTGCTCGAATAAAGACATTCATTCATTCATTCACTTATTAAATGTGAAATATTTTTGCAATTTTGGTCATTCTTCTTAAGAAAACACTGTACTAACCAATGCCAAAGCCCACACAAACAAAGTAAGAAGGAGCAAGAAACATGCACCTTCAGCTGGTTAGGCAGGTTAACAAGCCAGAAGCTTAGCCACATTATCTGTACCACTCTATTTAGGGAAAAGGCTGAAAGCAAGTTTACTTAAAAATCTTTGGAATAAATCTAAACCTAATGGCTTGCTCTTCCTTGTTTCTTCTTTCTTTTAATGTGTTGGGTAGAGTCAAAGGTGCTGCTGCTACCATGCTAGGCAGGCAACTGCCCTGTGGCCTGAAACTTTCCACTGCAAGTGGTGAGAATGAGTTTGTTTAAAGCAACCCAATGAGAACAACCCAAGTTATCTTTCTGGAGGTGGAAAAAAAGAGGGAAAAAGGGAAAGAGAAGAAAAAGCGGTATGGTGTTGAATGGAGCCGAAATTATTAAATGCTAATGCTAAATAGCTAAATGATGCTAGCCTAGCCTGAAATGAGGGGGAGAAACCCTTGAACGATGTAAATTCCACTAGCGTCACATTATTTATTGTGCTTAATTTAACATTTAACATTAGTTAACTTAGCTAGCAAAGCAACCATGAACGAAGTTGAGACTGAGTGCACGAATCAGGACATGTAGTTACACTAGTTACACTATTAACAATTTCTGACCAATCATCTTGCTTCCTTGTCTTGCACATTCTTTTCCGGAGTAATATTTTAAATGTCATTTTACTGGACTGCTGTGCTTGTTATCAGATTACTTATAACATGAAGAATGCTGTTTGAAGGGCCTCCTGTGAATTTTTGCTTAGGGTACCAACAGACTCTAGACTCACCACTGGGCAGAATTTATTACAGACAGGCATGACAGCCAAAGTAGTTAAAATACAAATTTCCTTGTAACAAATGCATGCAGTACCTATATGTAGCCTTGTACGTTAACCATACTGATACACCTATTGGTCAGGTTCCTTCCACCTGTCTCCTTGCAAATGAGGTTCATATTCATTCAGATTCACATCATCTTAGACACTCCATCCCCCAAAAGTCCACATGGAGATTACAATCAGAGGCTTGTCATATTCAATTTTAGAAGCGATTTGTCCCAATTGCCATATCTCCATTTCCTGCTCATTCCATTCACTTATGTCACTGTGATCAAAAGCGTTCACCTGAGCTTCCTTGTTTTAGAGGACAGGATGGATATTTGCAACTGGCGTTTTCCATAAGGCTCCTTGACACGCTCATATCATCATAAACTGTGAGAAGAAACAAGATGTGGGATTGCAGTATTGGATAATACTTCTGGATACGAAATCCTAATAATAGTAGATGGTTTGAGAGTGTTTATGAGGCCAAGCCAAAACACTGAAAGAATATTTCATGATATTGGATGTATGAAATTATGAAAAAACAGTTCTACGGGCAACAAAACAAGACAAGAATCGCTATTTGATATGTTTAGTGATCATACAGTATCAGTGCAGATGAAAGGTCAGCACATATAAACAATTCAGGGGCCCACAGGCCAAACCTTTGGCTTCATTCAAAACTGATGTCATGTGAAAGGGCATGAACTGTGATTAGAGACTTCTAGTTGAAACATGTCTCTTAAGGCACAGCTGAAAGGGCAGCAGGGCTGTCATCTCTTTTGGTCAGTAGTTGTGGAAGCTTCCGGAACAAATGGAAACTTTGAATCTACTGTTAAACCACACAGCCGTTAGGGATGCTGCCGGAATAAAATCTCCAAAGCACACACTCTACTGCAAATTGGAAAACTGAAAGGTCTAAGGAGGTCTCCTAGTACAAAGACAAAAAGAAATAAAGCAGAAGCGAAAGGCAGATCAAGAAAAAAAAACTATCTCAACAAAAAAGTAGAGATGCTGCTGAACAAATTTATAAAGTCATTCCAGACTCATTGCTTGGTGACCTTGTTACTGACATGTCTCTCTATTCTGCAGGACACGCTCACACTCTCCCAAATATGAAGCATGACAAGCGGAACTGCACCAACTGCAGTTTTACTTTGCCGCATGCTGTCTAAACATTAGCAAAACTGACATGGTCACGATCATCGCTGTGCCCTCCCTAACTGACCTTCTTAGGAGATTCACATCAAATTACATTTATTATAGTTTGACCTCCATTTATTTCATCACTGTGCAGCTTCAACGGGAATTTCATTTATGTCTGCCTATATTTGTAGCATTTACCTACATTCCATTTATCCATATAAAACTTATGGAAATTACATCAGAACTGTAGCTACACATTAAATGACATCCAGCCTTTGACTACTTTTCTGATTTTATTTTAAAACTTGTATATTTTGTGTATTTTTCTACGATATCGAGCAAAGTTTTGCCAGTTAGCCCATTTGACCACACACATTATGTTTTCCCCTCACTACTTATGAAGGTTTATGCAGTACTGTGCCAAAGTCACCCCTCATTTCTTTATATGTTGCTTCCTAGGAAGTAAACCTACTTGGGAATTTCAGAGTGGTCTTCAGCATTAGCACGGGCGACCGTGGTTCAGGTGGAACCACATCGAGCTCATCTGTAACCGGAAGGTTGCCGGTTCGATCCCCCAGCTCTCTCTGTCCTGGTCGTTGTGTCCTTGAGCAAGACACTTTACCCTACCACCTGCTGGTGTTGGCCAGAGGGGCCGATGGCGCGATATGGCAGCCCTGCCCCAGGGCAGCTGTGGCTACAACTGTGGTTTGCCTCCACCAGTGTGTGAATGTGAGAGTGAATGAATAGTAGAACTGTAAAGCACTTTGGGTGCCTAGAAAAGCGCTATATAAATGCAATCCATTATTAGCTCTTCAGACTTTCAGACTGTATCCCTGGAAATTGGCTTCATTTTCAATCCTGATTATTTTCTTAAAATTGTAAGGTGATTCTTAAAGATAAATGGGCATATCTCGCTGTGATGTGTGATGTTTACTTAAAAGAAAATAAGGAAACTTGATAAGTGGCAGACAAAAGAAGAAGGGGTAGGCCTAAAAACTATCTACAGCAAATGAATGTTCTTAAGAAAAAGGAAAAAAAAATCCAACTATGAAAACAAAACCAGTACGGTCAGGTTTTGATCCACCATGCAATGCAATGATTGGAAAGACCTTGAGTATGACAGTGTTCCCAGATGCATTGCAGTAAAAGCATACCTGGATAGAAAAACACAGTGGACCACTATCAATCATGGATTGGCCCCTCTAGTTGCCGTACCTCAACATTACAAACAAAACAAGGCCAACATCCAAAGAGGAGCCTTGAATGTTCTTTATGCCTGGAGACTAAGTTAAAGAATAAAGGTGTTCATACCAAATACTGACTTTCAAGCTGGTCAGAATTGTGTCTTTTAAACTAAATTCCAAGGAGTGTTTCTGCATGCATCAATATAAAATAGAAAGGAAAAATAAATGAATGAGAGGTGCTCAACACTTTTCCACAGCAGTCTGTATTTATTCTATAAATTTAGTTTTAAACAGGCATCCATATCCACATGTTGAACTCTTGCTACAACCAGTGTGTAACTGCACATCTAAGAAGCCATCAGATTTGACAAAATGTGCCATATTCTGCTCCCTGGGAGCGATAACCTTGTTTGCGTCATGTGTTTTCTATTATAATTTCTAAATCCAGTCATAAACTGCTGGAGAAATCATTAAGTTATTATTACAGCTGCATAAATTTCCTTCTGTTAGTTTTTCCTTTTCGTTCTAATTATTTGAATGCATTTTAATTTTCTCTGAAAAGTACTTTTGCCAAATTATATTGACTTTAAATGTGCTCTATAAATTAACTTGACCTCATAACAATAAAAAAAATAAACAGCGAGGTTTTCCTTTTTAACACATTTTTTCACAAATACTCGACAATCACGTAGGGAAAGGTCTCTCTTAGAACAGAGAGGGACACCAAATCAGTATCTTAATGGTCATAGCTTCAACAGATCCTGATGCACAATAGCCATAAGACACGTTTTGATTGAGGGAAACTTGTGCACTTTCTTGGCAGAAAACCTCTCACTCTACTGCTTGTGTTATCCTTATTGTAGTCTTTGCCTGCAGCAGAGGATAACAAGGTCTCCCCTTCTACAACCACAGTTAGCTGATGTATAAATAGCACCATAAGGGTATATGACGTTGGGATTTTCCTTCAAGTCATATAATGACTTGTTTACAGCCACTGTTGACCATTAAGTCAAGAAGAATGTTAGCAGGATGAATAAGCCTGCCTGTCCTCTCTTTTTTGGTATTATTCACACATATTCTTCCATAAAGGACTTCTTTCTTTAGTCAGTCTTATTTTTGGTTAACTGATAGATTAGGCATTTGTTCTTCATAAATCTTCACTGATGAAGGGCTTTATTTATCATATTCCTATTAGGCAAATGGGCTTGTCTCAGTGCCAAATATGGATACACAGTACTGTATCTGATTCTAGGGAAAAAACAAGAAGAAACAATATGCAGCTCAATATTCTGATCATCACCTCATGGAGCCAGAAACCTAGTGTTTGCTGCATGATTCAAGTGTGAAAAACATCCTTAGAGACTCGACTGTGTGGGACCAATCAGCAAACAATGAGCAATGTTTTGATGCTGACATGATTCTCCTTTCATAACTGCCAATACTTATCAACATCTGTTGAAGCTGGTTGTTACAGATATGAAACGAAGCGCGATCTGTTGCTGCGTGGCCTCTTTTAAACCTCGGCTGATTCAAAAACAGGTTCTGGCACAAAGCTGGGGGGGAGAAAAAAAGAAAAAATGTTAACATTTTTAGAACTGCCAAAATTATTTTTCAATTGGAAAGTCACTGAAAGCAAAGACTGGTTCATTAATGAGTTGGAATTGTCATGCACACGCCTAAAGGAAGCAAAACATTTGGCTCTATTGGTGTGCCCACTTGAAAATATCAAAGATTAGTTTCACCCTGCTGCTATGGCACCGCGACAGTACACAAATCAGATGTCTATTGGGCTTTACATTTGATTCCGAGTTGCTGCTATAACTAAGAAATTGAAAGCGCAATAACAACTGTGATGATATTGCAATGGCAGGCTGTTTGCCTCATCGTCCCTCGCTTTGTGCAGTCCCCTTTGAAAGTCTGGCAAAAGCTTGCGTGCAGCAACGAGTTTTTTTTTTTGTCGCTGACCAGTACTGATGTGGAGCTGGGTGTATTAATGAGTACTAAGGGATAAATGCGCATCCTCAGGCTGGCTCGCATTCGTTTACCTACGCTGATAATAATTGGAGGATAAACACAGTGAAAAGCAAATATTGGCTAGAGAGATGGTAAACAATAAGGCATGCAAGGAATGAATCACTAATATGACTACATCTGTAAACAGAGTGTGCATGTTGCGTGGAAGGGGTGGGGGGGTTTACGTTTAACAAGGCCTTGTGGAATAGTTTTGCATATTTTTTATTTTTCTTACTTTACCTTACTAATAATCACAACAATGTTTTTTTTTTCATGAACGCTAAACCGGGGGTCCAAAAGTATGACCACCAGTAAAGATCTCCTTTTCCATTTTCCCTGAATTTCATACAAGCGTTTTCACGACTGTATAAGCTTAACAATTTGACTGGAATTTTGAAGCTCTGAATTTCACATATCTTTGTGTTTGGCGTTCCTATTTTTTGCTTTAATGACAACGTGACCTTGAGCTGGCATAGACTCCAAAAGTCCACGCTGCAAAACCCGATAACCCGCAGTATCTCTGATCAGTCTTCCGAAGAGCTCCTAGTGAGAAATGCTTTGCTTTCTCAGCCTTCAAATACCTCCACAAATGTTGAAGTCGAGGTTGAAGTGAAAGTGATTGTACAGGAAGAGGAAACTTGATGATAGCGAGCACCTCCTGTTCTTCTTTGGCACTCATATAATTCTTGCAGTGCTTTGATGTGTGCTTGGGTTCATTGTCCTGCTGCAGTATCAATACTTCTGCAAAAAGATACGAACCAGAAAGTGCAGGGAATATCTGAAGTCAATATTAGGTGTCCAGGAAGGGAATTCAAACCCCAGACATGAATATTCACTGTCAGGATGAAGCACTGTGGTGCAGATTTTCTCTACTGCCAAACTCCTTACATAGTGTATACCCCTCTGTAGACTTCATCAATAAATAGGATATTTTTCCAGTCATGCACTTGTGAAATGCTGGCATGTCTGGTATATCAAACTTGTAGCGTTTGGCACTGTTTCTCTTTTTGAGATGTGGTTTGCAGGCTGACACGTGTCTTCTGAGACCAGTCAGCCTTTTTTTTTTTTGACAGGATTTTCAATGACAGGAGTGTTTCACTTGTTATTTTGCAGATTTTATATCTGTGATGAAGTTGCTTTTTTAAATAAAAATCTGTATATGTGAGCAAAGCGTTATCTAGGATAGTACGGTAACCCAGCACGTTTAAATACAACCTCGCGCTTTTGCACAAAGTCTTTTGGAAACCTTGAGTGTAAGCATGATTAGACACAGTTTTGCTTGGGATAACACTTTGACTCCTGACATTTTTACTTATCTTTGATGGCATGTTTCTCACTATCTCAGTGCTGCTTAGTCAGCGTGGCTCTGCTGGAAACTTGGGGCACAGCCATTTTTATAACAACTGAACAATACCTGCAGGTCGAATGAAATGAACAAGCGTCTGGGGAAGTAAAGGATATAATGCATGAGTTCACATGGTCAGTGTTTGCTGAATAAGTTTGTTGAACTACAAATAGCCCATAAACTTATAGAAAATAAGTCCTGTGTTTTTAGAACACTCAGGTTTTCAGCATATACATCCTCAGTGAGTTTGGGATTAAATAGCATCTACAACGTACAGATGTTAGAAAGCAGAAAATTTAAAGCACAAGTAATAGAGTGACTCAGTTACTGCTATATCTGTTATTTCTAAATATCATATATAATACATATGAAAAACAAAAAATATATCCAGTGTGTAGCAGTTCTCTGGGTGAACGTGGCTTGTTGATGTCAGTGGTATGCGGAAAAATGTGTCTGAAGGCAAAACATGCCTACTACGACATGAGGAAACTGTGACTGCCATTCACACTGGCTCATCAACACTGGACAACAGAAGACTAAAAAAATGTTGCTTGGTCTGATGAATCTCGATTTCTGCTGCTACATTTAGATAGTAGGGTTTAGCTTAAACGACATGGATCCATGCTGGTATCAGTAATTTAGGTTGGTGTAATTGTGTGGGGGGATATTTTCATAGCACACTTTGGGTCCCTTAGTACCCAAAGTGTCACCCAAGTGAGCATCATTTAAAGACCACAGCCTACCCGAGTATTGTTGATGACCGTGTCCATCCCTTTATAGCCGCAGTGATGGCTGCTTCCAGCAGGATAACACACCGTGGCTTAAAGCTCAAATCAACTCGGAGGGGTTTCTTTAACATGACAATGAGTTCACTGAAAGTTCACAAATGGCCTCCACAGTCACATTTATGGCAATCCAACAGAGCACCTTTGGGATGTGGTGCAACAGGAGAGTGACATTATGGATATGCAGCTGCTGTGTGATGCTGTCAAGTCAATATGAAGCAAAATCTCAGAGGAATGTTTCCAGAACCTCGTTGAATTTGTAACATAAAAACATTTTGAAGGCAAATGAGGGTCCAACATGGTGTGTGTGTGTGTGTGTGTGTGTGTGTGTGTTGTGTAGTATATTGTGTGTAGTATAGTATATATATATATATATATATATATATATATTATATTATATATATATATATATATATTTATATTTATATATATATTTTTTCACTAAACTATGCTAAATTTGAAGATGTAATGTTTGTCATTGTGTTGCATGTTATATGTATTCAAGCAGACAGAAAGAGTGATGATTGACATTTGTTGACAATTCAGAAAACTCAAAAGTTGAATGTGTTTATCTTAAATAATGTGCTTCCTTGACAGTTTTTTTTTTTTAATTTCTCTGCATAAACACTTGAGCTAGATGATAATAAGATGACTTCCATTTCCTATTACACATTTTTGTAAATTATGTCTATTGGGTAAACCTGTCTATTTGAATAACTCTGAGGTTTGCCTTTTAAAAAAGCCTCTACTGTATGACAGTTCTCATTAGTGACCATATGAACTTATATTAACCACATGTGGGAAGCAATTAGGGCCTTGTCATGACAAAAACAAGTCCTGAAAACCAGCTGGTTGCATTGATAAGCAAGAAATCAGGTAAAAAAATTTCCAATTATAACTGCAGAATGCAGAAATATGTTTCCAAACTAATAATTAGTCCTTCATGAGTTTTTCTTCTGCTATAGGAGTAAGCATTCAATGTGGAGGAAACAAACTGTTTAAAGAGCCATGGTTGTATTCAGTAGTGTTTTTGTAGTTTTAGTTACAAGGACATTAAAACAGTATATAATTGGCAGGGTTATCTGTGGGTTTTGTCTCATTGATGTCTGAAATGCCCAGAGAAGAAAATGGTTTTGGCACAGAGCTGTGATGCAGTGACGCGTGTCTTGGCAAATATATTAGTTGCACCTTTGCCTAATTTATTGTTTGTTTGCTTCACTTTTGTCCACTGAGGCTACTACCTAATTGGAAATAGAAACCTAATGAAAAACTGATGAGAAAGGCTCCAGCCCAAGACATGACAAAAACACTGAAGAACCAGGCTTTCTTCATGGCTGCAAGCAAATGTGCCACATTGGAAAATTTTTGATTAATTTGGTGATATTTCTTGGCCTTATTAACATTGAAAGAGGACATAGATTAAAAAATGTATTAACTTTGTTTTTCCAGAGTTACAACTGAGAAACAACTATTTTCTCATATCTTAAAAATCCCAACATCAGCATTTACCTACATTAGCATAAAGAGTAGAAAGTAGAAAGATACATGTCTCTGTTCAAAGACAATCCAAAGTATGCAACCTCCCACTGAGCAAGCACTTGGCGACTATGGGAAGAAAAAACTCCCTTTAAAAGGAAGAAACCTCCAGCAGACCCAGGCTCAGCGAGAGGCAGCGATCTGCCATGACCAGTTGGTGGTGACGGGAAAGGAGACAGGACAAAAAAAATAGACTGTGAAAGAGAGTCAGAGATAATAATAAGCTAGATTGTGTTACTTTCAAACACAGCTGATCACTCTTTGTGAGTGTAAGCTAAACTGACTGACTGTTGGTTTAACCTGCAAATATATACACGTGGTATCAGTCTTCACATCATGCTAATTCCATGTTTCATCCCACTCCTTGAAATCTCATTTTTATCATAAAACAAAACAACATCCCAGAGATGTGACGAATGACCAAACATCCATAGAAACATATTCTCGAAAACAGACCCGGACAACCGCCTCCCCCATTTTCCACACATACACAAACAAACATACACACACTGCCCTGTAACCAATATTCAAAAACCATGTTGCCATTTCCCACCTCTCGGCGCTTTCTTTCCAACGCCCCCAAAAGAAAAGAAACAAAGAGGCAGAATGTGTAACATGAGTTGACACTCCATTCCTTCCAGCCACTCATGGCTAGTTTTTCCACTTTCACCAGAGTGCACTAATGAGTAGAAAACAAGCATTTGTTTGTTGACGTGGCTGCTCTGTGGCTGTCTGAAGAATCTTGACCGGGCTGTTGTGAAGGAAACACCAGTGACTCAAGGGGCCTTGTCTCCACCAGTGAGCTGGGCATCTTGACACCTCCCGAATCCGCCTTACACTACAGCCATTATTCCCCCACTGACACAACTGCTTGAGTAGAAACACTGTGACACGCTCTTGACCCAGTTTCAAGTTCTAATTCTGTAATGGGTTTCAGCCTAATTTAAGCAAGCTGGTACATATAATTACAAGGAAACAGATTGTTACTTAATTGGAGTTCTTTCTTGAGGCATAGAGGCAACCAGTGTTTTTTAAACTGGCACGGGAGATGAATATGTTATAGATGAAACTTGTAGAATTCACTCTGAGTTGAAGATTTAATTAAATAAGGAAAGTGTTCCGGGCTATACTTTCAGACTATTAAGCGATGATGTACGCATGTATAGCTCACATGCACAGCAGTATATAAGACTTTGAGATCCAATTTATTGGAAATGTTTTTATTAAATGAAAAATAGATTAATAAATAAACTGTAGTGGGAGCAAATTAGTTCTAAGGTTCTATGTATCAGGAAAATCTGGTCCTTAGTAGGACTTAGCATTAGGTTAATGCAACCTCAAATGAACTATGACAAACGACATATTACACACTGTGTCATTATTTATTTAACAAATTAAACCCAAATGCATAAGCAGCATGTGGAAAAAAGACATCTTTACTGTTCCATAGCAATTAAGGAGGTAAGCAGCAGCCAGGTGCTGCTAATCAAATGCACTCGATTAAGTGACCATCAGCAGGTGTGAGAACCTCTATGAAAGCAGTTTGCTGGTCTGGAGCATTCAGCTGTGTGTTCACATAATGCCAAGGAGGAAGGATATCAGCAATTGCATCAGCAACTGTTGCTGCCCACCAATCTGGGAAGGGTTAATAGGCCATATGGGTTGTTTTAATGGTTTTCAGGGAAGTCTTTTCTCCATAAGAAGAACATGGCAGCACAGATTAGGTTTGTAAAGTTGCATCTGAAAAAGATCACAAGATTTATAGAGCCATGTCCTTTGGAAAAGGGTTTCTAGAGTCAGATGTGAGGCCACTTGTCTAGCAGGTACAGTTTGACTGAAACTGAGTTATGCAATAGGACGATGTTCCCAAGCACAGCAGCAAATTTACACGAGATTGACTGAAAAGGGAAAGAATCAAGGCGTTGTAATAGCCCAGGCAAAGTCCAGACGTCAACTTGATTGAAATCCTTGCCTTCTCTCTTTATGATTTTCTTTCCCGTCCTAATTAGACTGACACATGCCCTGTTTCTACCTGTGGCTTGTTGTGTAATTACCCTGCCAGACTGTCTGGTTTGGCCCTTGTGTGTTGCCAGTGTAACTCAAAGTCTTAGTGTTCATTTTGGCTTCATAGGTGGACATCTTTTAAGGGTCAATAAGTGTTAAGTTCAAACTCACCCAAACACTCTAAGACAGTATTTAATAACTGTGATCCAATTACCTTTATGACTGCCATCAAATATTTTCTTTAATTGTTTGCAGACTTTTTTGACCTCTTTCTTTTTAATACCTGTTCCTTATGTTCAAAACCTCCAACCACTGTAATAGTCTTTTTGATTTTTGAGCTGGTACTGCTTTTTTAAAATGCGTTTTCAGATTTTCAGCAAGCATAACTGTTTGATAGTATTTGTGTATGCCTTGTCCTCCTTAGCCCAGATGTACTGTTTGTAGATTGATCCAAACGGTTCCAGTGAGGTGTCATTTTGCCTTAAAACAGACCTGTCTCCAGATATACTTACACATTCAACTGTTATGTGCTTTTTGCTTCAAAAAGTACTGCAAAGTTTCCTGCACGAGGTCTGTTTATTTTATGTTTTTCTTGAAACTTTTGTGTCTTGGAAAGTGACTTTTTCTTGGGCAACTTGGTTTTAGCTTATCAGCAAACTTTTTGGTTTTAGGTTTGCTTCTTAGTGAAGCACATGTATATTACTGCTTCATGGATTGACTAATTTATTTATTTATTTATTACATTTAGTCTATTCAAATTTTATTTATAAAGCAAAAATCAAATCCAGATATAGTTACCCCGAAAGCAGTTTCATAATTTCAGTTTCAAAAACAACAATTTTTTTTCAGTTATTTTTAGTTTATGTAAGAAAATCTCTAAATGTACAGTGATAAGCATTTTATACAGGCTGAGACAATAACAAAATTGAACATTCCATCCACTTAGTCATATTTAACTATCTTAATATTTCTATCAAAGTCACATAATTCGACTGTAATCCTCCAAACAAACCCCCATCAATTAATTGGCCTCCTGCAGTTGTAAATCACAGTGGAAGCCATGAGGGAGGGAGTGTGCAGATACTAAGATGAAAATAACTGATAAACATGAAATTAAAAAAACAGAAATGATAGGAAAGAGAAATTCTTAAAACGAGGGTTAGTGCATTTAAAACAGATCCATTTTCAGATTGCAACAAAATGTTTTGTAATTTTGTTTCAGCATGCCATCAGGATTTAAAATCTAGCAAAGAAGACAATGTTGAAGTACAGAGTTTAATCATTAATTCAAGGGCTTTAACAAAAGTATTGTAATGACTGTTTATAAATTACACACATTTTTATGTACAGTGTCCCATTCTCAGAAGTTCTCCAACCATTCCAGACTGAAACAAAGAGCAAAGGGATGAACCCCATTTGTAATAAGCTTCAAACACACCATTCGGTTAAATGCAAAATGGTATATAAACACAGAATGAAAAGAGGTGAAGAAGAAGAAATGCACAGTGCATCGAGGGACGTCCTTAGGAGCCTAAGCTTATAACTATTAACTAAGGGACGGTTCAGGGCCACCTGATCCAGCCCCAACTATAAGCTGATAGAAGCAGCAGGATGAATTGTGAAGTGTGCAAGGCTATACTCTGTGCTCAGATTCAGTCAAATGCTGTGAAACGGATGGGACGGCGCTTCACAGTGCAAATGGATAATAACCTAAAGCATATTGCAAAAGCAACCCAAGAGTTTCTCAAAGTAAAGAAATGGGATATTCTTCAATGGCCAAGTCAGTCACATTCATCCAAACATAGCATGCTTTACTGGATACAAACCTGAAGGCAGAGAGACCCACAAGCTAGAGCAACTGAACATGTTTGCAGGCCTGGCATGATTTCTTGTGACACTTAACTTCGGGCCATCACTGACTCCAAATGATCTTCATCTAAGTATTAAAAAAAAAATCCTCTTATTTCAATTCATATTAGTTCATCCACATTCTTTTGAGCCTCTGAAAACGAGTCTTATGCATACAAATGGCTGCAATTTCTAAATATTTGATGCCATACTAAAAGTCTGCACTCAAAGTTCGTCATGACTATTGGATTTCAAATCACTATGTTGGTGAACAGAAGCAAAAATACAAAAACATTGTTACTGTCCAAATACTATAATAACTACTGTATTCAACTGTAACAAGCAAAAGCATAAAAATATGCCTCTTTTACTGTACACGCTGTATACACAAACTGTACACGCAGTCATTACTTGAAGCATAGTGTACAGCGTCCCCATTTCTGCCACCATACAGGCTTTGGATCAGAGGCTTTCTGGAGCTAACATGCCTCATATACTGACAGAAAGTAGATGTCTACCGCTTGACCCAAGACGTCACGGTGGCACACCAATCTGTCAAAACAGTGTCCTCTTCCCCAATCACACAAACACCATCCTCCCCCCCCCCCTCCTTTGCCCTCCAGAACTCCCCCCAGAACTCCACATGGGCTGTCAGCTTTCTTGGAGGAGAAGCTGAAAATGAGACACACTTTGAACAGCATGAGAGAAAAGGAATGGGCTCAATAAAGGCAGGAAATTGGCTATGTGTGGCAAAATGAGCAACGCTTTATTCAAGAGAACTTGACGCAGCAGGCTTTTAAGTCGCGTGTATCTGCGATGGTAAAATGGGGTCGTACCGTACAAGCCATGTTGACTAGAGTTTTGCCAAAATGTTATGAGTTTTAAAATCAGTCAAAGACATTGTATTGAAAAACATGGGAAGTGCGGCGGGTAGACAATCTCAGCTTTTATTCTGATGTACACTGCTTGCTCATTCACCGCGAGACACCACAGAGAAGAACAATACAGAAATTACATGGTGTAAATTATTCACGGGCAGAAAAAAAAAAGATCTCCTTTGTTTTTTATGATAATACATTTAACAGTAAGGAAGCTAAACAAATAAAGTAAGCATGTGCTTATTCAGTATTTATTGCATCTGGAGGTGGAAATACACTGGATGATAAGTTTCACATACAAAACTAACAGCTATAACTATTAGACGAATGCACAGAAGTGCAGCACGGACACAAATACACAATCTCTCCATCAATCCATTTCCCATGTGAGCACTTTCCAGCAGTTTCTCTACAATCGCTGCCAATTTGCATACTATCACACTCTCCTGGCTTGTATCATCATAATCATCAAAATGGAATAACAAAAACAACAACTGCTATAGGGCATTTTAACTTCCGTAAAATAATTGAAAAACAGTGTGGTGCATTTGTCTATGTTATGACTGCAGCTGGGCCGTAACACAGCGTTTCTTTTGTTACATCATTAATGGCATGTTTTCTGAGTCAGCGCTGACTAATTTGAATAACAAGAGGCCTTACTTAATCTTTTTCCTGCTTTTCGGAAAATAGCGTCTGAACTTCGTTTGAATGTTTTATGCAGCCAATTAGTGGTGTAGTAGCGGGGTCTGTCATTTTTTTTTTTTTACCCTCTCTTCTCCTTGCCTTTCTCGAGGGAACATTAAATACGGAGAAATGTTCTATAAAACACCACTGATGTGAAATAAAGGTAAAGCGTGACTTGTGAAAATGTTGCCAATTAAGCTGCTAAGACAAAGTCGGTTCCTCGCTATTCATTCATCTCACCTTAGTAGGCCAATAAAAAAAGTAAGGCAATATTCATACAAGAGACAAAGATGTCTTTAAACCTGAGTGTGTAAACTGTGTTATAAGGGACACATCTAGCCACAGTCAGTCATTATGTTTTTTGGACTTGCACTGTGAAGCCTCAACTGTTGTTTTAGGCTATGCACAACCGTGTGTGGATGAAAGGTAGGAGTGCAAAATTATCAGCTGTCATTAGCAATTTTAGCAAGGCACAATAAGATATAAGTAAGATATTTATAAAATACTAGTTTTTACCTCAATAAAACTTGAGCGCAGTTTTCTTTAGAAGGTAGAAAAAGGGATGTTTTATCAGTTAAATGTGTTAAAATACGTCAACCCTGCAAACACAGTTGAGAAGCCCGGTTCAGTGATCCAGATTAGCTTAGATGGCACCTTGCACACAAGTAGAGGCCTACAGTAGATGGTACATATATACTAGTCCTATATACCAGTGTGTGAATGTGTGTGTGAATGGGTGGGTGACTGGATGTGTGAAGCGCTTTGGGGTCCTTAGGGACTAGTAAAGCGCTATACAAATACAGGCCATTTAGTCAAAACAGCCATGCCTCTAATAATGTAATTTGAACAGGTGTGAAGGTTGTCATAAAGGTGGAAGGTAGGAACGGGTGGATCAATCCAAATATCAGTATGCTGGAGTTGGGCAAGAAGTGGGCATGACTGTGCAAACACCACTCCCCTCACATCATGCATGCACCCCTTTCTCCTCGTGACTCAGCGGTGCACAGTTGGTCATCATAATTGTTATTGCAACTTATGTTCTTTAGACTTTATCCAGGTATTCTAATAATAAACTGAGCCCAATGCAGTGTTGAATCAGTTCTTGAATCAATTCTTCTGAAAAAAAAATATTACAAAAATTAATTATGAAAATCTAGTAACATGGGCTAATTACCCTTCTGTGCTCACTGTCAAGTCAATTTTTATTTATATAAAATATACACAATTTAATTTATACAGCACATTTAAAACGGAATTTGACCCAAACAGCATTTACATTCGAAATATCCAGTCCAAAATACTCAGTCTTAAAACACTTGAAAAACTGTTAACAGTGTGTTTTATTGTGTTAACTAATTAGCAATGGAAAGCATTAAACAGTAATTTAATGATTAAAATGTTTTCAGATGTAGCACATCAATGGTGCATTCATTTCACAAATCCTGGCACACAGCTGTCATATATATACACATATTGGTACTTGTATCGACAGTACTGCTATCAGTGATATTAGCCCTGTATTTATGTGGTATCAGTGTCGTGGGAGGCTGTGTGAGGCAGACAGGATAGGACCCAAAATGCAAGACTCTCAGGCAGGACTAAACAAAAAAAAAACAAAAAAACGGCTTTGTTGCCGGATCCACAAGATACAATAACTAAACTGGAAGGCACTAGAAACTAAACTAAACTGACAGACAACACAGCCGGAGGAATGAGGGAGATCGCGACACTGGACGGAGGGAGTCACAGAAAATGTACACACAAGAGGGAATCGGGGCAGAGAGGAAACACCTGGGGAACACGGCTGGACGTAATCTAACTGACAAGTCGGGGGAAGCAAATCTATCAAAATAAAACAGAAAGTGACTAAGACACATGAAACTGACAGGCTAAAGTAACTACAAAGACAATACTGACTAAACACGATAACACAGGAACGCAGACTAGGCATGGGGAAAATAGGAGGACAGGAAAAACTTAATAACTATCCAGATCTAAATGAAAACATTACCCAGGGAAAGTTAATATTCGTCCAGGTTAATATTAAAAGAAAAAAAACAAAAGGGCAGGGATAGCTTAGTAGGTAGAGTGGTTGCCCCATTATCGAAAAGTCGGGGGTTCGACTCCACTGAACGGCTACCCTGAGGTACCCCTGAGCAAGGTACCGTCCCTACACGCTGCTCCCCGGGCGCTGCATTGGTGGCTGCCTACTGCTTCACTGGGTGAATGGGTTAAATGCAGTGGAGTAATTCCCCTATGGGGACTTATACACATTATATTATATTCAAACTGAAAACCACAACAACGTCAAACAGAAAATATCAAACAGGAGAAAATCCAGGGTGAACAAACCCAGCATCATGAAAATCAGATACCAAATTTTGCAGTATTTTATGCTACAAGGTGAAAGTAGCAGGGACTGAAGTGAGATTTGGGAGGTAGGGGATCTGGTGTAGCAATGCACTGTTTCCCCGTGTTTTCCTCTCTGCAGGAAATACGGAAACTGTACATTTACCTTACAGAAACTATTTGTAATCACCTGCCACTTAAAAAATGTTACTTCTCATGTTACTTTTCTGAAGTACTGTAGCCACAACTTTATGTTTGCACCATGAACACACTGCTGTCATGAAAAGGAAAAACGGGAATTTTATAAAGGTGTAGGGGGCCACAGGATTATTTCCTTTTCACTGAGCAACTCCCTCCATATGATCACTGGAAGCACCGACGGGCTACAGCACACAACAAACTAACTTATTCAGTAGTAACATGCATTAACCTGCCTATCAGTTTTAATTACTAATTAACTGAAAATGCCGGAATGCCATTCAGGCCCATTTTAGCCAGTGGAAATAAGCAATTAAGCCCAAACTAACATGTAAAGTTGGGCATTTCAATTTGGAGCTAACCTTCAAGTGGCCATACAAGTTACAGCACTTGGCACTTTTGTGTTGTGTTTTGTGCCACTCCCAATCTGAACTGAAAAATTTAAGATGATTGTGCAAGTGATCATTTTATAGGTTAAATTAACAGCTTTTTTAGTCTTCATGTAGTCGTGTTTAAAGAGAAAAACACTTTCTTTTCTTTTGCCCTGTTACAAATGTAACCTCTACTCTTAAAATGCTACTCTTCCAATCAAGTCGACACAATTTAGATGATGTCAAAAGGAGAGAAAAATAACATTTTGCATTTTGAAAGATCTCGCAATCCTGAGAGACAAAACACAAACAAAGTGCTTCATTTCAGGCGAATCACAATGAACCCTTCCCGGATGAAGCAATCAATTGTTAAATGCCTCACTTCTGTTCTCGCTGCTGTAGGCAGGAAAATGGGAAACAAACTGCCTAAGTGGATCAATAACGATCTCTATCTCATCATCAAAATGCCTGATTGGGATTTTTAGCTCTGGACTATGTGCACCAATCATACTATCTTTTATTATCTGATTTAAATCACACTGTGCATCCGATCACAATTTGTGATTACAGACTTTCAATAAACCCCCGAATAGCATGTATGGAGGAGACGCCGACATCAGAGGAGAAGGGCACAGGAAATGCATAATTCTATACTTTGTCTTTCTATAAATTACTACTAAAAGTCTAAAGGTGGAATAATGTAGAAGACTGTTTAATATAAAAAAAAAAAAAAAAATACTGGGTAAACTGTGTTTGCTGACCCTGCTGCTCCCATTTTTCTAATTCTAATATCTTTCTTCGCCATCGAGATTGCTTTTCTTTTTTCTCTTCGGAGGATTGGAAGCTTGGCTGGGAAAGCTGCCAACTCTCTGGAACTGATCATTCAATCTCCTACAACTCTTCTGCATCTCATAAGCTCTGCTTTCCTGTCTGCTCCTCTGTGAAGGCAAGGGACCCTTCTCTATTATTTCCTCATCTGATCTCCCCCGATGCACTCTCAGTGCTCATCGCAGCTCAACCCCTCTTCTGTTAATCCTGCCTTTCATCTGGCACTGGGGGATCTTTCAGCCCATGGTTCACTTATGATATCAATCAGTTGCACAGCTACCAACATAGCCTCACACGCGCGCGCGCACGCAGGTGATCTTGTGAGCTCGCTGCCTTTCCACATCATCTCAAAAGGCGAGGAATAGCTACAGAGAAGACTATCAGCCCTGACTTTTAAAAAATCAGATGATATTACCTAAGGTGAATTCCCGTTCTATTAAAAACACACACATGCAATGGGAAGGGATGCAAATTCAGGTGTTTAGGAAGAGAACAGCTGTAGGTTGTGGTATAACAGACTAGAGCCTGATGGGATTTATAGGGTTTGTGTTGACAAATAATTCAGTATTCACAATATTTAATATTCTCTGAGATCACTGGCAAGGCACGGCCTTCTATTTCGGGTGGATTTTCACTTCAAATACAGCATTTGTCATTTTAAAGTTACTCACCCTTGGGTTTGCGGCGCGTGTCTCTGGGTGGTATTTGTCATATTATTGTTATTCCTACAGTACCGCTGCCAAACAAAGTGTTAGTGTGTGGCCATTTAAAATTCTCTTTCCCTGCAAGAGCTACAAAACAGTGCAGTTGCTAGCATTTTAAAGTGTCAGCCCCAACATGGCTATGAAAGCTTGTCCTGTCATGTTTCATCAGGGCATTGTCTAACTGGTAAAGGCTAACAAGGGTGAATGCTGAGAGCATACAGAGCCATAACCCAACCCTCTCCTCCCCTCCCCTCCCCTCCCCCCCGTTAGCATGCTCCCGAACTCCTTCCAACCACAGCCTTCACATGGCATGAATGTCACGCAGATAGTGCCTAGATTTGAAAAGTTTATTCACTACACACTCAGAAGACAGGCAGTATAAAATATGAGTCGGGAGTGTGCGTGTGGTTCAGAGCATGGAAGGCAGTCTGAGTGAAGCACTAGACATCTACAGTCCTGTCAGTCACAGGGGAGTTGTTACAATTTAGAGACATAACAGATTGCAAGCTCATGGGGACTGCAAACCTTAAATTATTGCTCCATTTTTTATATTACCAATAGATCAAATTATGATGGTTAAGTTATTAAAAAGAAGTCAGAGAGAATTATCACCCGGCTCTGCTGCGACCCTTTGCCTCTAAGGAGGAGTTTGGGATCTTTTATCATCATTGCGTGTCTTTAAAAGAAAACAGATCGTTACTATCTGTTTTCAGTTTCATCATCATCCTCACCGTAAGCACTCTGCTGCTGAAAAAGCATGCTACCAGCTCATAGCAAATGGCAGACAAGAAAAATGCAGTTAGCAACTGCCTAGAGAATATAGAAAGGCATCTTCTCCTATTTATTTTCAAATGAGCTAGACTGCTCTGGTAATTCGATCAAAAGTTGATCACTTGAAAAGTGATCTTAAGCAACAGTTTTCCAGACTTTCTGGTGGTCGATTGATCAAGTTTTTCTTTTCCATTCATTTTTAGTTCAGTCCTTGGACCTGACCCTGTTTCATAAGAATGTTTCTTAAGCCACTCAAATGCTCATACTGTTTAAGTTGACATCAAATTGATGTCACGTCTGCTGCCACCAGCTGCTGTTTTACCAGGTCATGAAGACACAAGATTATGATTATGCTTTGATGATATACCAGTTTAGAAGCTCAGAAATTCATAGATTATACAGAAGGAGATGAGACTTTGTGGGGGGAAAAAAGCGTTTTTAAAAAGTTGGTCATTTCCTTGCTTCCAGTTTTAACGTTTTCTCCTCTTTGTGCTGATGTTTAGTTTTTGTCTGAGTGATCACACCTATCGCTCAGAAGAATAGCAGCAGTGGCTACATGTGCCATAACAGTGAGGATATGTGTATCCAATTGTGTGGTGATGTTACTAGTAGCATGCAATCTGATACCGGCAGATTAACAGTGACCTATGAATCATTCAAGCATACAAAAGGCACCAAACTAAAGGGACAAACCATTGTTGTGTCTACTCATAACAACTGAGCAAAGAACCCCTTTGTTATTAGCAGCCTGTCACAAAAACACAATTTGGTCTCGTTTCTTGAGTTGAATTTACAAAAGATGTCAAAGATAACAAATTTTGACAGGCATAAAATAGTATTTTTGCAGCAACATGGAGAAATGGTCTCAGAGGAAGGGTGGCTGTCAAGATTCCCTTCTTAAAAAAGAGAAACGGGGAGAAAAAGCTGAGGTATGCCAAATTACACAAGAACTGGACTGAAAATCAGTGACAACAGGTCTACAGCTATCTGTAAAACACAGCGGAGGCCTTTTCATGGTGTGCTGGGGTTCTTGTCAAAATTGATGGAATTATGAAGGCAGAAAAGTACCATCAGATTTTGATCGGCTATGCAACACCATCTGGAAAGTGTCTGATTGGCAGTGGCTTCATTTTTCAGTCAGGTAGAAGTAGATCCACTTTTATGAGACTGAATATTCAAAGTTTAAGCTCAGCTTAACAGCGAAAATGACTGAAGCCCACCACGATCACCACTTGTGTTGCTATCTAGTATAAATAAAGAACGCAGGGTAAATGAAATCAGTGTTCATAGGCCTATTAATTCTTAACACTGTCTCACTTGTTGCCTCAAATGGTTGTTAAAAGAAACATCTATGGTATTTGTCAAACACTGATAATGGCAACAGTTAAGAGACGAATTAGTCTTTGAAATATACCCACATCGCCAACCTTTTACTGCTGCTTCAGTCAACACAGGATCAAACCTTCCAGCATCAAGCTGACAATTATGTACAGAGGGATGCTAATTCATCTGGACTACATATAGACACACTGCATCCCCCATGCCTGGCATTGTCCACAAACAAACTAATTTGCTGCCTGGATTTAAAGGAGAACCTAAACAACTCCACATTGGCACAGAGTGAAATTGCAGCCGAGGGCTTGTGATAAAAGTTTAATTGAATAAAATTGGTGCTTCAGTTTATGGTAGAGAGTGCAACAGCATGTGGGAGATGGGGAATTATAAGGTTAGAGCAATTTTACTGAACAAGCCCAACACACTGACCAGTGCCTATAGTTAAAGCCAACTCAGACTCACCTTCAAAGAGATGGCTCTCCTCCTAACAACAATACTGAGCTGGTCTGTGTTGTGTTTATACTGCGTTTTGTCTTTTTTGTTGTAGTGTCCCCTTTTAAAAGACAAAAGAGGAATTTATGAATTAAGGTTATCGCTCAACCCTTACAAGACATGTGTCAGACAAGGATTTACTCACAAAAATCAGCACTTTTCTTTTTTTTTGATACCAAATAATGATGTTGTTGGACGACGGATGAATGCAAACATAATGCAATGTTGGTCCAAGTCATAAAAGTCTCACAATGCATATAGGAAATGAGAACATTTTCTATTTCTTGTCAAGTATTGTGGAAGTACCTCTTTTATGAGGTTCAGCAAAGCTTTTCTCTCATTTTTAGTCATGCCAGTGTAATCATTTTAACTGTAATACGTGATTTATTTTTTCCCTCTGAGGATATGAGACTAAAGTGTGATGGGCCTTAATTTTGGTTGTCAAGAAATATCAGAAAAGATAAATTATGGATTCAAAAACGTCAGCAACTGAATAAAGCCATTGTTAGCATGTTTAACCTTAGCATTCTGTAGTTAGCAGTGGGTCGAGCACTGGATTGTGGGAGACTAGACACCAAAAAAAAAGCAATAAACTTTCAGTCATTTCAGTTTGTTGCATTAAAAAAGGTAAAAAAAAAACCCAACATTTTCTTGAAAATTATTTGTTTTTATGACAATTTTGTCAATTGGACATTTACTTGCATTTCGTTGCATTTACTTTTCTGAATTATGTGAATATTATGTGTTTAACATGTTGAAATTTCATTGTATTTATTAATTTATCTTCACTTTAAAGAGAACAAAGTCAATTACTGGGCTAGGGTAAAAATTTAAAGGGCAAAAGGGAAAAAAAGAAGAAGAAAAAAGTCTTTTTGGAGGGAAATCCAGAAAGGTCAGTCGTTTTCTCTTGGTCAGTGTGTCCTAATGAAGACAGTCTCCTGCTGGTACAGGAGGGAGTCAGAAAAAGCGAAGCCTATAATTATCTTGCACCCTCGGGTAAACGCATGAGTTCATTATTTTCAAATATCAAGCCGTAATAGCCAGCAATGAGAGGAAAATACTTTTAAGCACTGGGCTTGATTTTAATGTCCAACATGAAGTCCTACTTCTAGTTTATTGATTAGGCATGTTATAACTAATTTAGTGGGCCAAGTTACATGACACTTGCTGTGTTTTTGTTCTATATCTTTTTTTTCTCATTGCTTTTAATGGAGATATATCTGATACATCCTGTAAAATCATTGTACACTTGGACTGCAGTGTTGTACACTCTCTAAACAGTGCTGCTCTTCAATATATGGCCTTTAGTTTCTGTACATTCCCAGCGAGATCCATAAATTTCAATCAATCAGCCTGTTTCTGAGGATTATAATGTGCTTTCTGACAGAATCTCTCCCACATACAGACTCTGTCTCATTAAGTTACTGACATATACCATCTCATTTTAGTCAAGATAGAGCAAATTGCTTCCATTACAGTCATGCGAAAAAGAAAGATTTCACAGGACTCTGTGCACTCCTGCAGAAAACTGAGAACACCCCATGATCCAATAGCTTTTATGACTGCCTTTAGTAGTGTTTAAAATCTGAGATGAGCAACAACACTTGACATATTACACCTTGTCATTATTTGTTAAATAAAACCTGAGCCAAAATGCCAAAGCAGTCTATAAAAAACATCATGATTAAATACAATAACAATAATTATTCTTATAGCAGGCAAGAATCATTTTCTGTATGACTCCATCCGAGTCTCACGTCGTTGTCGAAAAAACTTTGGCCCACACTTTAAGGTTTGCAGGGATTCATCTCTGCACAGCTCAGGTCCAACCACAGCATATCAATCGAGTTGAGGTTTGGACTTTACTGTGCCTTGATTCTCTCCTTTTTCAGCCTTTTTCTGTTGTAGATTTGTTGCTGTGCTTGGGATTATTATCCTGCTGCATGGCCCAGTTTCACTATCAGAGAGATGTCCTCGCATTTGGCTCAAAGAATACATTCAGAAGAATACACAGGAATTCATGGTCGACTCAATGACTGCAATGTTCTCGGGTCCTGTAAATGCCAAACATCTCCAATTTGGTCGCATACAGAATGTCCACAGGACATTATTACAGAAGCCTTGTGGTTTGTTCAGATCCAGCTTGGTAACTGCTGTGCCGCCATGGTTGAAAACCTAACCTAAACCTAACATTTACATGCTAACCGAGGCCTGTGGAGTCTCTAATTGCAGTTTCTCTGACCACTGCACAATCTCACCTTAGGGGAAACTGTCCACCCCTGGGACGACGTACACACACCTGAATGTTCCATTATTCCAAAGAAACTTCCGCTTTTATACAGGCCCCCGTAGTTACAGATGGTCTGTTAATCAAGCATATCCGATTATCAGCTCCCAGGTGCTACTTACCCTCTTGTAGTTAGTCTAAGGAGCTTGGAAAGAAAAGCGTCTGGACTTCTTTGAGTTGCTTGAAGACGTTTCAGCTCTCATCCGAGAAGCTTCTTCAGTTCTCCAGCTTCTCGGATGAGAGCTGAAACGTCTTCAAGCAACTCAAAGAAGTCCAGATGCTTTTCTTTCCAAGCTCCTTAGACTACGATGATCTGGATGACTGAGAACCTTCACAGACCTCTTGTAGTTAGTTTTTCCCAGGACTACATAATCCTGTGCAAACTTCCTTCTTCGCAGGACTCTGCAGTGCTGTGAAAAAAATAAAGTTTTGCCAAAACCTTCTTTTTCACAGGAATGTATATTTTCTTTTCTATTTTTTATCGCTTCAAATCTATAGGGAGGTAAAACTTTCTGAATTCGTTTCTGACTTTCCTTGAGTACGACTGTCAGCATGCACTGGCAGGAGACAATGTCATGCATTTCTGTATCCTACGCTCTCTAATAATATGCAGGAATGACGGCTGTGAATGTTACTATTTTCAAACGCACTGCTTTTGCGCTAACACTTAGTCCAAATATGCACTGACTGATCTTCTCCATGAAGTTAGGTTTTTCAACTGAGTCCTGTTTGTGTAGAGGTGTCGGGTTTTAAGCAGAAAACAGGCTTACAGTTAAGTAATAAATACTTCTTCTCTATTTATATAGGTTCAATATATAAATATCTCTTATATATTGAATCTATTTAAGAGATATTTGAAAGCACAGGAGAATATATTTCTACTCTAAAAAACTCTGATGATATGAAGTATTTAAGACCGTTCCCTCCTGCGTCCCTTCCTCATTCTTACCTGACACTTTGTAAACTTTTTTTGACATACATCCAGCGCTCAGTATGCTGAGTATTAAAATTTCGCACACCTTTGCTCTCGAAAACAGACAGCTTCAAACGCATTTACACTCAGAACCCTCACAGACACACACTGGCGCAATTACACACTCCAACCTTTTGATGTGGTGAAACCAAGAGGCAGCTGTTAATTAAAAATTTGAAAGGATAATGCTGGTCTGAATGTATGTCTGGTACACTCACAAAACACAACTAATTAAAATTTGAAATGGATCCCAGCGCGTCTCTTTTCCTGTTGCCTCTTCCCGCGAAGAAAAGGAGATCGAAGTTAAAGCAGCAGCACGAGCTGAGACGTATTTCAAAGTCAATGAGTTTAAGTGGTGAGTTGCATCTCCCTTGCCTGCAGTGCAAGAGTTCACGGCGTGCTGATCAAGGCGAGGGTGGCCACAAAGGACTAGCAAAATAGGTGACTCCTCACATTTCCCTGTCATACCTCTTTTCGCTCACGCGGTTTACTGTTCTAAGCTTTCAAGAGCTTCGGCTGCCCAATTGTTTCGGCTTCACCGCCTCGAGGAGGGCTTTGACACATCCTATTCAAACAAAGCTTATCGCTTTAACATTTATCAATGGCCACTAAAAAGTCTGAAGCTAAGATTTGCTTGCGAACGTATAAGAGCATCTGAGTTCACAACTTTCTGCGGGTTCAAACCATCGCACACAGGCTTTTTAAATGCCACCTGTAATTGCTTCTTTAATGTTTTAAGGCGGTATTGTGTGCACTAATTGTGCGTTTAAACTTCCTGTCAGTATGTTTAGAACATTGAGAGGTGATAATAGCATTATTGATCAAAATGTGACCATTAAACCAAACATTGTTAAAGCTGAAACTATCCATCCAAGTAGTTTATAACATCTGTATGTTCGGAGAGAGGATTTTAACACTGAAATCATATAAAGCACGACTCTAGTTCACACTTATCATCCCCGTTCTCTCCTTCCAGCATCTCCTTTGTGTGGCAGCAGGTTTTCCACAGAATGGAAAGCTGACACTGCTACTCATATTTACAAATCCGATTCATTAAATCAATACTGAACACTGCGGGTGCAGCTAAGTGCCCCATTTACTGTAAACATCTCATTTCCTTTGGATGTGAGTGGTAGGAATTAGTGTTCTGAGGGCTTGGGCTTGTCGCTAGCTTAACAGCAAATCCACGGCACCTTATGCCTCGACCTGGTCAATAGACCATCCAGATGCGTCTGTGTTGGTCTAGCAGGTGTTTATTGAGAGCAGAGAGGAGGAGGCAGATATTGTAAGCGTGTGGATGATCGGGTCAAAGGATTTAAATGAGGTGGAGGCAGTTCTTGCTTCTTTCTCCATCTGTTTCCTACTTGTTTTCCTCTGTTTTCACCGGATCATTCCCCCTCCATAAGTGGTAACAACGTAATGGTCGAACATAAGCTCAAGTTCTTCAGTAATCATCTTGTGCTCCAACTTGCTTCAGTCATTTGTGGCATGGATCGGTCACATGTCTGAGATTTCCAGGCCCACTCACTTTGGAGCACCTTCTTCACAAGCAATTCACCTTCAACAATCCAACTTTGAGATTGCCACTCACCTAATTTATATTAGCCATACAGGGTAAACTCCACACGATTGAATTCAGGTTCTTTAAATTTGCAGCATCAGTGAAACATCACTAACTGTGTCTCACTGATGTGACACTTTTGTTCTCACTCGAGTCTAAGAACACTTATTGATTTTAAGGCAAATTGGTTGCTGACATTCATCTGAGTTTTTCAACTGAAGTTTTTTGGGGGAGACAATAATTTGACAGAACACCTGGGACAGAAACCAAAACATGTTAGGATTACACTAGGGCATGTTTAAAAGAAGCAGCAGGTCCATCAGTGCTGTGAGGGAGAAAAAGAAGCAAGATAATGTGTGCTTTAATCACATGACTCATGTAACACTGTAGCTACGTTTGCTACTGCCTCCCCAAAAACACATCTGTTGTGTTGTGTGAGTTTTTATTTATTTATTTATGTGTGTGTGTGTGTGTGTGTGTGTGTGTGTGTGTGTGTGTGTGTGTACTTTTGCAGGAGTTTTCTCTCTTTCTCTCAAGGCCGCCATAAATTTCAAACTTCCTGACAAAGATGCAAGGAGTATCACGTCTACTTTTTTATGTATCCTAAGATCTGTTGCCATGTTGACTTACAGGTAGCGCTAGCTCCAGGTGTTAGCTAGACATCGTCTCATCAAATATACGTCACTGAACTGGATCTTTCAACTCTTTGTGGTTTAGTGCCTTTTGGAGCCTTTTTAATGCATTTAGCTGACAAGTAATGCGGCTTGCTGTGTTACTAATTGTACTAAAAGCCCATCAAGTTTGTGCTACAGTGTTGGTAAATGTGTTTCGTTTGTGTGTTACTTAGCACTAATAAGTAGGTGTCAGTGTCTGTACTCTACACCCATTCTGCTTGCCATGGATGCTGCTAAGGTGTAATCATTAGCTGATCACTTAGGCCAGATACGGTCAATTCTGGCTCAGAAAGAAAGAAAGAAAGAAAGAAAGAAAGAAAGAAAGTTGGTGACAGCAAACTGCTAAACTTCAAATCAGTCCACGGACAAAGTAAATATGTCCAGCTGTTATATCCAGATTACGAAACTATCCCAAGGCAGGCAACTACTGCACACACAGTCAAGAGAGCCTTGCACAGCACTGATTTCATTTGCGATATGATAGCTGCACACATTACCGTGTCATTTTAAATGTTGTTGCTGCTTTATCAGTCTTGCTTCCAACTCTTTACATGCAGTGAAAATGCATCCTGTTGGGGCAAACATTCCTAATATATTATATCAGTACTTGGCAGATTTCCCAAAAAGGTAATCTATGCCTAATCTTGTGGCACCATGTCACAGAATAAAACAGAGTAGCAATTAAAAACAAGCTGAAGCTCCTTGAGCACCCACCTCTATAACACCAGGTCACACTCCCAGTAATTAATGGAGACCAATAACTCAATATTGCAGCCAAGGTGCAGGGGGCTGTATAGGAACTTCAGATTACAGGCTCATTGATTTCTCCGAGGACACTGAGGTCCGTCCACATGGTTCTGTGGGGTTGATGTTGTCATAGCTACAGCGCTGTTTGCAAAGTAGTTCTTAATTGCTTGATTAGTCTTTGAAAGGGCAGTAATAACTGCATGGTGTAGCATTATGAACACATGACTTGGCTGCCAAGAACACCAGCGATATTCAAAGTCAGGCGATATCAGTAGTAATCTCCAACTTGAGGCTGCTGGCAGGCTACCAATTTACTTGGCATGTATGTTTGTCAGGACTGTCTCATCATGCATGTACGAATGTGCAGTGAACCCGTTTTCTGCAGGAATGTGGAGTTACATAGTAACCAAAAAAAACTATGATGTGAGAAAAAGATAAAAAAAAAATCCTCCCCACAGTTTGTCCGGAGCTGCTGCGTGAACATATTAATATTAGAATAAATATTGTATTAACTCTAAGAGCCAGATTTCAAGTAATGAAAACGCTGCCTGTTATATCATCTGTTTCCAACCAGCGATACCGAATTAGCATGGCAGCCGTGTCAGTTGGTCAGCAAACTTTGATGTCTGTTTTTGAATGTTTTCTTTCCCTTTCCTCAAACACCTACCACCATGTTCATGCTCCATGAAATGTGTCATTTTTTTAACCCCCCAGCACAAAGGATATTTGTAAACTAAATCTTAATAGCCTAATACCTTTGAACTGAAATGCATGTGGTAAATTAAAGTCCCTGTGTGCAGCATCTGAAATTTTTAGACTTTGGTCCTAATTACATTGTTTTTTTTGTTTGTTTATGACTACTGGAAAGCATCAAAGTACAGCCATTTCACCGCCTACAACCAGCAATTTTGACCCGAGATCACTGATTATCACTTGAAACAGCATATACTACACTAATATTTGCTGCAATTGTCTAATTATTCTATCTATCTATATAAACAGCATTAGAACTAGGGGGGTAAAAAAGTTGCCAGAGAGGTCACATGACTAAAATGATTGTGTACAGCAAACTTGTAATCTTGTTGCCTTTCAAATGGTTACTTCAAAGATGGAGACCACGTCTGTGACCACTCGCTGTCTGTTGTCATCCTTAAAGCAACTTCAGTGCATCAAGACGGTGAAAAGCCAACGGAGTCAGTCAGCTACCAGTTTGTGACTAAATAGGGCATTTACACGCAATCTATTTGTGATAACGTTCAAATATCTGTGATAAAAAACGATAGAACATTCAAGAAATTCACCAATCCACTGCAAATGACTGCCGTCTGCATACACAGACGTTCACATTAACTACTTACATTCAGAGTTCAGCAAGAACCTCACAGATACTCAGAATCTCATCCACAAATAGTGACGTAGTCGCTACAAAATGGTGATTTAACTGCAATTGAACTGTATGAAAGTAAGGCACTTGGCAACCACGTAGGAATGAAACCAGAATACAGAAATCTGACTCATATAAATTGCAAAGTGTTAGCAGTTTGTCTGCATTTAGAAATTAGATGGCAAATCTTTGCTGTCTGTCTAGTCATTGCAGTCAGTCCAGGTCAGCCTGTAATTATTTGGCTACTGGTTACCTCCCACCGGATGAGTCGCTCACTCACCTTGTGATGGAAAGTGGCTGCCAAGAGGTTGATCTGGTCACACAGTGGTCACACGCTCAACGTCTGTGCGACCAGCCGATCGCTGCAACTACATGCAATCAATCGCTTAATGCAAAAAGAAAAATTCAATGCAATAACTATAATTTTTCAGTTTTCAGAAGGAAGTTATTGTCTGATTTTGTGTGACTCATAATCACAGTAAAATTTACCACCTGCTGGTACAAACATATTAGACATATTTGTATTAGACAAAAAAATATACATAGTAAACTGTGTTTAAAAAACTATGCATCCCTGGACACTGCTTTGTACTACAGATGTATATAGAATAGACTTGTAGTCAAGACCTCCTAAACTGAGACCAAGACCAGAGGGTATCGAGACCAAGACCAAGACAGACCGAGTCAAGACCAAGACAAAGTCGAGATGAGACCGAGACCGAGACAAAAAAGTCTTTAAACTGCAGCCAGATGCTGCTGCGTTTACAGGTGTCAGGCATATTTATATGTTTTTGCGATGCACTCCTCTTCACCGCTGTCGACTGTCTCACTCACTTACTGAGAGGACAGACGCATGCTCCACTTGACTGTCGCGTCTCTCACCCTCTCTGTTTTTCACATAATGATATTATCCCATATCCTCGCATGTGGTTGGCCACAGTATGGAGGGATTGGAGCATAGCTGAGCCACTGTGTGAGAGCTGAGCAGCGAAAGGAAATAAAGTGAGGAGCCGGCTCTCGCTCAATGGGAGTCGACTCTTGTGATTCACTACAAAGCACTCTTCTAAGCACGGCTCTTAGAGCTGATGCTTTTGCCCATGACACATTATCGAACGCTACGTTGTGTGTCAGGATACTGTTGACTCCAAATCTCCCGACCACTATGTCGATCTGAGACAGCAAGGCAAAGACAGCGAGACCGAGATAAGACCAAGACGAAAGTCCATCGAGACCAAGACAAGACCAAGACCACGTAAAAGTGTTCTCGAGACCCTTCTTGGTCTCGAGACATCCAACTCTAATATAGAAAACGAATTCTCAGCCTTACAAGAGTCAGTAATCATGGTCTAGACAGTATTTAATATAATGTGTGATGAGTTGACTGACTTCTTCCTGAAGGGACTTTTAAGGCCCTACTAACATCAAGTTAGTAGGGCCAACTGAACGCTTCAAGATTCAGATTCACCAAAACGAAAAGTATTCATATTTTTGTGTATTCTTGCAAACACAGATTCAGCTACATGCATATTTAAAATTGCAATAGGATAATTTTCTATTCACAGTGCAAATCTAAAATAGAACCAGATATACAAATGTTGCTGCTGAGTTTCTTTGAATAATAGTTCTTTGAATCAGTTCTTACTGAGAAATCTGTAGTACTTGTGCTCTTTTTTTAAATAACTTAAAAGTCTGGGCCCTGTGACCTTGACTTGGATCAGAAATTAAGCAGATGAATGGAAGTAGATGAATGAAAAGAAAACTCGAGTTAACGTAAAGCTGACACGTAAAGGCCATCGCAAGCATCACAAATGTCAGCTCTGCATAAGAAATTACATAAATGATCAAGTGAAATGTAATGAGACTCTTGACTGGTCCTGCATCAATCTCATTCCCTCTCCTTCCAGTAGAAAGACCAAATTAAAGGGACCAGTGTCAGTTCGTCGTGTAGAATTCAGATCCAAGGATTCGCAGCTTATCATGCAGATTCTACTGTAATAAAATAAAACTAGAGCGAGTCTAGACCCACCCAAATTCCATCCATGGTCGCCTGCTTCAATAAGTGACCTTTTCCTGTAACTCCTATACATTCCAGAAATCGAGAACAATGACAGCGAGTCGGTGGGGGAATAGAAGGCTCCATTCAACTGAATGAATGCATCCCCACTGAGCTTTTAGCTGTGGAGACACAGCAAACCTGAAGTGGCTATAGCCCTACTGTAAATCATGATGCCTCCCAGTGCTCTCTGCCTCTCTCCATTGTGTCGGCCCTTTTCGCTTTGCTACCCATGTGTCAGAACGGCTCACATCCCCGGCATGCAACATCTCTCCCCTGGCTGCTGCCTCTTCCTGTGAGCTTCACACAGCTGTCTGTTTCGCTTCCTCTAACACCCCGCATCACCTTCTCCCCTCTTTCTCACTTTGTCTTCAGCCATCAACCTCTCTCTCTCTCTTTTTCTCCTGCACCTTCCCCCCCCTCCACCTCGTAGTGATTTTCTGCCTGCTGAATATGCAGGGCAGAGTGACACGCTATTGTAATAATGTCTCACCACGCTACGCTGTCTGTGTCTAAAATGAGCTCAAAGAGCACGGGAGAGAGTCGGAGCTCAAACAAAAGAGAATAAAACCTGAAACCACGGCTTGTTTAATCACGGAGCCGATACAGATATGCCGTCCCTGTTTTCTTTTCGCCTCTAGATGCATTTCACACTCTTTCCTGCACAATAAAAACACAAATAAATATAAGCAAAGAACATATATAAGTATCTTTTTTAAAAAACTTGGATTGTTTGAAACAATAATGGAATGCCAGCCTAGTCCGAAAATGCTGCAAACAATGAAAATATAGCTACCGTCTTTGTTCAAATTATTATCCAGAACACAATCTGTTCCTGTTCTCCAAGTTTCTCTCTGTGTGCATTGCTCTCCCCGGAGATGACAACATGTTCCACACTGTCCTCTTTTGGAGGATTAGAAAACTGCATGCTCTGAGCTTAACATGAAAGCCCACAGTGCTGAAAGGAGGAGAAAAAACAAAGCATAGATGGACAGAATGATAGAATGAGAAACAGACATTTCTTGCTCTGTTTAGATTCCCAAGAATGTGTGTGCGTGTGGGTGTGTGCATGTGCAGATAAACTCCGTTGCAATGTCAGCATGTTTATTTGACTTTGACTATCAACATCAAATACATTTTTCAGAAAGCACTTTTCTCTCTTGCACGCACACACACGTGCACACACACACATACATGCAAGCTCAGGATATAAAAAGAATTGTTTGTGTACAGTCAGCAGTAAACAGATGGGTTTTTGTAGCCCGGATTTCAACACTGTGACTGTCTCTGGTTCTGTAACTGTAACAGACTGTTCTGCAATATTGATTCTCAGAATAAACCCTGCTGTCTCCTTCTCATCCGCTGTATGTGAACGTACGTTTGCGGCGAGCTCGCCGTGATATTACGACCTCAGGATTTGCGCTGTCCGGCGTGGAAGCTGCAAATGATAATCGGCGTCAGCAGCGATCGCAGCAAAGGTTTCTGCTATCAGGGCGAAGTCTTTACCTTGCATCAAAGCTGCTAGCACACTGCTTCGGCAGCATGATAAATGGCTCTGCTGGGAATAAAAAAAAGTCTCATCTAAGTAACTATTTTACCTGAAATGAAACGGCAGTGTATCGCTTCACAATCCACTATGTGCCATAGTATCAATCTCCATGTGCTGACTGTGTTAGAAAGATGTTTGTTACATAAAGGGCAGCGGTGTAAAGTAAATGCATTTAGTCAAAGTCTTCATTGGCTGATTATTTTATGTACAAAGCTGTGCAGAACTATTTAAAGCTTCAAAATGGAATGAACTATGAATGCTAAAATGCCAAACAATTTCAGCTGAAAATGTTATCAGACAAGCAATTACGAGCATCTGCCAAATCTAGGAACCCATCAGCTATCCTCTGATAGTCTCGACCAGGGGCACGGCAGTAAATATTTCAGAGCTTCCAGTATGGCAAGGAAATATCAGGGCCAAGACTTTCTGAAAAAGCCAAATCTTTAAGAAAAACTGTCCTCAGATGCCTGATTTCCGACTGCATTGCACCTTATCTGTTCTTTCTTTACATACATGTGATCAAAGCATGCTCAGACATAACTAATCAAAACCATAAAACAAATGTCTCAGAAAGCTTCTCGTATCAAAATAATAGATTCTGTGTAATAATATGCAGATAAAGAATCATTTTTAAGCAAAAATGACCATTTATGATGTCAGCTTCTCAAATATCACTAATGCCTGCGTTTCCACACTTTAAATTAACATATAATAAAATAATATGACTTTGGATTGCGCAAAATAAAACGGGACTTAATTATCTTTTCTTGTGTTTTATTTTGAAAATAATCAGCTGGTTAATGAATGTTTGGCCCCATATACAATAATTAATCAAAATGCTTCAGCAAACTGCTGCTTAAATATTAATGCAAGAAAATAATCATTTGATGGTAATTGAGAAATATTTCTTCACTGAACACATTAATTTTCCTAATAAAACAATCCATTGCAGCCAGAGCTGTCTGAACTGCAATCTCTCATAGTCCACAACGCTGACAGCCGGTGGTGGGGTTGTGTTAGAGATGAGAGCAAATGCTATGTTTCCATAAATGTTATGTTGTGGTTTGGTGTTTGGTGTCTGGAGGACAGGATTTCTGACATTTTCTGGGAAAACAGAAATAACTTGTGCTGTAATGAACGTTGTAAAGTGGCACCAGGATCAATAGATTGTGATAGAGGGTGGAATAAAGTGACTGCGATGTACTAGCTTGTGGTGTTTTTTTTATTTAAGCCCACCGCTGGCTGGGAACATTCTTAGATCTGAAACCTAATTAATATTATAATCATATAATTTCGCATGGTGAATCTGAGGCAAGTAATCAGCATCGAAAACATCTGTTGTGCAAAAGCTGTACCTACAGTAAAAGTGAACCGCTAAGCCAAAATAAACAAACCCATGTGCAGTCATTACATTGCCCAGCATGCTCTATGTCCATGTGCCCCTGGCTGGTAATAACCTTTAGCTAATCACTATTTCTAGAGCATCTTAATATCAGTTCATGAAGCAATGCAGCGCTAATTAGGGAAAGAGAGCAAGATGATATCCAATTAGGGGCCTGTCTCTCGTCTCTAAACAAGTGAGCCGACCCAATTCATCTTCACCTTGCTTGCCCCACAGCTACATGTTTGGAGGGTGAGTTTCATTGAAGGGATAGGCCGCATTCCCTGATGGCTAACGCCATTAGCCAGGCAAAAAACATGTCAGCCAAAAGTCATGGCAATGATGAGGACATTACCTGTGCGGTGGGGGATCTGCAGGCATATTCGCCAGCAATGAGTACAGACCTTTCCTTTGATAGTGGGAAATGTGTACAAAGTCACTTGCTTGGCAAAGCCAATGAGCTTGCAGCTAAAAGCTTGCACTTTCCAAAAAGGCAGTTCGGAGAGGGAATTTGAGGCCGAACTGAAAGCATTTATTAAGCTGCACTAGCAGCACTGTCAGTTTAAAGCGCTTGCCATTGCATCCATTTTGCTGTGTTTTCTCAGTAACTTACTGTTAACACCCACTTAATTGTTTAAAGTTATAAATTGACGCCTTATAAACCAGCTGAATCAAGGCGAAGGTGCTTGTGGTTAAAGAAGATACGCGGGAAAAGTCACATTGCACGCCACACTGTATCTGTGTCTGCACGATGACCTCAAGGGGCAGAAAGAAAAATATTCATCAGGTTCCTCTGAAATACCTGCAGGTTACGCAAGAATGGCTTGCCCTGTTGGTCATTTCCTTTTTTAGTAGAGACTGGTGGGCGCAAAACAGTCCCTTTACAGACTAGAATCAGATTAATGTCATGAGGCTAGCTGCCATGAATGGGAGTCATGTCAGTGGGTGTCGGCGAGCGGACCGCCTGTCACCACCCCGTGTCATTTCAGCCTGATGGCCTCCTCCCCATAGACATCACAGAGTAGCCGATGTAATCTGCAGTCATTCAGCAGTGACCTGCAGAAATGGAAACCAGCGCTGGCGGTGAGAGGGAGAAAGAAAGTGAATGATCTGGTCAGCCAATGTATTTATCTACCTGGCGCTCTGAACTCTGTCGAACCGGTAGGAAACCATCTTTTTAGACCGAAGCTTAATTTAGGCAACATCGGCAGCAGCACAGTAGTGACGTAAGATTGACGGGCGCTTGGCTAATTGGCTAAAATGATGCATTAAGACATATGCGTGCCTAACTGCTTGAACTGCTGTAGTATTCTCTTAAATTGCAGCATAAACACTTGAAGTTGTTGTAAATAGACAAACTGGCTTAGTCTGCTCCTGATCTGACTGATAATGAACTAATTTGAATATATTTCTACCCTAGTAATTACAATCTAATCGAAATTGATGGATCATTTGGGTCCAACCTGCATGAAAGATTCATTATTACAAGCCCCAACACATGGTCGGAGCATTTTCCACATCAAACACTGGCGTTTAGAACTAGGAATAGACTAATGAGGTGGACACACTATACCAATGAAGGCAGCTACTGCATGTGTGCTTTGTGCATACAGCATGCATTAAAATTAATCACCTTCAGCGCCTTATTTATCAGCCTGTGGCTTCCAAATAGCCGGCACGTTGCATTGCATTTTATGGACATAAAAATCACAAGTCAAGGACACGTGAACAAAAATCTGTGATGTATATTTATGTGTAAACTTAAAACAGACTATACATCAAATGATTTCTAAACCTCAGTGGTCTCCCTTCTGTGCTCTTCCAAACAGCATATGGTGGGGAGACAAAAAAATCCCCATGTCACATCTATTGACATATTAATGTATTCAACTGCATTTTATTATTAGAACAAACATTAACATAATTCTCCACTTGGCGGCTGTCCAGACATCTCCAGTATCTAGACTGATGGCAGCTTGGCTTGGCTTTGTCCAAGTCCCTGACCTGCATTCGCAATGGCCTCCTGAAAAGAGGGTTTGGGGCCTCTGTGAGACAGAGGGGATTAGCCATGCAAGCACTTCCTCCATTTTGGAGATTTTGTTATTGAGTTGCACTTTGCCAATGCTAATTGCCTGGGCCCACGCAGGGTCAGAGAGGGCCCTGAGATGGATCTCTCTACTTCATCTGGACATTATATTACCTCCGGCCATGATTTGCGTCAGCAGGCTTGAGTTTAAATCCCCTTAATCACATTCAGGCACCCTGGCAGAATCAATAAAGACACAACAGTCAGGGCCACTCTTTGTCCAGCATTCCATTTAGGAGAAAGCAGCCTCATTTAACCACGCTAGAAAAAGCTAAATGCTAAGTATGACACGCAAAGCTGCTAGGATCGCAAAGAGACTTCTGACAAACTTTTTTTTTTTTCTGGTTTCCTAAAAATCTCCTGAATGTGTGGGGATGCAATTAACAGTTAAAAATGAAACACCTTCAGTTTATCTCTAACAGCAAAAGGTTTTTTTCCTTTTGTTTATAATGCACAGAAACATTAATATGTCATGTATGCCTTGATTTTATGTATTTATTTATTTACTTACGTAGTTAGCGCCTCCTCAGAAGAACTTACTTCCAGATGTTTCTTTGGGTTGGAGGATTTTGACGCTGAGAGCAGCTCGGTTGCTGGCAAACTGAGTTTGCATTGCACGGTCAGATTCCGCCCATTCCTTTCTTCTTTAAATGTGAAGTGGTGTCGGAATTTCCAAGTAAGAAATGCATTCCTGCCCGTGCACTGCTGGCTCTGTTGTGCTGGCACCAGGTCCATTGTGTAACTGACACCACCAACGTTAACAGGACGCTGACATTAGAGCCTCTTATTGCGTGTTTTGTTTGGGTTTCCAGCAATGAGTGGAATTACCAAAATAAGAGAGGGGATAGCCTAACATATGAAACAGGAAAAGACCGCTGTGTAATCCATTTATTTCAACAAAGTAACTGTATTCTGAATACCACCTATTTAAGCTGTAACTGTAACAGAATACAGTTACTCATATTTTGTATTTTAAATACGTAACGCTGGTATATGTATTTCATTGCTCCCCAACACTGACTATGCATACATTATACATAGACTACACACTATACAAAACAGTCACTAAACCAACAACAAATGTAGATTAAAAAACATCAAATTAAGCAAAGTAAATAAGACTGTGTTTGGATAAGAAGCTTTTCTTGCTCAACTAGTCCTGAAAGCAGGTGAATATAATCTGGCTTTAAAGAGTGTTTTAAAATGATTGATTGATTTGGCAGGTCTTACTGTATGAGAAAAGGCTCTACTGCCTCTGCTTTTAAAGTTGGATTTAGGAATATTCAAGAGCAACTGGCTCGTAGACCTCAGTGCTCCGGTAGGAGTGTAGGATTTCAAAGGTTCTGTTAAGTAAGGTGGCACCAAATCCCTGAGATTTTTAAAAAAGCAACAAAAACTATCTAATATAATAAGTATAAATCCATTACAGTAAGTGAGGTGGCAGGGCTACCAGGAAGTAGGTGCAACCTTTGCAAAGTGCTCACATACAGGGGCAATTTTGTTCTAGTACTCAGCCCAAGATCAGTAATCAGAAGTGTCGAGTCAGGCCCGAGTTTTTGGTGGAAAAAATGGATGGATGTACACGGTAAGAAGGAATGAAAAACAACTAAAAAAAAAGATGCAACTGCTTTCAACCAAACGGTACAGAAGAAATCAATACGGCATAGCATTAAACATTTGCACTAAATGAAAAAGTGTAGGCAGAAACTGCAGCTTATTTGGATCAAAAGTCATAACTGACAAAGGTTTTAGGTCATGATCTGCAATATACTGCGAATCTAAGCTTTTAAGCATGGACAAGACATTCTTTAAGTGCTTCAAATTAAATAAAAACACACACTAACACACTATGAAATAAAAACTTAAATATGCACTCAGTGTCCACTGCCTGACTATTATTTGAACACTGTACAATCAGATGCCCTTCTTCACCCTTCAAACTTTAAATACATGAGGGCAGTTTATAAAATATATGACTTGTTACATAACTGTGGGCATATATCACATTAGTATACTGAACTGATTCTGTCAGCTGAGTCAGAAAGTGTGCAAGTGACAGAGACATTAGTTTGATCTTAGCAACAAACGCTTCAGTACCTGACGTAGTCATCAGCCCACATTTGACCCTATTATGGCTTCTACATATCTTTGTGTAGTGCTGATCTTTCATGCAAAACCTGAGCTAAGTCAGAGTGACTGGCGCGATACTGCTGACCTGCTGCCATGGGAGTTCGTTAGTCGGTTGACCGAGGCTCAAGAGATCGATTGGAACACCTCGTGGTGAGAAATGACACTGACTTGGATGGAGGTTTGAAGGCTCCGATCACCAGTCAGGACGACAAAGAAGAAATGTGTTGCTAATGTTCAGATTTTAGTTTTACCTGAACTTGCATGTGAAAATGTCCACTCATCCGTCCATTTTTCTTAAATGCCAATCGAATTCAGGGTCGCAAGGGAGCTTGGGTCTATCCCAGCTGTTATAGTGCAAAAAGGTGTGAAAATGCGCAGCTACAAATCCAATAGCCTGAGGTTCAGATTGGAGCCTCCTTGAAACCCCCGCTGTCCCCTAGAGGAACTCTGAAGAAGTTATCACCCAGATGCAGAAAAGGTGTAAGGAGAAAAAAAGGAGACAACAAAGCCCCGAAGTCATGTTTACTCAGGCAGGTGCCATCGCCCACCGCTGCCGCCTCGCTGCCCACTGCCACCTCAGTGTCAATCTTTCGCCTAGGCTGCAGCACTGGAGCATGTGGATTTTGAAGGCGTCAACTTAAGAGAGCTCTGCTGTGGCCGTTTGCCAAACAAGTGGGTGAGAGTCTTATGTGAGGAACGAAAGCGCGGCCTTGCGTCATAATCCTGCTTTTATGAAAAAAAGTAATGTATTGTGGGGGTAATGATCGCCAGTTGACCCGGTGTCCTTTTATACCTGCTCTTTCTCTCCACATGGACAACAGCAGCTGTTCGGTCACTTTCATATCTGTTGTTGCTGGATTCGAGATTTTAAGACGAGACATCAAACTGTGTTTAGAGAGAACACAGAGTTATTTACATAACCGTTTCTTTGAGTAGCTTCAGTGAGTGTCTCACTAGGTCAACCTCCTTGCTCATTTGTAGTGAGGAAGCGGTGAGCATCTTGAGTAGCTGTAAGCATGGAAGCAGCCCCTCTGCCCTCCATGATGAGCCGAGGTCCAGCCAGTTCTCTCTAGTGGAGAGTAGGAGCTACTGATGAGGTTACAGCAAAGGTGTTTACAAAGTAGAGTTTTCAGTTTATTTTTCTGAAATTTGGCACTCAACTTTCTGAAGGTCACTTTTTGAATTTTATAAGTAAGGCAGTAACTTAATCCAGATCATAGACTATATCCCAAATCCCTTTTTGATATCTAGCTAGTTTAAATGCTAGCTTAATTGTAAATTAAGAGCTTACCCATCCATCCATCTTTTTCTCTTTGTCCTGGTTGTCATGGTGGGGTTGGAGCCTATCCCAGCTGTCACAGAGCGAGAATCAGGGTACACCCTGGAAATATCACCAGTGTGTCAACACACTGAAACAGACAACCATTTCTTTGGATTGTGGGAGATGCTGGAAAAAAACTGAAGAGAAACCACGCAGACACGAGACGAAGACACAAACTCCAATTCAAAAGTCATGAAGTTAAAATGATGCACTGAAACACACACGTGCTGCTTATAGTCTCCTCATGTTTTGTCACTTTGAGTGACACACTCAATTAATCCCTATTACTTAACATGTGTTTTGCATCTGAGTGGAATCATAATTTCCGTGGTAGTACTCGTATGTGCAGTGTCTGTTCATGCGAGAAGAGATCTCGTGCTCCCATGTGAGCTACGAGCGGGTGATGTCTGTTCCAGAGTCAGTATTTTCTTGTATTGATTCACAGTCGCGTCCCTGTGGTTCACCAGTGTGGCCAACCAAGGACTGGAGCACATGGCGTTTTAATCTGTCAAGATGTCACCAGCTCTGGACCAGAGGGAAAGAGAAAGAGAGGGTGGGGGGAAGGTTTGGATGGAGAAAAAGAGCGATGACACCCACACGCACGCACACATGCACCTGTGCAAAAACACGCATAGAGCATGTCTGTCAGTCAATCAGTCAATGTCCACTTGAGAGACTCAACTTCTGCCCTTTATATCCCCAAAGACATCTCAACACAGCTCACTGAGTCCACTGGCAGTGCTCCACGTCACACTCGTACAGTACAACTGGGAGTTTGTGGCCTTAGGAGGGCGGCTGGTGAGGATGACCTGCTTTATAAGTCGTCGAGATCAACTAAAGTGTCACTTTGATATCTTTCATTCAGATTAGCAAGTGCGGTGTTACTGTACACGTGTATTATACTGCCTTCTTTTTATTTCATGGCGAGTGCATTCTGCATGTACTGTAACTTTAAAATTAAACTTGCATATTTCTGTTTATCAGTGTTGATGTTGCCAGCTGGGGTTTTTGTGGTAACAGCTGATTCTCAAGACAAGCTGCCATGGTGTTTCAGAGTAAGTCTGTGAACTGCTTTCATAGGCAAACATGTTAAACGGTAAGATGTTGAATTACAACATAGCTTTTTAGGCTGTGAGTCAAACCTTTCTGTGTACAGTGCATCTGTGTACACAGCACATAATATTTTCTCCTAGGAATACTAGGTAATCCACAGAGATGGCTCTGTTACTTCAAATGGATTAAGATGAGGTAGGCGGCTGTTAGCAAAAACAACTTTTTACGCCAAGTGACAACACATCATTCTGTGGATATTAGTATTAAAGCAGGATGATGAATAGAGATGTATTGATTAGATCAGAAAATGTGTAACCATGAAAAAGCATAACATCAATATAATTGTATAAAAATCCATAACTGTTATGGTTTTCACTCTCAAGAGATTCACTGTCAGATACAAGTAGAAGACTTAACAGTCTTCAACTACGTACAGCATTTTTGAATATAACAAGTTTTTAGATATGCAGTCTTCTTTTGTGGGTGGCACTGTGGTTTGAACTTACGTCAAACACTTAATCGATGACCTTTTTCTTTCTGATGAAAACAAGACGATAACTAAATAAAAACCACTGCAGGAGACAAAAACTGTTATGAAATGTATTCACACTTTTGTCAAGGAATAAAAAAAAAAATTGATGAAAATGTTCTGGAGAAACCTAAACTAATTCAAGTGTTAAGAAAGGCGGGGCAAGTTTGGAAATGATCCAATGAGAAGGAATTTCCTTGTGCAGTTAGTTTAGACCTGCACATTTTGGATGGATGGAGTTTTTTAGGGTTTGTCTCGAGCTCTCAATTAACACAGGCGAGTTTATCCACAGTGTTTAACTCTGGTGAGTTCTTCCCTGAGGCTCCACAGGCTTAATCACAGGTTAGTTTCTCCAACAGGGTAAAAGTGGGACAGGCAGATTTTTTTCCTGGATGGGCAGGTTGACAAACTGGAGAGAGATCTGCGATGGAGGAGGGCAAGCAGGGTAAGTGTAGCTAGTAAGGTTTGGAGGAAAAGAGTTCCTAATCAAAGGCCTGAATGACTCTGCTGCACAGTGATCTCCTGATGAGGGACAAGGAGAGCTGAGGTTATAAGACATAGGTGATCAAGAACACAACAACCTACTGATGATAATAAAGAGAAATGGCCTAGGAAGCCACACCCACTCCTGGGAGGAAGTACACAAAGTTTATTTTACACATGTGCCCGCACAATGAAGGGTAAACAGAATACTTCAACTTAGAAGCTGTTGCTTTAAAGGCAAAATATGTTCATACATACACTTAACATGAGAATAACTGATTACCATCCTTGTGCTTTTAGCACCCAGAGCAGTTGCATAGCTCAGTTTTGAACAGCATACTCAAAAACATGCTAATTAGAATTTATTCTTCCAGTTTGTTAGTGGCTTTAGTTGCATAGAAAGGCGTACGTACCTATAGAATGTGCTACCCACATCCTATAGGTAAGGCAATAAATGGTTTATGTTCAAGTATGCTGCCTCATTATGACAAAAAAACTCAACTTTAAATTGTTGTGCACACCAACTTTTGCCAGTGTGTTTGTTTTGCACGTTATTCTAAATTAGGAAGAACTATTCGATTCTAATTAGAAGTCAGACTCGTGTTTCCTCAGGTAAAAGTGGCAGAGAAACAGTTACCTCATCGCCCTCCATGCGGTTCCTGTGAAAGCATAAAGCTGCTGCCTGCCTGGCCCCATGCAGTGATAAATGCATTATTTTTGAGAAGCAGTCAGCTTAATGTCTAGCAAGACATTAAATATGAAGCAAATATTGACAGTCTGGGAATAATTATTTTGGGTGTGGTTAGGAAGTGGTGTCTAAAGGAAAGCCGGATTTTTGTGACAGGAGTGCCTGTGTGTGTCTGTGCGTGGATGTATATGTGTGCATGCGCAGGTGTGTCTGTGTCTGCTTTGTTGGAGGTTCATCTATAATGTACAAAGACGATTAAGTCTGAGCAGAGGCTGGGGCAGACAGACAGTTGAGTGGTGAGGTGCAGATAAGAATGAATGCAAATATACACCGAGAGTGACAGATTAACCTTGGACAAGGTCGTGCATTAATGCTGTGCACAGGCAGGGAGCACTTCGGCGTCCGCTGAGGTAAAACGCACACACGCATGCACTCGTGCACTTCTACAGCTCTGTTTGAAAAACAAATCTGTGATGATATGCACACAAATACACACAGGTGGGCATTTAAGCACAAATGATTGATTATCAATCAGTGGTGTTTTTCAGTGTTGAAAGTAGATTGCACTTTTTGTGTTGTTTTTTTGGAGGGGGGTTGTATTTAAAGTTGCATAAAGCATAAAAGCTGAGAGCAGATGAGGATAAGAGTGCACCAATCCTCCAATCCACACTGTACATGTCTGCAAGTAACAGCTATCCTACCTGTGGTCTCACCATGTGTTAGGTTTCCTGTTTGTAGGTGCAAACACATTCTTTAAGGCAGGTGTCAAGAGTGGCACCGACTGCCAGTTCCATTACAAACATTTTTAAAGGTATATTGTGGGATTTTTATTAATTCCCAATGATTGTTCATCATAAATCGAGTTTTAGTCCTTAAATCAATCATTAAATGTAATGCTTTTTAAAGTTACTGAACTTCCTGTGGTGGATTTTAAAGGATCTGCATGCTACTAAAAGCATTCGGCTAGCAAAATGCAGGATACACATGATTGTGCAGCTGCCATAGCAAAGAAGTGATTGTTCTCCTGTTTTTTTGTTTTTCTCCACAGCAGCGACTAAAAAGAAGGAACAGAGTGCGTTTAGCTGTGGCTACAGACCTTGCAGGAGAATCTTGTGGATTTAACCTGGCACTGTTAACGTAGCAAAAACACAACACTTAGCGCACAGCATGTCTGTAGGTTCAGCTCCCAGTTGTTTTTGTACAGAAACACAAATGAAAAGAGAAACGATTCTGGGGTGAAATGGCTATTCTGTTAGGAATCCTTGTTAACCATTTACCGAAACAGTGATTAATCATTCGACCTTTCTAATTATGCAATTAGCAAGTATATCTGGATGGATATCAGCTGAATTGATTGTTCTTTTTATTCTTCTTTTTTTATTGTTCAGCTCGTTCTGTTTTGTTATGTGTGTGTATATATATATATATATATATATATATATATACATAACACTTTACATAAAAAGCAGGCTAATGAAAAACCTGCGATACAGCGCTTAAATTAGCTAACTCAGAATCAGCTGGTCTGACCTGCTACAAAAGTCAGACCAGCTGTTCCGGTTAACTACTTCCCAGCTAATGTGAGAACAACGCAAGAGATTGATATTTTTAATAACACATATTCATAACAATTGACTAAGGACTGCGGTCTCTAATAATTTGTATTATTAGCTCCAAATTTTATGCCGTTGTGGTTCTTTATAATTAAGTTTACTGATGCGCTGTAATCACTTTCATTTGCTTAGCATTGTTATGCAACAACAATTATCTTTTTTGTATTATCCAATGAGTTTCTGTTGTGTTTACTTTTTGTTCCATAATTGCGTAATTTTACATTTGTTAATGGCTTTACACCATTTTAAATTTCATTGCATTCGCATCATGTAAGGTGCTTAAATAAACTTTAATTAAGCTTCTTGCATCATACGCCGCATTTAATTTAATTTCCATTGCAATCATTAACTTAAAATTAAAAAGTCAGTTTGCTTGGGTACACTGTGATTTTATTCATCTCCAGTAACTGTTTGTTTGTTTTGCTAAATTCACCAAAATATATATGAAAGGTTTGGAATTTGCAAAATAATGAACTGCAAGATTGCAAGAAGTATATGTAAGGCGAAGGACAAGCAATATCACAAAAGCACAGTCATGAACTACTACATGGAAGCACACTGTAACACATAAGCACGCAGTTCATCAATTAGTACGCAGGAAAAATCCAGAAAAACGTAAAGTTGAGCAAGATATTTTCATATTTATAAAAAGAAAACCCACTATATATACTGTCATGCAGGGAGGTGATATTTAACATACAGTGATACAGGTAATATTTACATACAGTGTTTGCGACCTTCCTAATTTCCTATTTTTTTTGTATGTTTGTCACACTTAAATGCTTCAGATCATCAAACTTAAATAATAGACAAAGATAACACAAATAAACACAACATGCAGATTCTAAATGAAAGTGTATATTATTAAGGGGGTAAAAAAAAAAGTACAATCATCACTCTCATTTTAGACCAGCATGCTTTTGAGGGACACACTATTAAATCAAGTTCTAGAACTATATGATATATCCCTTCTTGCACTCTGCTATTACCTCCTGCATTGCGTTCTTGGAAGATGACAGCAAAGAGCCAGCAAAACCGCACTGTAAATGAATAATAACAGCTCTCCGTGTCTGTCTCTTCATCTCTCTTGGTTGACGTCACCTGCAGGGAGACCGTATCCAGGAGCAGGTAAAAATAGTGCGGCTGAGGTAGGAGACATCAGGTTGTGATGTGCTGAGCAGATGGAGAGAGGAAACGGTGAATACCAATAAAGTAGATGGATTTAACCTGGGTGGCTCTTACTGTACAGTATTTTTCATATTGCTATGCACTGAGTTCTTTTAAGGCCCCCGGATATGAAAACCTAGGCCGGTATGTAAAAATGAGGAGTGAAGCGATGAAGCTGTTGGCTTCTGTTGGGTGACTTAATCTTGCACTGAGTGTTAAGGTGTTATTATTTATCACAGCAGGTGATAATGTTCCATCAGTGATTGATAGCAACATCAGGATGAAAGCCAGCAAACTGCGTGTGTCGTGTCGAATGGTGTTGGTGATGGTATCAAAGTCAAAATCTGTCCTGTAAAGATACAACAATTAAGTACTGAGGTAGGATCTGTGCTTCTTAAACTGCAGCGGAACATTAATCTGTATTTTAGAGTTGGTGCAAATAACACATGATGTATTTCACCTTATGGAAATGTTAAAAAAAAGAATAATGCTCTTTCTTGGCATTAACAATAAAGGTTTATGATAGGATAGTTGAGTCAGTTTCTTTAACAAATGCTCTTAATCTGAGAATTGGTGCCGTCTGACTAAATATGTGTTGAGACCAACTTCAGTCTTCCCATGAATTTAAATTGTCAAACATGGTGATATAATTTAATCAATTAGTTCCAGACTGAAACTACTGACAGCATTGTCACGAAATGTTGTACATTCAGCACCCCCAGGGGATGAAACCCAAACAACTTGCAGACTTTTTGTGCTCCCTGATCCCCCTCCTAATTACCCAGTCACCCAACTTTTGCGAAATATCACACAGCCATGGGAACACAATAGATGACCTTTTTGCCCATACATTCGGATGATGTCATCCTGCACTTCCATAATTGGTAACACTTCAAAAACTGGTCTGATTCACCATCTGAGCTTGTTTCCTGAGAGTGAGGAAATGCGGTTCATTCGCTGAGCTCGCCGCATAGACCCTTAGAACCAATTAGAGAACATTTCTCTGTGAACATTTCTCAGATCACTCCAGTCCTATTTGCCTTGAAAAGACACCGCCCTAATAGGCAGTAATGAAGGAAAACAGAGTTTTCCACTGATTCACCGTGTAGCTTATAGATTTTTATTACTGCTGAGAAGAAGCTCACTGTACGTGAAGTTAATAATGCAATCCAGCACAAATGGAGATGATCAATAGAACAGAATAAGGATGGGCGTGCTCACGAAACAAGAGCATCTAAACACAGAGACTAAAAGAGTTACATGTTGACTTGCTTGCACAGAGCAATAATCCAGGCAGGAAGACATGATAACTGACATGACAGAGAGCGAAAGCTTTTGGAGAAAAGTTTCTAATGGCTGAACAAGATGGAAGGATTCATATAACTGACTAGGAAAATGAAGGCCAGGGATGGTGGAGGGTGGGTGTGAGGTTGGCGGGCTCTCCGTCTGTTTTATTGCCTGTTCTTCACTTATGATCTACCTCAGACTCGGTGAGTGTATAGCTAGTCAAGTGTCAGGTTTAAAGATATGTGGATAAGAGTAGCTCTATTTACTCTTACTCTTCCCCCCCCTTGCCTTCTGTCTTTCTCTATCTCCTGTGTGAATGTGGGTGGAACCTACCTGCCCTATGAAGTCCTCCCAGAGGCATGCCCTACCAGCTGGCTGAAATTCCGGTGGATGCACCTGCTTCCCACCTTCACCCACCTGTGCATAAAGGACTGGCTGAACATTCATTGCCAGATTGTTACAGCTTTCTCAGTGGTTCCCAGTTTGCCTGCTTGTTTTCCTGCCAGAAGCGCTGCCCTCTGTTATTTGAAGAGTCCCCGGACCCATGCTCCCTTCTTGGAAAATCAAAATCACATGCCTGCCTGCTTTTCACTGTTCACCTAAAGGATAACAGATCCTAAGGATACCTAACAGATATTCTTTATAATGTCAGAATTTACCTGTCCTGTTGCTTTGCCACACCGCTGCTGTTAAAAAGCCAGGTTCACAAAGTCTTAGCTCAAATTTTGGGTCTCTAAATGTGAATCATGTCATCCAGTCTCACTATACATAAAGATGTGTTTGTATCAATATAAACCTTGGAAAAAATAAATTGTTGGAGAGATTGTAGCTCTCATCTGGTGTGGGAAGGACATTAATCTGTGGAACAGTTGGGTTTCTATGCTCAAACTTCTGCCCCACAACCCAAACCCATATAAGTGGATGGATGGATGGATGGATGACCATGATTCTTATTTAAACTAATGAGTAATAACAAAGAGTTTCTGAGGTTGTGCACACAGGGACAAAATAGCCTCAGACTTTATTTTGTTGGCTCACCTTTAGTTTTGTCACTCTACTTACTCTGATGCCTCCATCACTCGGGACCAAGCTAAACCTGGACTCATCAGAGCACATGACCAGAGTCCAATTATTATGTTCACTAGCAAATTGAAGCTTTTTTCCAATTACCCTCACTGATGAGTGGTTTTCTTCAGGCTACACAGTTGTATGATGTACACAGACACAACGTATTGGACAGTTTTTAACTCATTTAATTTTTTGTCTCCTTAGTTGCTTTCATTTTCAGTGCATAACAGCATAACTTGACCCTTCAAGATATGCTGTTGAGCCTTGAAGTAACATATTTTCCATGACCACCGGGCATGTCTTCTGATATGGTTATTTATTTAGTTAACTTACAAAAATATAATTATTGAATTCATATCTATTAATTTTACACCATTGTCAATGGTAACGACCCAGCAATAGTGCATAAAAATGAGGAATTTTTAAATGAGGAATTTTTTTTATTATTATCTTTTGACAAAACATGTTTCAAGACCTGCATGTAGCAGAATGGGCAGTTATGTAGCTATGCAGCACACTGCAGCCGAAGCAGGTGGATAATTGGTGAGCTGAGCGCTCTGGTGTATTTTGGTCAAACTGTCAGGAACAAAAGCAGGAATCCACAGCGATAAAACAGGCAGAATCAGCACCACGGACAGCTGCAGACTGAACTTTGTAATGTTGGGTGGAATCAGCACCACGGGCAGAGGCATGAATAATTATCCGGCTTGAACTGATGTTTATGAGGCCTGAGGGAAAAAGGAAAAAAATAAGAAGTTTGAAAGTAAAAATTGAAGCTAGTCCTTAAACAAGCAAATAAATCTGCAAATTTAGACAACAAAAAAGATGTTATTGTACTTTTTATACTATTCCGCACCTCTGGACATTTTTTAAAACGAACAACACTGACATGACATTTAAGATGCCAAAATAACATAGCTGAGCATAAAATTTAATACTATTAGACATAAAGAACCATTTAATGAGAATTCTTTTTTAAGCTCAAAGCAACGCATTAGGTTGGCAAGTGACCTTCTTCGCTTTGATAATGAGCTGAAGCATCAAAAGTTCCAAAATACGCAGTTTAGATGGTTTCCACATTCACCTAACAAGCAGAATATCCCTGGTTTGATCCCGGGAGGAGACACAAATCCTTGTTGCATCAGGAAGGGCCCCCGGTGTAAAAATGTGCAAAATCAACCATGCGGCGCCGCCTGCTGTGGTGCCGCCTGCTGTGGTGACCCTGCGTGGATAAGCAAGCAGCTGAAAGTAGCTCCCACTGTAGGCGGGTAGAAATGTAACCTTTAGTTCCTGCATATTTTTTCGTGGCTTCTAATAACGTTGTCACTTCAACGTGGTTTAAGTTTTGAGCAGCCGAGAAATAACTTGAAGGGTTTACTTTAGTCTTTTTCATGAAGTCATTTTTATTACCTAGACAATTTGATTTGGAGTGATTTGTTTATGCCAGAGCAGAGGAGGCGCTTTTTTAATAATCACAGGATACATCAGCACTTCTCAGGTATGCTCCACTTTAAACTCCCAGCCTGTGTGCATGTGTGTACAGTACGTGTGTTTAGGCAACCTGTGTAGGTGTATATAATTATATCAGACAGAGAAGAAGAGAAGTGCTAGAGCTAGTGCTGCTGACAATATTATTCTCTCTCTGTTGCTCCTGTTCCCCCTCAGCTGCTTGAGCAAGAGAAGGAGAGAGGAAAAGGTTACACCAGCAAGGGTGGGTATTGAAATTCAAGACCACTTCACCTAGCCCAGGAGTGGCTGTCTGAAGATTAATGAGCTATTTGGGGAGAGTTCAGCTATTTCACATGCACAGGGTCCACATTAGTGAAATAATTAATTTTACAACACTGGGGTGTTGTCACCCCACAGTAGCGTGCCACGAGCCTATGATAAGCAATCCCTAATTAAACAACACGCACACAGGAAAAAAAAATTAAAATTTGACATTCAGAGTCTTGGGAGGAAAAACAAGCTTGAGCTAGAGTCAAGCCACAGCCTCTAAGGACACCTTTGCATGAGTTACATTACATACATCAGAATACACTAATTGGATAGATATTGATTTTGCTGTCTACATCAAGGCTATGCAAAATTCCAGGTGTGCTGGGAATCCGAAGCAAGAATTGTGATTTGTGACTGTACGGGGGTTGTCCCCATTACATGCAAATACTTCAAATTACTTCCTTCCAAGCTAATTATTCCAGAACAGAAATGAGTGTAAACTTTATTAGGATAGCAGCTAATGCAGTTAGCAATGAATAATGTTATGTTGTAACATTGGCACATGTCAGGGTCTGGGATATTACAGACTGATAGTATGCTATAGTGCTTAATGCTTTGGATGTGATGGAAGTGAACTGCTTGAATGACCGAAGTTACTTGAGAAAGCTCAAATCATTATTATCAGAAGACTCAAAGTGTCTAAGTCAATCTATAGTCCACACTTTGAGTCTAAGCTAATTGGTGGCATATGAAGCAATAACCACAGATAGGGGTAGTCATTTTAAGTAATGGTTTCATGTATGTCAGTCTCTCAGATCATTGAGGAGGAATTGTGGCCTATTCTTCTTTCTTACATTGCTTCAGTTCATTGAGATTTGTGGACATTTGCTTATGCAACTCAGCATGTTTATTCTTTCCATTTTCAGTCATTCTGTTGTAGATTTGTATTTTTATTAGTAATTGGGATCTTTGTCCAGTTTCACATCTAATTTCAGACAAGTGTTATCTGTTCATGGTCGACTCACTGCCTGTAAGGTCTACAAGTACCATGGCTGCAAAATGAGCCCAAATCATTATCGCTCCGTGCTTAACAGTTAGTATGAGGTGTTGATACCCTGTGTGAGATTTTGTCCAAACATACTGCTGCACTTTATTGCCAAACATCTCCACTTTGATCTTGTCTGTCCAAAGGTCATTGTTTCAGAAGTCTTATGCCTTGTTCAGCTGCATCTTTGCAAACTTAAGCTGTGCTGGCATGTTCTTTTTAGAGAGAAGAGGCTTTTGACCCCTCCAAACAAATCAGTCTCGTTCTAATTGTACTGTCCTGACCTTTAACCTGCAACATGCTAACTGAGGCCTGTAAAGTCTGAGATGTAGCTCTTGAGTTTCTGCAGTTTCTCTGAGCAGTGAGCGCTCAGACCTTGGGTTGAATTTGCTGACCTCCTGGGAAGGTTGTGGAATTGTGATAACACACAACTGAGTCTAGAAAAACAAAAATTCCAAAATTGCTTTAATAGAGGTGGTCACAATGTGTTAAAACCCTCCTGCTGTGTTCACCCCACCCCCTAACTTTAGAGTTCCGGTCACAATTGACCAGTTAGTTTTAACAGCTCTTAAATTAACAAACATTTTTTAAGAAACATTTTTCACCACCAAATTCAGTTCAGTGGGTCATTCAGTAGGCCTTCAGGGGGTCAGAGGCCAAAGGTGGGGTAGGGGTAGGGCTGGATTCCCATTCATTTCCTATGGCAGTAACCTTTGACTGGGAACACCACAGATGTAACAAAGTTGATTAAAACACTCAAAATTCAACAAAAGAGGTGCTCATCACTTTTATATGTTCAGGCGCATAGTGTAGAGGATGTCATAAAGTCTCGAGGCAATCGGATGTAAAACACAATATTTATGAGTTTTTTAATTTGTAAATCACTCAGATTTGACCCGAACACGACGGGAAGGTTTTAGTAAAGTCCATTTAATCAACATATATTACTATTTGGTATTGTATAAGTTTACACAATTGAAGGCTTAAGGATTTTGTAACTGCATGTAGTTGGAAATAAACACTTACTGCAAAGGCAGTATATCAGCAAAGGTTTTCTCAGTTTTTACTTAACTGTATATGAAGTGTGGATTTGTGTGTACTTTGCTTTAGGTCATGATGGCGTCACCACAACTGAAAGCACTTAAATAAAAGCAGAAAAGAAATGAGCACATGCCACTAAAGACAAATAACAAAAATAAATGTGAAAAATTAACATCCAGTCCCAGATAACTAGTTTCTACTTCTCAAGAAGACAGTGTCAAACTTGACAGCACAAAGGCTCTTTACAAATGCCTAATGTTAAAAGGATTAAGCAATTTTAGTCGCCCACAGTTAATGGACAGCATGCTGACATGTCAGTTTAGCCCAGAGCCAACAAAGTCTATCTTAAAGAAGGACATTTATAAGTAACTGTATGAACGTGTGAGAATTTAACAAACCTAAAGGAAAAATTCATACGAACATTCTGGCACGTTTATTATTGACAAGTATCATTAATATCCTTCAGCATATGAATGAGATTTGCACTCAAATTAGACTGTAAATATAATAATAGTAATAAGATTTACATTTAAAATGTTTACAGGGAATATCAGTAACCTGAAGGACCATAGTATGTCTTTAGTTTCCTCTCATTATGAGCTTTACAGCAAGCAGCAGCAGATTTTTGAGCTGATCACTCAAAAGCCCCCTTCATTTATATGTACACAGTCCCAGGTATAAATGCCTGTCAAATATATGCACACAACATAATTAGCTTTTGAAAAACACCCTCTGCAGTATGGTCATAGTTTATATTTCCTCACACAAGAAGGGAAAGTTCAGCGTTAACCAACCCAGACTATTAATGCAAACACAAACGCCCCCCCCTCTAGACCTTTCTTCTTAGGTGCCCGAGCGCGTTGCTCACCTTTATGAGAAATGAGTGGGTTTTATGCTAATCTTCTCCCACATGTATGGACAATGCAGCTTGACTGTTGTGCATTAATAAATGTTAGCCGTAATTGAGAATCATGTGGTTAGAAAGGTTAGTCCACTCAGCATGGAGTATGCTTGCGACACAATCTACAGAGAAAAGACTTTATTACTTCAAGGTGCACGCATACAGTCGGGGATTTACGGAAAAAAAAAAAGCAAACATGATTTTAATAGTTGTTTACCACGGTTTATAAATTGTAAACAACTACTTGATGGCAAATGGTCAGCATGGGTCCTCAGAGGTGCAGTCATCTAATAAAGGAGCTGCAGTTACTTTATAACCTTAAAATGCCACGTGCAGCACTGTGCAAATACAAAGCAGAATTATTTATAGTCTGCAAAATTTCAGCCTAATGGAATAGTGTATTGGCTGCCCTGGAGGAAAAACATGTGGTAAAGAAGAATTAATTTGTCTGTATAAAATGCCATGGCCATCATATGATTTATGTTTCCACACGTTAGATGCAAAATGGAATAACCGCTTTAAAAGCATTTGTTTATTAAACCCTCTGTCACATCATATCATATGCACAACTTGGCTATGCAGCTGACTGTTCTGACTGATTTTTATGTAAATGCAGCTGAGAAAACTCGACCCTCATAGCATTTTTATTTGAATATTGCGACTAAAACATGAACAAATGTGGTTCATTAACTTTTGCAGTGCATTTATACCTACTGGGGAGGTTACCAGTTAATCTGAGCCGCATCCTTAAACTAGAAAGAGAAGCCCGAGCTTCTAAAGACAATACACGAACATTAAAAACAAAACATTGGCATATTTCAACTTCACGTTCTGGTGCAGCTGGTTACATAGCAGTAATTTAACAGCTTGTTTTTCTTCCCTGGTTTTGCATTTTTAATAATGATGATAAAGCGCCTTGCTGTTTGCTTTATGCCACTTGGTGGGGAGAAGTCTGCTGTAGGCTACTCCGTGTGTGATGGTTGCCCTAGGGTGCAAAAAAACATTATATTTTTACAGACTGGAGTTCTGACAACATGGCTTGTGAAGCTGACTTTTTGGTTGCAAGTACTCGTGCAATACACTGTATGGACAAACTTACTGGGCCACCTACACGTTACACCTAGGAGCTGCTCGGCCATGGAAACTCATGCCGTAAAGCTTCTGGTTTTGTGCTTATATTAGTGTCAGAGCAGGTTCAAAAATCTGCAGTTATACAGTTAGCACAGCATTGTAGACTTTTATGCACTTGGTGACTCTGCTCTGTAACTAAAGGCTGACTTTAGCTGACTTTTATCATTGATGGGTGCTTGATTTTATACACCTCTGGCAATGGGACTGAAAACACCTGAATTCAAAGATTAAGACGTGTGACCCGATACTTTTGACAGTATCCGATTGTTCAGTCTGACGTCACTAGCCGTGTCTGGGCCTAAACTCCGCTGCAGGTCCATATATCAAACGATCACTATGGCATTACTGAGAGTTGAAAAACTGTCTAAAGTCTTTCATCTTTAATAAAATGATCAGCGTTCTGCTCTACCAGGTGTAACAATTGAGTTTAACATCCAGGCATCCATGAAAACGGAATTTATGACATTTAACGGAGTTAGAAGTTAGCAGGAAGTTAGCTCGCTAGCTTCTATCTAAATACAATATAGCACGTCCTGACTGCGGGGTTTTGGAAACAAATTAAAACGTACAGCTCTGTTATCACTTCCAAAATAAATGAAGACAGAAAACTAAACAGCAGTGACATTTGTAGGGTTACTGAAGTTGGGCTAGCTGGTATATAATGATGTGCTACGTGACCGCTAGCGACACAGCTATGTTAGCAGAATATAAACAAGCTAACTTTTTTTCCACTCGATAAAAGTTAACGTGAGTTTTTCTCGGTGGTCAGGAACAAATGTAATCGCATGGCAGGATGCTGTAAAAGGACCAAACTGCAGCCAGGAGAACAACTGAGATAATCCATCCACAATACGAGGTTAGTCATTCATATACTGCTGCATGGGCTGGGCTGTAGTTACAGCCTAAGGTTTTAAAAACTGAGCTTAAATAAATGATTAGCAGGTAATAAAAGCCGAGGGAGGTCAACAGTGATCACTGACTGTTTTAGGAGCTTTTTGAGATCAAATAGAAGAAAATACATAACATTAAACATGTTAACAACACAAAAGCCATATTAAACACAGACTACTTTAGGACCTGGAAGTAGGATTCGTCACGTCATCACTTAACGACCGGATAGCGTATTGCTAATCAGTCCGTGTACAAATTTTCATTGCTGTTCGGGCTCTTCTTTCATACATGTCTATATTTACACATGGGCAAAGACAATAGTGTTATATGAGAGAAATGGTCCAGTCAGGTCATCGTTCAAAAAGGTTAAAAACCAAAGAAAATGCAAAAACTCCACCACTGACTGGCTTGTTTTCAGTCGTACGTAGTGTGTACATCAAGCTATTCACACTCACAGCTGTGAAGTCTTGAATCATCAATCACACATACAAATGCCTTGAAGCTAGACTGATCCATTGGGGCTTCCTAAACAAGCAAGAACCAGCGCAATTAACCATAAATTACCAGACCTGCATATACAAAAACCATTACATGCTTTTCCTCCTCACAGCACAGTTCAGTTTTCCCATGGGTGCTCACACTTGCTCAGAGAATCAACAAAAATAACCAAAAAAAAAAAAAAAAAATGCAGGTTGTACTTGCAGATGTTGTGCTTGACTTCCCCCAGACTGGGGAAAAAATGCACACCCACAAGCACATGGATGCCAAGACTTATGAAAGGAAAGCAGCCATACACATATGCTCATTTAGCAAGTGCCAAAACCGACTAGTAAGTCCAGCAATGAATGGGGTGAAGCAGAGGTATAGACAAATGCTGCAGAGGTTTGCAGCAAATTATTTTTCGCAAGCTTTTGCAACATTTCACACATTTAGGAGTTTTGGGTGGAGTCCATATTTATGCATTTGCTGGCTTTGAAACTGGTTGCTCTAAAGTTGTGCTTGTCAAACGTGCAGCAGCAGTGGCTGTGGGGGAAAATGACATTGACTTTGAAATGAACGTTTTACGCATCAAACATCATGAATAATTTTACATTTAAAGCCATCTTGATGTGTTTGCTATTTCATGTGCAAAGCAGACTAACCAGAAAATGTAAGACCTCAAAGAGCCCGCTCCTCCTTTGTATTGTCTTTGTCACGGCTTTGCAGTTGCGCTAACGTTAAACATTGAGCATCGACGCCTATGTGTGTGTCATCTGCGGTGTGTGTTGCCTCCACGCCATTATATTTGTAAACTCAAATAAATGTAAAAGGACTGCACACATGCAGAAATTTGGATTGATTCAGCATAACAATGCGCACGCATCAATACCCCCTTTTATCACCAGCCCCGAGAGCTAAACAAGCCTCCCCTGACAGCAAGCCCAACATCCCTCCAAGTTTTGTCGCTTTCCCTCACCAGCTTGCCTGATAGGTAACACAGTCAAAATGGGCAGAAGTAATGGGAGACAACACAAGCGCAGACAGTGCCAAGAGCTCGCGGGTCCTGCATGTAGCGAGCTGTGCCCATGCGACAGATGGATGTAGTCTCTGGACTGATTATTGTGCTCACTGGCCTGTGCTTCAGTGGCCGCGGCAATGAAGGAGTTCACAAAAAAAGCGAGCCAGCTATTTGTTCTGCCTCCAAAACAGGTGCTACACATGTTTGATCCCCTTCATTCCACCGCAGTTTGTATAGGTGAATGATCCAACCAAGCATATCTGACATGAAGGTCAGAGAGACATTATTCCCTACCAGAATGCATAAATGAATCCAAGGCGAGTCAAACTATGTGCATGAATAAATTCATCATGAAACATAATGGTAAAGCACAAAAGTGTGGAAAGCAAATATGCAGTCAAAGTCAAGGTCAAATTTATTTACAGAGCCTTTCAGCAACACACACTGCTAACTGCTTTACAAAGCAACAAATGACATAAACAGCGTATCAAGTTATACAGGCTGCACACAAGCTTTTTCACTGCTAAGTCTGGTTAATGCATCCCAACTTGATTGATTTCTTTCTTCCGGTTTACCTGCCACAGTGGTCTTGTATTCTATTAGGGTACTATATGACAAAACAGGAAAAATCAATATGCATTCTTCAAGACTGAAGGAGCGCCTCTTCTTGATCCCAGTGTGATGACACAGGAAGCTTCCCGGACAGCCAACCAGGACGCCAGGACTAATGGTCTTCAAAGCCAAGTGACAGTGAGTCTTATCTGCTGTGAGCTGTATTTCCTGTGCCTCCCCAAAGATCTGGCCGGACAGTGTGTGTTATCCCTTCATCCTGATAAACCTCATCTCCCACACACAGATCCTATACAGTATGTCACATCCAGGCTATGAGCTGCAAGCGCTCTACTGTCCCCCCCCCCCCCCCCACACACACACACCCATGACCGCCATCCACTCGACAGGGAAAACAAACGTAGTTTTTGTTCCAGAGCCCACCTAATACTCTGCTGACACACATACCCTCCTCCGCTACTCACTCCTCACACTTGTTCTTACATTTTATCCCCTCTTTAAAGATCCCTTCTTCCCCCTTTGAGATTAGTGGTGGGTAAAGATGAAAAATAGCGTTTTCAGTACAGTGACATCTAATCTGTTTGGTGAGCCTTAATTTCCCTCGATGATATAAGTGCTGGTGGGCCACAAGCTCGCGACAGACATAGTTTTGTCAGTGGATGAGTGTGACACCATAAGAGAGCAGACTTTTGCTCATCTTTGATTCCATTTTCTTACCCTCAAACCTTCTTTTTTTTTACTCATTACAATTTTATATGTAGTTTTCAGATTCTAATGAATGGCTGAAAAGATCCGCTAGAAGTGATTTTTTTTTTGGGAGGGGGGGGGCAGCGTTTAAGACAATTTTTCATAATCTTTAAAAGCTGTGCATGAAATAAAGATGCCCTAATTCATGTCTAGATCATTGCTGAACTTATTAAGTTGGCTTGATAAGTCCAAGTTTCTTTGTATATTCACTGAATAAAGTCAGTGGAAGGAAAAATGAAGTTTTAAAATTTGTACTTTCTCAATAAACCTGGGAACATTTTTTCCCATACTGGCAGCTTGACTTTACAGATGATAATGTGAGTTTTCTGGTAGCCTACCTCAGTCCAGCTAAACTTATAGCCACCTATTGATTTGTGAACCTGGTCAAACCTTGAGTTTCACATTAAATATTTATTTATTTTTAAATCTCATGAGATGGTGGGGTGACACATTATCAGGTAATACTAACTAACTTGGTTTGCAAGGTGCTGCTAGGAGCAGCACAAGTAGAGGTACAACCAACCACACAACAAGTTGTGCTGCTGAAAATGCTCAAAAATGCATAAACATGAGGTAGAAATCCAGTTTCTGAATAGCCTGAATAATGCACAACTGTATGGCTATGGATGTGTGTCTTTCTGCTGTAAAGTTAGGCATTTTAGCTGGGGATGTATGGGGATTAGATTAAACACACTGAAACAGCAGTGAGAGAGTCTTCCATTTAGGTCTGTAGGCCTCAGTCACATAGTCCTACAGACCAAACCCTCTAACAACTCCAGAAAAAAATGTGTATTATCGGTGATTTCTGGAAAGAATTATCTCCAGAGCGTTACATCTTTAGTTGGATGGTCACTGGGTAAAAACAGAGATGATGTAGTTAAAATGGTTTAAGATAGACAAGCATTGTGAGCAAAGTTGCTTCCAGCAAGTTCTGCTTGTTCTTTTTATACCTAACTGCTGTCAGTGTGTGTTATTTGTACTAGACAGGCTGATAATGTCACATCATGACCAGCTGAGCATTTTCCTCACAGCTGAAAGAATTTGGAGTCTAGACAGAATCATTTCAGTGCATTAAATTAAACCAGATTAAGGATTGTTTCTCTTTTCTAACATTACATGCTGGACTGTTATCACTGAGTGGCATGAGTGTGCAATAAAGAGACTACAGGTTTCTTTTTGTATGGACAAAATAGGGGCTATTTTTCACTCCACCATGTGTAGTGTGGCTGTGTTGGCGTAATGTGCAAGTGAGATGAGTAACACAGGAGTTTCTTATTGGCTTCAACCTCCTCATGCAAAAAGGCTGTCATTTAGGTTGAAATTAAATTAGTGTGCTTGACATTTTGACACGGCAGTCAGGTGCCTCGCTCCCATCTGCCCCCGAGAGTCATCGTTCAATTTCGTGAAATCAGAATTATGTTGTCATTTTGCTGTCTTGTCTAAAGATCCATCGCTATCTCCTTGATGTAGCAAGTGCCCACTGCACCTCTTTGCAGAGACAGATTGAGTAATAGATAGATCTCAGGCAGAGAAAGCTGTGGAGGGGGAGATGGGGCAAGGGGTTGACCGGAGAGGTAGTTGAGTGAATCATATCTTCATTTGCTACCACTTTGACATGTGTCACAGTGGAGCCTGCTGCGATTTCATAACAATGAGGACCCGCAGAGTTCACCAGCGGGCGTCTGCGATATCTGCCTGATAAATATACTCGGGGGCTTCGAGGCAGCCATGCAGCAAGCTAAGTTAAAGACCAATGTCACATCAAGTGGTCGCAAAGTGTTATCAGCTCAGCGTGTGATAGATAATGACAAGAAGGGCTCAATAGAGAATATGTTACGTATCCCAGTTTCCCCAAAGCTTTAAATACATTTGTTCTCAATATATCTACAGTTGATTTTTAAAGGAATGTGACTCTAAGAGACAGAATTTAATCGAAAATATGTTAATACATCTGTGTGTCTGTCTGTCTACACACAGAGTACCGTGCAAAAGTCTTGAGCCACCTCTGATCTCTGTTAGGAAAATGGGAAATATTTATTGAAACAGGCAAATCGGCAAGGGCACGGCTGATAACAGGTCATTGTGTTTTTCTATCCAGCTATGCTTTTGCTGGCATGTTGTATGGGGTGAGGACCCAAAGTGCAAACTTGAGACACAGAAATAAAATAAAATATCAACATCTAAATGCTGCGTTGAAGATGCAGAACCATTTACTGCATTGGCAGTGTGTTTGGGATCATTGTCTCATGATGAAAAATGACAATCAGATGCTTTGATGGTGTTAGATGGTAAATCAAAATCTGATGGTACTTTTCTTTATTCATAATTCCTTTTAATTTTGACAAGATTCCCAAAACAACTGGCTGAAACACAGCGTCAAACCAAACCATGCCAGAGCCTCCACTGTGACTTACAGATGGCTTTAGACACTCACTGTTCTACTTCTCTCCTTACCTCCTCTGTAAATACTGATGACTATTTCAACCCCAAATTTCTAATTTAGACTCAAGATTGGTCGTCACCAGAGATGGGCAGTAACGCGTAATCTGATTACTTTTTTCAAGTAACGAGTAAAGTAAGGGATTACTATTGCAAAAACGGTAATTAGATTACCGTTACTTTCCTGTAGGAACGCTGCGTTACTGCGTTACTAAAACCGTGATTTTTTTTCGAGACTGTCTCATGACAGTGACGTAAGTGAGTGCGCCGTTAGTGACAACAGCTGTGTGCAGATCAACAATGGATCATATATCGATTGTGGGAGAGAGTCTGAGCGTGCAGCGTTTAAAGCGTGGAAGTACTGACCTTACTTTGAGTTTGATTCCATAAAAAGTGACAAAAACATTAGCGTCCATCGTGCGTGGGAAGAAAACTTTTTACAGCGAAAAAAATCCCCTAAACTTCCAAGCAAGCACCGGGTGCGCAACAACGTAATGGGAAACTGACAGAGAAACTCGCGGATTCTTCCACTGACCGCGGCACACCTGCACCAGGGTAAACCTCCGCCTACCGCAGTCCTGCTTTACAGGTGAAAATAGAGCAACAGGACCGCTGAGTCTTTGACTTTATTTATTTTCTGCTGTGTTTTACTTGCATCTATTTGAAAGAGTGAGTGTAAACACAAAAAATATTTTATTTTATGTGCTGGAATGTGCAGAAAATAGGTTTAAATGTTAAACTAATTTATTCAAGTCAGAGAATGTTGCATATAATTAAATTTTTGCTTGATGCATAAAGTTAAAAGATTAAAACTGATAAAACGAGTTAAAAAAAAGAGACTTTTCCATTTGATTACATTTTGTATGATGGATTATGCAGAAAAAGTAGAATTGGGCTGAAAGATCTATCGCTTTATCACCTATTCAGGTTGTAAATCGTGTTTTTAAAAAGTAACTAAGTAACTAAGTAATTAATTACTTTTGAAAATAAATAATCAGTAAAGTAACAGGATTACTTTTTTGGGGAAGTAATCAGTAATTAGTTACTGATTACTTTTTTCAAGTAACTTGACCAACACTGGTCGTCACTCACTCTCAGTTCAGTTCTTGCATATTTCAGTCTTTTCTGCCTGTTTCCCTTCCTTACGTATGACTTCTTGACAGCCACCAATGCACAGAGACGGTTTCTGATGAGGCTTCAGCGAACAGTAGATGAATCAACTGAGGGCTAGAGGTGTGTCTCAGATCTTGAGTCAGGTCTTCACCCCGTCACAGGTCCTGTCGTCTTCTTGTCCTTCTACTTGTCCACTTTCCTCAGATTTCTTAAACACACTAAACACAGTGCTGAGATGTTTCAATTTTTAAGGTAAAAGCAATTTGGGAATCACTTTGTTGGTGCAAAAATACTATCTTATGACAATTAAATTTTATGACAACAAAAACACACAGTGTCACAGAACACTATACATATATTTGTTATGAAATGCAACATCAATATTCCAGGCAGAACATGATGGATGGGACTGGATACTTTTTATTTATTTTTAAGGAAAGTGCAACCTTTCTCGGTGTTATGGCCAGTGCTTTTCAGTGCTACATAATAAAGTAATCTTTTGTTTTGCCAATATTTGTTATTTTGATGAAGATAGAGTATGGACAACTGAAAAACATTTCACAGTGATGTAGCTTGAGCCTAGCCCAGTAGGGTGAGAGTCGGGATTCTGGTCGTTATATGGGTTGGAGCAGAATTAGAATTTCACAAAGGGACAATAATTCCAGGTGGCTGCTTGCACTAACAGTCAAAAAGAACTTAAAGCTTCTCTGTAATTTTAAGTCCTTAATTGTGAGTAAAACTTTCAGTATTGCACCAGAAGGATGCAACCTATTTCCTGCGGTGAAACGTCTTGAAACGATGTCAGCGAAGGTGAGAGTGTAATTGCCTCCAATTTTATAGGATAACTCTTCAACATCTCTGTCTGTCAGCCAGGTGGAGACTGATCACTGGGCTCTGATATGGTGCAGCGCATTAACCATGTCAAGCATTTGCACAGAACTGTTCTCCATCACCTCCCTGAGCACTTAGCCCGGGTAGTGGGGGGAGACCTAGTCCATCCCACCCCTGATGGCTGAGACTATTAGCGTGATGCACGGCATCTCATTCCTCATCCTACACGGGAAGGGTGATGGATCCACTCCAGCCCTAGATCCAAATGGGGTTCTCTCTCGTTTGGAGCAGGAAGGTGAGGAAAGGGGAATGTGTGCAGTTGTGGATGCATGATGGAGAGTTATGAGGCTGAGCCATGTGTAAACGGTGAAGCGGTACCTCCTGTCTGATCACCAGGACTGCAGGTTCAAATGTTTGATAAAGGACAGCAAAAGATTTGATAATTAGGAGTCATGTCACCTCTTCTTCCTCTGCTTTTCTAACAGCCAACATGTTGAGCAATAATGTTTCAATAAGGGCACTATTCATTAAAAACTCTATTCTGATATTTTTCACTGATAGGAAATTGAGCACAGATTTAAAAAAGGAGGCAAAATCGAGTGGTAAGAAGTAAAAGCAGACACGGTCTGAATAAAGGAAACTCTAATGACGGCTTTTAGAATTCAAATCGGACTTGTGAAAGGAAAAACATTTTATGCTATTAGATCTTTTCTGCACTGATAAAAATGCAATTAATTTTCTAAATTTTCCTTCTGGTGGGAGAAAGTATTTGTTGATAGTTCATCAGCAAAGTAAAAATTAAAAATAAATTAAAAAAACAACCTTGTTAACAGCAAAACATGCACCTTTCAGCTCAAATCCTCTGTGATAATGGAATAGAAAACCTGCTTACTGTACATACTCAGCTATCAAGACATCCTCATAAACACACACACACACATGCAGGCACATGCACATGCTGCATGCAGCATAATGAATAATCACAAAGTCATAATTACCTTCTAACAACCTTTTTCTCACTACAGTGCATCTTTGTGATTGAAGTCCACCCACATTGAGTTAATTGCATTTATTCCCCGACGCCACAAATATGCAATTAAAATGCAGGCATTACACCCAGCCCTGCAAAATCATCAATACAGTTTGCAGTTAAAAATAGAGCCGGGGCTTGACTCTAAAGAGCGAGCTGAGATTTGTTCTGTTTTCAATTATTTTCAGTTTACCTCAATGGAAAACAGATTGCGTTTATTATACTGTGACATTAACTTATTGATGATTGGGAAAATATTATATGCAGCAATATTATGTGCAGTAAAACTAGGGGGAAAAAAGTTTTTTAAGCTGAATACACAAAAAAATTTGTCTGATCATATCAGCTTTTGACATCTACAGACGGTTAACGTTTTTTAACTACTTCAACAGACGAAAAGACTAAAGTTGAAGTGCAAATTGGCAGTAAACTAACTCTGTGTAAAAACACATTAAGACTGATGCTGTAAGGTTGATAACTACATGCCATCAACCAGATATCACAGCAAACATAACAGGCATGCTGCTCCATTATGTCCATTTAACCCTTTGCCTCTCGTAAGTGTGAACTGGACGCATGTGAAAAGCTTCAGTACCAGCAGAGGGAGATATTTATATAACAACATGAAAATAATTATGGGAAGTGTTTGAAGAGACATACCTTCCTTGGTCACTAGAGACTTGCTGGCTTTAAAAATATTACATGCCATTGCATCCATCACGGGGGGCGCTGGAGCCTATCCCACCTGTCATAAGGCGAGAGGCGGGGTACACCCTGGACAGGTCGCCAGTCTGTCGCAGGGCTAACACACAGAGACAGACAACCATTCGCACTCACATTCACCACTTAACCTATTCCCACTAATTGCATGTCTTTGGACTGTGGGAGGAAGCCGGACTACCGGGAGGGAACCCACGCAAACACGGGGAGAACAAGCAAACTCCACACAGAAAGACCCCGGCCTGATCGTGGAATTAATCTCAGGACCTTCTTGCTGTGCGGTGCGGCAACAGTGCTAACCACCGTGCCCAATATTACGTGAATATATATAAATATATTAGATATTATAGTACTTAAACTTCATAATGTGTGTCCATTTCATGCTCATAATTAGAAATCACTGTGTTTTGTAGGAACTACCTCTCAACAAAAAAAAAAAAAACACAGTGACTTTGTGTGTGGTCCAAGCTTTTTAGGGCTCTTTCTGTGGGAAGTACCCACTACAGAGCCCTTCTGAACAGCTCAGAATGACTGCTGGGAGGGTTTGCCAAGCACTATTTTTCAAAACCACCAACCTATCAGAAGGACGTCAGGTATCAGCAGAGTGCTAGTGTCTGTAACAGCAACTTTAATGATGGGAAATTTCCCATGGAGAATTGAAAGATTTCTCCAAATCTGGGATCAATTTTATCTTGTAGAGAAAGAGAGAGCACGAGAAAGAGAGACTTCTCATCATCTCGGCTCACCTCGTTGTTGGAATTGACATCAAGGCTGAAGCTGTTGTGAATTTATGGCCATGTTATAAGTCCAGTGGATCCAAAATGGAAATACAAAGACTGAAAGTGCTGATTGAGGGGCCAGTATTAGCAGTTACTGCAGTGAAAGGGAACTAAAGTTTATAATTCCTGCTTAGTATTACTGAAAAGGAGAAAAAAGGCAACCATTTTGGCTCCAGAGGGAGCTGATAAATTCAGACATATCTAATAATTGTTAGTTGCCAGTGACAGTTGCCCGTTTGAAAGTAGAAAAAAAGGAAATCTTGTTGAGAATTAAAGAAGAGAAGAATTAAAAAGTGAGCTTACCTGAAAGCTGAACCACTGCATCTGCTCACTGCAGACCCTGGAGGTATATTTTATTCACATCTCAAAGGTGTTTATTAAATGATTTTTATTTATTTATATTTTTATCATTACCATATTTTAGAACTTTGTAAATTAACTTGTTATTAATGATTTTCATATCATTGGTTTCTATTTCTCCTGTTGTTAGTGTTTTTTAGTGTCCTAGGGGAGCCCAGTCAAAAGCACCCATTTCCACAGATGCAGGTTTAATAGATTTAAGTATTTATTCAGTTAATGTTTGCCATGGGTCCGAAGTTAAAGCATCACACTGTATGAAGGGAGGTAGGAGCACTCTATTAGTTTTTTTTAAAGAAGTTAAACTCAGACGCCATCACTGCCTTTGTGACCTGGATGGGGAAATTCCCGCACTGGAAGTTATGATAGAGCACTGCAGATGTTGCCAGATCTACCTGAGACTCCAGGAGCATGCCGTGGTCATTTCACAGACAGAGCTGATGGTGTCACACTGTAAGCCCCAATCAGAGCAGAAATGACCCTCTTTGGAGTGGGGAAAACTCCACCTGCTGACTGTTCGATGCTCAGCTAAAATAATTGCTAGAAATGTGTCTTACCTTTGACCCCAACACACAGACAGGAAGGTAGAAACTGGTCCTCCTGTCACATCCTGGCATGCACTGAGCATACTGTGCTGTAACTCCATGTGGTGAGTGTTTAGTTTTAGTTCTTTTTAGTTATTTCTGGACCCTGAGAGTTGGGTTTGCATTGCCGACATCAAGTCAATATCACGGCCAACAATAAGGTCTTGTCAGGATTTCATCTAACTTTTTGCAGATGATGTAATTCTGTTGGCTTCAGACATGACTTAACTGGGAGCAGATGAGGGGGAAGCGGTTGGAATTAGCACCTCCAAGTGTGAGGCTATGATTCCCAGCTAGAACAGGGTGGAGTGCACACTCTGGGTATGGACTGAGTTGCTGCCCCAAATGGAGTTTAAGTATGTTGGGCTCTTGTTGGTGAGTGGGGAGAGAGAAGAGTGGGAGACTGACAGATGGTTTGGTGTAGTCTTGGCAGTGATGTGGACACTGTACCATTCTATTGTAGTTTTATGGTTTTATGGAGACTTGAGCTTGAAAGCAAAGCTGTCTCTTGGGAGTGATGGAAAGAAGAAGATCACAGATGCGAGCAACAGAAATGTGCTTCTTCTGAAGGGACTCTGTGCTCAGCTTTGGAAATAGGGTGAGGAGCTTGGTCATTTGGAAGAGGCTCAGAGTACCACAACAAAAGGGCCCAGCTGGGTTGGAACAGGATGCCTCCCGGAGGCCCCCCTAGGTGAGGCGTTGGAATGGACACCCTTGGACAGACCTAGGACATGCTTAAAAGATTGTGTCTCTGGACTTGTGTGTTACTTTATACTGATGTCAAAGTGACGCCAGTTATGTTCATCGTAAAAAAAACAACACAAATAATTTGCAGAGTAGGAGTGAAAGGGTGGTAAATAATTAATTAATATTGTGGAATATATTTGGGATAAAAGCCACAAGTTGTATTTAGGAAAATGCATTCATAAAATATCCAAAGTATTAGCAACCCTTAGATTACATTAATTACACAAATAATGCTGTGTGGAGAAGAAATAATGTTTGATGTTTTTGATATTTTTCTAATATATTTTGATAAATTATTCCAGGAGTCCCCAGGGACACCGGTTGGTGGTTTGTTAGTAGGATGAGGGTGGAAGTGGGTTTAGAGCTTAATGGTTGTGTGATACAAGTAGGCGGCTGATCAGCAGGGACTATAATAATTTGAAGAATCTTGGTGTTAGAAAAATAGCAGAGATGAAGAATAGTTTGGCTGGAATTTCATCAAGGGTACATGCATTAAATAGTAGTTGTAGTAAAATAAGTCTTTGAGGAGAAATATATGATAAAAGCTGCTCCACTTTGTTGTTCCGGTCACATTTCACATAGAGTAATAAAGATTTGCAGTACAGTGTGAGAAATTTAATTAATGTACCAATCTAAAAAAGGATGTGACCTAACAGATCCTCACCCTAGTGAAGCATTGAAGAAAACCCTAACCCTAACCATGAACAAAGGACACAGGAGGCAGAGAGTAGACCGTGAAAACCAAGAAATGAAAATTGAAACAGGAACTGGCAGAATAGAAACCTCAAACAAGTAACTAGCTTTAGTTAACCAAATAACAAGTCTTTAGAAGGAAGTTGGAGTACCTAAAGGCAACACAACCGGCCTCAGGGAGAACATACAAACTCTACGCAGAAAGGTGCAAGCCAGCGTGCAGGTTTCAGCCAAGAATCTCCTACTAGAAGGCAACAGGACCAACCATTGTTGCCTTCCAGTCACGTTTGTGTGACTATACTGGAGGATTAGACTGACAAAGATTTTGTGCACATGCAATAGGTACAGTATGTTTGGATTTGTATCTGCATCTGTTTGTATGTACTTTGTACAGCAGACATCATGAGTAGAGAGGCAGAAACTCTTAATAATGCAGCTCATTGAGCAGGTTGACGCCGTCTCCATTTGTGCAGGCAGGTTTGGAGAAATGCTGATGATGCAATGTGCTGACCCAAATTCTCAACCTGCTCCCAGCAGACTGTGCCAGCTGGGGCAATTTCTGTCTCACTTGCTTTCTACCTCTGTCGCTTTCATAAACCTTTACCCCTCCTTTTATTTCTTTCTCTGACTGTTTAAAAAAAAAAACAAGGCTCAGTGGTGTAACTTCTTTCTTTATTGTCCTGTTTTTGCTCTACTCTGTGCCTCCTTAAAAGTGATTTTCTGTGTGCAAGACAATCACACTCACAAGCCCTTAGTGTCTTCTTTCTGGTCTCATTTTTCTCACAATACCCAGTGTAGCCTGGCCTGAAAAATGCCTATTGAGTGAATGATATGTCATTGAGTTAGCCAGGAATAAAAAGCAAAGACGCTCACTCATGTAGCGCAAAAGCATTGGAGACATAAAGGCTGATGAAACCTCTCACCACTGGCTGACAGGGGGGGAAAATTGTGCAGAAAATGTATCACAGATAAAATAAGAGAAGCCTTTTGATCAGCTACACAAGATAACGTCCACCAACACGCTGCTCAACCGTGCTCTCATGCTGGTTAACTACAAAAGTACCAGATGACCAATTTCTCGCTCATTGCTCTCACTAGACAGGCAGATCAAAAAATAAAAAGAAAAAAAGGAGGCTACAAAACACTCAAGCCTTTTATAACACCAGTGTGTGCCCAGGGGAACTGCTGTAGTTGTAGCTGTATCCACACACACACACACACACACACACGCAATGTAATACCTGCAGTGTCACGTTATATGACAGCCATTGTACCAGTGGTGATGATACTGGTAACAGAACCAGACTTGGGACCAGAAGGTCTTTTGTTACAATCTCTAAAGCCGCTGGTAAAATTATGGGCAGAAAGAAAGCTGAACTTTTGGGAGGTGAGTAATTTATGTAATTTGTCAAAAGCTATTGATACCAATTCCAGAGTCAGCAAAATAGTCCAAGTCAAGTGATAACTCACGGACAACAAGGGTCAGTCCAGAGTTCAATAAAACCAAACACATAGGAGTCAACTGGGAAGTTAGACAAGGTCAGATCAAATAAGTCATTTGAGAGTCTGGTGGTAACAGGATATACAGGGTAATAAAATAATCATCTTTTTAATAAAGAAATTATGCTGCAACTTTCCTTTCAGCAACCAGTGTAGTCCAGCATGAGTCTGCCAATCGCTCTTCACAGTGAAAGCTATAGTTGATTATTTTAATAGGCAGTAGCTTTACGAGATGGACATAGCCACTTTGCATCCATCCAGTATTTTGTGCACCATTTTCAGACCTCTGAGGTTTGGCATTTTGTTTGACACAGTCAAGTTTTTGGAGCTAGACCATAAGGTAGAGCATAAGCTAGCCAAACTATGTGAGCTAGCTTGGCTAGCACGATGCATACACTACATGGGTGGATTGCACAAAGACGGAGAGCAAATTAGTGCAAATATAAGGGAAAATAATAACCACACACTCACTGGATGGTCTATTAGTACAATTAACTGTGCATACATCTTTATAGTAGTTATTTCTTTTGTTTTTGTTTAAAGTACAAAAGATCCAGTACAGTCAAAAGGTCCAGTTAGACAACTGAATTAGGTACGATTAAAGACAGAAGATGGAATAGGCAGTGTTGATTAAATGGGTGTGATGCAAAATTTAGAAAATTTACAGATTTTATTTTTATTTTTTGCCCCACCAGGCTTGAAACAGTTTTATCATAATGTTGGTTGCAATGCTGGGAACGTGCTCCTTGTAGACAGGCCACAGTTCTTGACACTTTCAGCCCTGGAGGTGTCACTTTGTTACCCTCACGAGGAGTTCAAGGTGCCCTAAAGTGACTTCTCACTTCCTCAAACAGCTCAGTGTCCATGCTCCTTCTTTTTCTCTGAAACATCTCAAAGTGGTCTGCTTGGAGCATTTACATGACTATTCTTGATTTTCTCCTTAGCATGTTTGATTGCAGACTACCTGCCCCTGCTTCATAAATGTCCACCCAATCGCACGCATTCGTACGAGGAATGTTAGCACATGTAGTTCGTCGTGCGACCAAGACATTGCATAAACTCCTATCGTACGATGTGCCATCACAGTCATCACAGTGTCACCGTTCAGTAATAGAGTTGACATAACAGTTATATAAATGAAAACCATTGAAATTGCTACTTCTAAGTGTAGGTAAGTGCGGTAACAAGATTTTAAAAGAAAGGGCAAGTTCAACTCCGTTCAATCATCTTTTTTTTGATAAAAGAAAAAGCCTCACATTATTCAATCTTGTTTTTCTCCTTGTTTGAAATGGTGAGACGAGGCATGAATGCCCCGCGCCACTGAGAGTTCTAAAAGCAAAAAAAAAAAAAACCCTGAGCTTTTCGAACAGAAAGAAAGATTCAGGTTGTTCATATCGAACGGCACATTGGCTCCATGTGAAGAAGGGAAAGAAGGAAATTGACAGCTAATGGTTCATCCACTGCCTCTTTTGACTGCATTTTCATAATGAACACTGGTTACATTGCATGCTCAGATTGCAAATGTGATGCGGCGGTGTTCGTGTCCCTCGGTGATAGGACACAGAGTACGGAAAATGTATCACTGTCAGAATATCAAAATTCAAATTATACAGCAGAGATAATTCTGTGTAACTATAGCAGTTCTAAAACTTGAATCCTTTCTGTGGCTGGATCAGTTTGGTTTTTAGCGAGGGGGCTTATGCGTATAATTACATAGTCACACTTATTTTCTGCATGACAGCATTCCTGCCATAATAGCTTCTGTTTTCAGGAGGAAAAAGAAGAATGAGTATCAGGTAAATTGCAATTCTCTCACTGTGTTTCTTTTCCACTAAGCCTGTGTCCAAAATTACTTTTCTGTGTCTTTTTCTGACGAGAATGATTGTATATCCAAAATGGGGAATGCTAAAAGCGCCAGTTAATATGGGATAGATGAGAAGGCGAGGTAGATCTATTTCCTTGTAATGCTCAATGTTGGATGCTGCTATAAATTATTTTTCATGGACCTCTTGACTGCTTCTGACTACTCTGTCTGCTGACTGTCTGCCACCATAAACAGCTGCATTAACAAAGAATTATTTCAGCATGCTGCATTTAAAATCTTCATTTGCATATTCAGTAGCACTGGTAATGTCCTGCTACCTCACTTATTAAGTAATTGTTGATTTCTATCCTTTCTTTTCATCCTTCCGGATGACATTTGTGGATACTGGCAGCAGAGCTCAAGTTTCCATAGCGTTAACGAGTTAAAGGAAAGGTCACTGACGGCAAAATGTCTTCTCTTGCTTGGCCTGCATATTCCCTCTAACTAGAGGGGCAGAGGGCAGTATTAACACATTCATTAAGAGGTCGCGGTTTACACTTATTATTCCATTATCGACCTTGATCTGAAATTTGCATCATGCTTTCTTCTTCATTCAGTGGCGAATCGATGTGCGCTAGCCCGTTAAGTTTTAAAATCAGCGATTGACGTTGATAAATGGAGGTGTCAGTAGAATGCTGAAGACAAAGACGGAGCAGGGTGGATGAAAAGGTACAGAGGGACACATTGGGGAAAAAGGAAAAATCATTATGCCGAAGACGGAAATTATTAGAGGTGGCAAATTTTAAAGGAAGGGGAAATAGAAAAGTATTTGAAGGAAGAGGTTGATGTTCAGACACCCTATTAGTCAGCCCTTCATCCCTTAACCCCCAGCCAAGAGTACAGCAAGATGAGAGGTGAAAGAACGTACTTTAGAAGGGCTGAAGCTTTATTATTTTAAGAAGGAACAAAATATTGAAGCAGAGAAGGGAAGTTCTAGGGATAAATAAGGCTCCAAGGCTAATCTTTTTAAACAGGGAAAAGACTTAAGTCAGTCACATGAGAGGATGTTGAAATATGGAGGTGAAACAGTCCGTTTTTTTGTTGTTGTTTTTTATTCTTGACCTCTGTAGCCAAGCTTTCATTCATGTGAGACAAAGCTTAAAAGATTCAGGCTAGAGAATCTCAACACAATGCCCTGTGCCAAACAATGAAGATTTTACCCTCTAACTCTGTTGCTTCAGTTAGATTGAATCCACACTGGAATATGAAGGTCAGGTGCTGCGCTACGTACATGCTCAATCTCCATGGCCATTAGTGCTTACTTATAAAGCCATTAATGTCCATTATCATAATTACTTTTGCAAACTCACACGAGCTTCTGCTGCTGAGTGAAATCTACAAAAGTTGCAGCACAACAGTCCCCCAGAATTCTCTCTGCCAACCATTAGAGTGCTTTTCCTGCCTTGCAGTCATCCATTGTCTTCTGCTCTTCCACCTGACTGCACCCACCTTCTTCCTGCTTCCCCCCACCCTTTTTAAAAAAAAATACAACCTGCAGCTGCCTCTTGCATATGTTTGCTCGCTATGAAAAGGTGTGCCATTAATATGCTAGTGCATGTCATGAATTACTCATGCAGCCCCCCCCTTGCCAATGCAGTCTATGTCAAGTTCAGTAAGTGCACGACAGAAGGAGGACTTTTGGCGGGCTGCACCGATGTACCTCCCTGCCGACTGTTGAGCAAGCAGGGCTGTTGTTCCCCTTAAGGGGGCAATACGTCCCCGTTCCATACCTGCAACTCAGCTCCCACAGGGATGCAGTTTCCTACACAGCACATTCCTTCCTGAGGCTGAGGAGAACTCACAAATAGAACTTTTCAAGATCTGTCATCAGGACAAATGTGGACCGTATATATGTTGCGTTTTTCATCTCCTTCCTTATGTGCAAAAGAGTCTCCTTCTGTACATTCAATCCCTCCTAGACCTCATTAGTGAATGACTCTCTAGTGACAGTATGTCTCACATTTCTTGCCCATGATAGACATCCAAGAGCACTATTTTTCTTTCCCTTGAGTGAGTTTTCTTTTTTCCAGCTGGCGAATTCACGGAGCGCCGTGGTACTTAGGGTCAAAGGTTGATAACGGCCAACAATCCAATTTCACAGCGCCTGCCTCTGACAGACACCGTGTGATCTTGGGTGGGACCCCTCCCAATCCCCTCTCTGCATATCCTCAAGAACACTCTGAACTTAATCAAACTTTAATTAGCCCTCTGCTTTGGTGATAATTGTCAGTCCAGGCAGGGCCAGAACTCTGCTACTCCAAGATGCAGTCTCTATGTATCCAAGGCTAATCGTGACGGGAGAGATGTGGAGCCATTGGCCATAATCTGCTTGAAAACCAGATGAGACCTCTGCGCAAGTCCTTGGTCTATATCACATTTTTTTTCAGTTTGTCTTCAGCTGCATTTAGAACAGTAAAATGAACCAAGTGATAAGCAGATTAAAAAAATAAGGGAAATATGAGTCTCCACTGGCCTGTGAGGCAAGTCAAATCAGAGAAGGTTTACACAAAACTTTTTTTTCCTTTTTTTTAAAACTCGAATCCAGTTCTTCCAGAATAGTAAAGGTTAAAAAAAAGTCATTATCTGGTGGAGTGATTACCACCAGTTATTGTCAAAGCCTGCACTGAATGCTGTGAAGCTTTGGGTCTTTATTTCACATGTGTCTGACTGGGCTAAACAAAAGCCAAAAAAAAATAACCCACCCACATTTCAGTGGGCACCTTCATCTCACTGGAGGTTCAGGGCTAATCGAATTGAGAGTTTCTCAATATAAAACCGGAGTAAAGGAATCACAAGGAAAAAGCTGACCTATGTCGTTGATGTGTGTGCAGTATTGAGCAGTAGTCAGAAATATGATACATGGTTATGTTTTTAGACCCAAAAAAGTAATAAAAAACAATTATGGTCTAAGACTCTTTGACCTGATGGAGAAAATCCATGCCAACCCAATCTTGTTGTACGTGCTATGATCTTCTGAATTGAATGCCCTGTGAAATGAAATCAATGGAGTTACTCACTCCAGAGCCACATCAATCTGCTGAGATTGTGGTGCATGTGGATTTAGAGGCCTACCGTTCCCCCTAAGACGACTTGGGTCAATAGCATCAATGTAAAAAATTTGAGGATAGCAACAGGGCACATTCGCCCCTCAGGCTATGACACATTTCGAGTCAGTCTTCAGTTAACAGTGGTGGGTGGAAAAGTGAAAGCACTTCCATTGGGCGAAGAAGAAGAAAATTAAAACAACTGAACAAAATTATTCAATGGTGACAGTAATGTTGAATACTGGATGAATACAGGATGAGGTCTGTTTGGAATAAGTAATTGTTTCTGCAGACACGTGAAGAAATAAGACAGAGCAAACAGAAAAGTCATCAGTATCCTTGATACAAGCTCGTTTTTGCACAGAACATCTGCAGAAATATTCCTCTTCCTGTTTTAACTTTACCTCCTAACTATATTTTATAAAGACATTTTATAGTATAGCTTAGGTTGGCTGTAGTTTAGAATTTAGAGTGGGCCATTATCTAATTGGAAGGTTCGTGGTTCGATCCCTGGTTCCATTAGTCTGCATGTTAAGGTGTTCTTTGGAGACCCCAAGTTACCCCTGATGCATCTTCTGGAAAATAACCATGTGAATGTTAGGTTAAAAGCACTTAGTCATAGAAAAGGATGCTTGTATAGAAGTATGGGTGAATGAGGCTTGTAGTGGAAAAGCACTTAAAAAGCTATATAGTAAATACTTGTCCATATACTATTCATATGATATTGAAACCATTGCTTGTGCTTATTAGCCTGATGTGAATACAGTTGTAGTCCATGTTATGATGAAAACTATGTCTTATTTAAGACATGGGCTTCAGTCTAAAAATAAATAGTAAATGGACAGGTACGTACCATACGTAGCGCCTTTCTACTCAAACTGCTTTCCTACTACAATCACTAACCCAATCACACACACATTCATAGTGTTTTTATTTATGCCTGAGTGCTTTAACATCCATACACACTCAGTCAGCTACATCAGGGCCATCTTTTCATTCAATATTTTGCCTAAAGCTACTTTGGCAAGTGGACTGAAGAAGTCAGGAATTGATCCACTCTACCACCTGAGCCAAAGCTGCCAAAATACAACCAGACATGATGAAAATGGTACTCAGGAGAACCAAGCCAGTAAAGCAAGACTGAATATTAGCTTTGATGCAGAGGACTAGACCACTATATTTTCAGTTGCAGAGGGTGCCTCACATTAGAGCCAACATCTGTGCTTCAAGACAGAGTGAACCCGGCCTGCAGTAATAACTTACCTTAGTGACCCATTAGTGAAAGACACCAATAAGAAGATTTGAACAACTTGAACAAACAAAGGCAAGAAATGGATGTTAGGCCAAGGCCATTTTTTTTTTTAGTTTAAAACAAATGTCAGCTTCCACCCTCTGTGTCTCTGCGAGATGCAGACAAGGTGAAAAGCAGATGGCATGTGCAGATGGTTTGTACTGTTAAGCATGGAGGAGGAGGTGTGATGGGACTTGTGACACTGTTGGCCATAATTCACATTTCAAGGCAATATATACCCTCATGACTGCCACAGCATCCAGCAGGAAAACATCCTCCCATCTGGTTTATGTGTAGTAGTAGATTTTTGTACATTTTATACATGTGTTAATGCTAAACAAGGCTTTTGTTCATGAAATGAGAGAAATTTGGAAACAATGTGCTTCACAGAAAAAAGGCACAATTGATCAGAACAGGAAGTGAGTACTGGAAGTCAGAGGTGCACGAGGATCTGGATTTAATTTAATTTCACACTAACTTGATGGCTTTACATTTGGAGAAAGAGCATCGAGACTGATCTACTTCTTGTCTCATAAGTCCTTGTGCATCATGCAAGCTTTGAGTTTTACATCAGACTTTTCTTTCCGGATTAATGTTAAAGTTATTTCAGTTTCAGCCCTGATACAGCTGCAATAATGTTAAGCTGTTTTAAAGGCTCAAAGTATCTCTGTGCTTTTGGCTTATCCCCTTCTTTTAGATATAACCATTTTTCAGTTGACATATCAGGGGCATAAAATAGAACAAAGGAAACTCAAACACTAATCAATTTTCTCCACAATATGTGTTTTTATATAATAGCAGAATCAGCAGTTCCCAGATGAGAGAAGAGATGCTCAGTGCATCATGGGAGGTGCCCAAGACGCTTCTCCCATAGCAATATAACTATGGGATGGCTAAGAGTAACTAGAGATAGCCCTAACTGTAAGCATTATCAAAATCAAAATTTTTAAGCCTAGTTTTAAAAGTAGAGAGGATGTCTGCCTCCCAAATCCAAAACGTGAGCTGGTTTCACAGGAGAAGAGCGTGATAGCTGAAGGCTCTGCCTCCCATTCTTATTTTGGAAATTGTAGGAACCACGAGTAAGCCTGCACTCTCTGAGCAAAGTACTCTATTGGGATAATGGGTACTAAGAGGTCTTTAAGATATGATAGAGCTTTGTCATTAAGGGCTTTGTATGTGAGGAGAAGGATTTTAAATTCTTTTTTCTGGCTTTCTAGGGAGACAATAAAGAGGAGCTAATATAGGAGAAATATAATCTCTCGTCCTAGTTTCTATCAGTGCTCTCACTTTCTCGAGCGATATGTATCAAGCTCGCATGTTCTGACTTTGATCCGTTTAACTAAATGACAGATATTTAACTGTTTCTGCTTGTGATGCACTGAAACTTTTGGGTCTTTCATATTGTTTTTGCCGTCATTGTCTCTCAATGCCAGCTCGAGGGACTCTTGCGAGTACATCTTTGCACTGTATTTCTGCAGATGCTGCCCTTGTCTGTTATCAGAATTGAATATGTAAGCGTACTGAATATGTTAGAGTTAATGTCTGTGCTTGCTGTGGTTTAACTAATATGGGGAGAAAAAGTTCAGGTCTGATGGAACTTTTTGGAGCACAATGAGCCATTGTCTGTTTGGCACAGTTTGTGTTGTGGGCCTCAAGGACAGCCAAACTGTTCTTTGATAGAAAACGTATCATGTTTGCCCATCTGGAGCCTGATAATAGGACTGAGATGTGGGTGGCCATGCCTGTTGTAAGGTATGTTCACTCCTTTTCCAAAAGATGTTCTGCAATTAGTGAATCTATATTTTTTGCTATTTATTTGAATCTCCTGAACAATTATTGTTGTGCAAGGGCATATTTCATCATATGTTCCACAAGATTTGCTGTAGACAGCTGTAGAACTTTACATGACTCTTATTGAAAGTGAATCATAATGTCGACGGGCTGTCAGGCTGTCAGACATTATGTACATTGGCTGGTGTTTTATGTGTGCATGTTGTGCTTGTGTGTTTATCTACCCAAGGTCCATTACTCCAGGGATCCCGCTGCACTGATTTATGATAGGATTTTTGAAGTTCCACGGTACAGCGCAACAAACTCACCTCCCGAAGGCGTAGCATTAGCATTCAAGGATACATGTTCCCAGTTTAGCACAGACTGGGTAAACTTGTTTCCCTGCTGGCCTAGTAAAAAGCAGGCATTAAAAAAGGAAAAAAAAAACCTTTGAAATACATGCTTCACGGACTTGTCAATAACTGGTATTGACCCTTCCCACTTTTATTTAACAACGTTCCCATTCCTAAGGCTTGGTTAGCTAGATACTCATTGCTATGCTAGCAGTGCTGCAGTATGCTGTCATACTGCTGATGCAAAGTATTTCTAAGTTGATTACACCTCTGGGATTAGCTCAAATGCAAATGCAGCTGTGTGAGTTAAGAGTGCTGGAGAAGCGAGAAAAAGACTTATAAAGACTCATGATCATTTTCACAAATGCAAGTCTCCTTTAGTGTCCATATTACACAATACATGGTTTTAAATACGTTGTGCTTAAACTGCATGCTAAGAAAAAAACAAAAGAACATGACATATATTTATAAAGCCTATTCATGTTCAAAAAGTGTCTTTTAATATAAGATCAAAATATAGTACCTCCCACGCGTATACCTAACAATGGACAGCTTCCGATTCATGCATGTAAATTGCATGTGAATACTGGCATCTGTGAGAATCCGGCTTCCTTGAAAAGCCTGGGAATCATTATGTGGAAAGAAAGCACACAAAGCACAGCGAGATTAACGCATGGCAAATAAGTCCCCTGTCTTATAATTAGCCTGTGGATGAATGTGTTATCAGCCATTCTGGATCGATCTTCATGAAAGCATCAGCAAGATGCGGCATCTTTGCACATCCATGAAATTCCCCAACTGTACGCTCAGGTGTTTTACCTTACTAAATGAATCCAATTTTGATTTTGCAAACAGCGGATTATCACAGATGTGAAGGTCAGCGCAACATAGCTGGTTGATTTAATCTGTCTTGCACAGGTGCTGTTCCATTTGTGTGTTGGGTCAGGGATTTAGCAGGTAAACGGTACAGTACACTCAACTGTGCCACGGCTTGCTGAAGTACTGTCAGGAGGGTAGAAATTAAAGGCTAATTTGATGACCTCTTCCCCTCTGAAACAGCTTGATGCATCAGTGCCATGACACATGTGCTCCTTTCCTCTGAACCTTTCAGTGACCAGCGTTTTTGGACTTGAGCTGATAATTTTCCTGTATCTGGCGAGCTTGCCAAATATTTGTTTTAAAAATTATAACGAAACATACTTTGACACTGTCCTGACCTGCTTTTTGATGCTTCGCCTTAATTTGGTGCCCCAAATTACAATAATATTTTACACTAATTTCTGTTTAAATTAAAAAGATATTAATTTTAAAGGTGTTGCGGTGATGTTTTCACCCAAAATACATAACTAAAAATGTGTGTCGCTGCGAGCGTATTCACATCTGCTCCATGGAGCTATATACTGTATTGTGCAAAAGTCTTGAACCACCTCATTTCTTCATATTTTGCTAGGAAAATTTGAAATGTGGAAAAATACATTGAAATACAACACAGTATGTAAAGCAAACACAGAAGTTGTACAATTCTTATGAGCTTGAAAGTTAACAATTGGGTTAAAAACTTTTTTTCTTCAACACATCTCTCTTTGGCACCTTTCTTGTAATTTCTTTAAGTAGTCTTCAGGAATAGTTCTCCAAGCTACTTAAAGGTCACTCAAAGCTCTTCTTTAGATGTTTCTTCCTTTTGTTCTGTTCTCTGTCAAGATTATCCCACACTGCTGAAATAATGTTAAGCTCTGGGCTCTTGGGAAGCCAATCTATAAGTGATAGTATTCCATTGTATATTTTTGCAGGTATACTTTGTTGTGCTGAGAAGCTGTTGACATTCAAACAGTTGCAGACGGTGTTGCATCATGGATTGAAATCTGACGGTGCTTTTCTGGCTTCATAACTCCATCAATTCTGACAAGATCCCCAACAAAACTGGATCAAGTGCAGCCCCGAACCATGACAGAGCCTCCACCAGTAGATAGATTAACAGGGGGGCCAGATGCATCTCTCAGGTCCCGTTCTTAGACACACTCCACAAGTAGAAAGGAAATGATAAATTCATAGTAAGGCACAAGAAAACCAAGAAATCCAACTCCACAGCGCCTTCTTACTAACCTTAAGACCAACCTTGTGACATTTGCTGCTGCTCATAGAGCCAAAGGAATATAGGCAGTCCAAAGACCTTGGTCATCTTTAGTTTGTATGCTAAATGATGCCAAATCATTTTTCAAAACTGAAATTCATTTTAATGAGACAGTTACAGACTGATACTTCACCTCACACATAAACACCAACATGATTTACTTGTCTGGAAATAGCAAACTGAAAATCCTTCAACTTCCCCGGGGAATGGAACTGAGCTGAGTTGCCATATGGAGGTGGGTGGGCCACGTCTTGTGGGAGTGTATGTGTTGGTTCCACAGAAACAATCCGGTAGTGGAGGGGGTCATCAACAAGCCTCACTCTCCCAAGGGATGGGGCATGATAGTAGTTGTAGTTTGGCATCACTCGCTCTCCCTCACTCAGCTGTCACAGCTGCGTGACTTAAATGACAGGTGGGAGATGCCAAAGAAGGATTGGGGGAGGGATCTGAGAGAATTATTTTATAGTCTGCAAATGTAAAGTGTGAACACCTGTTCGCAATAAATGTGGACAAAGTTTCAAGCTCCACATGACTAGAGAGAGCTTTTAACTGAGCCAATTCCTTCCGGACAAAATCTTCTACCTTCCAGATCAGACCAGCACCTTTATATAGAATTCAAAATCTATCATTGCATTTTGTCCAGTAATTCTCATGATTTTTCAGCCACGTTCAGTTTTAGTTTGCTCTGACTAGTAAAGAGCATGGAAGCTCAATAGAAGCCCTAGCTCAATAACAAGACACTTTTTAAACAAATCAAGCATAGCGTTAGTTCACTCAGGCCACGAAGTCGACATCAGCCCCAATTCTCAGTGCTGTTCTCTGCTGGGGGTTTCGCTGAAACTCTCGCCACCTCCGGCTTTCCATGTATGCACCCAAAAACAAACCTTTACATAGGAAAAAACACAAATAACACAAATAAACATACACCTTTTTTTATTATTTTTTTTATTTCCACTAATTCATATTTTGGTTGTAGGATGGGGAGAGGAGCAACAAGACCTCTTTAAGCACAGAGAATATGGATAACAGATATAATACAGAAAGAAGGAGAAGGTGTGTGTGTGTCTGTGTCTGTGTCTGTGTGTGTGTGTGTGTGTGTGTGTGTGTGTGTATATATAAATTGAGCAAAGGATGCTAGAGAAAGAAAATAGGAAGACCTCAGAAGAGTTGGATGGATGTAGTGAAGGAAGACATGGAGAAGGTTGGTGTGACAGAGGGGATGTTTAAGGTGAGATGGAGCCAGATTATTTCCCGTCACTATGCCAACCCCTAAAAGGAGGATCAGCTGATCTGCTAACCCAGACTTTAGGACATCACGCTAAGTTGTTGATTCCTTTTATTCATAGTGGTAGATGGATATCAGGAGAATGGAGATGAATCAAAAGAGAACTAGAACACTTAAATTGATATGTATATTTCATCCCGTCAGCGTCCTCCTATGTGTGGTGTCAGTGACACAAAAATATCTCGGTAATTTATACGCTGACAGTCCTGATTCTGTGCATAAACTGCTTTGTCATATTTTTCATTTTTGTTTTCCAAAATGTCCTGTGTGGTGACCGCATTACTGATAAAACCTTTCATGTTCCAATACGCAGGCTTGGGGTTGCATATCTACACTCTCGGCTGTCACATAGGATGCAGGAATGTTCCTACAGTACACAGTGTGCCTGCACAACATTCTTCACGATGACCGTCTCGTTAGGCCCTGTGTTGTCCAAGGTGCTTGAGGCATAGAGGCACAGTGGTTTTGATTAGCTCCATTATTTATTTTTTTATTACCTCTCCCCTGACCCATCGGTTCACTAGCCTCTCTCTGTTGTGGGCTTATTAGGGGGATTTCACAGCCTAAGGACATCAGTAAAAAGTTTAAACATCAAGAGATCATAAGCGTGTTTTACTTTTTAAATTGATGGGCTATTGATAAATGACCAAATGCAGCGTCAAAGAAATATGCTGAACAGGCAAAATTTTAAAAAAGAGAGAAAGAAAGAGGGAAAAAATGGACCCAGTCACCACTATGTTTATGTTCAGCTCCAAAGCTCTTCTTAAAAGCAATTTCCTTCCTTTCCTGAAGTTGGGTACAATCTTTTGAAATGCTGCAAGTAGGAGGAAAGGGAAATATTGAACTGACATCTACAGAATTTCAATGTGCTTGAAGAAATATATTATCATACTGTAGGTCCTTGTATGATTCTCTGTTTATATAAAGAGGATGAGGGAATAAAGTGTTGTAACGGACAGATTCAAACTTGTGTATGCACAGAGGTAGATGTGTGTGGGTGACCGTCCGTGCTTTTGTAGTGTACATATCTGAGTGTGTGTCTATGTGAACATGCTGAAAGAGCGTGATAACCGGAATGTGCGGTCACCTTGCCTTATGATTAAAGGTTTGTGCTCTTTAGCAGCTTAAAAGGAGCCCGTTTGTCCTCAAAAGGGAGAAAGGAACACAGGAAGAAAAAAAGCATGTTTTTATCAGTCACAGCCAGAACCCAATATTTTGCTTTTCCCCCCTTAGATTAGGCTTATTCACAAGGTCCTATAGGTGAAATGCCTTCAAAGATAATAAAGAGATTAAGATCACATTGAGAAATCCCTGCCAGCGAGAGAGCAGAGCGTTTGAAATAAACAAAGCAGTTCAACTTTCAACAGTTTCATACGTCTTTGTTACCCGCCCTTCCTGTCGATTTGGAATCGGCTTATTCTTAACTTCTTAAATGTTCACATTAAGATCTTAAGATGATGCATTCCTTTTTCTCCCCCCTTTTTTTGGTATTCCCTAGGTCAGCAATAAAAGCAGGATGAAACGAAGGATCAAAAGTCCATCCCCACTGTGGAAAATGGGAAAAGAATCCTGAATCACCATGTGCTGGGGAAAAAAGTGCATTCATTTGAAAGAGTGAAATGGAATTTGAAATTACCAATAATGTTTCTGGAACAGGAGCTGATTGAGCCACACGATTATTCCACTAGCCACAGACTCCCTTTCCAAGCTGTCACCCATTGTCTTGCTGTCAGAGAATCTGGAGAAGCTGTGGGTGGCCCCAGGTGTCAGTTTAAACTTGAAAAAGACAGTGTCAGTTTCCTGGCTCAATGAGATCATAACAATGAGGCAACGGGACTTCTATAAATGGATTCAGAGGATTTAGCTGTGCATTTATTAATCGAATTTCAAAAGAGGAACCATTTGCAGTTGATGGTGTAAAGACATACAGGCAATAACAATGGCAAAATCCTTTGACCAGGATTCATATCTTCTTTTATTATTTACATGCTTACTAACCTTAAAGTAGACCTGGCAACAGTAGTCGCCAGATAGATTATTTGTTATGAACTGGTCTGCTCTTACAAGTAGAAATTTGAAAGTCTGCTAGACTTTAACTTCACTACATATACTACTGTGTAAAAGTTGGGAGTCAGACTGCATTTCTTTATATTTTGCTTCCAATGAGCCAGACTTTCTTTTTCTGAAGGTCTAACAACATTTTTCTTTACACATTGGTCCAGTCCTTAAATCTGTCTATTTTCACGGGAATGGTTTTTTTTCTTTGTTTGCTAAGGAACTTAACACTAACCCTTGAATCTTTCAAGCACAAAACGGGCACCTAATTCAAGGGATGAACCTGTGTTGTGTGTACATATAACAGGCAGCTTAGCAAAGAAGCCATTTTAAATTGTATCTTTAGACACTTTGTTACTAGCAACTATCAAATGAACAGTTCTTATTTCATTAGTTGAATCTATGAAAAATGTAAAAAATAAGAAAGTTTGACTGGAATTAAATAGTATGTTTTCATACAACAAAGTGATACTGTCATGGTCCGTGGTCCTGTGTCTGTGGAGTCTGTGTTTGTGTGTGTGTGTGATGCTCGGGTAGCCACACCCCCGGGCTGGGCCATCACCGGCACACCTGCTTTCCATCGGGGTGATTACTGGAATAATATTACTGGAACTACTTAAACATTAAATCTGCCTTCTTGTGTTTAAGATTTCAATTCGGCGTCCAGTCTCTGCCTCCTGCCTGTCCTCCTGCTCGATTACATAACTCGGTCCATCATCTGGCCTCGTCACTAACTCCACGGACTCCCGCCTCACGGACTTTCACACTTCCCTCCCGAGCCCCACGGTCCCACTCCGATCGTAAGCCTGCTACTCCTATCCTGCCTTGTTGTGCTCCACTGCTCCCTAGCTTACTAGTAATTTTCTCCCCTTTCTGTTGCAGCCTCTCACGGTCCCGATTCCGGCTTCCCCGCGTCATTTGTTTCCCCGGGTTTTTCTGTTCCTTGTTTGCTCTTCTGGTTTTCCCGGGTCGCCTTTTGTTATTTATAATAAAGTGTCTTTTCCTGCTAGCACTTGAGTCTGCTTCTGGATCCTCGCCTCGGCGCATGACAGATTCATAAAGAGTTATGTTGAAAACTTAGCATATCTTGGCATGGAGTGGAAGAGTGACTATAAATAAGCCATTCTTAAGGAAGGGAAATGAGAAGAAAAGGCCACGATATGCCAAATTACAGAAGGAATTAACTTTCATTTGGTGGCAACAGGTCGGATGATCTGATATCCTCGTGTTGGTGTTGTTCCCAGACCATCATGAAAATGTTGTTCCAGGTTCAACATTGCAAGTGACCAATCACATTGTTGTGACGTTATTCTTTTGCGCGCCAAGCCATTCGTGCATTTATGAAATTCCAATGTTGCAAGGACAATATCAATTCTGCTTACTGTTTATTAAAGGGTTACGGTTAGGGTTAGGGTTAGGGTCAGGGTCCGTTGATCGGCGGACAGAGGCGGTTTCACGCAGCTTAAGTACAGTTTTTTGTTTTACGCCGGTTTTTCCCAAAGTCGCAAAACTATGACGTCACAACATTCTGATTGGTCACTTGCAATGTTGATCCTGGAACAACATTTAGTATGATGATCTGGGAACAACACCAACACGAGGATATCAGATCAACCCAACAGGTCTAATGGAGTAATGCATCCAAAATTACTGGTTTAGATTATCATCATGACCATGACTTTATTTTCCACCATTTGTGATTCCACACTCAATGCAGTAAAAGCCTTCCATAGTGGAACATGACCGTTCATCAGTCATGACCTCAACGTTGTTTAAGTATCGTGGGATCATCTTGACAGAAAACAGAACAAAAGGCATCCAATATCCAAAGAAAAGCTTTGAATGTCCAGAAAAGACTATCATGGGAAAACATTGCCCCTGAAATAAAACCCAGGTAGTGTCTTGCTGCATGCTCAATCACCCAGGTAAGGAAATTCCAAAAAGTTGATTCTGTTCATCTGGATGTAGAATTTTCAGTAGGAGAAAAGTTTTACTGGGAGAAACCCAGAAACTGGTTACAGAAAGAGGGTGACAGATTGTCTGTAACAGTTAGAACAAGACAATGCTATTGACCGAAAATCATACAACAGGCTATACCCAGGGGAAACTACACCAAGTCTGTATGGTTTACCAAAGATACATAAACCTTTAAGACCAATTGTCTGCATGATCAGCTCTAAGTTTCTGCCTTCAATCCTGAAGCCCCGCAAGCGACATGGGAGAAAAAAATTAAAACGGACTTTTGCGAGATCTCGCAAAACTAACTCGGGATCTCGCAAAACTTTTAGCCGCATTCTTCGGAGGTCGCAAGCTCGAAGCCGACCGGGAGGTCGAGGCACGATGTGCCGGGAGAGCGGTGTTCCTCCCGGCTGTAGTACGTCTCGACCTCCCGTTAGCTTCGACATGGTGGGTGTCAGATCTCCGAAAACGTCGCAGCACTTTTGCAAATATGTGATGTCTTGTAAACCGAGCACATATTTGATGTTTACACAACTACATTCACGCCTCAAAATATCTTAAAAGTTTATTTTGTGACCCAGAAAGAGTGATATTACAACTAAGTAGCTGCCGTCATTGTTGGAATTCAACTTTTGCAAGTTTGTTTTGCGAGATCATCGTAATTTTGGTAGGCAGCTCTGAAAACCACATCCAGAACACTTTGGATTTTGTTGAGAAAGTAAGAAATGTCATTATGGAGGCAGATGCAACAATGGTCTCATATGATGTTACACTTCACTTGTGTTTCAGTCAATGAAGCAGTGGAAGTAGTTGGTGAGAGATTACAGGAAGACCCCAACCTCAGCAACAGGACCACTCTCAGCACTGAACTGTGTCTGTGTGGAACTGTCTTCATTCCACCTATTTCACATGCAAGGGTCAGTACTACAGGCAGAAACATGGGTGTGCCATGGGTTCCCCAGTTTCACTCACTGTGGCTATCTTGTACATGGAAGAAGTCAAAAAGAGCAGGACCAACCATCTCTGAATCGATGAGGGGGCCTAAGGGTACATCTTTCACCATTTTACAACGCTATGATTGCAGCCATTCGTCAACTCTCTGTGAATGGTACTCATTGCCATTGATCAGTTGTCACTGATAACAATCACAAAGTGCTCTGCTTTTCATTCCAAGCTCCTTAGATCACAATGACCTGGATGACTGAGCACCTACACAGAAACATAAGAATATACAGCTTTATAGACTGCAACATAAAAGACTACATCTATTTATGTTTGTACATGTTTAAAGAAAGGAGTGGCTTAAGACTTTTGAACAATATTGTAACTCGCTAACAGAATCATGCAACCACAGTGCTTTACTTCTAGTTCTACTCAACCTTTAAGGTCAAGTAAGAAAAAATGAGTAGTGTTGACAGTGCATGCAGCACACATTATAGCAGTCGCTGAAGTAATCAGCACTGTCACAAAGGAGATCCCGCCCTCATCAACACATCGGCAGCCACTGGTGGGAAGCCGCTGTCCTTGCATTAATAAAAAGCCACATTTACATACTGTAGGTTGATGGGTGCACAGTGGTCAGACCCCAGCTACCCAGAAGGACTCCACATTCATTACAGCTAAGTGAGTGAGCATATGGATACCCAGGCTTTTAATGCAAATAGAGCTTGTTTGCTATTTAAGATACAATCCATCAATATTTTCTGAAATTTTAATACAGGATTTAAAGATTGTGCTTGATCGTGAGTGTGCTAAATACCAATTTGTCTGCCAGTGTCATACAGTATTAAGCAGGATTAAACTAACCATTATTTTTAACACTAATTATCAGAACAAAGCGGTAGACAGTTTATCGCCACTAAAAGCCAAGAAATTGTACAGTATTCATATTTATGTTTTGTATTACCCACTTCAATATCTTTAACTCCAGCATCTGTACAGACACGTCAAGGCAGCTTTTACAATTCAGTCACGCAAGGTTGCACAGTGTCAGACTACAGTTTGAGATTGTGGATCAAGATTCTGCACTGACTTTGTTTGATTAATGTCACTGAATTTCCCAGCTGATGCATTTGTGTAAGGGTACCAATTATATATGCATTTGCTGTGTTTTCAACTGCCAGATTTGCAATGTGGATCCAATTCTTACAATTTTTCCTCTCATTAACAGTTATCTCCCTGAGACGGATACCTCAAAGAAACATGTACACGCTTAAACTGCGTTGTTTGATGTTCTCGGCAGTCATCTCTGAAAAGAAATGACACATTTTCAATATGAAAAAAGGTGTCTCCAGACATAAATATCACATTCACACATTGGTTGATCAAGGACTCTTGCACTGTGGCTGAATAGTCATACTTATAGCTGCAACTTTTTTTAAAAGAAAAGGCAGAATAGGAAAGTTGTCCCTTTAGTAATCTTCCATCTCGTTTGTGCTTTTTATTTCTTCTTATTTGTCTTCTCATTCATGAATAAAACTAGAATATTCTCTTCAGAGCTCTGCTGAACATTGTGACTATCATTCTCAGTCTTCTTTCCAAGGTAAAGCTGCAATCTGCGATGTATCATCATTGGTTGCAAGACAATTGTAGGTCCCAACCAACAAAGTCCTAAGGTCTCCAGTTACAATATGCCAGATCTGGCAGTATTCATAAAATACATAAGTTTACAAATGATTTAAAAAATGTTCTGAAAACCAAAGACAATATGAAGCACTGATGAAGGACTGCAGCAGGCTGTATACTGAGCTTTAAAGGGTGGAGGGTTCCAGTAGAAGCATCTTGGTTGAGGGTGGAGAGCAGATGGCAGGAAGATTCAGAGAAAAAAAACTGAAAATCCTTTCATATGTCTGGAAGGTCCCATTCACAAGAGACATCAGCAAATATGGACAAAAGCTGTGTTCAGGGTGCACATGGGAACTGTTGACAAATTGGAACTCAGGAAAGCGATGAGAGATTAAGTATCTTCAGCAGGATTGATCTGTGCCGTCACTGCTTAGACAGGAGCATATCCTCAGAAAACACACTATAAACAGTCTATTTTATGCCCATTTAGGCTATTTACACCACATATCTGCTGCACATATTGCGAGCAGACATTACAAGTGATCGATTATTCTGCGTCCTTGGTGCTTGATACTTCAATAGCAGGCATGGCACCAGATTGGACAGTCTTGCAAGGAGAGGTGGCTGATTTGTAATTATTAATATATTTACGCATAAGATGTTTTTTTTCCTAAATAGTGAACATTATTTATTATTCGCACCGTGACGTAAATCCTGTTCTATTCGTTTTTGCTTTAATTACACAAGTGAAAATAGCTTCGCAGGTTTCACACAAATACCAAAAGAACAGAAAATGATTTAAATAAATCCACATTCAGTATGATAGACTAAATATCTAAATATATCAGTGTATTTGTTCATGATTTTGACATAATTTTCTTCTTCACATGCATGTGTTCTAATAATATATTTTAATGAAAATAAAACATTCTGCTTTTTATTCCATATTTGACATGAAATAAACAAACTTTATTTAAAAGTTCTTCAGTTAGAGCAACTGATATAGTAATAATAATAAGAAGAAATCAAAAAACCATAAAGAGAATTTAAAATGGCAATAACATGTTAAATGCACTGTGCTCCTGTCCATCACTTGTGCAATCAACCATTGCAGAATCAGTAGCGTTCCAGAAAGTTGCATGACCTAGAATTCTGATGAAAGTCTGAGGTCTACAAGGTAAATAGTAATATAGATGGCACAGTCCCTTGTGGAGCTCTTGCACTTTACATCACCAAATCAGACAGAGCACTGTCAAATCTCACATATCCCAGCCTCTCTGTCAGATAGTCAGTAATCCACAAGATGGTCAAAGTGTGTCCTGACATTTCCTGTGACTTCATCTTCAGTAGCTGCAGCAGCTGAATTGTACAGCCCTTAGTATATCGATTAATTATAATGCAATGCAATGTTTCATGTGCATTGGTAATACGCAAAATGTCTTTTTTGAGCGATTTTTAAATAGCTGCAGATTCCCAGATCATCAGTTCAAACAACTGTACATAAACACAAGTTATTCGGACGTGTCACCACTTTGCGAAGGTCTGGAATACGTCTGAAAGTGTCACCCTTAAATGAGAAGAAATTGGTCAAGATGTTCTGGAACAATCCAGAAATCCCCAAAGCTGGAATGTGCAGGAACACCAGCATCACTGTTCAGATTTTAGCATGTTTTACCACCATTGATTGAAAACGTGCCCACCAAAAAGAAGGCCACCATTCCATAAATTGAAACCTTCAAGCTTCACTGAAATTTGCATTTGCCCACATGCACGATCCAAATGTCTTCTGGAGAAATGTTTTATGATCGGATGAGACAAAGATTTATTTATTTGTCCACAATGACAAGAGGTATGTTTGGAGGCGTAAATGTGAGGCTTTCAAACCCAACAGGACTGTACCAGGTGTCAAGCGTGGTGGTGGTGGCAGCATCATGCTCTGTGCAATATACCAGTACCACAGCAGCGAAACAACCCAAAGTGGATGGAAAAAGAAGGAGGTGGAATTCCTTCCAAATTCTTCTACTTCACCTCAAATCAACATCTGGGTGATTAAAACTTGGACACCGTTGGGTGTTCCAGCAGGGCAATAATCCCAAACATACATCAAAACTGGTTCTGGAATGGTTACACTGGCTAATATTAAGCTTCTGGAATGGCCTTCCCAAATTCCCAGCCTCAGCCCTATTGTGGACTACACTTGGTCCATGCACAGAAAACCAACCATTTTAAATGAACTCTACCAATTCTCCCAAGGAGTGGTTGAATACCCGCCCTGAGTTATGCTTGTTGATGGCTAAAAAAAGCATCTGGCAGAGCTGCAAGTTTTTAAAGGGGCATATTATAACGAAACCAAACCAAATATTAGTAGGGGGTGTGCGTCTATTAAAGCCTTTATCTATTCTTATAACCCTATGTGGCGTAAAGAAAATTCAAAATAATTCCAGACTAGTACACCGCTTCCTGTTTTTTATAGTCATTAAAGTTGTGTGCTGTACAATCATTCCACGCAGTAAAAGAAAAATTCCAAGAAATCCTTAAGAGCCCAAAGTTACCATGACATTCATGCCCAAGATGAATGTATGTGAACTTCTAACCACAACTGTGAGGTCCTGAAAAAGCTAGTAAGTAAAAAGTACAGTCCTGCGTAATTATATATATTTTTCAAGACATTATGCACCCAAATACTAAAACACAACAGACTCCTGACTCCCCAGCTCTGTCCCTACCACACAGCAAAATCTGCAGTGTCTATATGGGTCCACACCTCTGAGTGTTAAATACAACACTGTTGAGTGTTAAATTAACACTTTTGACAGTGTTATATGTTTAAAAGTAACCTAGTCAGTTTTGAAGATTAACAATGGCTAACACTGAGCAGTGCTGATTTTCTAACACTGGAATATTTCTAACATTTTGAGTTATTTTCCAGTGTTAGAAAATCAGCACTGCTCAGTGTTAGCCATTGTTAATCTTCAAAACTGACTAGGTTACTTTTAAACATATAACACTGTCAAAAGTGTTAATTTAACACTCAACAGTGTTGTATTTAACACTCAGAGGTGTGGACCCATATAGACACTCTCCAGTGTTAATTTAACACTGGAGATTTTGCTGTGCACTATGTCTAGTGCAATAATTTATGTGTCACACACACATAAACACAGACAGGTTGAGCCTGTAAGTCCACTTAGTGCATTTAGTTTGACAGACTCATATGATACTTCAACTCTTCATCATCATCATGCTGTAAACAGAGTCCATAAAATGTATATGTGAAGCTGCTTTCTGCCCATAAGGCACTATAAAGGCCCAGTTCGTGCTAACCAAACTGGATGAAACATGTTTGTCAAAATGCACTAGGAAATGCAAATGCCATGTGCATTACTCAACGTAATGGCAGGTCCAGCAATAAATTGCAATAAGTCCCCATCTCCCTTAAGAAACCTATTCAATAATTCAGAATATATTATAATTGGCACACCCATAAAATATACTTTTCCTCTGGAAATACTGATGGAGGCTAGGAAATTCATTTCATCATATATTGGGAATGTACACTACTGTGCATTAGTAGCTAATTTCCTCTGGGAAATTAATCTCTACAGGGTCTAAGATGAACACTGTCCACTATGTTCTGTGTAAATATTGACAGTACCGGAGAATGAGGCAGCTAAATCTAGCTCATACATGCAACAGTTCAAATGTGTCAACACAGAGGCTTAAATTTGGAGTACACTTGATATGTCTAAGAACCAAACCGACGAACAGTTGAGATCTCAAATAACTTAGGTGGAGAACGGTCTGGGAAAATCAAATGAATGGGCTTGTTTTTGCCAGTGATTTTCGTGTGAAGAAGTTATTATTATATAAGGCTTTCCAGGTTAAATCACTCACATTTAAATTCATTACAGATCCAAATGAAGAAATGTATATGTGGGCAGCTCAACAACAAAATGAGAGCAGTGAAACATGTCAGCACTTAGAATTCAGTTTCTTTCACCAACTGATGTAGAAAATTCACAGAGACAGCAAGACAACTAGAGAAAAATAATGGCTTTGTCTGTGAATGCAGCAAGTCTCTGCAATATTTACAGTGTTCTGTAGCCACCAAGTTTGGCTTTGAAGGCTCTCTTGGCATGCATAGATTGCCAGAAATCATCAGTGCTGGACTGATGGGGCCACTGCACCCCTATCTCATCATCTTTTTAGCTATGCAGCCTGTGCATAGATATGTCCACCGTCACTGAGGACGACCTCCCAGCTGGCTAACAAACACCCCCATGTGCTATTTTTCCTGACTACTGCCAAAGACTAATAGACTAATCCTGGAGAAAGACTAGCAGTCAGAAAAGAAAGAAAAGTCTGAAATGTATGCACAAAGTGTGGGAGCTTGTGGGCACAGCATGATCAGAGCCCCTGTAGCCAAGGCCACCATCTAAAATTTCATACATTTTACTCTAGTGGATGTGTAGAACCAAGATCATTGCCTGCATAATATTTTTCCTACTTCTGAATCATTGCTTCTACCCAACTGTTAAAAAAGTCTGTCCCAATCATGCTCTTACATTCTATGTCTTCATCCACCAATTACAGGAGAAACATTTGACCCTGGATTGTCATTGTGGTGAAAATGAAGGTTTGGTGCTCTGCTCAGTGACAGTGAATGCGTTGCCATGCCATCAAATGCTGAGAGCTGATGTGGGCAGATAGGGACATTTATGTAAATGAGGGGGATGATAACCAAAACATGGTGAGTGTTTTTGCAGATCTGCTCTTCTCTCAGTCACCAGAGATGAACTCTAGTGTTCCTGTAATTGCACAATCCCTGCAATGGAACATGAACCGTTGCATAAGTATCTACTTAAGGAAACACACTGAAAGGACAGACTTGAGAAGGAGGGTTGGGATTTTCCCATAGTTACCCCATAGCTGCTAGACATTTTTAAACTTCCCATAGTGTTAAAATGCCTTCTGCATTGTTGAGTCAGGGCATTTATTATACACTATAGAAACAACTGCGTAAAAAAGTATTTGCCACTTTATAGCTTATTTTTGTTGCATATTTGTCTCATAAATGTTTTAGATCATCAAATACATTCTAATATTAGACAACTGTACCCTCAAACACACATTAATAACACGGACTGAACCACCACTTACAACCACTAGCACTTTATAAAACTACTGTAGAAATCATTCTTCATGAACAAATACACTGATATATTTAGTCTATCATTCTGAATCATTCTTTACAATACAATAATTATAGTTCTACAACTGTTTCTAACAGTTTATTAATTCTCACAACTGTGTATCTACAATCTGTATAGTTTTCACATTTTTAACCATATTTATATCCTGTTTATAGCCTGTACATACTTATAGTTATAGCATATTCATAACATACCTTCATACATGTACATACATTTTGTATTATATCTATATTATTGCTAAAGCCCTTTCTGGATGGATTCAAACTGCAATTTGTTGCCTTGTACTTGTGACATATGCAATGACAAAGTTGAATTCTATTCTAAAGATAATCCAAGTAAGTACAAAAATACAGTTTTCAGTGAATGGTGGTGAAATTATCATGAAATTAAGTCATCATTAAATAAGAAAAAAGCTATTCAAACCTACTTAGCTCTATGTAGTAATCCCACCCACCCTCCGCTCCATGTAAATGATGAATTGACCGTGAGTAACAACATTTTTTGGAGTTCAGCTTAACTAGCCACACCCAGGCCTGGTTACTACCAGACATGTTTAATCAAGAAATCACTCTGTAGAACCTGTCTGACAATGTGAAGAAGGCTAAAAGATCTCAAAAAGCAAGACATCATGCCACAAGCTAAAGAAACAGCTGAGAAACCAAGTATTCGACACCTTTCAGTCTGAAATGGGCTACAAAGCCATTGCTAAGGCTCTGGGACTGCAATGAACCACTGTGAACAAATGGGGATACATTGGAACAGTGGTGAACCTTCCTAGAAGTGGCTGGCCAACCAAATTTACTCCAAAACAGCATCGAGGAGGTGAAAAAGAAGCCAGAACAAAATCTAAAAAGCTGCAGGCCTTGCCTGTCTCACTTAAGGTCAGAGTTCATGATTCAACAATAAGAAAGAGACTGGGCAAAAATGGCATCTATGGGAAAAAATCAAAATGAAAACCACTGCTGACCAAAAAGAACTCAAAGACTCGTCTCACATTTGCCAAAAAATTATCTTGATGAGTTCAAACCTTGCCCTGATAACGTGCATGAGCCTTGTAGTAAAAAGTTATTTGAGTGCCCAGTTAGTTTAGGAAAGTAGTTCATAAATATCAGACCATTTTATTTCCAATGAAAAATGTTACTACAATTAAACATATTGTCAACTTGTATGTACGTGTATGGCAGGACCTGGACCAGTATCCATGAATTCTGCTCTCTACCAGAACATCCTGAAGCAGTTTTTCCTGCCATCGGTTCGTGCCCTCACGCTCAAGAGCACTTGAGTTATAAGGCAAGACGATGACCCGAAATAGACAAACAAGTCCACCTCTGAATGGCTTTGAAAAAAAAAAAAACACAAGGTGTTTGAGTGGCCTAGTCAAAATCTGGATTTAAATGTGATTGAGTTAGTTTGGCTTGACATTAAACAGGCTGTTCATGCTGGAAAGCCATCCAGTGTGACTGAATTAAAACAATTCTGAAGTGAAAGACTTACTTTAGTTTGTGTAGCCTTGGATGGCACAAACAGTTATTGGGTTTAGGGGCAATTACTTTTGAACACAGCACCAGGTAAGTTTGAATTACTTGTTTCACCTAAATGAAATCATCGTTTAAAACTGCATTTTATATTCACTAAGATTGTTTTTGTCTAATATTAAAATGTGTTTTGTCATCTGAAATATGTAAATGTGACAAATATGTGAAAAACAAAAAAGAAATCTAAGAAATCAGGAAGACAGTAAATACTTTTTCACAGCACTGTATTTGGCAACATTAGCACAACCCAATAAAACCATGAAAGCAGAGACGACCAAGTGCACAGTTTTTGGTGTCTCAGATTCAAAAGTAACACCTAGCAGAAGATAATCCACTTCATATTTCTTCACGTTAGGCAACTGCACATCAGACATATTATGCACTTGTGAGCCTGAAGGTCCCTCCCGCAATGGACAGTCACATTCTTGCACGCTCCTTTTTCAGGTGATGTCACCATATGTGTGTGTTAAAATGGCTTTGGGTGCTATCAGAAGATATTACAAAGACCCGAATTTCATAAATGTCCTACTGAAGCATGATGAATCTCAAAGCAATAGTTGGGTACCACAGGCAACACAGGAAGAAATGATCACTAATAAACTGCAACTCCATAAGTATTGTCAGCACTGCTGAAAAATGTATCCCGAGCCATCCCCCAAGGGGCATTCGTTGCTCGTGCCCTGTTCTGTCAATCCCAGGATCCCCCCACCCACCGCTCATAACAATAACATTAAGCACCGAGGATTTTCCCCACACAACACCTGCCACATTATGTGATGACGTGAACCATCCTACCATCCCAGTTCCCATCTGGCAGCTGCCAACATTATAACTGTTCGCTAACACGGGGGTTAATGAAACCCCCGTGTTAGCGAACACACCTCAGCGTTCAGGGCTCAAGCTGCTTGGAGATCCGCATGCAGCCCTGAAGGATTGGCTCCATTATGGATGCCAGCACGGGGCTACACAAACTTCCTGAATAAAATAATGCTCACACCTGCTACCTGGGCTCAGCTGTTGCCATGCAACACAGGGATGATGCATTCTGCTGTGTATTCTCATGCTGTGTGCACAATGTCACCAATTACAACACGATTAGCGGACTTCCAAAAGTGTTAACTTGTACGTACAAGGGCAATTGTTTTTGCTACTATCCAACATTCACCTCGTGCTTTAACAAACTGTTGACTTCAAGGAAAACAACATCAAAGACGCAGTTTTAGGCAGGGGCTTTTCCTCAGCATAATGTGTCATTAACGACTACTTTATATTCCTCTGCCTTCACATACAAGCACTTTTTATCATTTTCTCAGTAGGAGCTAATCGGAGCTGAATGCACAGACAAATGAAGTGAGCAAAATTGATCATCTGGTTGCAATGCAACATTCTGCTGAGAAACCTTGAGTCCTAGCGATTGCGTTAGTTTAGCATATATCACCCACCTAATTGTTTTTGAAGACTAAACACCTGCCAGGTTTTCACCCGCCCTTTTATACAGCAGTGGAATGCAGAATAAGTATATTTTAACATTTAACATACTGGGATAGGATGCATGAAAATTCAAAGACAAAACAGTCACACGCACATGTGCACAAGCCATTGTCACCTGTAAAAACTAGCTTAAGCTGGTTTTACACTGGTTTAATCATATATTTGCATATCACTACAGCTACCTGCTCCTTTGGTCTTCAGCAAATGGAATGCTAAAAGCATTAGCATTACTGTAGTTGCCATTGCACGCAACTATTCTATTCTAAGGCTATTTATAGTGCCATCTCACAAACCTTGCAGCAACATCATCAAACACTGGGGAAGATAATAATTTAGATTACAACACACAGAGACTTTAAAAAATAATTTCTCAGGCGTGCAATATTCACACATTGCTACACCAGACTGTGTTTTTTTTACAGCGAAAAGTAAAAGGGGCTGAAAAATTTTCCAGAGAAGAGATTTAATTTACGTTTAAGCCCAAATTTCCGGCATTTTGGAGGTGTTTTACAAGAGAAGCTAGCGTTTCACATCAAACAGCAGCCCGTTCAATAATCCGTTACGTTTAAGGAGACACACCGAGAGGCCAGAGCATGGAGGCACTCAAGAGGGGGGCCTGACCATTTGAATCCTGCTTCATGGAGCATGGAGAGGCGGGCGTATCTACTCTGTCACCATCAATACCCGTGCATGCTCTCTCACACCTTTCCCTTTCTCTGTACACTTACTAAATGCCACATGAAAGAGCCAGACCTTTTCTCTTTGGCTTTTAAAACCCTTTGAGGATGCAACCCAATATTTATTGCAGCCGGTGTCTTTGAAACAACAAGAAACTTTCAGACATAGGTGGGGGTGTTGGGGTGTAGTAGGGTTTATGAAAAGAAGCTGTAAAGGGGCAAAGGAGATGTAATAAGAATGCAAGAAATAAAAGAATAACTAGTGTTGTGCCTCCAACTTCATGTTTTGCAGGCTCACAACAAGCTTCACACATCAAATAGTGTAGCAGAGCACATTTCCCCACAGTCGATAATGCACTTAGAGCATCACAACGCACTAGGCATTGATGTTATTTTGAGATTATGTTGACTAATCAATTTTTTTTTTCTAAAGGCATCCTTTGTGCTGTTTTTTTCCACTGCCTTCCTGATAATTTCCTTCTTGTTCCATTTTTTCTCATCTTGGTTGATATTTTTATGCAAAGCTGGAGTGGTAGGGATCAAAGCTTCATCCGCTATCTCACACTGAACTTCAGCTTCAAAGGATTCAGCATCCTGTGAAATTTCAATCACTAAACAACAGTTAATGATTGTAACACTACATTTAGCTGAGGGTAAGCATTGTAGTTCCAACACCTAACCAGCTTCTTGGCTATGATCCACAGGCCCTTGCAGAGCTTTCGCCGCTTCGTAAGAGAGCAAAAAAAAAGTGGGGTTTTTTTGTGTGTGTCAGCTTACGGGTACAACTGCCTTTCTTTTTTTGCGTGAGGTAATATTAATACCTTATGTGATCTATAGATGGGGATTCAGGATTGGATGAGTGCACCCTACTACCATCTTCATCTCCTTTTGCTCTTTTTGCCACTATACAAAGAAATGCTAATCGGCCTCACCTTGAAAAGGTCTCATCAGTTCTCTATAAAGGAAAACAAAACACTTTGCCAAGGGGAATCAAGGTGTATGAGCATTTATTGAATGTAGAATATAAAGAATGTGAATGAATGTGAAGTATCTAAGCTCGTGTAGTAGAGGGCGCATGAAGAATAAGCAAACGCAAAGACGAGGACCAGAGGAAATTGCAACTCCTTTTCAGAAGTGATTTAAGCGACTGTCCGTGATGCAGACTATGGTCTGATGCTAAGGATTTTTATATGTAATCACAGGTCACTTGCATGGATATGAGCTCATTTATCTCTGCCGCTTTAGCACTCTCACCATGCCGCCTGTCCTTTCTGATTGGGATCCAAAGGTGAACTTGAGCTTCTGTCGCAGATTTTTTAAAAATCATAATCATCCCCCCCTAACATGATAGCAGACAGGAAGGTGGGATGACATGCCTAACATGTACATCAAAATGCAAGATCTGAGGATGGTAATCCTCAGATCTCGCCAGATCTCGCCAGTTGGTCAGACTTTGATCCAGGATAAATATCAGCAATAATGTTATCAATTGCGAATGAATTCAAAGCGGCTCAGGTGGTAGACATGAGACGTGAGACTTTATTGTCAACGTGCCGCTGTCACAGCATCACAACAAGATCGGTTGGTAGATAGATGCATAGATAGATTTGTATATATGCAGTTTAAACACCATATAAATACATATACACACAGACACACAATAAAAAAGCTGTTCTGCTGAAGTTGCTCTGTATCTCATTCTGAATGGCAAGAGTTTGAAGAGGTGGTGTGCAGGATGGATGATGTTGGTTGCCATGTAGGCACGCTGTTTAGGCAGTGGACTTTGAAGATGTCACTGATAGCAGATAGTGGGATCACAATGATTTCCCGGGCCTACTTAGTGACCCTCTGTAGCGCCTTCTGAGCCAGCTTGCTACATCCCGCAAACCACACAGTGATGAGTATTGTATGAATGTATGTGTGCCTGAATGAGACCTGTAGTCGAAAGTGGTTTGACAGCTCAATTCAAAGTACCTGTCCATTTACAGAAAGGTAAAAACGATGAGACTGTATCTCTACTAAATATTACAAATGTAAGCACTAGCTTGTTGTCCTCCATTCTTGAATCGAGACTACACATACATGTATGCTGAATGGCAGACGCATATGATTGAAAGATAGTAATATACTTACTGATGCGTTCGGCACTATCCTGTCTCAATAGCTCAGCATCTACCTGTGTCTGAGACCTCACAAGCCATCTCATTCATTATTCACATTACTTTCAACTTTGCGAGACCTAACCACTTGATGACTGCAGAAAACTTAAGCACACATGAATAAAAGGACTGACTTAGTACAAGGGCAGTTGTCATTGATAGTGTTATAATTTAATTTATCCTGACTAGTCGCTCCACAGATTGGAAATGACAATGATAACCTTCATATCTGCCTTTATGTAGATGACGATGCATTCAAAGAGCCTCCGAGCTCATAATGTCACCTCCACTCAAGTGCTATGTTTTGTGTTTTTTTTTAACCCGATGACGCGTTGATTAAGGTAAGTTTTCAATATTAAACACTAGTCACTCATTTTTTAACATCAATTTCCTTTGGCAACGACAAAGTGTTTGATTTGCTAATTTGCCTTTGAATTGCAATTGGGCTCTCCTTGGAGCTTTCCGCTTGCCACCGCTTAATTTAACTCCTTTCTGTGTGACTTTTGGGGAGGTCAACATCAACAATACCACCGAGCCTCGGCGGAATCCTCTGACCTGATAAGACACAGGACATAAAGCTCAACAGAACCCTATCAGCAGCGGCATGTGCATGGTGAAAGCCCTGAATGCATGGTATGAAAGGATAAGCAGAGCAGGGAGCTTGGGCACGGTCAAAACTCCCACAGATGAAAATGTTGTGATTTGTTTGCTTGTGCACCAATCTGGAAATGATGTACAGCACAAAAGGGGGGGAATTAACATGGAGCAGGCACTTCTACTTTCCATACTCATGCTATTGTCATTTTTCCTCCCTCCTTGGAAATTTGAGACTGTACCTATAAACTCGATCCATTTCTAGCTAAGAGCCAAAATTAATGACCAGGCTCCAAAGGTTCAACTGCAATTCCACCGAGTGGCCTGTTTACATCTCTATTCTGTATAATGCGGAAGACAAGAGGACTTTTTAATTCTCTCCTCAGCGCCACATTTATGACTCTCACATATAAGTGCTTCAGCAGACATGGCCAATTACCTTTACTCATTAAAAAGCCTGAAAGGAAGCTAATCTAAGTTCAGCGTCTTGACCCGGCAATAAATAGCATCACGCAATAACACGTGCCATTCTTCTGCTCCCTGCCTGCACCGTAGAATAAAGGAGATAAATCATAAAATTATATTAGCTCCTTTACATTCTTTCTGCATTATCATGAAATGGCTATAATAATCACAGCTTGTTGATACAGTATATGGTCATACGTCCTTGATGACTGTGAAGTGCATAATGATTTTATGCACTTTTATGCAATTTGAAATGCTTACTCTTAAGAGACACCCCAGGTCCTTGCCATTTTTTTCCTCTAATCCCTGTAAGGTCCCCCCTCCTTGCAACCTTGGTATGACCCAAACCGTGTATATCAGAGCACACACCTGTTTTGCCCAGGTGTTCAAAGATTTTGCACTCACGCCATGGCACATTTTGCCTGTCTTTGCCTTTTTTTTTGCTCACAACTCTTCTCCTCTACTCTCCATTTAGCATCTAATGAGGAACATCAAATAAACAAATAGGCCAGTGGTCTAGTGACCCACTGCAACCTCCCATAATAGTCATCTATCATGGTTTTTTTTTTTTACCTTGTTTGTAATCTACTTTATATTGTCTTCCCTGTGCATCAAAAATCAATTTCAATAGCATGGCAATGAACATTACCTAGCCCTGAATGTGATATGATTACTGCGTCAATTACCAGTGGTGTTTGCTGATGCCCTTGGTAATATTGACATTCTTAAATTAAGCTATATGAGGCTGAAGGACTCCACTGCTACTGTATTCTGAAGGGGTAACTGACTTCGCCAGAGACTGCAGCTCTGGCAGTGCATTCAGCAAGGGATCTGCATGTCATAATGGGATATCATTACTTCACTACCTTCATTACAAGGTCCTCATCTGCTGGGGCTTGAGCGTAATGTTAATTATTATGGAGGAGCCAAACCAAAGGGGGCATTGTAGCTGAAAATGCCATTTTGATTAGGATGACTCTTCCGCCTTTTTTAATGGCTTGTTTGGGTGTCAGTAGGACAACATGTCAAGACAAGTGGCGCTTATGCTGTATACAGTATATATGCTCCTTCCAGCATTACACTACACTCTTTCTTGAGGCAAATGCTTAAAAAAAGCAGTTGGGAAGAAGTGGAAGTGGTGACTCTGGACACTACTTTTCTAAGCTTTAGGGAGAATCACTATGCGAATGAATGTGTGGTTGTGTCTCACACTGACACTGGCCTTTGTGGAAAACCAGAGGGCAAAGAGACACAAGTTTAGCCATAGTTAATGCAGAGCCGTGGAACGTGGTATAGAAACTAGCAATAACCATGGGTTAAAGTGGGCCAGAACGATCCGGATTGGCATTCCGGCACTTTCAGTTAATGAGCATTTAAATCTGATAGGTAGGATAAGGAATATTACTGTACAATGAGTTAATTTTTCATGTCCTGCAGCCTGGCTTTGCTTCCAGTGACGGCATGGAGATACTTGCTCAGTAATAAGAAAATAATGGCGTCCCGCGGCCCGCTTAAACCCGCACCACTTTTCTTTTTTCTTTCCTTCTCATCCCTGTGATAATGAAGTTGGTGCTGCGTCAGTTGCATCCATCCTACTTTTTCTGCATGCTGTGTGACGGCGCAACTATGTATCAAAGCCAAAGGAAAGAATATGACACACAGCATGCTGTCAACATCATTACTTTTGCGAACGCGTCTGCGAATTCCTATATTATAGTCTGACAGAAGACAGCACCTTTGTGAGAGCAGAGTGTTATTCTGAAATGTTTGGGATCTGCCCGAGTCACATTAGTAGCCGTATTTTGACAGACGTTTGAAGATGTTTTGGGAGCGCATGTGATATGAGAGAGAGTGTCCTGTAAAGGTAAGCTAACTGCGTGGACGTTGATTTTTGATGTTGGAGAGCTCTGTGTGTGCACTGCTTAGGGAAGACACAGCTTGTGTGTTTCTGCAGTGTTTACTGTGGACACACTGCTCTGCAGAAATGTAATACAGCACTGGTCACTACTCCGCATGCTCGATAAAGGAAATAAAATAAATAATAACCACATTGAGTTTTTTTAATGTCCACTGTCAGTGCAATTCTTAGATCAGGGGAGGGGGAACTCCAGGCCTCATTGGGCCGGTGTCCTGCAGCTTTTAGATGTGTCCTTGATCCAACTCAGCTTATTTAACTGACTAAATAACCTCTTTAACAAGCCTTGAAGTTCTCCAGAGGACTGGTAATGAACTAATCATTTGATTCAGGTGTGTTGACCCAGGAACCTGCAGGACACTGGTCCTTGAGGCCTGGAGTTCCTCACATCTGATTTAGATAAATCCCAAGGGATTTTTTTCATCTCTATCTAGCTCTGGTTTTGCCCCATAAAAGTTACAACATTAATTACAAAATCACAATGAGAAGAGCATATTTTAGTACTCCATAATCTAAAATGTATTAATTGATTCATTCTGTTTTTAAACTGCCTGCCGTGCAGCAATTCCTTAACTTAGCTGGAAGAGATATCAGTGTCTCCTAACCTATTAGACGATATAAATTATGAACATGGTCAGTGTGACATCAACCACTGTTTTCTTCCATTGGCATCTTGTTGCATATTGGCCAATGCCTTGTGATTGCAGCTCGTTATAAATGAGTTTGTGGTTTCATACATCCCGTACCACTCAGATTGAATTTTTTTTTTATTCAGTATGATCCAAAATGACTGACTGAGCCCATGACCTCAGCATGAAAGTGTTTGCAGAGGTCAATTCAGAAAGCCATTTATCCATAGACATCTATGGGACTGGAAGTCATTTTACAACCACAGCTATCGCCATCTGGTGGCCTTCAGGTAGAATGCAGGTTTAAGGCATTTCTGCATTTTTCAACCTCACAAGCTGCATCCACGCTTCATCCAGAGATGCATTCTGCTCAATATGCAATACAGATCAGTCACAGATCAGATCAATCACAAAGGATTAGCAGATAATAATTATACTTCAAATTTTCACAGTTCTTCCGATGTATTGGTAACTTTATTTCAAGTCTGACTTAAAAGCAACAAAGTTCAACAGAAATTGCCATTCTAACTCATGAAATAGCATAAAAATTTCCATGTTATGCAGGAGAGATTTATTAAGTGTGTACCACCCGTCTCCCCCCTTTCTTCAAGGTAAGCAGTCTGAAATCTTAAGTACCTGTCCAACTTAACAAAATATGCCCTCACTTGAATCAGTGTTGCAGCTGTATTAGTTTTTCTTTTTTAAGAAGCCAATAAATGCATTACAATTAAAACATATGCGCCAAGTTTTTCTTAGCCACAACGATGTACTGAACTCCATTAAATCATCTTTTATTCTGAGCATATTTTATGACCAAAAAGCAAACCCAACATAATGACTGAAGAGAGCTCACGTACATAACACAGTTCCTCTCGAAGGTTGTTGATTTTGTCCTAGATGAATGGTTCAGTAAATAGAGACTTTCTAACCTGATCCCACGCCACATTTTTTTGACACAAATTCAAGTCAACACCTGTGGTTAGCCAGGATAGCTGTAGAATTACAGCAACAGGGATTATAGCCATCTGCTATGAATGAATCAGATTGAATGCATCTTATGTGTCAAACACAAGCTTGGGTGTTCAGGCAGTATCGGGCTGTCAGCCGTGTCCCTTGGGTCCACTTTCCTCTTTTCTTCCTCTTGTCTGCACTGTGTCACCCATTCGTGGCCCTCTGCATGTAACTCTATGCACGTCTGAATGTATGTGCGATGCGAGGCTGTGGGGTTTTTTTTTTCTTTCACATCTTTCATGTGGGCCTGTCACACATCATGTCGGCTCTCCCACTCACACTCCTCCTCTTTCTCATACACAGAGGCACTCATACGCGCAACACACAATCAGGTCAGGGTCTTTGAACAGAACCCACAGGCAGGCTACTATCCAGGCTTCTCTGCTGTTTGAGCTGAGCTGTCTTAGTCATGTCTGCCTTTGAAGTAGATGCAGACAGTTGGATGGAGGAGCTGTGTGCTCCTATGGTTGAGGAGAAAGCTCAGGGAAACATCAGTGAGCCGAGGCTTGACATGGCCATGCGAGTATAGACACTGACACACACATATACAGTAAGTACAGGCGCGCTGCATTGCAGGGACAGCAAAAATAAGAAAAGAAAAAAAAAACAACAACAATAACAAAACTCAATCCAACAGAGTAGAATAGACCCAAAGCTCTGAGTGTAAACAAAAACTGCAAGAGCCAGAGATACTGACTGCTGGAGGTCTTGACCTTATCAGTTGAGGAAAGTCCAAAGGTGTAAGAAGAGCAGAGTCTCCATTAGGTTCAGTCAGTTGAAGCCCACTACAACTGGCTTTGCGCAAAAAGAGCCTGAAGGTTGAAATGAGTAACAGTGAAGCGAGTAAAGTATTTTCAGGTGACTGCGAACGGGGGATGAGGGGGAAGGCGCTTGAGGGCTAAAGGAGCAGAAGTGGGAGGAGAGGGATAAATACTTCAGAAAGAATCAGAGCGAGCTGCCACAAGGGGAGGTGACTCAGGGGTCAGCTATGGGTGTGAACAAATCCCAGTGCACAATTAAGTCTTCAGAAGAATCGACGGTGTCTTCGAAAAAGTATGCCCCATGAGCGCGCGCACACGAACACACGCACCCTCAAAATAATCTAAACTACTAACAGATGTTTGGTGATTTGTTTTCTCTCACCTTTTGTTGTCTCTGGTGTGAAGCCGGGCAGCACTGTCCAGCAAGAATACTAATTTTATTCCTAAAAACATCTCTTGATATCCACAACAAAAAGGCAAACCATCTGCTGTTTTGTTTTTGTCTACAGCATTAAATCAGCACTCTACTCCATCCTTAATAGCACCTAAATAGAGCAATGCAATGTGAGGCAAGACTGACTTTTGTGTGTCAGTTTGAAATAATGTAGACAATAGTTGCTGGCACCACTGACTACTGCCAAGCAACTCTAAAGTTTGTTGTTATTACTGTATTTTATTTTAATAACGACTGAAGAGCTCACTTTAACCTTTGACAAAAACTCTGCGTTATTGTTATGGAATAAGATCCATTTCATACATGCTCCCCCATTTTCAGAAGCGCGAAACCTATTGGACAAATTAAGATAATGTTAGATAGAAGTTTTGTTTTATATTGGGGTATATTTATACTGCCTGAAGTCTAAAATGAATCCATGCACATCACTAGATGTTGTGTTTCCTCCCCTGAGATGCTCTGCCGGGCCTTTACTGCAGCCACCTTCACTTGCTGCTTCTTTGTGGGTCTCACTGCCTTCAGTTTTATCTTCAGGAACTGAAAACATGCTCTACTGGGTCAAAATGAGGAAAGGTGACTCACCGGCTGCTTTAGAATATCCCATTTCTTCGCCTTGAGAAACTTGGGTTGTTTTTGCAGTAAGCTTTGCATAATTATTCATTCGCACTGTTAATTGCTGTTGCTAGTTTTGCAGCATTTGGCTGGACCTGATAGGGAGCACAGCCCTGTCCACTTCAGACAGTGTTAATATGGCGTTAAAGATTTGGCAGTTATATATTTGTTTTTCACACTGTTAACATTGTTATTAACAAATATATAAAATAAGTATATATAAGTATACTGTTTCCAAAGAGACAAGAGGGTACATCACTGACACAAGTTCATCTGGGCTGGAATAGCTGCATGATAAAGTAGATAATAACATTGTTGCATAATCTGGTCATTTAAAGGTTTCATAATATCCTGTAACAATGCTGCTGCCCAAAATTATTCTATAATTCTGAATTCAAATTATGACCCGGGGAAACAAAAGCGTATTATTTTTTAATTGATTGAGTCAGCATTTTTGACCTCCTTCTATGATTTACAATCACCTCTGTCTCCAAGCCTGGATGTTTGACTGTGACCAGCTAATGTTGTCTGTATTCATGCTACCAAAAGGAAGAAACATATCGATTTTGGTGACCCTAAGACCTCTCAAGTGGTATCAGACCAAAAACCTTTTGTTGTCATCTTCTGACCCCTTGCTCATTCTACTACATCATTTGCTGATAAAAAAAAAAAGTGAACACTTTCTTATATTCTGCCGCGAGAAGATTCATGCAACCATCATCATGAAACTTGCACAAAAATAAGAATTATATACTAATAAAACCTATTAAAAGATGTTTTTAAATTCTACACTATTGGAGTGTTGATGATGCTGCATTTAAATACTTGCTACCCTTCCCAGCAGCTCATACATAAAACAAGACTTCACAAACAGAGGAAACACACAACTCTTTGACAGCTGGGCATATCTAAAACCCTAATAAAGACTGTGTTACAGACACTAAATAGATACTTTAGTGAGACGATTGTCTCTAAAGATTATTATCTTTACTTGTCCTACATAATCAAAACAATGCACTCATACATGGCAAACAAAAGGCCGTGTCAATTGCAACCACAGCATTAAATGGGAAGCAGTGACTCTATTGACTGATGTGGATTAAAGGCAACACAAACAAGTCACAGCAATTTTGCCTTTATGGCATTTGTCAAAGCAGACTTATTATGCTTTGTATTACAGTGACTGATGCTTTTTTACTAACGTCAGTTTTGTTGATGCAACTTTAAAATACAGTAAATGTGTCAACTACTGCAACCTCTGATGTAAACCACAGGAGCTTCCTTGTCCAGAGACCAGTCGACTCAACAGACTGCATCAGCAACTAATAAATAAGCATGTTGCTTCTTTGGAAAAAAAATGGGGGGCTTGCTTTGCAGTTTTTATCGTGTTATTCAAGGATATGCTGCATATGGGTTCCGGCATCTTTTCCAGCATTCTCAAAAAGTGACAGGGGTATTCCGTATTGACTGATATTTACAGTGGCAATCACAAATGTTGCCGTTTGTTCTACTTGATTATCCGTTCTTTATCCATATGTTTAGGTAAGGCCTGATTTCTTTGTTCATGTGATTGGCATTTTTCTTGGAATAGAGCTGACTTGGTTGAGTTTGTTATTTTGTTGATAAAAACTTTTAAAAGTAGTGTGGAAAATTGCTTCCTTCTAATCCGCCGGTGAGTTCCTGTAGTTTTTATCTCCATTTCTATTTGTACTAGCTCTTTTTCTCTCTACTGAAGTAGGGCTGCACTTTTCCTTTTTTTTCCCCCTCGAAGACCACTGAACAGAAAATAGCCTTTTGAGGCCATACGTGAGAGGGGACACCATTAGAGAGGCTGATAATTGCACACCACTCTAGTTCTTGTACAGCATGTGGTCTTGGAAAAGCACTGCTAAAAACCTTAATAGGACTGGATGACAGAGTGGCTTAGTATGGAAAGCTCAGGAGGAAAAAAAAGTTTATGAAGATGTGTTTTCATATTTAACTTAAGAGTACGCGAGAAGTGAAGTAGGCTCGATTGAAAGTTTGTGGGCCATAAATTTGTCCTACATAAGAAAAAAAGAGAATGCACTTTACACACAACTCAGCGAGACGTCCAAGTGATCCAACATATCTTGTAAATTAGGATCTTTCTCATACAGGTTCCTCTATGCATGCTTGAAACAGGAAGAAAAAGTACAAATTTTTCAGCCATTTCATACAAATACACACAAACAACTGTTGTTACACAGTCTGAAGGGTTTTGAAATAGTCTTCAAATTGCATTGATGCATTCATTTTTGTGGATGTGAATTATAGTACTTCCAATTTTCTGTAGCAACAGAGAATAGGAAGTGATTGCAGTAGGGTATCTCTCTCATCATTTACTTGAGAGGCAACTTTTTTTGTTGATGGTCACAATAACTTAGATTTTCACTTGCCTTCAGAGTAAGTTCAGGCAAGAAAACTACTTGATTATGGTTAGAAATTGTGATTTTTGGATAAAATAATAAGATCACCACTTGATTAAACACTCTTGTTGTGCTCAGTCATGTTGCATGGTGCAAAAAACAGCACCTTATATACAAAGAAGCAGAACTTTTGATTCTCATCCATGACTCTGGGTACAATACAGTAGAATAAGTACTGCTAAGTGCTTATTCTACAGTATTGTTGTAAAAGTAATGAAATTAACATGTCTCTTAACATCTATATTGTGTATTTTTTTTTCTATTGTGCTTTTGAACTTATGTATATGTTACGCGCAAACTACAACCTGAATCTGAAAAAGTTGGGACATTCTTTAATTTTGAACAAGTGAAAACGAAAAGATTTTCAAATCACATGAGAAAATATTTTATTCACTGCTGAACATAAAAATATAACGAATGTTCAAACCGGGAAATTTTACACCTTCATCCACCAAATAAGCTCATATCAAATTTGATGCCTGATACAGGTCCCAAAAAAGTTGGCACAGGGGCAACAAATGGCTGAAAAAGAAAGAATGTTAAAATAAATATTTAGCTGGGAGAACATCTAGCTGGCAATTAAGTTTATTGATATCAGGTCTGTAACACGATGAGCTATAAAAGAGATGTCTCCAACACGCTTCTCTTTACCGGCTTCAGTTAGTTCAGAATGCAGCTGCACGTCTCTTAACAGGTACTAGAATCTATGAACATATCACTCCAATTTTAGCCAACTTACATTGGCTCCCTGTTAAATATCGTATAGATTTTAAAATTCTTTTGTTCACTTTTAAAATTCTAAAAAATCTAAAAAAAACAGCTATCTTTCCGAACTCCTCCACTTGTACAATCCCAATAGAACACTTAGATCATCCAATCAGATGCTCCTAGCACAACCTATGTCTCGACCGAAGTCAAGAGGTGACCGGGCCTTTGCAACCGTAGCACCTAGACTCTGGAATAACCTCCCTGTTCATATTTCTACCGTCGAGTCTATACAGTCTTTTTTTTTTTTTTTTTTTCCTTTTTTTCCCCCTTCCCCTCCTTCCTCTCCCCCTCCTTTTTACATAAAATATAATTACCATTATATAAACAATCATATATCTATGTCTATACATACACATTTATATACCTAAATAAGTATATACAAAGGAGGGGGAGAGGAAAAAAAAAAAAACACAAAACAACCCCCCCCCCCCCCAAAAAAAAAAAAAAAAAAAAAACAATACACCTGCCCAGACCAATGTGTATAATCTTGGAGCAGATATGGGAGGAGGCCATCCCTCCCAGTTTTACTTATTAAAGGGTTGCCAAATTAGGTAAAACTGTTTAACATTATCTCTCAATGAAAATTTAATTTTCTCCAACTGTAAATGATGCATTGTGTCTCTTAACAAAGCAGAATGAGTTGGGGGGGTTATTTTTCCAATTTAGAAGTATAAGGCGTCTTGCAAGCAATGTTATAAAACTCAGAGCACGAATTTTCTTATTATTTAAGTATTTAACTGTAGCTACACCAAATAGTGCCATTACTGGAGTCTATCCAGTCTTTTAAATCACATCTTAAAACCTATCTTTTTACTTTGGCTTTTGATTCTAACTAGTTGGCTGTTTTCTGGGTTGTTGTGTTCTCACCTACTGTCTCCTGTCCTGTTTTCATTGTTTTGTTTTAATTGTCTCATGCTTTTACTGACTGTGAAGCACTATGGTCAGATTTGTTGTTTTTAATATGTGCTATATAAATAAATTTTGATTTGATTTGATGTCTTAGAGAGGCCGAGACTCACAGACGAAAAAATGAGTAGAGGCTCTCCAATCTGTGAAAGAGTGCGTAAAAAGATGGAATACTTCAAAAACAATGTTCCTCGATGTTGAATTGCAACTCTCATTATCTACAGTGCATACCATCATCAAAAGATTCTGAGAAACTCGAGATGTCTCTGTGCGTAAGGGACAAGGCTGAAGACCTTTGTTGGATGCTCGTGTCTCAGACAAAACTGCATCACTCATCGGCATGATTGTCACTGACATTACTAAATGGGCCCAGGAATACTTCCAGAAACCACTGTCGGTTAACACAGTATGGTATGGGCAGCTTGCATGTTATGGAAGGAGCTATGAAAGGTGAAAGGTATATTAAGACTTTATTTATAAAACATTATCGCTCCCTGACCGATAATGTTTATTTCAGGGAAGGGCTTGAATACTTCAGCAGGACAATGCAAAACCACATAAGCAGCTATTACCACAGCGGGGCTCCATTGAAGAAGAGTCCAGCAGCTGAATTGGCCTGCCTGCAGTCCAGATCTTCCACCTATAGAGAACATTTTACAACACGAACTCTTCAGCACCTGGAAACCTATATCAGACAAGAATCGGCCCGAATTCCAACACCAAACCTTCAGAAACTGATACCTTGATGCCCAGATGTCTTCAAACTGTTATGAAATGTTCTGTTGTGGATAAACTATTGGCTACAAATTGCATTGGTATTTTATGATATTTAATGAGTGGACATAAATCGAAAGTCTTCAAAGTAAGCTCTTGTCATTATAACCCATATTAAGATGATATGAATGTGGTATTCAGTGTTGTGTTTAGTATTTTATAAGATTTTCTGATGCTCCTCTGCTCACACATTTAACATGGCATACTGTGAGGCCATTAGTAAGAGGAAATAATTAGCTCATTTCCATCCGTCTGTATAATAATGGGGCTCATTTGGTAGACTCAGATTAAGAACTCAGGGGAATACATCTCATTCTAAACAAACGAGCAATAGCCCCTTTAACTAAAAAACACAACTAGCAATATCATGTGCTGCTATGAAGTGAGGCTCATGTTTGAAAGACTGCAGACTGTACAAGGCTGCCAAGATCCTGAATGCACGTTTACCCCACTGTTAAGTTAATTTTCAAAATTTCCTTTTATATATTCTTAATCTCCCTTCACTGCAAGCTGTTATGTCCCCAGTTTGAGTCCACTGTCCTTATTTCCAATCAGCTCTTTCGTCCCCCTGCTCAGTTTGTAAGTTTGCTCACAAAGAATTGAACAGTCTCTAATTTTATGCTAGTTTCATTTTAATGAGGACAGAAGGCACATGAGAAAGACCATGTTCAACCAAAATTGAGCTTTTTGGTGTCAACCAAACCTGACTTGTTTGGAGGAAAAGAAATGCAGAGTATGAACCAAAGAAGACCATTCCCACTGTAAGCAAGGAGCTTTGAGCTATTTTTCTGCTAAGGTTACAGGACAACTTCACTGCATTGAGGAGCCAATAAACGGGGCCATGTACCGCAAAATCTCGGATGAGAACCTCCTTCCCTCAGCCAGAACACTGAAGATGAGTCATGGATGGGTCTTCCAACATTACAATGACCCAAAACGATACCCACCAAGGCAAAAAAAAAAGAAAAAGAATGGCTAAAGAGGAAGCACATTGAGTTTACAGAGCGGCCTAGCCAGTCTCCAGACCTCAGTCACTATACAGTAGAAAGAGCTGAAGGTTTGTCTGTTACAATAAAACTACTTCTTCAGAAGGGGATCAAATGATAGATAGATAGATGGATGGATAGATGGATAGATAGATAGATAGATAGATAGATCTAGCTAGCAAGACAGAAGTTAAGCTCTCCTTGCAACATGGCAAACTGAACCTCCCCCACCCTCATTCAGATCTGGCGTTTGGAACTATTTTGGTTTTCATGTGACGTATGACCCTGAAGGTAAGCGCGTCATGAACTAAAGTAAAACAGTATGTTGGATGTGCCACGCAATGCTCAATTACATGGGTGGGATCTAGTGTGTTAGCACAGTTAGCTCGTTAACATGTTGACGCATCCAGCCCCACGCACGGGGCGATCCGCGGTAGCTCGTTAACGGAGATTTGCCGTGTTGTGGCTTTAACGTCATTTCAACGAGATTAACGCTGACAGCACTAGTGGGAACACAACGAATATGACTGCACATTTACGCCGACATCATCCTAGTGCAAAGACAAGTGGAAGCAGACAAAAACAACAAGCACGCATGATACAAACTTTACCCGAGTCATTAGACAGCCGTTAGCACATGATTCTCCTTATGGGGACCTGATATGTTTAATATGCTGCTGAGAATATAGCCCAGAAGAAGCGTATAGTATAGTTTTTATTTTGGAAAGAGCCGTTTCTCTGTAATAAACTCTCTTTTCCAAAGATGAGTGATTTCTCAATCAGATAGATTTATTTTTTTATTACTTTGTTGTTTCAGCAACATTAAATTTAAAAACTACTTTTGAGTTAAAATATATATTTATAATTTTAATAAATGACAAATTAAAAAGGCATGAACATTTTTTTTTGTATCGAAAAAATATCGAACCGTGACACCAAAGTATCGAACCGAACCGTGAATTTTGTGTATCGTTGCACCCCTAATATATATATATATATATATATATATATATATATATATATATTACTGAGTATATACAATAACCATGTGTTATGGCCAGGAGTTTTAAATATTACACTTTTATTTCGGACAAACCTTGTTTTGTTCCTCAGGTTGGAATGCCAGATGGCTTTAAACATTAGAATGCCCAGGACCCAGGAGCACTAGCTGCTTTTAAAAAACCTTTTAGACACCTCAGTTAGAGCTGGGCCACATTCAAAAAGCTTTGTTGTGAACAAAATATGGTGCCATGGTCGAGTTCATCCAGCACTGACCCACAATCAACAAGATGCATATTGTTTTCTCGACAGCCTGGTCTTTTGCCCTCACTGCGACAAGCACGGCTCTTTTAAACAAGTAACTTGAAGCTTTGTGAGAGTCTCGAGAGTTACACTTAACTTTTAATTTCAAGGTTTTATGTACAAAATCGCCAACTACTTACTCAACCAACACAGTTGCTCATCCTTTGCACATATTTTCAAGCTGAGACTGTTTGAATAGTAAAGTGCGCAGGTTCCACAGGTGAAAAAAGTGGTTTTCATAGAAATTATACCCTGCTTCCATGCATATATTTTGGAAATTTAGAAAACAAATGTTAAATGTTACATGTTAAATAAATATCACCAATACTCCCAACAGTAGTCTTTACACTACAAATCCGTGTCTTAAACAAGCAACTTTAAGTATTTAACAGCCATGGTTTCCGTGCGCTCGTTGCTTTCAGCAATTATACAAAATAGGTGGAAAGGGCCAAGGAATTTTCCATGACCAGCACAGAACGGTGAGCCATGAATGCTACCGAGGTGAAGTGGCACAACGTTCTCAACTCCACACGTCTGTGTGTGACTGTGAGACAGAGAAGGAGCGGCAGACATACCGACAGAGTAAAAGTGCTCCCCATGCTACAGTAGCTCTTGTCAGCACGCACTCCACTTCCTGCGCTGCGCCTCCCCTCCGCCTTTCTCCTCTCACTTTGCCTGGCACCATTACCTCACTGCAGATCCCAGCTCTTACACACTGCATGCATTGCATCTGTGATTTAAGAGGCTGAATCTGGATGGCATGGGTAGCGGGGGAAAAAAGTCCCGTGCCAAGCAGAAGCAGTGTCACTTTCCCAGTTTCCCACTGAAGAAAGTAGAAGTCTGCGAGGAGTTCATATCACTGCACCATAGCCTGATGTCTCTCCAGTCTGCTGCCTCACTCGTTTCATTTCCTCTGTCTCCCTCTCTCATTTCCTTTTCCCTCTCTCTCTCTCTCACAGGCTCTTTCCTTTTATTCCCCGTTTGCAGAGGCATTAACCAGACCATTAATGTGACGGCAATCTACATATGAAATGTAATTTGCTAGAAATTAATTTCTACCCTCCATCTGTACATTTGCTCTCATCCTTAATTTGTTTTCGAGGAACAATTCCATTGGTCACCATCTGGGCATTTGGAAAAAGGAACAGAGATGTATCCGTTTAATGTTAATAGCATATGTGATTGGCTCCGTGTGAAAATAAACTGAAGAAGGGAAAAAATGGAATAAATAGAACCATGTTGAAGGAACGCAGATGTCATATCAAACATTTAAAGAGGAGTGAATGGAAGCATCCCATTAACAGCACAAACAGCACTTCAAACCAGGAAGTCCGTCACAACAGATGTGCAACATAATATTGGGTTTAGGAAAATCATTCTGGGGGTGATGGCGAAGGCTGCGAACTCATACTGCACTGGGCCCACTTTAAAATCATCACAGTTGTTGCCTGCACCAATGGCTCCCCTCCGTTACAGGCTGGTGTTTACCAGTTTACCGCGCCAGCCCTGCAAATGAGAAAACATTCTCTGCTGTCCTACTATTGTGGCCCTGGCAGTAAAAGTTTGGAGGCAAGAGGACACTTGGGGATGGAAGAGCAGAGGAGCCACAGAGCAGCAGCACATGCCTTTGGCTTGTATCGTTCAAGCCCCAATTAAAGAATTTCAATCAGCAGCTATGCAGCCTTTGGGGCCCGGGTGGAGCCAAGTCGGTCTGGGGGATGAGACTTTGGAAAGAAGCAAGTATGACCAGTACCGAGGGCTGCATACCAATAAGAATTGTGAGAAAGTGAAAAAAGATGGCAAAATGAGTTGTATTGTGAAGTTTGGTTGTTGTTACTCGATTCTCTTGCTTAAATGTAGCTACTTTTATAGAAAAGTGCTCTTTTAGCAAACAAACCCTGATGACTTGCTGAACTATACAGGCCACAACAAGGTGATAGATGCGGCGACAGCACTAGGAATTCACTTTCACGTGATTCTTGATTTTAAAAAAATGTAGCGCAGATGGATTTTCTGTATTCCAGGTCTTTATATTTGACTGTGATGTAGTGCAATTACTTTAGCAATCAGAAACGCAATGCAAATGCAGCCCACTGGGTTTTATGGTTTGAGTTGATGCAGAGGTTGGACTTAATTGAAGCAATAAGAGTAGTTATGAAAATGAAAAAGGCACTCACAAAAAGCACTTGAACCAAACTGTAGTTCGGAACAGCGCAATTTACTGACTACCGGTGAATCTTTTCTTATTTAATAAAAAAGAAGAAGAATTCTTCCTAGCAGGAATGTTTTGGATACATTCATATATAATGTATAGCAAAAGAAATACCTAATAAGGTTAGGGGGAGGAGAATCTCTAGGAAAATCATGGTTTAAGTTGCACTACAGTAGGGATGTCACAATACCAGCAGTTTAGTAGGTGGTAGCAATCCCAGCAGCATTACACAATTCTTGACATAGTTTGATACCAAAACAAAATGACTGTCTGATCTCGCTAAACATAAACTCCTTTATTAAGATTCATTCTAAATCACTGACTGTTGATTTAAAATGTTAACATTATATTTCTTTGATAAGACGCTGAGCAGCCTAACTTTACTATGAAATATAATGCTAGTTACATTATGTCAGCTGAAGCATTTAAACATTATTATCCACGGTTAATTTTACAGCAGTAATGCCAGCTGTATATACCCTGTATTTCAGGATAGCACAAGACGAACAGAAGTTTGGAAGTTGAATTGAAACTCATTCACCATTAACTCCGTTAACAGATTGGGATGCTGTTTTTTTAGGTGCTTCACTAAACTGGATGCATTTCCTGCTCTTGGTCTGAAAAACACAAGTACAGTGGTCCCTCGTTTTCTGTTCTAAAAAAAACCCGGGATAAGTGAAATCCTGTATTTTTTATTATTTTTTATAATTATTATAGATGTATTAAGGCTGTAAAACCCCTCACTACACACTTTGTATACTTTTCTCAATCAGGCATGAACATTTTCACCCTTTCCTCTCTGGTTTAAACACCCTCAAAGTTCAAACCTTCGTAGAAAAATAAGTCCAGTATTATAGAATGAAACCAACAATCAAACCCTGTTTTCAGGTCCAGAACATGGGAATAGAGCAGCTGCAAGAGAATTCAACATTAATGAATCAAGGAGTGGAGGAAGCAAGAAGAATGAGTTGAGTAAAGTTTGACTTATCTGACTGTTTTGTTTCGCTTAATGCGCCTTATGGTCCGAAAAATACGGTAACTTCTACCTTAATTTGACAAGCTGAACGCATTCTGTACTGGGCAGAAGTATAGAAAGATAATGTAAGCATAATTATGGTGAGATCCCTACAATTCAGTAAAATTGACTCTATGTTAGAAGCCAAACTTTTTGTATTTCTTTGGTTACCACGATTACGTGTTTTTGATTTCTACACTATCATTAATATGGATGTTATTTATGGACTTCACAAACCAAGCGTCAGTATGTGGTAACTAGGGGTTGCTTTTTGGAAATACTTTTTGTGTTTTTACCTACCGCTAGTAAATTATTACTAGCCACTAGAATGCCACAAACTGCAGTCCCTGGAGTTACCACTAGAGGCTGACTTCAAAAATGTGGAATTTATTACCGTTAAAAGAATCCTTAAAGTCTCATACAAGAACTGATTGGTCTCTATTGACGGTTTAACTCAATTATAACCATTGCACCACTAGCCTTTCAATGTATTTTAAACTCGGGTTTAAATACAGCTACTTTTGACTCCAAAGACCAATATGTCATTTTCATGAGTCTGACACTGAGGCTTCATAAAGCAGAATCCAAGAGGTAACATCGCTGTTGCTATTAAAGAGGCATGCCATTAGGTATGACATTACATGGCTACTCTCTAGAAGATAGAATGAACTGTCAGAATAGTTCCCCTTAAGGCCACATGCATTAAGGCTTCTCAAATGAAGTGGGAATGAGAAAAGGCAGAGCGCTGTCTAGTAAACAGTACTAACATTTAACAACTACAAGAACCTAAAGCAAAATTTAAAATGCTTAATTGGATGTTTTCTGCACATAAACAGAGGTGAAGTAATGTTCAAAAAGAAAGAAAAGAAAGGAAAAAATAAACAACTTGGACTAGACAGGTTAATGTTGGTTTGGGGTGTATTTTTGCTTAAGGATCCAAGCTGTAGATACAGTACACTGGCAAAAATTAAAATATTGTTTGCATTTCACCTGCTTTCTTATTTATAACTTTGCCTATTTCTTTCTGTACACACTGCATCAGCTCGCTCCTCCACAATGTACAAATTTGCATCCCCCTTGGCCTCCTGGGAGCTGCGTTTGGAAAGGCCCACAGGGAAAAGTGCGGAAGAGTGAAAGTGCAGCAGAAAAAGGTAGGTAGACACGTAGGGGGAGGGTACTGGTGAAGCACACATGCTCACGTGCACCTGCGGTGTTTGATGAATGACGAGGATAATGACTGATGATATCTGGGAGGCCTGGGGGAGAACACCTGAGTGGTTCTGTCAAACACACACACAGAAACAGAGACACACTCGCGCACATCTAGTCAGCCCCGTGGCTTTAGACAGGGTCGCTGTTGATAAGACAGTGTAAAGTGTTAGATGGACCTTATCACAGCATTGGCCTTGTTTATCAAGCGAAATAGCTCAACAATTACATTTCCAGGTGTTGATATTTCTGCATATTTGCATTCACTTTTTGGTCTATACATCTGCTGGCATTTAGAAAACAAGGCCACCAGGAGAGCATGTTTAAAGGTTTGCCTCTTAGTCAGCTGTGGTTCCTGCTATTATAAGGCCGTTTATTTGCTGACTTGGAACTGAAAATATCTTGTTTTTCTTTTTTTGCAATATCACAAACAATCTAGTAAAGCAGAATAAACATTGGTTAGGTAAGACGAATTCAAAGGGTATCTGGGTAACTCGTTATTCCAAGGATAAGTATGCATCCTTATTTAAAAAACAAAAACGTGAAGTGTAATTTCATCCCTGACCTTTATCTGACAGTAACATGCAGTCCCAACTAAACATTGCAGTTTTAAATTAAGTTCGACATTGAGTCATGAAAATAGACAAAATGATGTGAAATGCTCTTGAAAAAATTTGAATGTGCAAAATCTTCAGGCGGGCGGATTGAAGTAATGTGGTTCATACAGAAGAGCCAATATTCCACAAGAATCAAGAATATTGTGTCATCTTGGTTCACAGCTAACAATCACTTTAAGAATTTATTCATAAGGATCTTTAAGATGTGACCCACACTGAGACCAAACACCCTGTAATAAAGTCTACCTTACTGCAGCCATGCTATATAAATGCATACATAATTAAATAAGATGTATTATATAAGCCATAAATGGTATCAGTGCTGCTTAGAATCTTACTTTGTGTGTGTGTGCATGTGTGTGTGTGCTGGAGCTAAAATACTGGTTTTTGTGCACAGCTTGGCAAAGAGAAGAAACCAGATGTCTTATGATTTCATGCACAGAGCGAAAACATTAATGCAGTTTTAAATGCTAAACGCTGACCAGAGAGTTATCTGAGTGCGAGTTATTCAAATGAGTGTCACGTTTGCCTACATGTGGCAGGAAGACTGCAGTGTAAATGGCTTTCAGAGTGGCTTAAAGCCTGTTTAATATTAAGAGCTCATCAGATGACCAGTTTTAAGTTTGCCTGAACTGCTTCAGCCTTAAAGCCCTGGTGGGTAAAGGCATTTGTTCCTACTGCGCCTCTTCACCACACTCACACTCTTTTTCTCTGCAGCACCACAGAAACAGAGCAAAATTTCTCATAGACATGGTATCTCGATGTTATATTTCAGTCAGACTACTCGGGATTGGCATCTAGGTCCCGAGCACATCGCTGCACACAAATGCGATGCACATAAATATTGGGAAATGATGGGTGAACGTTCCCTGGGAGCCTACAGGTGGACGCTGAGATGGTGATGGGGTAAAACAGCAAAAACGGGATGCGGGGCAGATTCTGCTCTGATGTGACAGAGGGAGAGATGGAGAAATGCTGCAGCTTGAATAGACTACAAAAGTGAAAGGGTGTGTTTGGTATATGGCACAAGTAGTGTGAGGCATGAGGCCAACACAGAATTCAAGTTTAAATCGAAGTTTAAAGCTACAGCTTAATATTAAAAGTGTACTTTCTGTCTCTTCAAAAACAGCTTAAATGCTGCTTCTGTTTATTACATGGTTTCTTAAACACTACGAGCCAAGTCCAGTTAAACAAAGTCTCAGTTGACTTTGCTCAACTTTTTTCCCCATTGTTTTTTAACACCTTTCTGTTTCTATTTCTATAACTATTATTAACTGTATTTGGGCTAAGAGTACAATAAAACTCCACAAATATCTCTAATATGCAGAATGTTTTTTCATGGTTATATGATTTCAGCCAAGTTTGAAAGGCTGTAGTGTGATTAAATGGGAGTAAATTGTTATTCTCAGATAATAAAGAAATTAAACGTCCCAGAAGCGGGTGGGTTATAATAACAATAACCTTAAAAATCACAGATTGGAGGCAATAAAGAAAAATACCAATCTTGATTTCCTGGGGTTTCATGCATTTAAAGCACATGCTTATGCCACCCCTGACCCAACGCGGCGCCATCATTACAATCAGCATAATCGCATGTCTCATTTGACTGCAAGCCATGCACCAAAGACAATTAATTCCAGTTAGTGTAAACCATGTTTCATGCATGCATCTGAATAGACGCGCGCGCAGGATGTGAGAACATTTGCATGGGATTTTTACTCATTATCTGCTTGCCTCTGTAGTTAAATTACATCAGCATATGAGTTCCCTCGCATTTGCATTTTTTGATTGTATCCTCAGGAGGAACAAAAAAAACAAAAACACCTTTGATTTAGTTTCTATTATAATTTGCTGCACTAAACAATTTATTTATTTGCTTCTCTTCCAGCCACTCTATACATTGAAAGCACTGTCATACCTTTACACGTTGATTTGCGTGATCAAACACTTTTGTTTAATTAAGAAGGAATTCTGCTGTTTCAACAGCATCATCCTGACATTTAACCTAATGTGTAATTCTTGCTCTCCCACCAAGCAGCGATGGATTCAACTAGACTAATCGCAAAACAGGGTGCATCGTATTTTAATGGTATTTTACCGAAGAAATCTTTGACCTTTAGTTTATCAGCTTGATTAATTGATATCATTGATTTTATTGCAGCATTTGCCAGAAAACAAAAGAGTGTTTCTTCTCCACAAAGTCTATTTTACAGTCAGGAAAGCAGCTTAATGGCATATAGGGAAACAGCACACTTATGGCACCTTTGTCTCCAACAATTATATTCATATCTCCTTAGTTTTTAATATTATTCAGGAAAAGTGGTTTATCTAAGTGAAGGTTAAAAAAAATAGTCCTGATGCCTGAATCAATGCAAAAAAGGCAAAAATTCATCTTGCCTTTAAAGTAATGTGTTCTCTTTCAAGCGAGCCAGTTACACTGAGCACATTATATAACTTTATAATCCTATACAGAAACCTAACGACGTGCGGGACAACATTTTTAATGCCCTGACCCATTATGAGAGCAAATCTGCAAAAATATGCCTTAATAAATCACCTGATGTGAACCACAACCCCTGCTGCCAGAACCCTTAGCTGTGACATTTTTAGTCTTCAGTTCCATTATATCCACTTATCTCCAATTGCTTTTTATAACTGTGTATTAAAGTAAATACACCTTGAAATTGTATGCAGCACACAGAGTTTCTTGAGGTAAGGTTCTCTCCCGTTTCTCACAATACAAGACAAGGAGGGCCATTTTTAGTTAGCCTACACGACCCCTAATTATGTTTAACTGCAACAGCTGAACACAAGCGCGATCGCTGCAAATTAATTTCCGCTGTCATGCGACCTGCTCGTCTCCTACCTAACACTTATAGCAGAGACCGTCAGCAGTCACGACTCTCTTGGAATGTTTTGTTAGGAAGTGGACCAGTTCAGAGTGTATTTTAGGCATCACAGGAGTCACAGGGATTATCATAGGAGTATTATACTGCAGGAATATTTAAGAAATACAGTGAGAGTAGCTACTTCTGCGCTACAGATCACACACATAGTGAAATATGATAGCGAATGCAATGGCTGGCTGTCTTAGCCTAATAGTAACAGAGATTTGTGATAGATGTTGGCTCATAGTCCAGCAATGCACGTTATTCTATTTGAGTGACAGTGACAGAAGAGAAGGGATAGTAGTAATGCAGACAATGTCTTTTATACTTTAATATATTTTGGGAGAGGGGCTTTTTTTAAGCCTTTTTTGCAATAGGACAATGGAGAGAAGACAAGAAAGCTGGGAGATACACCAGGAAAGACACGCAGTGAATGGCCTCAGGCCAGCCTCTGCATTAGCCTTACAGCATATGGATCACTTGCTCCACACAGTGAACTAAATTACCAACCAAGACGGTGTTACTCTAGTTTGGTTTTTTATAACTTATTTGGAAATCTAACTTCTGAAATGGTTTTAGTGCCATTTGGAAACATATTGTGTATCCAAGTTTTGGATTCTTGGAGAATATATTGAAGTTGGTGTTTCTGTTTGGGTTTTATTCAAATGTTCAACATTGTGAAATTCTGCATGTCTGGTTTGATCTCTTTAATAGCCAAATAGTGAGCCTGACTTCTTATATCATTTAGTCTTGGGTTTTGTTAATATCTTCACTGTTATCCTAGTATGTCGGGCTAGTTTTATTCTATTATTTAAGCTCTAGTTACTGTCCAGCATTGTGGAGTTTTAGATGCATGCTTGGATGATTTTCTCTTCCAGCAATAATTCTGGATTTTAATTTGTATTTAGCATCACTTCTTACTAGGACTTAGGATGAAAGTCTGGCCAGTACACCGGTTCTCTACCTGTGTCTGGTGCAGTGTTGGGACTAACGCGTTATTAAGTAACAGCTGCCTCTTCTTCTGTCATTCTCTCCCCCTCCCTCTCCTGTTTCTACTTCAATCATGAAACTGATCAATGATCAGCTGATCGGCTTTCTCTCTTTTGTTTGTTTATCGCCCATTTTGCGCTAAACGACAGCAGCACGTTTAAGCTTGATCAGCTGTTGTTAGAATTTATTTAATATTAATTTCTAGTATCAGCTGATGTTTGCTGGAGCCACAGCTGTAAAAGCTGCTGGTCATGATGTCGGTTTGTATATCTGGTGAGAGGGAAACATGAAGATGAAACCAGGAGATGTCCTTACTGAATCATCAGAGCTGTGATGAAGAAACAGGTTTACCTTTTAGGTGACATGAATGAGTTGAAGGGGAGTTATGAACTGTTTCTGAGAGACAAATAACACCAGGATCCTTTTCTATGTAGCTGACAGCTGGTTACTGCGCAGGGGCGGGTCTAGCAAAGTGTTGCCAGGGGGCCCAGGTAGGGCATGAACAGGGAAAGGGGGGCACAAAGAAATACTTTTCTTTCTTATTCTCATTTAAAATGTCTCGCTTTTAAAAAAATATTATCTGAATCTTACAACAAACGACTGATAGATTGATACATATATACCACAAAAACAGTGAACATCACTGTCACAACAGCATTTGTTTTCATTCAAAGGCTTTATGATTTTTCCTATAATGGTGGGCCGGTCAGGCAAAATGCCCGGGCCGATTTTTTTGTCCCAGTCCAGCCCTGTATGCAGCTCATCTGCAGTCTGGTGTTACCTACATCTTCCTATTCAGAAGGCAGAATTTCTGAGTTCTGAGTACAATCGAAAGCACCACGACTGCAGTTTTCATGTTGGATGTAAAAAGCGCACATGACTCTGTGACGTAGGCTAGAATCATGGCGGCGGTCAACGGCGGTCCAGGCGTGGGATTTCTCTCATGGAAATATGCACTTTATCTTTTCCTTTCTATTGGTAGGTGGCACAGTGCACTTGTGGCAAGTAAGCAAACTAGAAGACTGGCAGTCTTGCTGGGTATCCCGTTACGGAAGCAACACACACATTATGGAAGCACACACACATTAACAAGAGAATTCTGAGTAAAACCAAAGTTACTTTCCCTAGTAACTAGTTACTTTGAAAGTAACGAGTAACTTGAAGTAACTGAGTTACTTTTGAGAGAAGTAACTAGTAATGTAACTAAGTTACTAATTTAAAGTAACTTACCCAACACTGGTCTGGTGTGCACAAATTAACCAAAACATGTACATGAATTAAGAAACATACATGCACAATGTCATCAAAACGTAAAAACCGAAACTCTCATTCTAGATGTGTAAAATAATAACTGTCTCAGTAAAGCACGAGGTGTGTTTGACAGGTTATTATTTTAATGTTAATCCAGTTGTTACTCTCAAGTCATATTGTTTTTAATGTTGGGAATTTTTTCACACTATCCATTTCAGGGTGACGAATGGGCTGAAGCCTATCCCAGCTATCAAGGCTGCCAAGCTATTGTGTGGCTAATACAGAGACAGACAGTCATCATTAACCTAATAAGCCTACTCTTTGGACTGTGGGAGGACTACCCACACAGGTGGGGGGAAACATGCAAATTCCACACAGAAGAGTGCCAATCACTGTTCACCACCCAAAAAGTGTTCTTCTGAAAATAGACATGTTAAAAGACTGGACTTTTTTTCCCACTCATGCTCACAGCAAAGTAAAACTTTGCCTCCAGCCTGGAGAACTATTGATCAAGACACCTTTAAAAATGATTAGAAAGTCTGGCTCCTTCAAAGTAAAATATAAAGAAATGAGTGGATGGCTCAGGACTTTTACACAATTCTGTATTAACAAAAACACAATTGCAGCAGATTATATGCCCTTTTGTTTTACTGCATACAACATGTGTAGTTTTATTTCTCTTATATAGATTTTGTCATCTTCCATCTATCTACACCTAGTGGCTAACAGGAAGTACAGCAAAAAAAAAAAAAAAAAAAAAACACTAAGCGTTCTGCTGTCACTTCTGAGTCTGCAGTTACTGAACTGTATCTGGACTTTTGGGTCTTGGTTGTTGTTATCTGTAAAGCCACATGTTGTGAACTCAGCATTACCATTATCAGGGGGGGAAAGAAAACAGCCTAGCCAAGCTGTCACCGGACAATTGGAAATATGGCACTGAAAACAATGAATAATCAATAGTCGCAGCATTATTGCTGCTCCAGGTTTACTTGAGGTTGGAAAACAAAATGAATTACAGATACACTTACACTGAACAGCCACCCACTTCACGTCCTGAAAATAATGTAAATAATAGAAGCCCAAGTAACCACGTTAAAACCTCAAGTGAGTAAACCTTGAGATGCTATTATCTGCTGGGTGTTCAGGTGAGATTGCTTTATCTCAATTTGTCAGGTCAGAATTCTTACAAATCCTGAATTAAATTCTCTGTCTGTGCGGCGTGATACTGACTTTATTTTTGTAAAGCAACTTTTATCATGATAGACACCCAGCTCGAGCTCCAGGGTGAGTAGCGGTAGGGGGGGGGGGGTCGAGATCACGTAAAAGGAAAAGGGATTTACTAGCATGATGTGCGCATTTATTTCGTTTTTCATGAAAAGTAATTAAAGCCTGACACAAGCTCTGAGGAAAATCTCCACCAATCACTCCAGCACACGTGTGATGTGCGTTGCCCATGCTCACATTCCTAATTACACTTTAACTGTGTCTCTTTTGGAATATAATAAAAGCAAACCACTTTCAGTGACACTCAGCCGCTATGAGCGATGACGGACCTGCTGGCAGGAACAACCCCACTGATGGACGTCTTTAATTAGCAAACCCTGACACAGGGAGAGTTTTCCACCATTTCATTCATTCTGAACTGCTGCTGATTGGGTCAACTTCATTTCAGCACTGTCCTAAATCTGCTAAGGGCCCGTTTTTAATGTTCTTGGCTTAAAGTCACGCAAAATAACGGTCTCCACAGTGAGAAATGTTTGACGAGCTTACAACGCTAAAGTAGAGGGGGGAGTTTTTGTTCATTTGATTCAACATTTTTCTTCTTTCCTTTATTCTGATTCAGTCTGACCTCAAGAGTTCCTTGCTCAGAACAATTACCAGTTCTTGACATTTAATTCTTTCCATAGATGAGTGAGTTCTTGGAGCTCGTTTGGTGCAGCTTTCTATTCTTTTCAGTACGCTTTGATATAAACAGACAACAGGCCGGTCCGTCTTAAACTCCATGCAATAGCTCCTCATGCTGCTCTCATCCTGCTAGCATTGACAACTCATTAGACAGAGGGATTTTCAGAATTTTCATAATAACAGCGCTTAAATGCTTGGGTTTTCCTGGTCCCCCTTATCCCCACATGCCTGCAAATTTGGCACGGGTAAAGGGGAAGGAAATGGCAGGTTTAGGGGGAAAAAATCTTATTAAACAAATTCTCTAAAGCATTGAGACCAACTGGTGTGGAGTGCACTGATAACAGCTGGCCATTTTGGAGTGTCACCTCGCTTGGCAGCTGCACCAGCAGAGGGAGAGGGAGAAAATGTTTTAATGGCTCTGGCTCACAGATTTGAACGCTGTTATTTTGGCAACTTTTTAATTATCTCCAAATGAATGGATTGATAGGACTGGTCGTAACGAGACAGAGATAGGGGAACATTCTGCTGTGGCAGTGCTTTTTTTCCTTCTTTTTTCCCCCCAGTTTTTGGTCGTCTCTCACGCAAAGATATTTGAGCAAGATGGCCTCCAGACTGAATTGTTTGAAAGTTTTGAGGGCAACTTAGCTAATGAGAAATGTAATCATGCACAGCCAGGAAACTTTAACTGTATGCAAACGGAACCAGCTTGAAGAAAACTGGATTTTTATCACATGAGATATGGGGTCTTATCATACTCAAAAAACTGCCATTTAGAATATGCATTCGATGCTTAATTCCTTCTTTTTTTCATTTTCTGTGTTTTTTTGGGGGGGGGTTGTTTGGTTTCCATCAGTAAATTGTTCAGGATAAAAAGGTTTATTTCACATAAATTGTGTTCTGGCCAGTTGAAGGGCTTCCATTCTAATGCAAAATTCAATTTGCCCAAACTAAATTACTTGGAGAATGAAGGCTCGCCATCATCACATCTCCCAGCAATCCCCACATTCAAAACAGACAAATTTTTCAGATGCCAGATTTTGTATTTCATCAGGTGCAGAAAGAAACCTAAACTTGCTTAATTTAAAATTTTAAAAAAGACACATGGAGAATGCTCCATGGACACACACAGATACACAAAATAAACAAATACAACTCAAAAAAATGTGTGAGCTGCTCTACAAATTTCTTTTGCAGCAATCCAAAACATGAAAATCATTCACTACCTCCTGTTACATTTCCAGCAGACATTAGTATCTGAAAGTCAGGCGTAAAATCACTCCAATAAATTAACATAAACTGTAGAAATGGAAACAGTTGAGTAATAGAATAATAAATGTAGGGCTAGTCACGGAAGTCCACTGGTACCAGCCTGGATTTTGAAAATCTTGCCAGATGCATCTGTTATGTCTGATCAATCTGTTGTGTGATTTGTGAAACGGACATGATAATGTGTGGGCAAACTAGAGTAGCTCTTGTTCCTTTCCCAACATTTGAGCCGCAACAAAGCAGCATAACAAAAGCCCACAAACTTTAAGCCAAGCGATACTACAGCCATTACATTTACATTTTTAAAAGACAAAGTTCTCTGTGTCTTGGGGTTTTTTTTGTTCTTACCCTGGGATATTTCTCACTTTAAGAATTAAAATCTTAATTTTAACACTGGCTGTTATATTTCAAAGTGTGTGTATTCACCCAAAAGGAAAAGCCTTGGGCATCTAAAGAGTTGGCAATATGCAAATTATGTAGGCAAGGGGCAAGGATTTTAGAAGCTTTCTGGTTTCAGTTTGTAGTCCGGTTTTAGGTTTTTCTTGACTTTGGTTGCATGCAGGCAAACGGTGCATTATGGAGGCAAAGAGAGTTTGCAATTTAGCTGATATTGAATAATTAATTCAATTTCATTGTACATGCAGAATGACAATAAAAGTTTCATCTATTCTATTGTAGTATCAGGCTCTTTTGTGTTGTGGGTTAGACTTGCCTAACATGCCTAAACAGCTTAAGATCTGCAGTTTGATTTCAGGAGGAGAAATAAATCTTTTGAATTATGTGTCAGGAAAAAATATCTGCTATAAAAAATTGCCAAACCAAAAACACAGATCTTCCTGCTGTGAATAAGGGAGCAAACAAAGGTAGCTTTTAATTCATCAGCATCAGGTGGATGTAACACGACTAAGCGAACATGTTCAGAACAAGCTGAGCTACTTTTAGTTGCTCCTTTGTCACAAACCACAGCAGCTAGCACCTCTTGTTTGAGTTAGCAGAGTTTAAGCTGGATGCTCTTCCTCACACAACTCTAAGGTTTTTTGCCTCTGGCCGGAATTAAACCAGCAATCTTCCTCTTGTCAACAAAATGTATTAACTGCTACACTGTAGTGTTGCTACAATAACATGCTAGGAGATGAAGTACTGTCAAGATGGTGTGACGTTTTACAATGTGTTGCAAAACCAATTACACGCGACACTAGCATGCTAATAGTTAATGCTGTGAACATTAGCCATGCTAATGCTAATTTATCATTTCACAATTTTAAATACTGAAGAATATGCAAAGTTAGTTATGTCCATAAACTAACCAGCTTGCATGCTATAATCTGCTACACCTTAGCATGCTAATGTGTTATCTTTGTCATGACTAATAGTTAGCAACAACTAGCATTTCATAATTTGTATAAATCCACCTATTGCACTAATCTTATAATTTAGCAGGACGTACAGCTGAAACTGAAGTCCAAATCTATAACACATGGCATAGCATGGATTGTTTTCTAATAGTGTTGTTATGAGTATTACGGTACTGCTGGCTCCTTGTGATTTTGAAAGAAATGTCACTGGTTAGGAAAATGTAATGTATTTCTAACATTTAGGAGATGGATGCCTGTGACATTCTGCATTACGTCAAAGACACTTCATGTTTTTCAGAGCTTCACAGAGGTCCCACACCTGTGCTTAAATTTTCTTTTCAAACTCTGATTGATTTTAGAAGCCCATTATTAAATGTAGTAAACAAAACGTGGGTTCAACGTGTGACAGTAGTGCAGGTTTAAATAACAATAAAACACCTTTAGCTTATTTTTTGGCAATTTAATTATTTTCTCTGCCTTTATTTTATTATTTACCTTATAATGAAACTCATTTTTTTTCAGTTGTTTATATGTAAGCTGTAGCCTTTGTTGTTCCAAAAAGCACTTTGTGATGAATCCCTTTGTTAAAGCACTCTATAAATACATTTGTCTGGATTTATGAAGCTGAAATGTCACAACTGCAACCAAAGCTAATGAGCCAATTCTCTGTCAGCTGAAGTGTCATAGTGAAAACTTTTCTCACCATAAGTCAAGTGTCTCATGAGGGGAAATAACAGACCAAAAATGAAAATGTCATTGTGGTATCTCTTCACAGCTGACAGGTTCATCCATACACCTGAGCACATGGCTTTTCAACACTCAATATATTCTGGAAAATCCTCCACATATTGAGATGGCCTGTCTTTTTTTTCTTAAAGTTTAGAGTATGACAATAAGGTGTCATTGTGAAGTTGTGCAACAGATTATATAATTCATTTTTTAAAAATCCTCATTTCAGAAAATATCTGAAATGGCCATTCAGGAAAATTGATGAATGTCTTCTCAAGTGTCATCCAAGTGTTGTACCCCTCAGTACTTCTTTTCTTTTTAGGTTATTATAGAGGATTTAAAGCACTAAAACGTCTTCATTTGTCAGTGATTTTGGACGAGTCTTCTCAAAATCTGCAGACATAAACACAATAAAGACAAGAAAAAGTGAGGTCTCTTGCACATTAAGGCACTTTAATCAGTATGAACATGGCTCTAAAATTTAAAATGTTATACAGTTATACAGTGCTGGACCTGGAGTGGTTAAAAACACATCAAGGCACACTAAGAATTAAGAATCTGCATATTGACTTGTGAAGTCTAAAATTATTTTATTTAATACTGAAGGGTGGCGCTGGAAAAAGTTCATGACATATTAAAATGGCAAGTAAGTGTGTCAGGAAACTTTATACATGTAATGCTACCATGCCAACCAGTGCTAACATTCAGTGTAAAGTAACTATTTGTGATTTGGCTATTAAACAATATGTTTTATTAGTTTTATAGGTTTCTCTGCATAGGACTCTGCATAGACATTAGACAAAAAAGCTAAAAAATACCATTCCTGTAGTCACACCACAGTCTTCCATGATTACAAAAGTCTTTAGAGATCCTTTTTCTAGGACCAGAGGATGCATTTATGGTTAAATAAATCTGAATGCATTTTGTTTCATGGTAGGCATAATTTGTTCAAGCAGCAATCTAATGATAAATAACAAGCTTTCAGATTTTCAATGTTAAACAAGGTATTTGTGCAGTAGGAGGTTTATTGTGTGGGAAGAAACTACCTTGTAATGTTCCCACAGCAAAGTGCATGGCAATCTGTTCAGGGGTCTTTGAAATACTGTGCTCTCCACCAACAGGTTTGACAGATGAACTGACTGACCATCACTGCCATTCTCATCCCTGTTGTTGGCAGGGTAAAAACTGGAGCCTCTCTTGGCCATGAATGGAAAAATGGCTTAATTATGTTTCTTTTTTAACAAATAGTGAAATGGCAAAGCCTTCCCCACAAGCCTAGTCTGAAATTCATAAATAAAACATGAGGGGTTTTTTTTTAGAAGCTGTAAACTATTTCAAAATCTAATGTCCACAGAGTTCAGTCAATAAAAAAAGCATCATTTTGATTTTAAAAGTGTGGTCACAACTGATCTGGAACAAAAGGTTTTTTTGAAGCTTATCCTTGCTATACCGTGCCCTCTATCCCCGTGCCTTACAAATCCGTTTCTGCCTGGGACCCACTTCAATCCTATAGCTTCAGTGTCCATCAGTCTCTTTCCATTCATCCCATCTTCTAAGACCCTGGCTAAGAACACTTGAGGATCATGTGTCCAGGCTACAAAGGTTCTCTAAACTACAAAGCAGAGAAGAAAGTGTAAAAGGTCCAGAGATAAACCACAACACCTTTCATCACATTTATTCCAACCACATACACACGCCGGGGGAACACAACGAGGCAGACAGACCAAAAAAAAAAAACAAAATGAAAAAGAAAAAACAACAGATCTTTCTTTTCTCTTGCCCCAACAGAGTAATCAGCTAAAACTCTTTAATCATAAAACAACAGAGCAGTGGACTCCCTCAGTTACCTCCCTAAGATTAGTCCAATCATTGTACTTTCTAATATGCCGCCAGAGGACTAAAACCATTTCATAGTCAAATCACAAAAGCAATTTTACTGTCAGATTACTTCAACTTTACAATGACATTGCTGTGGGTTGTTAAAAAAGGAACCTTTTGATGAATTTCTCAAAGAGCTAATGGTTTGTTTTCCCCGGTGCCTTTTCGGCCCAGCAATGTTTGGTTTGATGTGGCTTTGCTCCTATGGTGAGCCATCACAAGTCACGCTGAGATTTTCAGAGATTATCACAATACTGTATGCCCAACTACACGTAATGTGTTTGAAACCAAGATACACAGAGGACTGATTCATTGAAACGCCTCAGAGTAAAAACTGATTGAAGTTCTTGCTTAAAAGGAAAGCCCGCTGTAAGAACTGATGATGCCATCAGGTGACATATGACTGCGACTTGAAGCAAAACATGTGTACTACAGTTAGGTCCATACTCTTTTGGACGATGACATGAATGAGTTAACTTTTGGTCATTTTGACTTCAAAGAGGTTTAACAACAGTTTTGCAGTAAATGCTAAAAAGCATTTTTATGCAAAAGGCCCAATGATCCTCTTAAAACTTTATAACTTTATACTTTTTCTTCAGAAGAATACGTTGTAATTTTGGCCAATCCTTCAGCTATACTATATTATAGCTTATAAGGGCCCCTTTATCTATATCCGTTTGCATTGCCACAGGTGTTTAAAATGAAGCGCTTAACCACGTTTGTGTCTCACTGCTTTTGTTGGTTTTTGGTTTTTCAGCCTAATGATGGCCTCCTTCACTTGCACTGACAACTCTTTACACCTCACTGAGAGTTCCAATGAAAAGCCACAAAATGCAAGATCGCCATTTGACGGTGAAGCTACTTCCCAGACAACTGCCCAGTTACTTTTGATTCTTTGAATGTGAGAGTGGGAGGGTTATGTTTAAACACGGCTGGATTTGCTAAACAGTCACTTTTGCAATACTTTGTTTAAATTCCTTGAACTAAAGTCAAAAGTTTGCACTTCAATAGCATCTTGATTGTTTCATTTGAAATCCTCTGTGCCGAGACAAATCTATAAAAATTGTCCTTGTCTGAAACCTTATGAATCTAACTGTGTTGTATATTAATCTTTCTTAAACCAACATCAGAGAATATATCCACAATGCTCCTTGATGTCATAACTTTTCTCCCTTATGTATGCAGGGTAGCGTCTGGATTTTCTTTATCTTTATCCTTACTTTATTCCCCCTCTTTACTCTTCAGCTCAGTTCTTCTGTGCAGTTTTCTGCTAAATCAAACACAGTTTTGTTTATCTCATCTATTGAATGTATCCCAAGGGCCTTCAAAACATGTCGAATGGTTTTCCTACCACAAAAAAAAAAACACGTGGAAAGCCTTTGTTTAAAACACTTGGAAATTATGACGCATTTCCATTGTTTACATGGCCTTGCGGTCTTGTTCTCACTCAAAGCTACCGGTCAGCTGAGTTCCTTGTGATGATGTTTTGGTGAAATTCAAAAACTGAGCTCTACGAAACTGACTTGACTCTTGGCCAGGACAACAGATTGTAATCTTTTACCTGGAAAAATAAAGGATAACACAAAATCACAGAAAATGAAAGTCATTTTTACAAAAAGGGTCGATTTTCTCTTTACAGCAACAGTCTTTGTGGTTGTTTGACAGAAATCAGCAGTTGCAGAAATAAAACTGGACAAAGCCATTAGAAAAGAAATACACTCGGCATTGGGGGGTATGTGGGGATTCATTTTGTGAGGTATGGAAGTAGTAGGTCGCTACAAGCCAGCTAACTAATATGCAGCTAAAGCAACAGTGATTTCTCCTGATATTTGTGGTTTCTTTCAGTCTGAACTGTAAGATGAAATGGAAAGAAAACATCTACACACTCAAAGTCAGATTTCCTGCTAATTTTCTGCATGCTTTTTTCAAAAATGGCAAAATTGGAAACATGGTTACAGAGAATTCCTTAATTTAAATACAGTAGATTGCACTCTATTTTTAAAGATTCTGTTAAAGTGCCTTTTTATTTTTAGTTGTGCCGTTACACACAAAACACATTTGTTTTATCCAAATGTTTGGGTAAAGTGTTTCAGCTTTGTTTTTGCTGTGGAAAAAATATGAAGATCCCACTCATGAAAAGTTGCAAAATAGCTCTGTCTTTTAATAAAGTTCTGACACAGACTTTCAGGACTCAAACTAATTGATTCATTTGGCAAATAAAAATCTGATTAAACATCCCACCTCCATTAGATTGCAGCATATTGCCACTTTATTAAACTGAATAATCAACTAAATTAATGAACACGCTCCATATCTATGTTTTCTTAGAGCAAGAATGTATATAGACAAGAAGGAAAGGTTTATGTGATTTATCAAGAATTGCAGAGCACCGGCTAGAGGGAGGTAGAGTGTGCAGCATTGGGAAATGTGCAGCAGCTATTAAGGTTGGAGCTCTGTAAAATTGCACTCTAATGATGATCTAAGTGCTCAGCTGTTTTGAGTCTAACCTGAAAAATAGCATGCCTCTCTGTCAGCTGCTGAAAAATTGATGCACTCTAGGTGGCTTGCTCTCTTTGCTCTATCTCGTGTCGTGAGGGCATCGCAACCCATGCCCGACACCCTCCGCTGCCAATGGCTTCCTGTCCCCTCTGTTACGGATCATCCCACTCTCCCTCATTCTCCAAAATGGCTATGCATAATTTCCAGCCCCCTCGCTGAAAAGTTTGACTAAATGGAAGGTTATTCAGTCACAAGCTATTAACAGTGGTGCACATTAAAGTTGTTTTGCAATCGAAGAGTGAATTATAAGTATTTTCTCACTGCATTATTTTCTCCCACAAAGTGCAAAGATATAAAAAGAGAAAGCAAGAGAGCGTGAGAGAGGAGGAAGCACACAAGGAGAAAGAGAGACATAAACACAAAAGGTCCCTGGAAGTCAGCGAATGCAGAAATGTACAGTAAATCTCACTTGACATGATTCATGGCTTGGTATTTCTATATAAAGTACATCTGAGCATTTCCAAAGAAACAAAGGACTCTGAAAATTCATAAAAAAAACAGAGAGAAGAAAAAGTGTTTGGGTGAATTTAGGTTACTTTTTAACATTTCTCAAAAATAAAACCGCATGGTCCCAAGGGAAATTCTCTTTACGAGAGGAGAGAAAAGAAAACACCATATCTAATAATGGAGCACATTTAAACTGTTTCATTGCCCATCTTCTGTCCAACAGTCAATCCAGCAGGCAAAAGGAACATATATGATTCTTTAAAAGCTGAAAGTATGCTTTCTTGCTACTTTCACTGTTTTATTGTTTTACTATTTACATTTTTTTCAAGTTGATGAGGTAAGAAATAACATTTTTTTTAAGAGTTCTTCAGGTGAAAACTGAAATAAAGTTTTCCTTGCAAATTAAAAATTGCTGTAATATGTAAGTGTTCTGTGTAATGTACCCAGTGTTTTTGCTGTCCAGTTCTTGTCCGTGTCACAAGACAAATGCATCCTGGTGCTGTTGTTGGCAAGCCAAATCTTGTACAACAGGAATTTCTATTATGAATTTTTATTAAGCTTATAAAGCAAAAACTAATGGTTTAAAGCCTGTTTTTGACTCTTTCAAAAAGCTATATCTGGTTCGAGCTACATCCCACATTCATGTTACATAGACAGGTTTTTTTTAAATGGTGACACATGTTCACAAGTTTAGACAAATGTTGTATAATGAGCTTTACTGATATAAACTACTTATAATGCGATAATTAACATTATATTACAACTATTGATTGAAGCTGCAGTATGGCTAAAGTTGCATAGTGTTGCTTTAAGTATAGATTTGAAAATTTATATTATGTTACTTGAATTCTGAACATTCACACATTTGAGAACAATACTCTACTTTTAACACCTGTAACACTTTAACTTCCAAAACGATGGCAAGCTCATTAAAAATGTAAACTTGAAGATTAAACCAGTGGTTCAGAATTGTTTTGGCTTGTGACCCTGGGTGTGTTTGGGGTGCCATTTGATATTTTCAGATTTCTGTGAGCTATCACGAACAGGGCCCCAGTGAAACAGAGACCTGTCCGCAACCCTTATGTTAACCATCAGCCACTAAGAAAATGACAGCTAACCCTGACAGATTAGCAAGTCTTCTGTGGAGGTTGTTTGTAGTCACTTGGTAAAATTCGTTGCATCAAGGTTTGGAAAACACCAAAAATGTTGTATGTTTTGAAATATGCTGGTTAAAGCAATAAGAAACTCGTTTTAACTTTCGCCATAGCTCAGCCAGTAGTTGGCAAGTGTTTGTAGACAAACTACAGGGGTGGCTGTAGCTCAGGAGGAAGAGCAGTCTGCAAGGTGTTTATAGGTGTTTCAGTCTGCAAGCCAAATATCCCTGGATAAGATACTAATCTAAAGTGTCTCTTCAATGCATCCCTTGGGATAAATAAAGTATTATCAGTCAATCAATATCAATGTGTGTGAATGTTAAATAGAAATCACCTATGTAGAAAAGCCATAGAAAAAAGTCCTTGAATAGGTGAATGAGGCGAGTTATAAAAAGCGCTTTGAGTGGTTCGAGGAGAAAAGTGCTATATAAGAACCAGTCCATTTACCGTTTACCAAACCAGTATCTTCCATGCAAACTACAAATGATCCAAACAGCCAGACTCCTGTAAAATGCCCATGCGGCTTTACAAACGTAAGTTTTCTCACTCTATCACCGATCTAATGTGAAACTTTTCATGGTAGTTATGCATTGGCTGCTGGTTCGGGAAAAGTTCGGGAAAAGGCCACTTAGGAATTTCAATTTCAAACTATTTTAACACTCAAATTCTTCCCATTTCAAAATAAATGTTCTAACTGACTGTATAAACATTTTCATTTAAAAATACAAGGTTGACTATTCAGTCCTTTTGTTTCAATTCGCTGTACAGGTTTTTTTCTGCTGTAACTGAAATAACTGTTCAAGGCCCAAAAAAAAAGATGTACCGTGATTCATTTTAAAAGCAAAGATAACTGAATATACATTTAAGGAGATGGATTTTGTTTCCCTTTTGTTCTTCCACGTCAGTGTAGCGTGGGACCTTTTGGAGAGTATGCAAACTCTAGGGTACAAGGGAAAAAAATCAGTGAAAGTAACAACGTGCATCTTATAATGGAATGTTTAACAGTTCTACTTCTTCAGGGTGATGATGATAATTTTGTTTTTACATACAGTTAAGAGATTTTTACGTTGCTCTACTTTAACTTTTCATGGATGTCTGTTTCTCCCAGCACACATATATCTAAACCCTTTCACGAACCACACATAGTCAAATATCTTGTTGAAAGACAGATATGACAGCATATTTAAAACTAAAGAGCTGGGAGCAGAGCTGCCTTTTCAGCAGGAAAAAAACACCCTGCAGTGGGATGAGAAAAAAGTTTTGGGGGAAAGTGTAGTTATACATGATTCATAGCGCTGCTTGGAGAGCAGCTTACTGTTGTGTGAAATTTGACATTAAGCATCTTTTATGTTATTCCTGTTTTAGTCTGGAAACCCAAGGGCAAAAGAATATGCAATGTGTAATTTTGCTCTATGAAGAAACATTGGGGTGAACGGTAAAGTGTTCAGAACAGTGTCTGAGTTTATTTCAATGAGGGACAATATGATGGTGGAATATAAATTAGCCTCTACGTGTGACATGCAGAGCTGAGGCCAAAGAGCACTTTTCTGTGTACCACAGTCATTCTTTCATAAGAACGTGCACTCTTTTGTAGTATGCATGTGTATTTATAGATAGAATTTATCACCTTTAACCACAGGAAATGTTTTTCAGCAGCAGCATCTTTTTAAACTCGCATGTGTGTAGCCTACAAACTGCAAACTTACTACGCTGACAGTCATTTTGCATGTTTAGCCTGATACTGTAAAAGCTAAATACGGAAGTCATAAATGCTTTTTTCTGTATCTGCATATCCATATTTATCTTTTTATGTGATTATTCAAAGTTTAGATAAATGGCACCAGTGAATTAGACGTTTAAATCTCTTCTTGACTCAGACTGTCTAGAGGCCGATAAGTCACCAACTGGATGTTTCTACATCAGATGCTAAATTTGCAGAGCCTACAAACACAAATTTATTATACATTTGTTCAAATAATACTTTCTAAGATATCAATTTAATGTCATTTTCATAATAAAATCTCACCACTTTACTATGTCAAATGGGTAGAGGACTTTATTAATTCATTCATACATCCCCACCATCGCAACATGTTTGAAGTAGATGTCAAAATAGAGTCTTATTAAAAGAAATCAAAACTGACAGCCTATTTTTGTGTCCCTTTCTTGAGCAAATTGTTCATTGTGTACACACAAATCTGGAGACACAGGGTGTACTGTACACTAAGTTGCATGTCATCATCGTCGACGTGTCGCATTGCTTAGCCAGTGTCTTTGTCCTCATCTCCAATCACAATGCGCCCAACGTCTTACGAGAGCGTGCCGCGGTTCCCTCTCGTTAATGCAATTTAATGTGGTGTCTTTCGCATCAGATTCCCAATTGCCGTTGCCATGGCGACGTGCATACAAAACATCTTGTAGCAGCTTGTTATTGCCTCATTACAACCACGTTTGAAGTTGTTTTTTTTTTCCCCCTTCTCTCTTTCCTCTCTCGCTCTTTATTTGTTTGTCTTTTCTGAAAGAACCTTGGGTAAGAGATAAGCAGACTGTGGCTCCATCAAAGGATGTCCTCCCCTGCAAGCAATTACCCCTCCAGGATAAGCTCTTGTTATTCGCTTTACAAGGAGCGCTGATTTCAGTCCACCAAAAACCAGAGGGGCTGGCACACACTCGAAACTTCAGAGGCCGTCATGATAAGTAAATCACAGTTTTGTGTGATACGAAGGTTCGTAGATGCCCTTTTTTGGCAGAAATTGACGATTTTATACTTTAAATCGAAGATCAGAGTGAATGGCAGATTTCAGTCTGGACTTCAGTGTTGTTAATGTACAAAATATAAAGTCGCAGGCCTCGGGTCGTTCTGTGTTTGCCACCCCCCACCCACACCTTCTTGCCACTAAGTGAACATGAAACAAAGGGCCAACGTCACGATTGACTGCTTTGGAGAATTTAATGATGAGAACATTAAGACACTATCATAGACTCATCTCCTCTAGTGTGCTAAAGTGCGCTTCTGGTTTTGTTTCACATACGATTTCAGATAAGTACTGACTTCTGAGAAACAAAGTAGTATTTTACTGGTTCACTAATCTTTTAGGTGGGGCCAGGGATTCCTCCAACACTAGAAGACAGAACCACACCAAGACATGAAGGATATTTGTAACAGTGTTAGTCTCAATTTGAGGTCAATTACACCCCTAATCATTATTTGATAAAGAAATGTTACTGTAAGTATCTCCTACATGGCCCCATAACGCAAACTAGTGTGTTCTCTATGTATGATTTTAATGTAGCGAGGTATTATTTAAACAGCTCTTATCAATCCTTCTACAGTAAAAATGGATTGTGCAGCTTATATAACGCGTGTTGCTCATAGTGACAAGAATAATTTTATAGTCTCGCTCTATGAGGCTTTAAGGCTCTTTCTGGCTTCTTTCAACTTATGGCTTTGGTTTCTCAGCCTCCAACTTTAGAGAACCTGTTTCCATCTCACTGCTTTCATTAGTGGCATTTTCAACAGAAAAGCCTTGAAAAACAGACTGCACCTTGTCTGCCCAGTACTAATTGACAGACAAAGTGGTGACCATAGTGAAGTATAACCACTAAAAAGTCATATATTTTCCTCAGGAGGTGATGAAAAGATATTGAATTCATCAGTTGAACATGAACAAATTAAAGGCAATTTGAATAAAAGATGTTCATCGTGTCTGCTTGTTAGTGTGATCGCCATGTAACCACAAAGGTAACCATGTGCTGCTAGAGCTCGCTTCTGCTGCCCATTAGTGGCCAAAAAGCCTTTTAATGCAGGTTTAATATTGCACATCTATGGACCACGGTTCACTATACCTAGAGACATGCTGAGAAAGTCACGGCACTCAGGAGCCTTAAATGAATTCTGTAAGAGATTTAAATGGTCATGTAATGTCCTGGTGAACAGTTCAAGTTAGTTTAGATGTTGCTTCAAAATAAGTGACTAAAAGAGGCAATAAAACCACAGCAACACATGAGCCAAATACCAAAGTGAAACAGCAACTAACTCAGACTCACTAAATGAACACCTGTACTAAAAAAGGTTAAGATTAAACCAAGATTAAGAACAAACTCAAATACAAAAGGAACTGAAAAGCTTCAAATACAAGAGTACAGAGCCTCAAATGAATTATGAGAAACAAAACTGAACATGCACTCACAAGAAAAACGCCTGATGATGACTAAGAATGCAAAACTCTAAAAAAAAAAATGAAAATAAAACAAAAAATACACAGACACCAAAACATGACGCAAGGACACAGGAGAGGTTAAATAACAAAGAACACAAGGGACCAAATATGAAAAGCTCTCACTAGCTTTTAAAGGAAAACAAGGACAGCGTTCACACATAATTCAAAGACAGAAACTGAAACTCAGAAACTAGAAAACTAAAATACACCAAACTCCCACGAGCCTACAAAACATAACACACAGTTATAAAAATCTGATTTTACTAGAGCAGCTTGGAAATTGGGAGGTGACTGCTGGGTAACCGCCTGGTCTTAATGAAACATTTTCCACTGTAACAAAAACAGAAAAATATGTACAGTAAGAGAAAAAAAAAAAGTTGGGCGACCTTAAAAATACGATCTAAAACATATTAATTTATTACTAAGTGCATGATGTCATCTGTCCAGGTTATTAGCCCACAATGCATGTGCAGTGTCTCAGCTTTTTCCATCACTTATTTTACCAGCATTGTGAATTTGCCTGGTAATAACTGGTGATCTAAGAAATGTAATATTATTATTTTTAAAGTAAAAGCTCAGATTAAATTACAGTACAGTTTGTTTTAGGTAAATAACTTTTTTCTCCTCTTGTCAAGATGTGATTGGAGCTTTAATTAAAGAGGTTTAATCAGTTGAACCAGTTTAGAATTACAGTAAAATATCTTAATGGGTAATTGCTATAAACTTCTTGTTTTTGTGCAATAAAGCTGGCTGCATGAATTCTCCTCAGCCAAATATCACCACAGGCACTAAGGGTACTTTGAAATTTGAAAGTTTACCCCCGTGGTGGGGCTAGAAAGGTCAAAAAGTCTCCAAAATCAACAGTGTTCCTTTTTTGTTCTCTCAGCAAATGGTGTAGTGGAATGAGTAAGGGGTCAGAAGACGATAGTAAAAACTTTTTGGTCTGATACCACTTGAGAGAAGGTCTTAAGGTCACCAAAATCAATAAGTTTCTTCCTTTTGGTAGCATGAATACAGAGAATATTAGCTGGTCACAGTCAACATCCAGGCTGGAGACGGAGGTGATTGTAAGTCAAAAGTGGAGGTAAAGTTGGTGAATCAGTTCAAACATGCATGCTATTGTATCTCCAGGTTATAATTTTATTTCAGAAATGCATATTAACTTTGGGAAGCAGCATTTAAATTAGCGGATTATACAACAATGTTAGTATCTACTGATTGGATGTCGTTGTTGAAAGAGCGTACTTAAACAGCGTTAATGAATAAACATTTACTGATTGACAGTAAATTAAAAATCTTACTTTCATACAGTTATTTACATGAATTTTTGATTTTTTGATTTATATATTTTGGTCTCTGTACATAATTACCGTGGATTTTAAATATAATCAAAATGTAACTTAGGTGTACATTTACAGCTTTAATTCAAGGGGTTTGACAAAAGTAGTAAAAAAAACGTTAACTACAAAAATCAAAAACTAATTGGCAGTTAACTGAAAAGTTGTCCAGGCGAGAGCTGTTGCTTTGTTATTCCATGTCAAAATGAAATGTGTAGTTGATTCCAAGTACTGAACTTGTATTTGGTAGGTGTTCACTGATACTCTCAATCTGAAGTCCAAGGGTATGAGGGTCGAGTATGAGGTTACACTCAAGAACATGAAGGTGACATTAAACTTTGCCAGGAAACATCTAAAACAGCCTGCACAGTTGTGGATTGATGATGTGAGGATGGAAAGAAACAGCTCGTGACCAAACGTCTATCATGCCATATGTTAAATAAGACGGAGGCAATATTATGGTATGGCTACGTATGACTGCTAATGGAACCAGCTCACTAGTGTTTACTGATGGCGTGACTGATGGATGAACACACTCTGCTCCAATTCGGCCAAAAGTTTCAAAACCGATCGGACAGCATTTCACAGTACAAATGAAAAATGACCCAAAACCATACTGCAAAAGCAACCCAAGAGTTTCTCAATGCACAAAAATGGGATGTTCTTCAATGGCCAATTCAGTCATTGGACCCACAATCAAGCAGCAAGTGAAGGCAGCTGCAGTAAAGGCCTAGCTGAGCGTCCCACGGGAACAATTCGGTGATGTCCATGGGTTCTGGACTTCAGGCAGTCATTGGCTGCAAAGGATTTTCATCCAAGTATTAAAACAATCCTCATATTTAAAATTATGTCACTTTGTCCAATTAATTTTGAGGCTCTAGGTGTGAAAATGGCTGTAATTAAAGGCTAATGCAATACTTTGGTTAAATCCCTTTTAATTAAAGTTGAAAGTCTGCACTTCAATCACAATTTGATTATTTGATTTAAGATCAACTGGTGGTGGTGTACAGAGGCAGTGTGACAAAAAAGTGTGCTATCGTCCAAGTATATGCATAGACCGAACTATATACCTGCCGCCACAAAACTTTGAACCTTTAACTGTGTGCATGGGTCTTTGCAACAGTATGAATGGCTCACCTTTCTCAGTTTGGTTATTATAAAGCAGACGATAGGCTCTTTGATGACAGAAGAATTCTGATAGGCCAAGGATGGCAGCTGTGTGCCCTCTAATTCTATTTTTATCTTATAATGTTTGCGATTTAGCTCACTTTGTGGAAAACATGACATATATTTCTTTTTAGGGCAAATGACAGCACAGAATATGATCTTTGTTCCATGTCCAAAGATTCTGTCAATTTTAGTTTAAAAGATCAGCGTTTTAGATCTATCAGCAGCCGCAGTGGGTGGAAAATATATATTACCCTTGTGCTCGTATTCCTTACTTGAGATTCCTCTCGTGTCATCCGGTGTAGTCGTGCTATAGTATCACCAAATTTTGGCTTTCCACAGTGAATTCCAAACAGATCTTTCATTCGCTCACATAATTGTATTGTCTCATTTGCTATGTGCATTAAAAAGGGCAGTTAATCACGTTATACACTGGCGGCATGACATGAGAGATTGCCTGAGATAGGTACTATAGGAATTTCCTGTTCTTGTATGAGTCTCAATACATCACAGATGAGTCAGAGACATGCTACATGGGAGCCATGAACAGCAAAGGGCTCCCTGAGACATGCAAATAAATCACTGTTGCCAATTCCCGCTGGAGATGTGTTTTCAGTGTTTCAGAGCAGACAATTATTGTGTTTCGTAGTGACACGTTTCAAGGACACACTGTATGCTTCGCTATAGTGTAACAGTCTGTCAGCTCATCTCACTGCTGCATTACTCCTCTCTATCCGTGCAGTGCTTTCATTGCAGTGCCTGGACACCTCTATCTGCACATTTCACAGCTGTTTTCTCACACTTTTGTACAGTAGGAGTGGTACTGCATGTTAAAATATCATATGCTGACATCCTTAACTATGTAATCCAGTAAAGACGAGGCCAGCAGAAGTTTATTCCTTCGAGTGCACGATCATCTACCTTTAACCTCATTCATGCAGTCCTGGATTTTACAAGGCCCCTCACAGATGGTGAGACAGCTGTACACTTCAACGTGGAATCGCTGGGCCACTGACAGGAGGTTGGGTTCTTTGCTTGATTTCAACTGGCAAAAAGAAATCCTCCCCCTTTTCTCGCTGCTGTTCCACCTCACTGAAATATTAACTGGGTGCACACCCATTCATCTGCGGTGATAACAGGACCCACGGTTTCTTTGTTGAGTTTGCTTGGCGGGTAGCCGGGGGGGATGCACAATCAAAGCGAGAATCAAAGCGAGAAACAATTACCGTGGCTTGTGTCTAGGTGAATGGCAGCAATGAAAAGCTCATTGTCAGCTTTGTGCGCCAGCTGTGGCATGGGCAAAAGATTTAAAGGGTGATGAGAATGAGGAGGCGGATACAGAGGTGTAGGTTACGTAAGAGGGCATCTGCTGTCATCCTGCCCTCTTTGGATACCGCTAAACTTTGCTAAACAGACACGAGACGGGATGTTTTTCAAATCGGAAACATGCTGTCTCGGGGTGATGATGAAATATTAGTTAAGGAATTTGTTACTTCATTATTATCAGGTTGTTCCCTAAAAATCAGCCAGTTAATCCAAAATGCTGCAAACAAGAGTGCTGACAGGGATGAGAAAGCGAAACAGCTCTCATACGTTTATTTGTGGTTCCTAGAGTTTCTAAAAGTAGAACGTGAGGCAGAGCTCCAGCTTCGGCCGCTCAAAGCAGAGACAGAAACCCTCTCCACCTTTAGGACTACACTTATAAGTTATAAGTTTTATAATTAAGGCCGGATCAGATGACCTCAAACCATCCCTTAGTAATGCCACTATAAGTTCTGACTGCTCATGTGTGATCCTATCTTCTTCTTTCCCCTCACCCCCAGCTAGTCATGGCTTGCTAAGCATGCCTCAACTGAAAGTTTCTTCCTATTAAAAGAGTTTTTCCTTCCCACTTTTGCCAAGTGTTTGGTGAAAGCAGGTTGTCTGATTGTTGTGATTTCCTCCTGAATGCCGCCGGGTCCTTTTGCAGCATAAAACGCTCTGAGGTGACTCTTGTTATGATTTTGCATTATATAAATAAACCTGAATTGAATTAAACCTGAACTTTCCCCCAGGCTAAATGGCTTTAATTAAAGCAACGTACCACCAGGGCGGAAATTTGGTCCAAGCTTTCCTCTGTTCCTCCTAGTTATCCAGGCAGTGGGGGTGGGCTGTACTGGGATATTTACTGGTCCCACTAAATGACTGCCTGCTTCTTCGTCAGTCTCTTCTCAATCCGAGCTCTTGGTAGTGGGCAGGAAAGGAGGTCGTGTCTCTGAAGTGATCTTGCCCTTCTTCCTTTCCACTCACCTCCCCTCCCTCCACCCATTTTTACACCCACACGCCTGTTTATTCCCTGTCATCACCATAATACTAGTCATTTGTATGACGCAGAGCTTGAAACCTGTAATTTTCAGGAAGTCTGCCCTGTTGAGAGAGTACCTGAAAATGATTTCTCGCAGTGCATGTTTTTGTGGAGCCACGTTATGTAAAACAGGACTACAGGTTGATAGTGAGTGTTGATGTGTGTGTGATGATGCTATTACACTCTAGACAGGAGAAAATACTAGACTGGACAAAAATCATTTTCTGTAGTACTTTGTAAATAATGGGGGGAATTTGGGGATGAAAAGTTTGGGATGTTTTATGTTCTGTATAGATAAATATTGCACAAAAGATTATGGCTGAATTGTTGTTTTACTGTACTTTGTACGGCCTTATTTACCCCCACAAAAAAAACGTCTATTAAAAACTTCTGTCAAAAGAAAACCGCATAACACATCAAAGGCTCTTACAGCAAGGAATGGGGAAACAGACAAACTGCATCGAGTACAAACGACTCACCAGCTACTCAGGAAGGGCGCAAATACTTTTTCACAGCATTGTGCATGTGCTTCACTAGCTGAAGGACTTAAGTGAATCCATCACAAGGAAGCATGTGGAGTTCTGGTTCTCGATTGTTCTACGATATGCTGCTATTACCAGTATCAGGGCTCTGCAGAAGCATTCACTCTAATCAAGTTCATTCCACTCATTCATTCCAGATCAAGTCCTGTGGTGAGCTGATTGTATAATATGGGTATCAAATGATGCAAAAGCACACACGGGCTGTTCGATTTTGAATAAGTAACAAGAATTTACCATATTTTATGGTCAGTGTTGATTTATTTCTTTATTGCTCCTTGTGTTCACCTCTTCCTGGTCAGGGTTTGTTCCTGTGCTTTTTATTTCTGACTTCTCTGAATCGTTACTCTGTTCATTCCCCATCTGGTGGATATATCTGTGCATGGAGCGAGAGCATTGTGAATTTCCTGAGATTTTCATGCGCAGACATATCTGAGGGTGAAGTGTGGAAAGCAGCAGGAGAACGCAGGTGCGGATTTTACAGAGTGACAACTGAAGGATAAGTGTGAAACTGACACCTGTGCATTTTCACTCATGTCAAGTTCCTTACATGTCTGCAGACACACCGCCACCTCCTGAAGAATCGCAGATCAAAACAATTCTCAGAGTTTTACTTTGTGGCTGGAATTAGTTTGTTTTTTATTTAGTTATATGAGCTACAACTGGTCAAACTAAGAAGAAGCACGCTGAACGAACTGTGCCGTTGGTCTTTGGAGTCAGTAACAGTATTGTGTTCAAAGAACTTAATGTCTCTTTGCCTCAAACTCATATTCCTTAGACCAGGTATCAAACGTATGGCCACATCCTTGAGATAATTTCAGATGTTAATTATTAATGGCCCGTCGGTATCTGGGAGCCTAATCTTCAGCCCTTCTGTGAATCCATGCAGGCAGGGGTGGGACTTTATTTTGACAGACTGAGACTATACCATTATGTTAAAGAAGGAAGGGGACCAGATGTTGTGAAGACAGCAAGTGTAGCAGTAAAGACCAGGCACACCGAGAGACGGGGATTTAAATGCAAGCGTGTCAGAAAAAAATGAAGAAACGAGCGAAAACGTAAAAAGAGCAGCATCTGGCTGCGTTTCAGTGACACTGGAGAGCCACTGCAAAGCCAAGTCATACAATTACAGGTTAGATAAAGTGAAATCCGTTTTTATTTTGAGCTATTTTCCATTGTGGAGGACAAAAGGTTTCAAACCAAACATGCCCTTCGTAGACGCCAATACATAGAAATTAGTCATTTATGAAAATGCTGAAAAAAAAATAGCTTTCTTGAAAAACACTAAAGTTACAGTTCAGTATTGAATGTTACATAAAAAGTCTTTGAATGGCAGAGATGCAGAAATGTCTGCACGTAGCACAGAGCCATGTCTCAGTGTCTGAGTGTCTGAATGAGTCTCACAGGCCTGAATGTGCGCTTGAAGCCGTTTATAATTCTGAACCTGTTTGATCTCCTGCAGAAATGTTGGACTTTTAACTGTATTTTCATAAGTTTTGCAGCTTTTCTTTCTGATAAAAACCTCACTTATGGCCATTCATACTACACAAAGTAATTAAGCTTCTTCTTATTTTTTTCTTTTTAAATCAGTTAAACATGTGGCTTCTTTAAAACGACAGAACTGGGAGTTTCGCTGGTCCGGCCCAGTCAAGATCAAAGCGGCTGTATGTGGTCCGCGATGTACAATGAGTTTGACGCCTGTGCCTAAGACGCTAAACTTTTTTTCTCCCAACAGCACAATCATTTCGGTACTCTGAAATTTCTGAGAAGCAACATTTTTCTTTTGCTCTGGATGTCATAAAATAATTTCCAGTATTGACTCATTCGCTGATATCGTCACCACAGTCAGAAAACATTCCTTTCCTTTTCATACACACTGCAGCAAACTAGAACTGGGCTCACTTCTCCTCAAAAGCAATACTTCAATGCAAAAAAATATCTTGCATGAATGCACTAAACTACAGAAGAAATGGCATTCTCTGGGATGTTTTTGGCATAACTTTCTATGATATTATGCTATGTGAAATTATTTGTAACCTTTTATTGGTAGCACTGTATTACAGCTCACTAATACTGTGGGGCTATATGTGCACTTTGTTTTATAGTTTTTCACTTTGCAGCCCTGATGATTATAAACATGTGTTTTCAGGTCACACACAAAGTTTCCTTTAACAGGTTATTATGATGGAATGACACAGAAACAGTTTTGTATTTTTAAATCCTTATCTCTGGTTATTTCCCTGAAACTACCAGAGGTGTTTTCAACAGCAATCTACATTAAACATATGTAGATTGTTTTTTAATCTTAAAAAAACAGTTGTTTGCATCATTCATAAAGCAGGTAATATATATCATGCAAATTCACTATACTAATCACAATATACGCAGATGCCCGGACCTCGCTCCACCAGGCCACTTCTTCCAACTTACCAGGGAATTTTAGCCTCCGCAGAGATGTAATCTTTCCTACATTCCCTGTGTCTGCCTTGGAATCTCCTCCCTACTGGATGTACCTGGGACAACTGACCTGGAAGAGGCCAGGTCTGACCAGGAGACGTCCTGGTCATGTTCCCAAACCACCTCAACTGGGTCCTTTTAATGTGGGGAATGGCAGTAGTACTCCATACAGCGAGTCTGTTTGTTTGCAGTCTAGCATTGTAGTTTTCAATATATAATTTCCGAGTTTTGTGTCAGCTGTTTTAATTTAGGTGAAAATCGGGTCAAGATCACACCAAAATATGAAAATCAGTACAAATATTATCTTCAAACTTCACAACAACATACTAAGCCTTGGGGGGCATGAGTACCTGAGCATTTGAGCAAAGTCGACCTTTGACTTTGAAAAAAAAATTCAAGTAACCATAATGGGTTACTGGCCAAAGAGTTCAGTCAGTTCTACTCCAGATATATGGGTAAAGATAATAAAATATATCATTTGCAAAGCATGCAATGCTTCAAGGCCATAGGTCAAAGGTCAGACATCAGCGTGTTGTTATAAAATCAAGCTGACGTCAGCATATTGTAATAAAAACATCATAAAACATCAAAATTTTAGTATAGCTCTTGCCCTTAGAGGGGTGTGTTGAACTTTTTACTAATTTTTTACTAATTTTCAAGCACTGCTCCATATAGTGTATGCTGTAATTTTCAGTTTTTAATGCTAAACACGTTCTCCTTTGCAAGTATAAAATAGCCCCTTTTATCTTACAATTCATTTTTTCCTGTGAACACTGACACTAGTAAAAGTAGTACTCCATCCTAGCGACGCACTGCTTACAAATATCTGAATCCTGTTTGAATACCAGCTCAGAATTACCGGGAAAAACTTTTTTTGCTTGCATGTGATGATTTATGTGAGTGAATATACAATGATTTGTGCGACTATGCATGCATATTTTTAAGCAGCAGCTATCCTTGTGATTTCCTGTCTCGCACAATGCATGAATTCACCCCCTCCCACCTCACCTATCCTTTCACACCTCATCCATTATTCACGGAAAGTGGACACACTCATATCGACTACGCAGACTTTTTAAAAAGCAAAATGCTTCACTATGCAGATAATACCTGCTTGACTGGGAGAAACTGAGTTGATGTCAATATCCAAAAGCTCACAATCTTTCATTTTAAAAAGCTGTTTTTTTCCTGCCACTCCTGCTGGGTGGAGGAGGAGGAAAAGAGACGTTCCAGTTGCCTTGGGGGAATAGTTTCTGCTTCTATCGCTTCTGTTGACAATGATGTGTGCAACATTTTCCTCTCATTTCCCCACGAGGCAAGGTCACTTGCATAATTTACATTTTGTGGAATTGTTTTTGAGGAGAACATTCTGATTTTTATTAATGTGCGTGTACATGCCACTTTTTTTTTTTTTTTTGACATGCCCTGAATATTCAACACCATCCACAGGTGAAGTCAATAAATTCATTCAGATTACATGAAAGTGGAGACACCGTGGGGAATGCTGAGGAAATTACTGTCTTTTGGTGAACGCCTGGACTGGAGATATTCAAAATCCACATGTGGTTGTCCTTGAGGCAAGTTTCATTATACTTTTCCAAACATGTAGTTTTCAGATTCTTTGTTGGCATGCGCAACACACCTTGACATAAGCAGCAGATCTTGTAAGTACTGCCGGCTTGCGAGGTGGGGCCTCATGGATTTGACTTGACTTCCACATCCAACACAAGCTCGATGCGCTTGAGAGATGGGAAATTTGAAGGCCAAGTCAACACCTTGAACTCTTTATCCTGTTCTTCAAACTTTCCTGAAGAGATTCAGCAGTGACAGGGTGCATACATCCATCTGCAAGTGGCTACTGCGAGTACAGTTGCCCTGAAGGGGTGTCCGTGATCTTCGGTTGCTAGTACATGCCCGAGTTATATCTACATGAGCTCAAGGAGCCAAGTTTTCACTGGAGAACATCACATTGCCACCGAAGGATTTGCCTTGTTTCCACTGTGCACGTTGCTGCGATTTCTTCCCCAAGTAAGTGGAGACGCTGAGGTCTACTCCTTGTTTGTCGTTTCCATTTTAATTGTTAACGCTAATGCACCATTCATTTTAAAAGATGAAAAAATTGTGGATAGCAGCTTATTAGAAGCCCACTCAACAGCATTAACATGTTGGATTGTAGATATGTATTAAACAGCAATGCGCTGTTTGGGGGATTTTGTAGTTCTTGTTGTTATTTTCTTTTTCTGAAAACTTTTTATTGCCAGCATTGAGCTTTTCAGCTACTGACCTTTTGCAACTCTTTGGCATCAGATCACACAGGCCAGCTTTCGCTCTCCATGCACATCAATGATTAAGTCCATTTGTTTCCTCAGGACAACTTTATGTACAAACACCTGAACTTATGGGGAACATGACCTCCACATGACCTGCTGTTTGGAAAAACCGTGTAACCAGTTGCCAGGCCATCAATTTGGCCCACAGTCCCTCATTTCATAAACTCTTACTCGTTTTCTTGCTGCAAAAACATCAAGTTCAAGAACTGAGTATTTATTATAATGAGATAATCCATCATCAAACGTCTAGTTTGAACGTTGGGGCTGCTTGGTGGATATACTACGTGATAAATGTGCAGCCATTTTCAAAGACATCAGACCCCAAAAGCATAAAGGATTCTCGCATTTTACGTGTTATTCCTGAAAATCTGCCATTTCCCCCTTAATTTCATATCCTCTGTTGGAGAGAAACCTGTTTCACTCACAACACTACCCCTCTCCCCAAGTTTCTTGCATCATCAGAAAGTGAGCCCATGGCAAACTCTGGCCCGGTCATTGTGCCAGAGCGAATGGATCCCCTGGCACAATTCAGTGTGTACAGCCCTGCTGGCCATGACATGCCAGTAATCTTCATACTCGGCTAATCAGCAGAGTGGTGAGTGAGACGCCAGAGATGGAGCCAGGGGCCACATAATGCCCTCTGGTGAAGCTGAATCATTTTTACATGGAGGCGGTCTCAATGCTACAGCGAGAGATTTTCTAAAAATGAAAACTGGACACTCTCTGTAACTGTAACGGTGGACTAAACTTATTCCTAAGGGTGAACTTTTTTTGCGTGTGTTGTTTTTCTCATTTTCTTTCAGGGTCTCTCAGCTATGTTTCCCAGTGAGTAACCCTGTTTTTGGCTCTCACATACCCAGTTTGAATGTATTTTCATTTTTCTTACACTTCCAAGAACAGTATTGGTCGTTTAAAAGCAACATTGAAAGAAGAAACTAAATTATAAAAATGGTTCAAAAGATGGACCGATACCATCATTAAAGACACTGAGGCCATGTCCTTGTTTTTCATTTCCATTTTAATTATTCACGTGGAGGCACCATCCATTTAAAAATGAATAAATGGTGTTTAGTGCCTTATTAGAACCCCACTCAGCAGCGTTTTTACAGCCTTTACACATTACAAAAAGGTTCCACAATTACTGTAAATTACCTTTTTGTCACCATCTCTTCTATCTGCAGTAAATAAATAATAATAACCTCTATCAAAATTGTTTGTAAAATAAATGTTTCCTTACTCATCCAGGCAAAGAGCATGATTTTAAATAAATTAAGTCAACAGTTTGATATGGATTAAGCCCCTTTTTTAATAAGAACTAGCAATTAAAACTGAAGTTCATTAAGTCTAATACACCCACCCACCCAGTGCAAGGTATATGGCACAGATGCCCTAAATTAAAAGAGTTGGTAATTACCAAACACATTTTTATGTTCTTATTATGATGCATCCACCAGTATGCACAAGCGCTTTAATCAAAATTATATTTTTACTGATAAAATATCATTATTTTTACTACCACTGAATTTTGAACTATTTTTTACATTACAAAATAGTGAAGCACGTTATTTTTGTTTATTTATAAGCCAAATACAGTTATTTACTTGCATCCCTGAACAGAAAAAACAGCTTTAATTCAGCCGCTAAAACGTCTCAGAGACGTCCAGTTTAAACTTTAGATATAAAAATGAAAATTCAGTTCTTTGAATTCAGTAATTTTTAGTTTTCTCATTTCTAATAAATCATGTTTTCTTGTCTTTATGACAGGTTGGCTAATACATTTGTTGAGTACTGTATATATTCCAAAAACGCACGATTTCCAGCTGTGAGTAGCAAATATAGCTATAAGCAGTTAAGACACGTCATGCAGATTGTGCTCAAAGGACATAAGATTATAATAGTTAATATACAAAATAATGAGGTTTTTATAACATTTTCCTTATGCCTTTATTTCACTCTAACTACTTACTACTACTTACGTTTCAAATTATGATGTTACTTATCAAATAAAACTATACAAGCTAAAGTGTGTTAAAAGTGTTAAAATTTCAACATTTCATGCTTCCAGCTTCTTAAATAAGCAAATATATTCATTCAGAAATGTTGATTTTGGTTTGTTTTTTTTAAAGTCTAGAGTCAAGGCACAGACATAAAAGAATCATTAGGCTGTCCTCATTACCAATATTTGAAAGTTGTTGATGAAATAGTTATAGGAACTGGATGATACACTGCTGTATGGGCAACCCCTCAGCTTCACTGCTTGGCACCAAAAATGTATCTTTACAACAGATAAATTAGCCTCAACTGTATTTAACGTATCTTAAAGATACTGCATTTTGTTTTTAGAAATAACTAATGTAGTCACATGACCATTAGTATTTTAGTTGCATTTAGGGAACCTCTCCTGGTACTGATAATACTATTGCTATCTCATATGAGTTCTTCAAAATTATATTTTTCTATTAAGAGCTATACCTTAAATTAGTTATAATTGGAAAATCTTTCCATATTTAGTATGTATATGTGTAGAAAAATGCAAATGTTTAGCCACACACCCTGACCCCACGCTCTCCCTATTGCCCCATAAGTGAGACTAGCACCAGCGTGTATTTTGTTAAGCATGAGTGGGGATTGCACGTCAGGGAAGAGGAAAAAGTTGAGGAATTTATTAAACATCCACAGTGGCTTGGGTGTACTTGACAGTGGGTAGGTGCTGGCCCTTTTAACCAAACATGACTGTAATCCCATCTCTCATAAGCAGGTGCGAAATTATGGATTAAATAAAAGGACCCATGAGTTGGTCAAAGGATTGTATTGTTATATTGCGCTTACTGGTTGGAACAAGAGAGACAAAAGCATAAGGTTTTTGGGAAATGATTAAAGGAGAGTGAATTTCACTGAATTTGTCCTTTTTTTTATGCTTCAGAAACATGTTTCCCCAAAAAAGACCAATGAAAGGCCTTCCTAATGAGAGAGAAGGAAGTTACAGAACCTAGTGAAGTACAAGCCGTGATAATGTCACGACTTCAACACACAGAAGAACCGATGCATGTTCCTTCAAGCAATAGTCCTGGTTTTGCACGTTATCGGTAGATTTACAGGCTTTGGAGGCTACAGCTAGCCTTTAAGAAAAAAGCTGGTGCGTTTACCAGGAAGTGCCAAAGATAAAGCTGTTTATTATGAGAAGGAGATCATGGTGGGATATGTCCCCCAATATAGAGACTTTTGATTTTCGCAATAAGATCCTGCTTTAATTAAATCACATTTGTCCAATAAAAAGACAAAATGTAGGAGATAGTTTTCACTCAGCGTACGGTATAAATGATGATAACCAAGACTGATCGTGTGTAGGTGTTGCAGAATGACAAGAATTCAAATAATGCAGAGATCTTAAAGTCCTTCGCACATGCCTGTTACACATAGTACATGTAAAATAAAATCTTTACATCCAAATGAACTCGATTTTCTCAGGTGTTTGGATGTGTAAAGAGTTCACGATAGCACACGTTGATGAAAAATGTCTAGAATTAATGTGGCATCTGCGAGACTGTCAAGCAAATTTTTCCGCCAAGCTCTGTTTGTGAAAGCAAAAGACAAGCATTATCAACTCCAAACTATAATCCCTGCCACCGACTTGAGCAAAAATGCATCTTAAAAATAAAAAAAAGAAGAACATCCATAAGCTCATTATCTTTCCGGTGTCGATGGGAATTGAAATTTGCCTGAATGAGCCACAGGTTCACACCCGTCAGTGTAATGTTTGACGCTGATGTGCTATAGATATCTCGCGTGTGTGCGCAGCTCTATCTTTTCAGCTCACAAGATATTCTTTTCTTTAATCTTTCTCTTCTCTTTCTTTCCATCTCATCTAAGCACTAATCGGACTCTTTGCCACACATCCTAAACAAAAAGACTGAACTTGAGCCAAGCTGCCAAAGTAAATGCTGCTGGATAACTTCTTTATCAGTCGAAAATAAAAATTGTAAATAAAACCCACCGCTTGTTCTATTTGAGACTGAAGACAATGAATGTTTTTTTTCTTTTTTCACCCAAAGGTTACTTTAAGTTCAACCATTAAACTGTGAAAACTTTCTGACACAAGCTACTGCAAATGGCTCTGGAACCTAAATCACGACACTTACGGGTAACACAGTCAATTAGAGCATTGTCCAGTGAACTAAGTAGTCTTGGGTCACGTAATGAAAGCTCGTTCAATTTGCACCTCGCTTGAAGAGGTTAATGCTCATGTTCATTCATCAATAAAACATTAGTGGGTCTAGCAAGGCCACGAGCATATACCTGCAAGTGTTAGCAAAGGTGCTTCAACAGTGTTGAATGTACACTTTGTTGATTTAACAACTACTTTCCTACTTGCAGGTGCACATTTAAATAAATTGAGATATTGCTGATGTTGTAAGCAGAGCTATGACGAATCAAAGTACTAATAATTCTATATTATGTATGCCATACTTTAATCAACCTTGATCAGACCCTGTGATATGAAAACTTTTTCCCAGCCTACAGGGAAGGCACTTTCATGATGAGTTAAGGTGCACGGAAACTCTTAAGTGCATGTCGTCCCGGCTATTCATCTAAGGAAGTCACCTCCCTCCGAACACTTAAAACTAATTTGCCAAAATCAATTTGCATTATTCCATTTGGATTAAATAGCTCTGACACAGAAACGGACTTCATTACGGCTCTGTCGAGACCGCAAAAAGAAAGGGAGAAGAAACTGAGAGTTTGCAAAGTGTTACATTAAAATAAGAAAGCTTTGCCTTTTTTCAGAATTTCTCAGTCATCTCTTCTAACCAAGCTGACCGCTTATCAATGCTAAGCCGGTAACGTGTAACATGACAACCTCATGAAGTTTTCGTAGGTCAGCACTGTGGCACTCCACAAAGTCAAAGCATAACCAAAGCATCTTAAATTATCCAATGAATAAATACGTGCAGACGTGCACTGTTAAAATTGGGCAGTAACAAAACAAAACAAATATTTTGTGCTGCATCGGTTAAAAGAAGCAGTTGCAGTGAATGGTAGATGTTGCATGTTAATTACAACCTTTGCCAAATGTTTGTAAAATACAAGCCAGCGTTCCATTTGTCTGCCAGTTATTAGATAACACTGCGAGGTGCACATATACACAAGACCCCAGCTCACTGTTTGGAATACTAAATGAGTCAAACATCACAGCAGACATCAGACACACACACAAAAAAAGAACTGTGCTCCTGCAATTACTAATTCATGAATGTCTTTGCTCGGGGTGTAAAGTTATTATTTGTTGTGAATACTCTTTGTTTGGTTGTGACAAATCCAAAAGTGCAGCGCGTACACGCAGATTTTTAACAGTGTTACATCGGGGTGACGTTAGTGTGATAGTCGTTAATATGTGACAGTAGACATTTATAACCACTACAAGTCACAAAATGCTAATCACCAGGCTTTTCTCAATAGAGCCAGAGACAATGTAGCCATAGAAACAGTGGCAAAGAGGCAGAAACTCAAAAGTTGCTGTCAGTAGAAATGATGGGACCTAATTTGTTGTAAGTGAGAGAAAAATTGAACAACTTTTTTTTCCCCTCTTCGACAAACTCTGTATCTATAACACATTTTAGATAAACTTACATAGCTATAAAGTAATGCAATCCCACACTACAGAACTGCAATAAGTCAATGAGGCTCTTCACATTCAGTTATGATGACACTGTGTCATAGACACGCTGATTGAATTTCATGATAGTGCCTGAGTCCTAAATATTGCACTTGGTTGCATTATATTGACAATTTTTTCCTTATTTGTGAAGTAAATGCAGGTGACAAAATGCCCAAAATGCCTTTAAAGCAATGCTATAATTGGACTATGGTGATGGTGACACCGCAGATAGCAAAAATGTCTGATTGACTCGACTGATGTTGCGACTCAGAGCAAGGCTGGTTCCTGCAATTCAGCTGCATGTCCACCTAATATGGGCCAGATGTTAAATGTGTTGTGACGTCTGGGCCAGGTCTGACCCACATACTCTCACAGACACTTCGTTGGCTACACCTTGTTAGTACCGGGTAGTACCATGTACCCTCTTTACCTTCAAAACTTCCTTAATTCTTCATGTGCATATAACAGACAAGGTGGCTCAGTTGGTTTTAAGGGGCCCAACGTTTGACAAGAAAATATCCCCCATACCATTACACCAGCAGCAGCAACCTGAACCACTGATACAAGGCAGGATGGATCCATACTTTCATGTTGTTTATGCTACATTCTGGCCCTACAATCTGAATGTCACTGCAGAAATTAAGACTTATCAGACTGTCATCCAATTTTGTTGAGTTCACATGAATTGTAGCCAGGGTTTCCTGTTCTTAGCTGACAGGAGAGTCACCGAGTGTGGTCTTCTGCTGCTGTTGCCAATCTGCTCAGTGTTTGCCATGTTGCATTCAGAGATGCTCTTCTGCACACCTTGGTTGCAAAAAGTGACTAATTGGGTTGCTTTTCCCTTACTATCAGCTCGAAGCAGTTTGGCCATTCTTCTCTGACCTTTGACATCAACAAGGCATCGTCACCCACAGAACTCCTGCTCACTAACTGTTTTTACCATTCCCTGTAATCTCCGGGGATGGTTGTGTAGCATAATCCCAGTAGATGAGCAGACGAGCCCATCCAGTACCAACAACAATGTCACATTCTAAGTCACTTTAATCACTTTTCTTCTCTGTTCTGATGCTCATCTTGAACTTTAGCAGGTCATGGCTACCTGCATAAATGCACTGAGCTATTGTCATTTGATTAACGGATTGGATATTGAGCAGCTGAATAAGTATACCTAACAAAGGGGCCAGTGAGGGTATTGTCTAGTGACATAACCAAGATTGGTACCCCAGTGAAGGACCAAATGTTTCTGCTGGATCTTCCTTGAGTTTGAGTTTGAGCTACCAACTAATATGTTTACTAGTTAATGCACCTGCTTTTTTAGAAATAAGAAGTATTTTCCTGCTTGAATTATGAATTTGCTGAGGTATTGGAATTAAAACTTTTCTTTTCTGTGTCTCAAGTAAAATGTTTGGAAGTAAGCTTCATCATTTTTTTAGTAATAGTGACTCTTGCTTACTGCTTGAATGCCAGCCATCTTCTGTCTGCAGCTTGTCATGCTCAATTTGTGCAACTCCCTAGCAGTCAAGTAGTGAGCATGTCACTTCTACTGTGTGGAACATTTTTCCCCAGGTCACACAGGAAAAACACACTCGGAGACCACTAGCGTCATGAACAAAGGTAAGAAGACAAACACGAGCAGACAAGACAACAAATCCACCCTGAAATAAAAAAATCAAACACCACAACCAAGCATCCATACAGACACACGCCGATTCTTTTACACTCATCTCTGTGGTGCATTTCACATTCACTGGAAAATATAGTGTTTTACGCTTGGGCACAGCTAATTATAATGCAAATATATGACAGCGCTGATTCGACACTAGCCCATAGGTTGACAAGAACAAACGCGATATGGAGATTCTCCCTCATTCTGCTTCACCTAGCCAACCAAGGGCAAATGGAAATGGTCTAGTGGGGTGGATCAGCCCCAACATAACCCTGGCAGGGAACTTTGGTCTCCTCTTTAATTAATGAGTGCCAACGTTTTGGAATGTAAATATGCAACTAACCAAACAGACTGTGCACTCGAGTGAAGAAGCCTGACTGCGGGAGTATGCATATATTTGACTGTCTATTAAACGGGAATTTTCAGACATCCTGCGTGATGTCACTGATTCTTGATAAAGTGACACAGTTTATCATGCAGATGTTGAGTGCAGCCTTGATCGGCCGATGTTTTATTCATGATGACTCGTACAGCGACACAACTGAATTCTCACCAAACCGAGCCCTCCTCAGTCATGTCGCAGTCTTCCAAGCACGCTGTACTGGCATTGCTTATTTTCTTTAGAAATATAAGAAGTTCTTAAAGCAACAGGTTCCATGATGGCTGACAGAGGTAACCAGCAACCATCAGCGTGAAGCTGGATTCATTGTTGCTATGGTCTGCAATGCATAAACATCGGATTCTCTGTATACAAATGTGCTTCTATGCAGTCCTCAAAAAAAGAAAGAAAAGAAAAACAGCAAGGTAATGCATAGAAATTGGAGATGATGCCATGCATATGTAAAATGCTCATTGATTGTGGGTGTGAAGAGAAAATGGAGGGAAAGCCATGAAGGGAAAAAGTCTGGGAAAAAACACAAAATAGAAATCAGGACATGAAAACTCAACCAGCAGCTGCAGTGGATAGTTTTCAGTTGTTCTACATATTTGTGATACTGGTCCCTGGTGACAAGTAAACAGCTACAGCATTGAGACAACAGTCTGCAAAGCTGTGCACAGGCTCTGCATAAGACCAACACACAAGAATGCAGGTCGCTTACATCTTACTGTTTTAGAGTTAGATGGCTACCAAATTGACTTAATGTTAGCTCCGGGGGCGTGAGTTGAAAACACTGCATATGACTGGCTTTTTAAAATATTTCTGGGTGTTTTAATATGAAAATCCTGAAATGGATCTGTCAGGTGTGTGTCTCACTGCATGAAACATGATATTTTTGTCAGTAAGCAGCACTGTGAATTGCTGTGGAAGGGCAATTTAAAAATTGTTCCTGGGAATTTCAAGGCAGTGATGAAAACCTACGTAAAGTTGGGTATTGAAGTGAAATTTAAGTTTCTGGCAGCTTTACAGCCCAGAAAACCCTCACAGTTAAAGTAGGTAAAGCTACAATCTAACACTGAAACGCCCAGATCAGCACAAAGGAGCAGGAGGCGAGACAGGGAGCCGGAGGACGGAGACACTGACCAATGAAGAGAGAGGTTGGTGCAAAACTTTTTACTGTTTTAATGTCACAGGAAGTGGTGCATTTCTCTGACAACCTCTAAGCAAACCTCTGTTAAAGACATACACAACATGCAACCAGCTGCAGAAATATGAATAAATAGATTGATTTTTATTGTGTTTTCACAAATCTCTAACTGCAAGTCTGGATTTTCATAGTATGGATAGTGACACATATATATATATGTATTATGTTTCTCTGTAGCACGCTCATTTAAATGTTTTCCAGGTGCCTGCTGTTTTACGATGAGACTGGACCAGAGACTTCAGCCTGAATTGACAGATAAGAAAGAGTACGATTTATTAAATGAGATTCATGGCATTTGTTTCAGCTTCATTGTTGATGTTGGTAGACGTGATTTGATGATTGTCTTATTGCTTGCAGCTGCCCTGAGTCGTGCAGAGTCTGCTAGCTGCAGATGAAATAAACTGTGGAAAGACAAAACAACTGATGTTTGAAGAGGGGGGACGGCACCTTTGAGGAGGCTTCCTTGTTCAACTTTAGTTTCATGTGTTCCACATTTTATAATTCAGTGCCAGCAACTATTTACATTTTAGTTTTCCTCTTTCTTCTTTGTTTCAGTAAAGTTCTGACGTTCCTCTGTTTTTTTAAGAGGATTCTTGTCATTGATTATGATTTAAAACATATGAAATGAATGATGCACTCACCAGCTCACTCAGGTATTAAGTGAGCCACGAAAACATACCTCACGGCATCACACCACCAGGAGCCGGGACCTTTGATATAGGGCAGGATGGACCATGCTTTCATGTTGTTTATGCCCTGACCTTATGCTGTAAGAGATCATGAAATCTGGTAACATTTCTCCAATCTTCAGTTATCCACCTTTGGTGAGTGTGTGCAAACTGTAGTCTGATTTTTATGTTTCTTAGCCAACAGAAGGGGAATCCTTTGTGGTCTTCTGCTACCTTAGTTGATCTTCTTCAAAGTATGCCTTTCTGCAAACATCGGTTTTAACGAGTACCTGAGTTTATTGTTGCCTTCTTATCAGTTCAAAGCAGTCTCCTCTAACCAATGCAACCTCTAACCAAGGGAACTGCTATTTTCTCTTTTTCAGACTATCCTCTGTAAACCCTTGAAATTGGTGGGAGTTTCAGAAATACTCAAAACAACCACGTCCCATTAAAAGTCACTGAAATCACCTTTCTTCCTCATTCTGAGCCTCAGTTTGAACTTCAACAGGTTATCCTCGCCATAGCTACATATCCAAATGCATTGAGTTGGTGCCATGTGATTAGCTGATTATACAGGGTGGGCCATTTATATGGATTCACCGTAATAACATGGGAATGGTTGGTGATATTAAAGTCCTGTTTGTGGCACATTAGTATATGTGAGGGGGCAAACTCCTCAACATGGGTGGTGACCATGGTGGCCATTTAGAAGTCGGACATCTTGGATGCAACTTTTGTTTTTTCAATAGGAAGAGGGCCATGTGACACATCAAACTTATTGGGAATGTCACAAGAAAAACAACGGTGTGCTTGGTTTCAACGTAACAGTTTCAAAAAACTTAGCAAGCAGTTTGCTAACTGTAGCATGGGAGATGGGTGGTCTCGTAGGGAGTCTTGCATTGAAATCTGCTGCAATGACCCGGTTACTGCGTTCACCAGATATCAACACAATTTCAATCCGCTCCTCACGTGTTAACCTCTTCGACATGTCAATGGCTGTGAACAAAGAGAAACCTGTAAATAACTCATGAAAGAATTTTCAAGTTCAACGTAACTTTATTCTTTCATGAGTCATTTACAAGTTTTTCTTTGTTCACAGCCATTGACATGTCAATAGGTGTCGCCACTCACACTAAACCTCTACATGAGTGCTCATGTACAAGGAGAAGACGTCGAAGCTGGAATCAAAGAAACTACAATGTTTTTTCCCACAAATTCACATGTTGAAGAATCACTGTCTGTATAAACTGTGAAGCTCTTAGCTTCTGTGCCGATATATCATTAAAACAGTGTTAAAACCCAACATTATGGCACACTTGTATCTTCAGCTGTGTCCTCAGTGGCACAGCACATCATGTTACAAAAAACGAAACATGCACAACCTGCAGAAATAGCTCCTAACTACAGGAGAGGTGACATCAATTTGACGTCAACCAGGATATAAAGGGGCTCTGAGTCCCTGCAGGGGGAAAAGAGATGAATTATGTAGGGAAAATAAAGAAGATGCTAATATTCAGCTAAAAACCTTTTTTATTATTTTTTTAATTATTACCTACTGGATTCTGAATGGGTCTATAGAGGAAAAGGCTCAAGAACCACTGTTATTCTGGTGTACATATACAGCGCCTTGTGAAGCTCTCCTGTGTAAAGGGGTAAATCTCAATTTTAGCTTCTCACCTGTGAGACTTTATTGGTTGTTGCATAGAATAAAAGGATGAGTAATAGGCAAGTAGTACATTAATCTGTGGTTTTATGAGTGATGATGACTTCCCCTCAGGCCTCCGGCTCTTTGTTCCTGGATCGAAGTTGGCCGGCACGCATTAACATTGTTTTAGGAATATAATCTCCAACAAGATGCTGATGAAGACTTTCCCTGTCCTGTTTGGTCAGCAGAAATCAAAATGTGGGCTCGGAGTTTAATGTGTCAAAATGAGAATGAATTATAGATCATCAGTACTAAAGGCTTTTAATGTCCTGCAGCATGAGCCAAATGAAAAGCGATGGCGTTTTGCTGGGAGACTCTAAGAGTCTTTAATAGCTTAAAAAACATTGTTGGTGGCCTTTGGAGGCAACTTGGTTTTTAATGGAGGTGTGAGATGGCTTCGGGTAAGCACTGCTTTTATTCTAGAGCAGGGTTTGCTGCAATATACAAGTATATACTTTTGTTGGTTACTTGTGTTCTAGCCACCCAGATCTGCCATCTAGGACAGTCGTGTGGAGAAAATTTGCCTCCTTATTATGTCACGTAAGTAAGCATAGTGTGTTCTGCAGATGCAATAATGTTTGCAGAATGTTTACTAGAAAACAACAACAGTCCCATATCCCTGTAAGACACATTAGTTTATAAAGTAATGATTATACTGTAAAGACACCAAGCCAGAAACCAATTAGTTATGCCGCTGCACAAAATGACCTTACACAGTCACGCAGGCAAACTGATGAGGTCAATTGCTCTCTGGGAGTTTTCAAAGGTGCTAAATGGGTTCAGAGAAAAGAAAAATTAAAAGCACAGAGAAAGGTATTTTTACAAGTCAGCAAGTCCCCGAGCTTCAGCCCAGGACTCCAGGGCCCATATCTCCAAGAAGCTCACTAATGAGGCCAATCCTGCTATTCCAGGCAACTACCCCCACCCCCAGCACCACAAAAAAGAAGAAAAACTTGCAACCCAGCAGTCTTCAACTTGTTTCTTCATATGCATTTTTTTAAGAGTGTTCCTCCAGTAAATGGATCCCCCTCTTACCAATGTTCTCATTTGGCCTAGCATACAAAGGTCACTTCAATGACTTCTTTTATTATGGAGGACCAGCTTGTTTTTTCACTCTTTTTTACAGTGAAGACGTACAAACGAGTGCGTTTCTTAAGCAAACGCTGTAGCATTACCATCATCATTACATCCTAAATAACAGTGACAGAGGGAGAGCTATTATCAGGATTCACAGTGACAGTGAGTGACATTTACTTATACCCAATCAGAGCATTTGTGGAAAATGTCTCCCTAATGATTAATGTATGTCATTCTTTTATTTTTAGGAGAAAAAAAACATATATCAGGAAAAAGGAGCAAAAGAAACCCACTTCGATCAATATTGTCTGAAGTAATGAGGTGTCAATTAGATCACATCATTTGGCAGCAGCAAAAACATATTCCGGTGTGCAACCACTGAATGTCAACTAGGTTTAGATCGCTGCAACTGGGTGATCAACTCATTAGATACAGTATGACTGGCACATTGTTAGCATCATTAGCGATGGCCAATACCCCAGACTTTTCAAAGTGCTGCTTCTTCCTTTTCACTGTTTCCCCTTATGGACAAGAGTTTAAAATAGCACATGCCCTTGCACTGCCTTAGTTATTATAGCAGCATTCCTGGTCCTTTTTGTTATAATAAAGTCTCATGTTTAATTATAAATATGTGTGTTTGGAGAGCTGTTTAAAGTTATTCTGTAGTTTTAAATTCTAAGTAGTTGTTGAACCTAAACTTAACATCCAATACAAAAAAGTTGTGGAAAATGTTCCAGCAACTAACGTAAATTTTTTAAGTACATTTTTAGTCTTAATTTTGCATTCTAATTGATAATAAATCATCACATAATTTAATAATATATAATATATTGCACTATATTGTTAATCTGGGATCCCTAATTACAGCATTGATTGTAGTTTGATGGAAATACACATTATTTACCACAATGTTCAGTGCTAATGTTACTGCAGTTTGACTTCCTGAAGCGTTCAGGGTGTAGTTGCAATGTTTACCTTTCATCGCCATGTTTTGCAGTCTTGAGATGTAAAATTAATTAATCATCTTTAAATAGCGTAATTGTTTTTAAAAAGCCCATTCTGGGACACCAAAGCAATGGCTGTGCACAACTTAATTTCAAGACCTAAATTCATAATCGATTTGAAATGAAACCACCTCTGCTGTACTGTACAGCTAATTTCAAAGTGACAAAGCAAAGGTAATAAGAGTGGATATGCTGATGTGACAACACTCGCTGATAATGAGATTTTACAGTGTAAATAGCTGGTGTAAACACCAGAGAGACTGTAACGGAGTTGGAGTTTTTCCACCCTGCATGAGCTACAGAGCAGACCTGTCTCACTGTCAAAGGTTGGCTTTCCAGAAGCTCTAATAGCATGTCGCTAAATATACAGATGAACACTCTAAAAGTTAATCTAATGTCTGCATATTATATTAAATGACGTCCACTTTATTAGATATTTCTGTTCAACTGATTTTAATGAAATCCATCCCTTATGACCAGGCAGGATAACACACCATGTCACAAAGCTCACATCACCTTAAACTGTTTTGACAAGAAGTTCACTGTACTCAGATGACCTCCACTGTCACCAGATCTTAATCCAATAAAGCTTTGGGCTGTGATAAAAATGGGAGATTCTGAACACGGATGTGCAGCAGACAAATCTGCAGCAGCTGTGTGATGGACCAAAATCTGTGAGCCATGTTTCCATCACCTTGTTGAATCTGTGCCATGAAAAATAAAGGCAGTTCTCAAGCTACAAGGGAGATGCAATCCAGCACTAGCAAGGTGAATCTAGTGAAATCTTTATTTCATTATATGTTGCATGGATGTTTATATGCATTTTGCAAATAAAAGCCTGATAAACTGAACTGACAGTGAACTTAGTTCTCCACACTGAAAGATGAGAAAGACAACATTATATCGTAAAGCGTTCTTCCTATTAGTTTTAGACCAGCTGAGATTCAGCAGCAACAAACAGTGCATCTAATAATAACAGAGCCTAAAAATACACAGGTAAATCACTCCTTGGTAACCGCAGGGACCCGGCTTCAGCGTCCACCGAGGGAGCTCGCTGACTAATGAAGTTGGGAAGCTTAGAGCAATTAGACACATCAAAGCTCGAATCTGAAAATTAATTAGGCTCTCCTCTCTTTCGGAAGGAGCATCCGCTCATGCAGCAGCTAATTAGCATACCGCCATCAAAACATGCAGGTGCCCGTGTTGTTGCTGCTCAGACCACTTTGGGAAGCGTGTGCTAATCACGCTTTTCTTTTCATTTTCACATTTAAAAGAAGGACATTACAAAAACAGACAAAGCAGAGGCCTATCGCAGCGTGATAGACGAAGGTGACATTTATGAGGATCTGCTGTAAGGGTTTATTCCTCAAGCTTCCTCGCTCAAAAGCGTTTGGCTCCTGAATGAAAGTTTAAATGTGCCATGAAGGTCTCGGATAGCCTTGAAGCACAAAGAGGGGTTATTTGGAGTCGGCGTAGGTTTCGTATTTGCTCGCGCACAATGCCCAATTTCACATGCCTCCTCTTCCAGTTTGTTCAACTGTGTATCAAAAGCTCCCTTAAACTTGGGTGTGTCGCATCAAAGGGAGCTAGGAGTCTCTTGTTAACTTTTAATGTCAAAAGAAGAGCTGACATTCACTGAACTCAGCGGTCGTTTTCAGAACTTCATTAGCCACCCCAATCCGGTTTTTGCCGTGTGAAGTCACATCAAAGCCCGGGCAATCACATGCTCATTCACACTAATGAAGAGCTCCTTCAAACACAAGTGCTCATTATTAACGACACCTGATTCTAAATGCGAGGTGTATTATGTAAATTTCACCCCCCTTTTTTTTTTTCTGGCCTGTGCAAGGCAGTTGTGTAAATTCGGGTAAAAGCATTATTTATTTATTTATTTATTTTTTGCCCCCCTCTATTCAGTGCTGAGGGAGTATAGCGGTTTATTGACTATTTTGTATACTTCATGCATGCGGTTTCTTCTGTGATGACAAAATAGGTAAATAATGCATAAGTCCTCATTGATCAGTTATATGACAGTAATCAGGGCTTCTTAACCTGTTTCCTTATGGTAATATATTAATCATTTCCCTCAGCCACTCTGCTGTGAAAATTAATGTAGCCCGGTATGTTTTCCCTTTAGGCTGCACTTTGATTAATGAGCCTGGTTGATTCTGAGCTACTCCGCTTCAACAAGGAAAACACGCCCCAGTAAAGTTACAAAAGTTCACAAACTACCCATGTCCGTCAATTCAAGTTGATTGCAGCGAAATTATACGGCCTCCGACGCCGCCGAGCAGATTTATCCGTGCGTCGCCGGAGAGCGCTCAAACTGTCTAGATAATCTCTTTGAGGTGATAATGATTCAAACTCGGTAGGCAACAGGAAGCGAGACACAACTCAGGTTTTACAAGTGAACACAGTGGAGGCCCCCAGGAAAACAAAGTTCAGACGCAGGGTGGGAGATAAATCCCAGCTGTAGACAAAGCCTATATTTCTGTGTCCCTGCAGTTTTGCTCTAATCTGTCTCTCTCAGCCCTGTAAGCTATTAAAGGCCAGACAAAGGCAGTCCAGAGTTAAGCACCCTGTGGGGAGATCTTATTTACAGTGTAACTGCCACTTTGACTGCCTGCCACCTCTGTCTTGCTCCTGTGCTTCCTCGTTTTTCCCTCCGTCTCTTATTTTTTTCTCTCACTCTCTCCTTCTCTTCTCATTCTTTTACACTTCCATCTGCTGCTGCGGGCTTTTAATCTCAAGCAGCTGAAATTCCATCTTTCAGCTTGGCCTGCCAGTTTGAAAGGCTTCGTGTTCGACTTCTTGTTTCTGACTTGGCGTTTAATGGAACTATTGTTCAGTTTGAGGCATATCCCATTAGGTGAGGCTGAGAGTGGAGAGAAACATAAGTAATAGGAGACCACTCTGGCCATTTCTTTCAGCCTCACGCCATTAAGATGGTATTTTCCTTCATCACATGGCAACAAGTCGAGATGTGGCGCAACTTAGTTGGAAAGTGTTGTGTCTGGCATCTGCAGTTGTTTCAGTTCTCTCGCCATCGCCGGTAATATCCTAATAAAGTTTTACTTTTCACTGTCTGTAGGTGGAACCGGCTGCATGTATTCTTAGAAATGTCCTCTACACTTTTCGATACAGCACATATATGGAGGAGAAATAGTTCCAACCAAGGCCAGAAGCAAGAGGAATCAATACTGTGACACTCAGCTTTTCTCCAAACTGTCAGCAAGAAAATATACCCGGGGAAGAATTCATCATTTGCATACCTTAAAACGGCCTGACACAAGTAATAAAAATGTATTAGCTTGCCAGGACATGGGGGGCTATGTTGTGCTGAGTGTGTAGCCTCACAGTGCTGAATAAGCTAGGGCTACAAAACTTCCTCCTGGGTTCATGACATGATTCTACCAGGAATTGATCTTATAATTGCAAGACTGACACCTCGTGTGTGGTGTTATTGCCAAAGAAACTCCCACCCAGCCACCTTGTGCTTTGCCAGCCCTAAATTGTTTTGTTGTTGTACTGCCTCAGGCTGCAAACTCTCTGTGGGTAAACATTCCTATTCAATTATTGCTGAAAAAATAAGAGTGTCATTGTGAGATGGTGTCATGGTAGCGGCACTGACAGGTGAGGATGCTTAAAGTATTTTGGAGGAAAGTGTTTATGTGTTTACCACCAACCTGAGCAGCTTCCACGGGGAATGTTTCAACAACAAAGGAAATAATAATCACCACTTAAGCCTGGTCCTCCAACATGCTTATTATCAGTGGATGTAAATAAGTCAATTAGCATTCAGACCATCAGCTCGGGCTATGGACCAACTGTGGCCATTTTTATGGCACGCAATAACTAAGAGATTTTTCCAGGCAGCTATTCACACAGAAGACAAATACCTGAGTTAAGCTTTCAGGAAAATATTTATTTTTCAGCACAGAAATAGAATAGCAGAAATTTAATTTATTTTACATTTATGTTAATCTAACTGGGACAATGCAGTTTAAAATAGTACAGAGAGAGAGAGAGAGCATGGCATGCTGCACTGATTTCCACCCCTAGGTGAGCTTTTACATTAACAATACACAAATACGATTTTACAGCAATCGCTTACATACAGCCACTCTATGAATATAACACAGTTAGCACTTAGAAGAAAACACAAAAACCAGGAAACAGAATGTAAAAAAGTTGCATAAAATAGTTTTTAAAATTGTGAATATTTGTGAAATTATAGTATCAATTATTGAAATGGCTGATTGTTTTTTAACCAATCTCTGACCCTTAGTGTGACAGAGAGAACAGAAAAAACTGTTTTAAATTGTTGGTGGTTGTTTGAAACTTTAAATCTATTACGGAGATTAGCAGTTGTCCAAATTTAGATCTACAATACGATGTTTTACTCTGATACTGTAACACAATATTAAAGTTTTTTTTTAAAAAAAAAAAACATAAAATCTATTAGCTTAGCTTAAAACATTCCCCACACAGCAAAATCCGAAGTGTTGATGTGAGTTAAAATTACTGGTGTTAAAAATTTCGAGTTGAAAAGTGTTGGTTTGAGAGTTACAGTAACACTAACGGTGCTGAAAAAGCTCTGTAGCCGGAGTTATTTCAAAGAGTCAATACTATAACACTCATTTGGAGTTGATTTCCACATCCGGGTTTTTCGCGCTCATGGGCATGAAGGAGTCCGCCAGAAGTTTGCTGTCAAGATCGAGGAGGTTGTTCAGGTAAGAACTATACAACAAGACCTATGTTATTTTATCATTATTAAATATTGTAACTAACTAGCCTATAACATTATTTATCAGAAGCATGCAATATTTTCCTAATGTGGAGTGTATTCATCTGCGGTAAGAGATGGGATTCGTTAGCTTAGGTAGCTAAACTATCCTCTATAACAAGTTAATATTGCAGCGAAAATAAATGCGTGCTTAATATAATTCTCAATTCTAGTTAGTTCTAATGTCATAAGAGAAATGCTTTCCAGTGTTCAATGCTTATTAAATGAAACGAGGGAGGAGTTAGCTATCCTCTGGATATGTTAAATGTAATGTTAAAATTTGAATTTGTGGTAGCCTAGCTGGCAGCTAAGACAAATGCGTTTAGCCCACTGCTTTTAAGGGAAGCGAACATTCGCCTCAGAAATATCCTATTTAAAAGTGAACTAAACAATCACATGGAGACGTTCAAGTCAAGTTTTGGAAAGCGTCAAGATAGGCTAATTACACGTGCTACCAGCGAGTTTAGCAGTAGCCTAGCCTACAAATCTTTGAAGTGGCAGGGGGTTATGGAATTCTGTTAGATGTTAGTGACCAAGCAAGGCGCGCTGCGTTTGTGCATGGATTGCTTGCTAACGGTTAGGATATATCATACATGTTGTAGTAGGGCTGCTCAATTAATCGAATTTTAATCACGATTACGATCTGGGCTTTCAACGATCATTAAAAATGACTGAGCCGATTATTAGCCCATCCCTCGTGCTTTACTCTCGCGCTGCTCCGTGTGGCAAATCGAGCGCACCTCTCTGCATTTCGAACACGTGTCACAACAATTAAGAGGACCCGAGGGAAGCTCGGAAAGCTAAGCAGAAGTTATTTGGAGAGGAGAGTGACTGCCGTTGGTTGAAAAGAGAGGTAAAAAAAACTTCAGTGGTGTGGAAACATTATGGGTTCGCGGAGTCAGACGTGGATCAAGTAGACATAGTGTGTAAACTTTGCTACAGTGTTGTAGCTGCACCACAGAGCAACACTGCAACGTTCACTAAACATAGATGTTTACATTTTTCATTTATTTTTTATATTGCAAACGTTTGCACTGTTATCAGTATTTGCACACTATTTTATATTATTTTTTGACAATCTTTAAAGTCATTATTCAATACATTGTTATTGTTAAATAAATATCGTCAAATAATCGAGATCTCAATTTCAGTGAAAATAATCGTGATTATCATTTTTGCCATAATCGAGCAGCCCTATGTTGTAGTAGGCCTAATCTAAGGGAACATTTTCCCCTTTTCTACAGTTTTAGTGAAATAGGCTACCATCCAGTGTTTAAGACCAAGCGGTATAGCGACTGAGGGTCGTTGACGTCGCCTCCACTGATAATCCTAGCATGTCGTGTCACAAAACAACCACCACAAAGTAGCAACTAGCCAGACGGCTGTGCATGTGTCAGAAACTCCCGATATAAATGTAAGACTTGCACTCATTAATTTACAGTATAAGGGATATTTGTTGTCATAAGTGAAAGCGTGATGAAGGCAGGTGTGCGTTCAACAGGAAATTTTATGTGGATTATCATCCTGACATGGTTTAAACAGAGATGCTTTTCCCCAAGTAGGCTACAGCGATTTACTCGCAACATAGCAGAACTAAGTATCTAGCCTGCGTGCAGACGAGAAGATCGCCGTTGTCGTCTTATAAACATGTGGATGGGTGGATAATTCATTGGATGCTATTTCTGTGTACCCAAGTTCAGCTATTTTAGTGCGCAGGGGGAAGCCAAATTATGTTCCTGAGGTTGAAGTGGTCTGTCACCCCTTCACAGATCATCACACAATGTATAGCCTAATATTTTCTTAAAGTTGTCCGGATTTGTTGCCACTTAAGCTATGGTTTAAATATATGGTAAAAAATATTCTGTGCCCCCTTCTCTCCACCAGGTGCTGTTGTAAGACATGTTGCTGAAAGTGAAATACCTCAATGTAAAGAAGTACATTAAATTGCACGCAGGATTCACTTATCTAGAATTCATCAGTGAAGGTAAGATAACCTGGCAGAACAAAATTTGTTGCACATGTATCAGTTCATCATGTTTGCATCTCATCTATTTAAAAAACGAATTAAATGTTAACACATTTTATTTTAATGTGTGACATTAAAAACAGTACAGAGCAGTAGGCCTAGGCCTATATTGTTGCTGCAGACTTGTCTAATTTAACCATTTTAAAGACAGGTAAAACAGCTGTTAATAAATATTAGCTAAATAAAAAAGTCAAAATTAGTGTTTAAAAAAGTTTTTCAGGCGTTTTAGGTGACATTATGCTTATCTTTTTGTAAAGCCAAAACCAAGTTTGGACTTCCGGATGCTGCTGACCTTGATATTTTCGATGAAACTGACACAGCTGTCGAAGAAGACATTTTTCTGGAGTTACTGGAGGCCCAACCAGACCTATGCCTGACAATACGTGAAAAGATTTCAGATGAAGGTAAATGTTATCATAACTTAAATTTTCAGAGTATAGCCCACTCAATGTAGAGCCAAGTTCTTTTGCTCTTGATGCAGATGACATTGACCTGTCTTCATGCAATATACATGACAGTGGACAGGGCTGGGTCATATTTGTATAGAATGTTGTCTGAACATGAACATTGAAATTGTGTTATTAATGGCATTGTGGAGTAGCCTAAAGAAAGTTAACCAAATCATCTCTCCCAAAGATTTTTGTCCTTTAGCTCATTCCACACCATCCTCCTCGGATACATTATCTTCCCTCACGGACACTATATCACTTTCATCAAGTGACAGTGACCTCAGGGAAAAGGGCATTCCTGCAGGCCGCAGTAGATCCAGCAAAGACAGTTCTGCACCAAATGTTTCTGTGTCAGAGGCTGCAAAAGAGGTAATTGAGAACAGAAAATGTCTTTTGTATTTTTGAGTTGACACCATTTATACTGTAGATTGTTATACAAATTGAAATTCAAAACATGGTGGTTCCCAACTTGCCCTGTATGAAAAAATGTTAGTAGAAGTTAGTGCTTCTTGCTAGATATGTCTTTCACAGGTTTGTTGACATTCCTCTAAACTTTCACCTTTACTGACAAACAAGTTTTTATTGTTATTATTTTCCCTTTTATATGAGCAGATGGTTAAAAATGCCTTGACTAGGAAACCTGGTGGAGAGGAAATTCTTGAAGAATACAATGCCGAAAATTCACTGAGCCACCACACCCGGCGGCAGCTTGTTAACATATTGGCAAGTGATATGACTGAGAGACATGGGTAAGAGTAATAGTACCTAATAAAAAAGTAAAGATGGGCCATATGGAATATTCTTGTAATGTATACTGCAGTAAAGACACATACTTCTGATTTAACATTGTCAATTGTATTTCCTCTATAGCAGAATTCCCTCCCGTAAGCAAAAGGAGAAATATGCCCTTGGAATAATTACACTCTTTCCCTCATTGAAGGATCCATTTTCTCCAAACGGCTATGTAAGTCATGCAGTGATTGTAAAACAGCACATTATTTAGTTTTCATCATGGAATAATTACATCAGCTAAATGATTTAAAAGAAAAATCTTAATTCCTCTTTTGTAATAACTATTGTCATAAAACTGTATTGAAATTGTGGATGTTGTTTAACATGTATTGCACCTGTTACATGATAATAGTCCTTGGGTTTCTTTTTGCTGAATCTGCAAAGTCTGTAAGATCGCATTTGATGTTTATTTTTCATCTATGTTTAAATGTGACAGGAGCATTTCTACGACGGAGTGAAAGGCACTGGATATGTAGCGTGGCGCCTCAAAACCATGTCCAGGTCTACAACCAAACGGCCAGTGAAGGAAGTCCCAGTGCATCAAGAACAAGGGCCTAAGCGCAGAAGATTAGCAACCACATTGCCTCAGCAACTTGATGGAGATGCCTGCAAGGAGGCCATCTCATTTCTTGTTCACTCTCCTGATGAAGCAAGTGTATTTCAGAAGATGAAAATGACGTTCCAACATCGCCAGGATCTGGTGCATGATCCACAAAGAACTGCAGATGTCTTCAAAACATTTCCACGCTTTTTGGATGTCAAAGGACTAGTAAGTCAAATCACTTGATATTTTCAACTGTTAATCCTTTTTTTTTTGTTTTGCTGATGTGGATGGCAACAGTAAAAGATGTGATCATTGGTCATCCCAGTCAGGCTATATCCCATATTGGTCAAAATCACATTGCAATGTAAACAATGTTGAGCACTGTCTTTATGTCCTGTGTGTATGATGAACAGGTCAATCAAGACTTCCTGGTGCTGTTTGGTGCTGAAACAGCCACCAAGTTGCTTGAGAAGTGGGACATGTCATTCAAGCCAAAGGTTATTAAAGAAGCCAAACAGCTGACTCAGTCAACTGACCTGTGTCGTTTGATAAAAGCTGCTGAGAAACCAACAGAGAGTGATGCAAATGGTAGGCGTCGCACCATGCTTGTTTGATTTTAATAATATTTATTTTTACCTGTCATTTTGAAATTGTTTTATAAATTCAACCATACACAGACTGGGACAGTGACATGGCCTCTCTGCTGCTACTCCTTCAACTTTTGCCACCCACAGCTGGACGAAAGAGGAGAACCAAAATAAGTCCAACTGATGCAGCACACAAAATGGTGCACTTTCACAAGGTAAATATGTTGTCTCACTTTTTAAAATCCTACAAAACACTTTTTCAGTTTTTGCACTTTTTAGTTTTCCTCTCCATGAAGTATGTGTCTTAGTATTTTGTAATAAGTTAGCAAGGCACATAATGTCAAACTGAATGAATGGTTCATACTCAGCAAGTATAAGCTAGGCCTATATGTCAATATCTCATTTGTTTTTAGTCATGCTGCAGCATTGATGAACACTTGCAAGCAAGAGATGGTAAACAACCATACATCCTCGCTGTTGGTCGAACCCAGAACAGCATTGACACCTTCTACATCGCAGTGGACAAACAGCTCATCCCCTGCCAAGCCACCAGCTCACTCAGTGCTTTTGATGAACTTTTCAAATCCCACTACGTGTTCAACTTATCTTACGACGAGTCACTGGTTCATCTCTACAGTTTTGTGCAGACCACCATATTCAACATTGATGCCACCTCAACAGATGAGTCACCACGTGTTCGTGAGTTGCGTGCCAAAATGTTGAATGAGAACCATGTTTAAATGTTTTATCTGTCAAACTCTGCATAGCACCTGTCAGGCTTTGATAAGTCATTTGCGACTAGGTCACAGTTTTTATCCAAGCACCAAATTTAAGTTGGCTTGTTCACAAGATGGTTGCAGCCGTCAGTTCACTACATATTCTGGTTTAAAAAAACATTTAAATAGTGTTCATGATGAAGATTGTTGTCAAAGTGGTGATGCAGAACCCTCAGAGTCATTTCAAGCTGATTTTGACAGATTACAAGATACAGACATAGCAGTTGCAGGAACAAGTGTTACTCAGAGCCTAGAGGTTGGGTGTTCTGAAAACAATGGGTCAGGTCAAAGAATTAAAAAAAATTCTGAAGCAATTTGCACTAAAATTATTGGTAAACTCAATGGTAGTGGTTTGGCAAATAGTTTTGTGTCATCACTTGTTTGTGATTTGGAAGATTTTGCTGATGGACTGCACTGTGAGTTTAAACATAAAGTACTGAACGTTGTGCCAACAGAAAATCCTGTTAGATCTCCAGTGGAAAAATGTCTTGAGACTTTTGACAATCCAGTTGAGAAGTTCGACACTGAAGCTAAAAGAAAGTCATATTTCCGTGAAAAATGGGGAATTGTGGATCCAGTGGAAAAGACTTTAGGAATACGCTATGATACAAGGTTAAATAAAAAATCAGGCACTTATGACCAGGTACCAGTAAAAGACACTTTTGTGTACATTCCAATTTTGGAAACAATCAAATTTATATGTCGCAATTCTTATATTTGCGAGCTGCTTGCTAAACCATGTGTATCAAAAGAAGACAGATATGAAGACTTTTGTGATGGGAGTTACTATAAGTCTCATCCATTGTTTTCAAAACCACAGACTTCTTTGCAAATTCAGCTTTATTATGATGACTTTGAGACTGCTAATCCACTTGGTTCCAAACGTGGTGTTCACAAAGTTGGTGCAATCTATTTTGTCCTCAGAAATCTGCCTCCAAAGTTAAATTCTGCATTGATGAACATTCATTTGGTTGCATTGTTTCATGCAGAAGATGTGAAAAAATACGGCTTTGATCCTATTTTACAGCCTCTGATTGATGACATAAAGTTTTTGGAGAGCCATGGCATTGATTTACCCTTCTCATCTGAAAAGGTCCATGGCACTATATGTCAGATAACTGGGGACAACTTGGGGATGCACTCAATTTTGGGTTTTGTTGAGTCTTTCAGTGGACGTTACTTTTGTCGTTTGTGTTTAATTGCAAAACAGGATGCACAGAGTGTGTATACTGAGGATGATCCAAAGATCATCTTACGAGGGAAAGAACTTTTTGAAATGCACTGCAGTGAGTTGCAATCTGATCCTCAAAAGCTACATGTGTTTGGCTTAAGAAAGAATTCTACACTGAACACTCTTCAATTCTTTCATGTTTGCCAGAACTTTTCCTTGGACATTATGCATGATATTCTCGAAGGGGTAGCACAATATGAGATAAAGTTACTGTTGGAATATCTGTCAGACAATTTTCTGCCGAAACCTGCTCTTTTGTCACGGATCTATGCTTTTGACTATGGCTACTTGGAGAGCAAAAATCGTCCAACAAGGGTGAACTTAGACAGTAGTGGTAATAGTATAGGTCTTAACTCCATTCAGACTCTTTGTCTGATAAGAAACATTCCTTTAATTTTTGGTGATATTGTGCCAGAAGGAAATCAGAACTGGACTATGCTATTGCTATTGTTGCAAATAATTAACATCATATTCTCTCCATCTGTTACACATGGCATGACTGTGCTTCTAAAACATTTAACAATGGAACATCATGACTTGTTCAAATTGTTGTATCCAGGTAGGAACATGATTCCCAAACACCACTTTATGTTGCACTACCCAACTTGCATCAGAAAAATTGGGCCATTATTGCATGTATGGAGCATGAGAGGTGAGGCTAAACATAGGGTGTTCAAAGACACCCTTAAGAACTTTAAGAACATCACAGTGTCACTTGCCAAAAAACATCAAACATCCATAGCATACAAGTGGGAGACATGTCCTTTAAGCCATGTTGAGTATGGGCCCTTGAAATCATTTGATGTTGATAGTGAGGAAAATAGTGAAATGATCTCCCTAGGCTTGCCTGCTGTTGCAGAAGAGGCTTTCTCTGCTAATTGGGTTAACATTAATGGGACTGAGTACAGAACAGGATTGGTCATTTGTTGTGGTTCTGAACATGAGATGCCGGTGTTTTGCAGAATAAAAACAATAGTTTTGGTCAATAGTCACACCTACTTCATAGTTCAGAAGCTTGTGGTTGAAAATTTCAGTGAACATTGCCATGCTTATAAAGTGTTTGAAACGGATGAAAAAGATGTTGTTAAAGCAGACTGTATTGAAATATACAAGCCCTTTGATTTGCAAAGTGCTTATGGTGATGATGATGGTCTGTACATTGTGCCATTATTTTTGTTGTGAACGTATGCTGTATGGTGCTTGGAATTTAATATTTATTAAAATGCTTATGTGACCAATTTTATGTTTTCTCCTTTTATCCTGTAAAGGGACTTAACAAGGATTTTCACTGAATGTAACACAGTAGTCATACAGTAATTGCACTTTAATGCATTTTTGTATTCAGACAATTAATACAGACTAGTATTTAAAAGCTCATATATGTCACTTTAAAGTGCCAAAATAACACTGTAAAAGTTACAGAATAACACTCTAAGTGAAAACAGTCAACACAATCCAGTGTGAAAATAAACACTTAAAAGTGTCATAAATAACACCATAGTTGTTGTGTAGTAACACCCTCAGTGAAAAGAGTTAACCCAAGCCAGTGTAAAAGTGAACACTTATCAGTGTCCTAAAACAACACTATAAATGTTAGGTAGTTACACTCTGAGTGAAGACACTTCACACCATACAGAGTGAAATTTTAACACTATGGGTGTTATATTTTTAACACTACAATGGAGTTAAAATAATAACACTTTGCAAAGTGTTACTTTAACTCTAAACCAGTGAGAATTATATAAACACTGGAAAAGTGTTAACTTTAACACTATAGGAGTTGAATTAACACTGGAGATTTTGCTGTGCAGTGACCTTTAAATTTTTGAAACCTTCACATGTTCATCAAATTTGAGTTGTGGGTCTCAGTATTTGAGAAACTGATGATAGTTCTATTTTATTTATGCTCATTTATTTCTCTGCTGGAGTTTTCATCATTCTTCTCATCATCAGAATGTATGCTGGGATATTTAAAATCACATAATATTTAACTATTGTGAAATTTACGTTTTACTTGTGATCGTTCCTGTAATCTCAGAGCTACGTTGCATTGTACTGTACTACAACATGGATCTACAACTGTGCTGATACATGCAGTGAAGATATATGTCATCTCCAATAAAGCACAGCAGAAAAGAGCATCTGTCCAGATTGAGCCAAAGATTTACTACATGGAAGTGCACCAAAATGTCCTGGCTAACATATGTCATACTTTATATACTTACCTCCTCATTTTCTCACTCCTTTTTTGAGCTTGATGATGGTCATGGTCAGTCAAACATAAACCAGTCACAGACATACACATCTTATCTTACTCTACAACCTTTATCCTTTCTCGCTAGTTTGGATGAGTGTGCAGTGTTATCCAAAAGGGAAAATAATATTACACACTATAAGATAGATAAATGTGTCCTGTTGGTGAGACAGCTGACAAGTTTACGTTTTGATTATATTATGATTGTGACTATAATTGTATTTGAGCACGCACAAGGAATAAATCCAGTGTTTCCTTTCAATTAAAGGCACAGTGTAAAAAATCTGACCACTAGATGTCGCTAAATTGCAGATTGTAGTCAACTGAAGTACCACTCCCAATTTAAGTGCACAGTCCTCAGTATGGTGGCCACTGTAGGACAAACAACTGTGGCTGTCATTTATCTATAGTGAGTGTAGTCTGTCACTCTCTGTTTACGTCTTTGTGTTCTGCATGATATGTGTCGATTACTCACTACAGCTCTTTTCTGTCTGCTGACAGTGATACTGATGTGAGTTGTTAAGTGAGTTGTGCTGTTTTTGTCGCTGTTAGCTGCCTTTAGCCAGCATTAGTGAAACTTTCTTTGACGTGAATCTGACATTGTTGGACTTAATGATTTGCTAAGCTAACTGTTTATCAGAGGGAATGTGTGATTTCTAGGACACTCAAGCCTAGCATTAGCTGGCATAACATTAGCTTATAACTAGCTGTTGTTGTCATTATCAGTCGTTCTGACAATATCAGAAAGTTAGTTTCTCATCCTCTCCATGCACCTTTGAAGTAGTTGAAGTTGTGCCAGAAAGTTTTGTTGTGACAATATCAGGAATAAATAAGCATCTTTATGCACATTTTTTGTGTTAGCGTTCAGTTCAAGAGACGAAGCTTGAGGTGAGGAGGAAGAAGATGACATTTTATTCAGATCCTGGTCAGTTTCTCTTTCTTTCACATTAGTGTTTGTGGAAGAGGACCCTTTCTTATATTTTAAAAACATATGCACCTACACGTCTCTAGTCTTAAGGTGCAGACACAAATTAAAGTTTCCCTCCATGACACGCTGGTCTCCAGCCACACACATAAAACGTGATTAGTGACAGTGATGCCCATCTCAGCCACTGTATTCAAAATGGTGGGGCAACATGGTGGCTTCAATGAACCGGCACCTGCACATATGTACTTTTAAATTCAAGTTTATAAGAATACCTTAGTGTACTTTAATACCTTAATTAAGACATAATTACACACTAATCACTGTATATTTATGAGCGCAGTCATCTTTTTTTCCGTTAAATAACCTCTAAAATGACTGACTATACCTTTAAGAAGGTGGTATGTGTGTAGAAGAGTCAGTTGCTATCTGTAAACCTATGAAACATTTGGGATCAATGGTGTTACCGGAAATACAGCTTATGTGATGATACTGTCACAGCTGGAATGGCGGTTGAAGGTTTGAGGAGCGTGGGCCCAAATGCAGATATACGAGGGACAGGACTAAAGTTTAACAAAAAGTGAGCCATTTATTTTGGCTGATAGCTATCACAAAAACAAAAGCAGAGATGAACAAAGGTAAAAAACTAAATAATAATTAAATTATTAATTAGACTGTGAAGAAGCTAATACAAGACATGGAAAAGGCCTAATGATAACCATAACCATAAACCTAAACATGAACATGACCAGTACATGAGAAACCCAAGACTAGAGAAACATGACATCCATGGAACGTGATGTGCGAATAACAGACAAACTGACACTGAACAGAAGGAGACAAAGGACTTAAATATACAAGAGGGCAATGAGGGACGTGGAAACACCGGGGAAACACAGCTGCCACAGATAAACCTGAACGCCACAGGGAAAGTAGAACTAAACACACAGAACATGGAACAGACTTTTCAAAATAAAACAGGAAACATAACGGAACATAGACATGACAAGATTCATAAATCAGGAGACATAGAAGAGACATAAACTGGACTAAAACTCTACTAATAATAATACTACATCTTAACAGTATCTCAATACGTAATAAATAAAGAAAATACAAAATAACACAATGATGGGTCACGGACCCAGCCCCCTGAGAGATATGTTTTGATGAATCAAGACTTGAGACTGGTACATAATATAAACATAACATGCACACACAGGACTGGGTGCATAATATGCACCGTATCTTTCCATAGCTTCTATAACAGGTTAATGGACTAGCATTCTAAATTATGGCCCAAAATATCACAGAATAGATTCTAAATAGTGAGTAAAGTAGGACAATGACACAGACTAAAAGTACATTGAAGCTATAGAGGTTAGAGAGCCTGCAAGCTGTGATTACATCAGATGCATATGCTGACTTGCAAGCCGACTAGAACTATAAGTGATGATTTGCCTTATAATAATTAATTCCTCCCGAATTAAATTCCTCTTCATGAGACAAATAAGACATAATTTTATAGTCATGCTACCCAGATGATCCTATTTTTGAGAGGTTTTTTAGGGCACTTAATACAACAGTTGTCTGTAGCATCCATATTGTTTCCACAGTTGAGCATTAAAGAAAAACACACTGTCATGGTGAAGCAACGAGCACAGATAGCTCTTTTTATTACATTAGAAATAAATAAATTAGAAACCTTACTTATCAGCTTTACTGCAAATAAATAGCTTTTCTAACTAAACTGGGTCACCCTATGAGGACTGCAAGTAATAGCTACAACTTCATAACATATTAAACATTAAAAGTTAGTATGAAGTGCATGCATTTGAACCATCAATCAAACGTCTCTTATTATCAACCAAATGTTTATGTGGTCTGTCATGTTTCTGGCAATATGGCATCAATAACTTGGCGAGTCAAATAACAATATTTGTCCAGATGTCATCCCGATTTAAGGGGGAGCTGACATCACATTACCAGCAGGAACTCATTTTTTGGATTCTTACCACATAAATGACTTAAAGTGACATGTCATCAATTAACCTAAAATACATATGGCCCAACTTGCACAGCAGTACTGCATTTCTTATCAGCTGTTTAAACATACAAGTAAAACTACAGACATGCAAGGCCTGGTCATGGCATGGTAGCCCAAAAGGACTGCAGAGGACCGTTTTGTGCTCATGGGCTAAGAGCAGGGGGTGGTGATCAATTTTGACAATGAGAAACTGGGACTGTTTGTCGAGGACTGCACCAATAAGCTGAACTCAGTTCTGCTCAATACAACATTGGTAAATATGAATGTTATCTCTTTGTAAGCTTATTGGTCATGTCATCAACAATCCACTACCCACCCCTGGGCTACAGTGTCAAAGTGTTAGAAGAAATTATGTTTTGCTTTTTTGACTTTTATCAGTGAGACATGCTGAATTAGTTCTGCTCATATTATAGAGTTCCTATAGACAGCATATAAAAAATGTCATCGTTCCAGTCTACAGTAATTATTATCTCACTAACAAGTCAAAAAATCTCTACATCCAAGTCCATGTGCATTCATCACCTCTCTTCGTCTTGTAATCAGAAGGTTGCCGGTTCGAGCCCGGCTCCGACAGTTTCAGTCGTTGTGTCTTTGGGCAAGACACATCAGCCATTGCCTACTGGTGGTGGTCAGAGGGCCCGGTGGCGCCAGTGTCCGGCAGCCTCGCCTCTGTCAGTGCGCCCCAGGGCAGCTGTGGCTACAATGTAGCTTGCCATCACCAGTGTGTGAATGTGAATCACATTCACACACTTTTACTCTCTTAACAGCTGTTGGTTTGATCTGCTTCAGTTATATAAATCTCTGCTCTCTTCCACAGTGTGACTTTTGTCTTCCTCCCCTCACCCCCAACCCATCATGGCAGATGGCCGCCCCTCCCTGAGCCTGGTTCTGCCGGAGGTTTCTTCCTGTCGAAAGGGAGTTTTTCCTTCCTACTGTCTCCAAGTGCTTCCTCACAGGAGGTCATTTGATTGTTGGTGTTTTCTCTGTATTATCGTAGGGTCGTCACCTTCCAATATAAAGTGCCTTGAGGCAACTGTAGTTGTGATTTGGCTCTATATAACTAAATTGAATTGAACTGAATGTCTTCTTGGGTTGATGAGCACATACACACACATAAATATACAGTCACATACCCAGACACAAGTGAAAGCTCCTACTGAGACCGGGGTCTCCTCACTGTGATGGGGACAGACATTATCGACCTTCTCCATCTCACAGTAAAAACCTCAATGCAGGGTAGTGACAGGGGTCAGTGTCAGGAGACTGGATGAATGTATAAAAGGATGGCATAGACTGAGGGATAGGGGGTGACTCCAAAGGCTACTAGCTGTCAAGGTGCAGTGATACGGCCAACATTATAATGTCAGTGCACCACATCTTAGCTATTTAGCCAGTCAGACCCTTCTGCCGCTCAGACAAGCCCCATCATGGAAAGGACTTCAAATACAGATTAGTTCTGACCACACTCTCCTCTTCCCACTGTAGTTCTTACAAGAGTAATTACAGTTTTCAGAGCAGTATCCACACTTAAGAAGATAAAAAAAAATAACAATCCAGCTTATCCCAATCCAGTGCTTGACTTTGGACTGATACAAAAACATAAATCAAAGTGTATTACTGATGGGAGGGGCCTGGCGAACTTCACATCTAGACTTTTGTTGGTTAATAGGTTGCATTAAGCCCATCAAGTGGTGTGGTGTGTGATAAGCAGTCTCACGGGCGCAGTAGGGGCCTGAAGAAGCTCTTGTAATGAATGGTTGGAGCACTGCTGATGCGCGGCAATCATTAACAGCCTGATAATTACTCTGGATACCTCAGTGGGTTGTGTGTATGTGTGTGTGCGTGACGCAGATAGAGCCATTACGATGTGTGAGGCCTCAGAGAGAAAAAGATAAGTGGTGTGTTTGTGTGTATCTTGCTTTGCTGGTTAACATATTGTGGATGTGTGTGGCCTAGAAACGTCCTACTCCAGCTTTGTATTCATATTCATGCTAACAGTTGCAAATATGAGCGCTTTTGCCACTGCTTACTCCGGAGGTGTTTGAAACTGTCTCCAGCAAGGCTGCTTTTAAAACAAAACAGCACGGCCTGATTAAGTAAGCTTGATGGCTGCTGGCTTTCTGAGGAATAAAAATTACCCATCCTCTCTTTGCCCTTTTATCTCAAATTAAAACAGCTCACTTAAGTCTAATTTTGCAAATGTTTCCTAACATCTGTTTGATCAAATGTTTAGATTTTCTCAAGGGTTGGTAATCAGACACTTTTTTTTTGTTCACTTGCTTTTTTTTGTATGACTCGCTGTTTGATGTCACCTTGGACACAAAGTCAACCGTAAGCAGTGGTGACGCCGCACTGTAATATACTAATAAGAGGAAGAATAAAGAAAAAGCACATGAATGCTCTTATGTGGCTCTGAAATGGCTCTAAATGATGCAGTTTGCACAATGCTCAAAACATACTAGCAAACATTAAGACCCTTAAGGACTGGCAATAATCTTGTTTATGCCGAAATGCATATATTGAAAAAGTGAGACATTGTTACTTTGAAGCAACCGCTGCAGATGCCTGTTTATCTCTGCTATTTGCTTTACAGTTAAGATCAAATTTGAATTGTGCTCATATTTTGTTTGTTGTAAAAATTTAAAGTGTTGACTGTTGTGTGTATTTTGGACACATTTAAGTCCAAACTTGGCAGTTTTTTGTCTACTGCAGCAAAGGCATAGAAAAAGGAAAACAGTACTAGCGACAAGTTCAATGAGGAGAGATAATTTGGATGAACTGCACTTGATTTATTAAGACAGAGAATTTGCATAATCAGTTATTTGGTGATTAAACTCAGATGAACCAACATAGCAGAGCAGAGTCGCAGCAAAGATAGAATCAGGACAGTAACCCCCAGAGTCTAGACAGTGAGGATGGAGATGAAGATGGAGGATTGGATGGGGCACTGAGTGATCATGATGAGGCGGCGATGGGGAGGAGGCGGGTCACACAAACGAGAGCCTGAAAGGCAGAATGACAGAAGAGCGCTGACATTTAAAGCACACGGAACAGAGACTGATTGGCTCAAAGAAGGCGGGAAACAAAATGACTGGACTAGAGTAATGATGTCAGAACTGGGTTTGACAGTGTGAGGTGTGAGGGAGGATAAGTGTAAGGGATGTAAAGAAGTGGCTAGCAGCCCCAAACACCCAGGAATGCAGGTAGATGAGTGCATTTACCTATTCCTCACTGAATCTATGCTTAAGCATAATTAATTAGGCAACTTTTAGCGATGACAGCCTAACCGACTGTTGGTGATGAAAAGAGGGAAGAGTCTGGATTAAAACTACCAGCACTGGAAGCAAATAATGCTAATGATTAATAAATGGCAAAGCAGGGAACATGCAAGACAGTTACTAAAGCAACTGAAGTCTGGAGCGTAAGCTAGCTAAGATACAGCCACTGGGAGTCACCCCTCCTTCCCTTGGGGTGTACCTACTTTCCACTATAAGCACGCCCCTTTCACTCAATTGCACAGTGTCACCAAGAGATGGCGCTTTCTTCAAAAAAAAAAACTTTGGCTAGTTAGCTATAGATGATTTTCTCAGTATTATTGTAGAGTCTTTGCCGTATGTACGAAGCACATTGAGGCCACTGTTTTGATTTGGCGCTATATAAAGAAAACTATCAAGGTATTTCAAACATGTTCTTTGGACATTGGCTTCTTTTTAAATCATTTTCAGTCCTGTCCTTGTACCTTAGATGTGAACGTTTTTTTCAAGCTCCATTTTAACCATTTTTGTTGTTTCTGTTTAAACCGACAATTTGTTCAAAGGAGAGTACATGCTCTCACAGTTACCCCAAGATAAAGAAAAACAGCAGTAACAACAGTCAACGGTAATAGGTAAAGAACAATGGCAGGTTACGACTTCTATGGTGTGCAACTGACAGGACAATGAGAACTTGGTTTACTTAAGACCATCGTCCCTTTGCAGCGTCTAACATTTGGGAGCACCCGTCCACTAGGGCTGTTCGATATAACGAAATATATCGGATGACGATATAAAAACGTCTATCGTTTCATTTTACGCTATCGTTTGTTTCGTGGTGTTGCAAAATAAACTGTTTATGGCAATATTTTTTCATCGTTTTGATGGTCACTGTAGTGGCTATATTAATTTCTTAAAGTTCTCTCTGTCTCTTATATTTAATATAACCACACTACAGACAGACCAGCGTTTGTTTTTAAGCGTTGTCGTTAGCAACAACGACGGTAAAACAACCGCGTGTCCGCTTGTTCCACATAAACCTTTCACAATAAAGCTCAAGATCCTGTTGAGACTTTTCAAAATAAACTGAATCACGTGAAAGAGCAGATTGTTTACGGACGAGAAGCAAAAAAGAGCCGCCAGGTGCTAAAAAATAAACCTTAGACTCAAACGTTAGAACAGGCTTTTCCCCGCAGCACGCCGTGTAATAAATACTCACAGAGAAAACGGCGGCCGTTACAACTTATGTCTAAAAATGTATCGTTTCATGCATCAGTTAAAACACTCGACTCCAGGTACGCGACGCCCAGCTGGAAACACTTCACGCCAGTTGATCTGCCCGAGATTCACAGAATTTATAGAAAATGTTAAATTTTTGTGATTTATATCGTTATCGGACGATAGATGTCTTAATATCGGAATATGAGATTTTGGGCATATCCCACAGCCCTACCGTCCACTTGTATAGCTTGTATTCAACGTAGCAACCAAGGTAGGCTTAGCTATCCTGCATAAACAAAACAACTTATAGCAGATTCCCACGAGAAGCAATTTTCTTTTGTGTTATCTCAACTTTTGCTGAATTGTCTGCAGCTCCTGCACACTCAGTGATTTGTTCCTCCCACATTATACAAAGGAGACTATCCACCATGCACTGGTCCCTCTTCCATGCAATCAATTTCAAAACTCAAAACAATGGGTAGTACTCTGACCTTATGGTTTCACATCTTTTCTAGTTTTTTGGAGAGGCACTACAATACAGCTACAGTCTTGTTTTTCATATTTTGTACAAGCCCATAAAGAAATAAATATATTGTCTTATTGCTCAGTATTCGCTTTTTAATCACCTAAGGTTCAAATCAACAATGCTTTGTTTTATCATTCAGCACGCTGATGTTTGGCCACTGTCCAGAGTGGTGTTTCAGTGACTGAGAGCCCTAACAGTGCTGGCCCGCCCTGCTTAGTTTAGTCTACCGAAGGGTAATTGAATAGCACAAGGCTGCAATAGCATTGGACTGGAGGAATGCTGAGCTGCAGGGGAATATGGAGAAGGTTTCAGCCAGCAGCAATTAAACAGAGAAATGATGCGTGAAATAGAAAAGAGGAGGGGAGTGTTGGTGAAGAGAGAATAAAAGCGAAGAGATTGTAAAGGGTAGCAGGAAACGTCTAAAACTGTATGAAAAACAGTGGAGGTAGAGTAAAAGAGAAATGATGGTGAAAAGAGATTAAAGTTTTGTTAAATATAAAAAGACACCAGGGAGAAGATAGGATTGAGACTCTGCAAGTGGCCATACTAGAAAGCCAGTGCTTAGGCCTGGTGGTAAATGCAGCGTAAGCATGTACTATATATCACTCGTGACAATATTTTGGACTAACCTTCCCTTCAGAGTGCAGGGTTTGAAAACAATAACTAACTTGCAATCATCAGAGATGTATATTGTTACAGTCTTTCCTAAATTTTGACAGAAAGAAAAACGTTTTCAGTGAATCGATTTCCCCTAAAAAGCTGCTGCAGCGTAGACTGTTTTTTTGTAAGCTAAGAAAAAAAGATAAAGTCGCACGAAACATGAATTGGTTAGTTAAAATAATGTACCCTTGTTTTACAAGTAATGTTTTTTGATACTTGCTATGTTATTTGAAATCCCTCTATCCAGTTCCATTCTTGAATATCTTATTGTCAGACTCCATATTGGCAGATCACCATCCCTAGTTTCATGTTTCCATGTATGACAAAATATGAGGGGAAGACAAAAGGAACAATTAAGCACCACCCAAGACACGGGTGGTAAAGGTGGAACCACTTGGGATACTGTGGCAAAAGAATATCCCCTCGGGAATCAGGCAGTAAAGGAGAAACCCATCGGGAGGCCTGACAGGTGGAAAGGAACAGAGGCAGAATCCCAGAGGAGAGTGTACATGATGCTGGTCATAAGGCAGGAAGGTTTAACCGCTCAGGAAACCTCAGTGAGGAGAGCACCAATGTTGACGCTGGGAAGGAGGCTGTGCAGAAGGCCTGTAAAATCCCTGACATCCTGTTTCCTGAGAATGGACATGATGCAGAAGCAGGACAGGCAGATAGGTAGTGGTGAAGCCCTTTTGGAGGCTGTGAAGGTATAATCCTTCAGGAGGTCATGCAAGAGGCTTAAAGCAAAAGCTGAATGTCTTGAGACAACAGCTAACAAAGTAAAACAGAAAATAATAAAACAACTAAGTATTCTCAGAGAAAATAAGCCTCCAACTGACAAGAACAGATGGAGAAAGCTAGAATATTATGCAAGGAATTCAGGAAGTAAACTCAAATTGCACACTCCAGAAATCCTAACTAGAACTCAATTATAGACAATAGCAATAGCCACGGGCGACTAATAATCAGAACCAGTGAAAAAAACAAAATAAACACACTTAGAAATAATCAAACTCCACAACAAAACCCAGAGACCACGACACAAACATAACAAAGATTAAAAATAATATGTGATTACAAGTAGTGCTGCCCTCTTTGGATGCTTTTTCATCAGGTTTCCAAACAGACTTCATGACTAATCAGAACAGCGCAAAATAGCAACATTTTATTAAACACAATGGGCCCACTTATTACAGACCTTAACATGAATCAAGCCTCAATTCTGCTTTTATATCTCATCATGAATGTTTTGTAAAAGCAGTCATCTAAACCACATTTTTTATTAGTGGCTCTTAAAACCAATTTACAATGCAGATGCTTTTCAAAATGTCATCGTTTAAAAATATTTGGAGTAGTCCGCTGCTAAGATTTTGACGCATGAAGGTTGAGTGGTTGCATTGTCAACGCGCAGCTGACGTCAGAGTTTGTGGGAGGGAAAAAGAGGCGAGTAGCCTTTTCTGAAAGCAGGAGGAAGAGCTTTCCTGGCCTCTCCTGCATCTTTGCTCACAAGCTTGTTAAGAGTTCATCCGATCTCATATTAGTAACCACAGCTGGATATCTACTGAGAGTTTTCCACACACGCAAACGCTCATGCAGACCAGACCCAGGGGTTCAGGGATTTAATAGATGATAGAGGAGGAGGTTTTAAAAGGCACAGTGTGGAGACTCTTGAAGTACACTTAAATGTCAGTGACCAGAGCAATGTTAAGGTCCTAGATGACTTCTGCACGGACTATAGCTGAGCTGCCCCCATACACGTGGCCTAATGAGTGAAGCTCTGTGAGCCTGCAGTGTGGAGAATCCTCCTAAAATTGGTCTTCAACTTTCAAAATGTTACGAGTAAGAAGTAACTTTAGCTGCAAATCAGCTTCACACTTTCCCCACAAAGCCAGACCCAGATGTTCGGTTGACGTGCAAAAGAAGGGGAGGTTTTCACTGTGGACACGCACACACTCTTGGATCCAGTTTATAGGCATTTTGTTATACGTGTCCACTGCATTAACGTTTGAACCCAGAGCGCTCCTTTGGACAATTGTTTCAGAGAAAAATAAAATGTGCAATAAAAAAAAAAAAAAGAATGAAATCTGAAATGGAGAAGTGTGGAATTACAGCAGATCCATGACCTCTGCGAGCCGGAGCTGCACAGCTGCCCCTCATACTCATCCAGCTGCCCTCTTCCTTCTCCGCCTCTCCCTCCATCTAATCCTGCCAGAGGACTTTAATTTACTGCCCAGACTTCCCTCACACAATTTCTTTAAAAGTACATTTTATGAGACTGCAATTCCATTTCATAGGAGGCCCTGTACAGTAAATCCTATTTGCGAAGCGTCATATGCGGTCACATTAACATGACAAAAGTGCCAGTCTGGAGTCCTGTGCTTTGCTCTTGCTCATATTATCGCCTCCTGAAGCATTTTATAGGATACCAGAGTGCCAACTCGTGTCCATCAGCAAAGTTGTAGTGGCTACTGCTGAGGCGTAAGTGTCGACTGAATGGAAGATAAAAGTGTCTAGGCTACACAAACAGCAGCAGACACCTAATATGAATCAATAATATCGCAGCCATTTCTCTCTGGAAAAGTATCTACAGCTCAAATGTTGTTTTAGCAAAGTTCAGGGGGATCAAGGCATCAAAGCAGTGAAGAGATTGAAGAAAGTGTGCATTTATACAGCGCTTTTGAAGTAACCTTTGAAAAAAAAGCTCATGTGCTCCCGTTTCCTGCTATTTTCAGGCCCAATCTATAGGCTTAGTGCTTCCATAATGCTGCATTCTTTCAATGTCAACTAAGTGGTAAAGTTTTCAGCACCTCAATCAACATTCACATCGCGCCCCTGCAGGCGACTGACATACAGATTTTTCTTTCCACCACTTGGTCACTCCCCTCCTGTGTCAGCACAGGCAGGCTTAGCTGTCGAAGTTGTTGTCATCCGACTTTTGAAAGTCTTTTGATGAAGTATTATTACCATATGGCTATTAAACAGAATCCAGGTGTTACGATCTTATGAGGCTTCTTCGCTGCAGTTTCCCTCGCAACACACCGTCTAATCATAAACTTCATCACTGAAGCTAACTACGAGTAAGGAAACACAAAAAAATGCACACAATTTAAAGCTTTGAAGAAGTTACTGCTATATAGTCATAACTATTTAGGGGAAAGGCTAGAGCAGTTGCATTTTTTCTGCAGGTTCCAGGCAGGGAGACTGGAGTTCTGAGCCAGAGCCATATGGTCTTGTTTCAGCAGCCCATTTCTTGTCATTAACGAGCTGTGATTGATTGGACCGTCGGCGCTGCTGTGTGTGGTGCAGGCACTGAAAGAAAGATAAACAAACGGTGATCAAGTTAAGTGACCTCCTGACCTTTAGTGCTAAACTTTTTCGCAGCCAACTTTACACTGTAGAAGCTCAATATGGACACTTACTCCTGTTTTTTTAATCTTTTTGATTAAATAATATAGATGTTGTTAAACTTCATATATGAAAAACACATCTTGTGTTTTGCCCTCATAAACTTTGCAAAATGTTCTTTAAGGTTTTCTCATTTTTATTTTTCCAACCTTTTTTAATGTTTCAACCTTTACCGGCTAATATAAGAACTGTTTACTGTATGTACACGAGCTTGTTGTATATTTGTATGTAACTACCCAGCAAATATTTCAGTTTTGAATAAACATTGGCTGTCAATCTTCTTTCAGCATCTAGTCCTGGTTTAAAAGTAGTCCCAGTATGAAAGCTGAACTGACACTGTGGTAATGTCGGTTTAAGGCACCTCTAAAAAAAAATCACCTGGAGATCGTTGTTAGACGAGCGAAATTTTGTGTTCAGTCTTTGTTTTCTATCATCTCTTTATCAATTAGAATAGATCCTTTATAAAAAACAAATGAGAAGGAAAAACATCCAAATCCACAGTTTCATGTTTTTGGGTCCACAGCTTGTCCTGGTGAGCTACATGGTTTTTGATGCTGGCATTGCTGATATAAAGGGAGTCATTTTAAGAGTTAAGTCCACCATGCAACAATAAAATAACATTTAGATGCAGAAAGCCATAAATAGCTTAAAATGTATATTTCTTTACACATGTTCCAGTAACACCAGTCTGTATATGTGAAGATGTTGTGTGGACATTTGTTCATAACTGTGTACTAACCACATTATTTATCACTGTTTAAAAAAAAGAATGTGTGCACTTCCTTCATTGTAATAATCTGATCTGTACTCCTCACTAAGAGACATCTCTCCAACATCGACATCCATCTGTCCGGATATTCAGGGTTTCAAAGAAGTTTGGCGGGAACGCTGTCAGGATCCCTTTTTGGTAAATGTCATTAAAAAAAAAGATTTTAATTTGAAAAATAATGAAATGGGGGAGGAAGTAAAACTCAAAGCAATTAACTAGAAAAGTAAGATATGAAGTAGCCCGAGAGCAAAATTATTACAAAACTGAAGACCGACATAACATAACATAACATAACATAGACTCAATATTACCATAACTGGGATTCACAGTATTAAAAAACCAGAAGAACCAAACAAAGAAGAGAAATCTAAACCTTCGATACAGGAATCACTAAAATACAGCTCGACTATATAACTTAAAAAACGCCAAAATAATCACAAAACCTCAGGATTAACTCCTGTATAAACCAGAAGTTCAGACCTTCTGTTTTCAAGGGACAGCCAATCAGATCAATGTTGGCTTAAAACTGAAGGTCTGTATTGAGATCCCACACAGATCCAGGTTATTTTTACTCATATTAAATCATGCAAAGCTACATTAGTAGAGTCTAAAAATAAGAATATGAAGCTGGAAATGATAACGGTTCTACCTCCAATAAACAGACATAAGAGTGTTACCACTGTTCTTTAAATCCTCAGTGTGAATGAATGGTTATTACATTATTTTTTAAATGCATTTATTTATTTGTTACATGTAGGCATGTTTACATTTTGAGGTATAAAAAAAAAAAGCTCCGTAAGCACTGTAACATTAGCTAAAATCGGACTGGAGGAAGGACCCTTATTTCTAACTCAGTTTGTCAGACTACACAGCTGGTCCCTGCCTTAGACGCTGTGCTGGCAGCTTTAACCAAACAATCCAATATAATAAGAAGGATATTTGTCTGCTGATTTTTTCTCCCCACAATAAACCTCTTGTGGTTTTAACAGAAACCATCCATCCTTGTGATTCTTTTACAGTTCTCAACTGTCACGCGGTTTGTGGAGACACCTGTAATCGATCAAAGATCAGTACACCCTGATACAAGCGAAATATCTGATCAGCCCCGCGGTGTTTATAGGTTATTCGCGCTGCCCTTGTGTCGCATTATCTCGCAGGCTAGTTAAAGAGAATGCCCACACAAACACGGCATCCTAAGCTGGCAATCAAAAAGTTCGCAAACTGCTGTCTGTGCAAGTTTACAATGGTAACCTTCTAACGTGTGACAGTATTTACATAAAGGATTCAGGCTTGGTTGGAATATTAATTATTGATGCGAACTGTAATGAATGATTTATAACCAAAGCCAATCAGAAGCTGCTGTCTCCCTGAGCCACCTGAGGGATATTATATATTTATAACTCAAGGACATGCTGTCATTGTTTAGGCCTACCTACTTACTCCTTGGTTTACAGCAGAGCAAAGCTTTTGTTTCCCTCTCCATTGTACTTTGCCTTCAAAGACAACTGCTATTGGCTGTTCAGCAGAAACCGTTCTCAGGAGACAACATGTGGCCTTCCTTTAAAGAGCGCTCTTGTAGGATGCACACACACTACAAACTAATGCGAGCGCTGTTTTCTCTCAGGCAGAACTTCATGCACACTTTTCTTGAACTTCAAATAAGAAATAATATTGGATGTTCACAGATCGACTGATGACCTTTACTGCTTGTTCTCATTTGCAGGAGTTAATTTGCAGCAGAGGACAACATTTTGATTGAGCCCGACCAAGAAATCAGTCACAGCAATGAGCACGCACACAGAAAAAACAGCAAACAAAAACATCAACAAAGAACACAGTCATAGTGCTTTTGTATAAATCTCAATGAGAATGAGAACGCACTTAGCACAGTGTCATTAACGCTGCATTTGGAGGCACGGCAATATGCAACGTGGTTTTGATAAATGCGTTCTATTAACAGAGTCAGTAAAACAAGGTAATATGTTGATGTGGGCTGCTGGAAATGCATTTACTTGCTTCAAAGTGACTCGGGCACCCATGGGAGTGGAGCAAAAATGATTGGGCCAAATTGATCGTCGCTTGGAATTAACCCCACTCTGATTGGTGCTATTGTAATTGGAGGTCAAACGGGTTACTGTAATACATGATGTACAATTGATAATTAGGAGTCTTCCGATGTGCAGAGTAAATTAATTCCTACGAACGAGTTCCCACAATGTGCAGGTTCATAGGTTGTTAATCAGACTAGCCTCTTCCTGAACGGCACAAACACTTTGCACAGATGATTAACGTTAAACATAATTGTATGTAAATGGAGATTTTGGAATAATCCACATTACTCAGCTGACGGTCTTCTGTGTAAAGCTTTTCAGCTTCTGTTGAAAGGTTTGCATTAAATAAAATATTCAGTGTCGGTAATGTGGACTAAGGTTTGTGACGTTTGGTTCTTGGGCTTTCCTCCCATCTCGTGGGTAAAATACTGGTCAAATTATCTTTTTTTTTTTTCATAGAAATATTATCTCTCTATTTCTTGTTCTTATTATTTTGATTATTATTTTTAATTATAATGACTAAATAGCTATAATTATGTGAGAAATACTTGTTTTTCTTTTTTGCCACTGGAGTAAAATGTTGTTTTCTGTGTTTGATTGACAGGAGCAGGCAGATTACCAGATTGGCTAAGCGAATACGAATTAAAATGTGATTTAATTGGTCGTCTGGAAACAGAATTTCCTTCTATAAAAACATTCGTTTGTGGTCGAACCACAGTGGCATTCACGTATCCACACAAACCTGGTGCAGAATCAAGATCAGTGGCACAATGACTCTACATATTTAATGGTGTGTTTGGCCTTTTTTATGACTACAAGACATAAAAAAACGCTGAAAAGGGGGCAAAACTTGCTAATGGTCAATTTAGCTTAGCTCAGTTGCTAAAAAAAAAACCCGATTTTAAACCATTTATTGAAACATTTATTTACACTGCTGAATGGTGTCCATGCATTGCTCTTGGGACCATGTAATACTGTGAGAGAACATCCATCCATTCATTTTTCATATCCAAACGCACACACAATCTGCTCAAAGTGCTGATTTTTAACTAATTTATTTCCATTTAATTTTATTACATAAGTAAAATATACATTTTTACATTTAATGGAATCAAATGAAGTTCATTTGACTGGTTTACATTCAGTTTATACCAAGCAAGTTTTCCTTGATGATTAATTATAAATAATCCTTTTATCTTATAGATACGGCCTGCAGTCGCCTGCAGTGTGAACGTAGCCTAAGTGGGGGTCGACTGTTTTGCTTCATTGTTTATTGAGCATGAAGAATTTTTTTTTTTTGAGTGTGTGATCAATCACTAATAAATAAGAGTGGCTAATGACTAAAGTTTAAAAATTTTAGGATTTTCTAATAGTCATTAAATTATTTATTACTCTTAAAATAAACACTATTGCTTTATTTACTGACTTTAGAATGTTTGTGAAACTGTTGTGAAATTAATCAAATTTTTATGAACATGGATATTAATTGTTAAGTAAACACGGGTTTGTACGTAATGCGTTTCAACAGGAAATATGTTTTGTATAAATATAGAGTATGCACCATGGTAACGAAGAAAACAAAGCATTAATGGTAATTCATCCATCCTTCATCATCCGATTATCCAATTCAGGGTCGCAGGCTGGCTGGAGCCTATCCCAGCTGTCATATGCCGAGAGGAGAGTTACACCCTGGACAGGTTGCACAGGACAAACACAAAGAGAGACACAACTGATCATGTTCAGCATCACACCGACAGCCAATTTGGACTCACCAGTTAACCTGACATGCATGTCTCTGGACTGTAGGGAGGGAGTGGGAGAATCCAGAGAGAGCCCGCACAGTCACAGGTGGAACATGCAAAAACCTATTAACCCTCTTCCTGTGAGGAGTCAGCGCTAACTGCTGCACCACTGTGCTGCCGCTATCATGAAGCTAATAGAAAAGAAAATAGGGGGGGGAATATATTTTCTATGCGAGATTTGAACAGCATTTCTGTGAACCAACACTGCCCCAGTGTATTCAACACTTTTAATGTGAGTGAGGATTTACTGCCTGAATGCCTTTTTAATTTTACCAAATGGACACTGCGCTGCATCATATATGCTGAATACTGAGAAGTCTACGGTACGCTGTGATGTTGAAGCGATGCCCACTTTGCTTAGGCTATTGCACAAAGGCCCTCTCATGCACTGGAGCCTGTGTATTATCTTCCTACTCCCCACACCCACACATACAGCAGCCTATTGTTGAGTGCCATATTTTTTTTTCCTTTTTTAAGAGTCCATTCTGAGGAGAGGTTGAAGAAGGAAATCAGCAGCTTCCGATAGACTCCTCTGCGTTGTAATGCACGCTTGATGCTATTTTTACTCTTACGGCAATTACTTTGTACCTGTTACTGAAGATATGTGGCTCATCCATACACACTTTAGTGAGTCGTGTGTATTGACATTACACATTCAGCGAACAGAAAATCCAGATGAAAACGGCGAGACATCAAACCATCAATCTCTTTCAGAAGGCTTCTCACCCATTCATTAATCAATAATTCTCCATCATCTGCAGCCACATTGTAAACTACAACACGGTGTGATTTTCTGAATAAACTGGAGTTCAAAGGCTTTGCATATTCGTGAAAATTATACAAGCTAGTCCCTCTGACGGCTTAGCCTCACTCTCGTGATTGTGTTCAAAGCTATTCTAAAGGATCTTGTCTGAAGTGGGGGCCATTTGAAGTGGCTTTGGCAGCTGCTGTAAGAGCTAGGTACCCGTTGCACAAGATAGGCAGAGCCATTGTTGAAGAGTTGGCCAACTGTTCTTGCTCCGTTTGTTTGGACATGCTGCAGACACGATTTGGCCCTTTACTCGGCTTCTCATTTCACTCAGCTTACAGCATTTTTGTCTATGGCAAAATGACAAGCCATTAATATGGATGTGACGGGAAGACGTGTGAAGCGTACACACAAAGTGCTTTAAACTACATGCACCTTTTGCAAAGATGTGTGCAGGATCCAAAAAAAATTATAAGGAAAGGAAGTTTGCATGGCAACGTAGTGCTGCCGAACATTCATCAGGAGTGCTTCTGTAAAGTTTTGTAATTAGCATAAAGGTAATGTTTTGATGCAACTCTAATAGCACATTTCATCCTCGACTAACGTTCAAAAAAAATAAATTATAAAAGCAAAGCAAAACCTTCCAAAGAAATTGCATCTGTACTGAATTCAAAGTCAAAGTGAAATTTTTGGAATAGTTGTATGTAAGGAAATATTAACTATAATTGCAGCTATCATCCACATCTTCTTTTACTTTTTCTTTGTCCTTTTAAAAAATATTTCTCTCCTGTGAACTATGTTTACACAGTCAGCAAAGACCTGGTGCTCATTGGAGTTCTTGTCATAGCCTTATAGCCTGAGAATATACAGGGATTTTAAAACTAAGCACACCTTTAATTACTTCCATAGCAATTAAGAGGGTATGTAGCGGCTTGTTTTGCCCACACATGAAGTGGGCACCTCGCTGTCATTGGGTTGACCATGAACACACCTTTATACCAAGTATTCTAGAGTCAATTGTGAGGCCATCTGACTGACAGATAAAACTTGTCTGAACAGGACAATGATCCCAGGCCCAGCAGTAAATCTAATCGAATGACTAAAAGAAAAGAATCAACAAGCTTCAATGACTCAGTCAAAGTCCTCAACTTAACTGCAGTGCTGTGGTGGGTGTCATGAACTGGCTGTGTGGAGGCAGATGAGGACCCAAACGCAAAACTCACGGAGACAGGAACTGAACTCAAAATCACTGCTTTATTGCAGGCCTTCAAAACGAAACAGAACTAAACTGGGAATACTAACAGAAGACCGAGGGAACACAGAAAGACACACAGGTTCGGGGAGGAGACGTTGACGACACAACACTGAACTGAGGGAGACATGCACATAAATACACAGAGGGTTAAAGAGGGAAGTGGGAGCACACGGGGAACACAGCTGACACAGATAATCATAACGAGACAGGGCAGGAGTGAACACAACATGACGCATACTGACAAGACACTGTCAAAGTAAAACAGGAAGTACACAGAGGTTCAGACAGGAGGAGAGAGAGCACGGGCATAGTGGGCTGGGGAAACACGGAATGAAACACAAGGAGGGGAAACGAGGGCTCACAGATACATAGAGGGGCACACAGGGGATAAAAGTCACAAGGGGAAATCAAATAAGGAACAAAATACAAAAAGACATGAATACTAAGACTGCTGGGCCAACATGGCCCAGGATCATGACAGTGGGACCTTCAGAAAGCTGTACATAAACACATGCCTGCAAATTTGAATGAACAGAAGTGTAGAGCAGGGTGGGCCAAAATTCCTCCACAACGATGTGACAGACTGACAAAGGCAAACAGAAAAACATTACTTAAGGTTTCTGCTGCTCAGGATGGTTCTACAAGCTACTGAATAATTCACAAGGCAGTTAAATGCCATTCTGATTAGGAAGCTGAAAAGTTATATATTACATATTTCATGCAACAGGTATGAAGTTTAGGTTGCCATTTTACCAATATTTCCTGACTAAATTCTTCTTCTTCTTTTAACATCCACGAGGTCTTTGTAGCTTCAGCTCAATCATATTAATGGTGCATGTTTGACTTGCTTTAGCAGTCTGTACTTTTAGCTTCCAACCACAAAAAAATAAATCAAATTAAACAAAACAAGAAAAATAAATATGAGTTATATGTGATTTCTTATAGCATACAGTCGAGTGGTTATATTACAGACTACTTAAAGTTTGCTTTTAATGGCTGTGTCTCCTCTTTTCCTCCTGTTGTCATCCACAGCTGCTCTCAGATAGCACTCTGCATCGCTGCCTCTTTTTAGCCTGCCAGGCAAATTTAATCTTGAAATTCAGTTTTAATTGCAGTCCGATGTGATGCAGCTGACTTATGGCTGTAATTTCTTTGGGTGAATTTAATTTGGTAAGTCAATAAACAAATTATTTTTGGGCAGGAAGAAAAAAAACAATCAAAAGCTCTCTCTGGGTAGCCATGACAGCAGGAGTATTATGATAAATGGTCATTTGATGCACTTGTAAAAATAGATATATATATATTTTGGCGGCAGTGTTATTATTGTTGCATGTAAATACAACAATAATAACACATTTGCATTGTAATGTGTCCAGTACCTTTGATAATATTCGACTGAAGTACCATTAGGCTTAGTATTGGCCCTCCTTTAGAAAACATTGTTTGGATTATCATGGTTTACAGAGCCTCTGTCTGCCCTCCTTTCTCTGGCATATGTTATCTGCTGTTGCAGCTGCATGGCACCAAGTAAAGAATAACCCCCCACGCACCCCCCACCCACACCCCATCTGCTGATCCAGTCATGCACTCCTTTATTTCCATCCCTCTCATTTGCCAAAGCCTACCTGATGTACCCAGCGCAGAGGCTAACCTGCTATGAACATGGCTGCTCCGCAGTTCTGGCAAGAAATAAACCCTTTCCATTCCTGGAAGGGCTACGCAGCGCTGATGTGCCATGCAATCTGCGTGGACTGGCTGATGGTTGCACTTAGCTCCACTCCTTGTTGCCAACACGAACAGCCCCTACCGAAACTGCTTTCGATGCGTGCCAGTGTTCCCACCATCCCTTGAATGGGCGTCAGGTTGCCGTGCCAAATTTGCTGGTGCCACTTTGGATTTTTCCCATTAATCGATGTATTGTTGAAGCCGACGCCTGCTGCAAGTGAATGAGATTCGCGACTGCGTGTTGGATGTTACACGACGGGACACGCACAGACAGACAGACATACAGACAGAGACTCATCAATCAAAATCCTGTGAAGGGCTCGCACAAATGTGCCGTGTCTTGTGCCATTCCTAAGACTGCTCTGAATATTTCTGCACTCAGAGACTCATCATTATGCCATAATTGTCTAAATATGCAAAAATCCTCTTTATTTGCTAATTGATGAACACACAGCAAAATGCTAGCAAAAAAGGGGGGGGTTGTGACACAATGTTAGCTGATTAGCACGGCTGTCGAGGTTTTATTTTTGGGGGAGAAAAAAAGCTCAATTCGCAATTATGCTGCATTGAAAAACTCGTGCATGTGTCCCACTAGAACAAGAAAACGCATCAGATTTATTTGTTTGCTTTCAGTTATGTTAGAAGTGGAGCAGTTGTTCTTAGCATGGTGTCCCATTTCAGAGAATTCTTCTTAAAGATGAACCGTATTGCAAAGTGTTGCAGCTTAAGCAAGATAATGAGCCACTATTTCTGTTTGATTTACTTTGTTTCCCAAAAATAAATGCACAGCATAGACAAAAAAAAAAAACCCAACTTCCTACACATGAAACTAAAGGGAACACAGGGGACCCGTGGCAAAGAGGAAGTCATTGTGTTTTCGCCTGATTAATCAAGCTTGTATTCAGATGCTCAAACCAGCAAGACATTGTTCTATAGCATTGTTTAACAGGAAATAATGTACTCGGGGAGGAAGGGGGCGACGGAGGGGGAAAGATGAAATGCAAGCAGAGAACGAGCGAGGAGGAAGAAGAGCGACGAGAAATTTAAAGGAGGAAGGTCCTGGGTGTCTGCAGAGAAGCCAGAGCCTTTGGGGACCCAGTGTGTACAAGGTAGCAATTATACATGATGAAGTGCCTCCCTCTGCAGCCCCCTTCAGCAGTCATTTCCCACTAGTGCGCGCCACACCACAGCCACATACATCTTCCTGTTGCAAAAGATCTCATTAACGACCAATAGATGGGACGTCACTTATCTTTATCAAACATATGCATAAGTGCCCACTTATGATTCTCTTCTCCCACTTTCCCCTTCCCTCTCTTTTCCTCTGCGTGTCTCCTTTTCCGATTTAAGACGCATTGTCTTTGAGGCAAATCAGTTTCATTTAGCAGCATAAAGGCAGATAGGAGGTTAGTCCAGTGAAATGGAACAACTTTCTTCCTTATTAGGCAAATGGCAGGGTGTACTATTTCTCCAGCAAAGATGGGTGGTGGTGGTGGTGGTGATGGTGGTGGCGCTGGGGGATCAATGACACTGTAATGGCCATAATTAGCACTATAAAGCTGAAGCAAGAGCCATGAGAATATGAGACTGAATGCTGATTTTTATTGTCATAAATTACTGCTTGAAGCACGTTCCTATTACATGCTCCTGCTTTGTCCAGTTATGATTTTAGTTTGTAGCCTGGGATTACTAATATTGTACTGTTAACAATAAGCAGCGCTCAATAGAATTTCATTAAACGGGAGGTCAAGCCACATAGGGGGACCTTTAAGACGTCGCACGCAAAGGAAAAATAGTCTGAGTGTGAATGCTCAATGTTTAAGGTGGGTGACCTGCTTAAATTCAGTTTCCATTGTTGATCTTCTCCTTGTAAAAAAAATCATCCAGCGCATTATGAATGGAAATGAACATGATCTTAAAAGAAATGCCTACAGCACCTCGCTATGAAAAGGCAAACAAAGGGAAATGTGAAGAGGCCACGGCTCATTTCTACCTGTTTCGCAAAAACAAACCAAAAAGAAATTCTTCGAAATCCAACTTTCTCCGATACAATGAGGACATTTAAAAGTCAAAAATTCCTCATTTAAAAGTCATGGGCTATCTCCCGCAGGCCATTAGTTTTTGCTGCCATTTAAGCAGATTGTGGAATCGGCTGTCCGAGATGATAAAAGGTGAATGCGAATCTACAATCGACCATCAAAGTAAACAACGATCTCTTCTGCTCAAAAGTAATTACACTTTGTCACCCCTGCTCTTCTTCAAGCATCGTGCTGTTGGTTTAACAACTTTTGCTTTGACACTGCAAGGACGGCGACGTTCGGAACGCAGTGAGGACGGGGAAGCACGTAGCGCAGCCTGGAAATGCAGCTTTTCCAGCCATAATCACAAGATTTGGCCTCTGCGCTGCATTACTAGTTAACATAGTCGGTTTGTTTTTAACGCTCACGGTTGATCTCAGGTTTTTTTATGGCTTTGCTTTCTTCTAATGTAATGTGAGTGATTTCCGTTCTTATTCAGCACTTGGTATCTGTGTTTAATTCTGTTGTAGTGATGAGTTTAGTATTCATGTCTGCATTAGTCCCTTTTAATATTGTCCTGTTTCACTTTGAAGATTAGTTTCCCTTCGCGTCTGATTGTTTGTACCTGTGACTCATTCCCTACCTGTGTCTAATACCTTATCAGCTCTTTCTCTCCCTATACACACACACACACACACACACACACACACACACACACACACACACACACACACATACACACATATATATAGTTTTCTACATATTCTGTGTGTTGTGTATTGCAGGGTCTTCATCACACAGTATAAAGCACCTTGAGGTGACCTCTACAGGGATTAAAACAACTGAAAATACAGTCTGTTAATCGCTGCACTGTAGTTTCAGATTACAAAGGCGTCAGATGTAACGGTGGTACGAATCTGCTCCCAGCTGGAAGGTGAAAAAGTGAATTTCAAAAGAATTCAAACTACTTTTATAACACTATCATATTGATGGAGAAAGGAAAAATGGGTCAAAGTGGAAAAAGAACATTTTCTGTCTACGGCATAGCAAAAAATATTTAAAAACATATAACAAAAGACCTTCTGTGTGAAATTCTTTTCATGGGCATTGTGTCAGGGTTGGCTCATACTTATTTACTTATTTGCAGGTGTTCTAAAACAGCCTACAGTGATATGATGCAGTTTATGAAACTAGTCTGCTTTTCCTTCCACCTAAAATACCCAACTCTTCTATTCCCTGTACAGACTAATCATACAGCCTTCATCTCCTCCTGCTACTACCTAGACCTCTTCTCCATCTGCCTGTCTCTCTTTTCTCTCCAGTCTCCATTTCGTTCACCTCTCCTCTCTTCTCTTGTCACTCACATGCTTCTACTACAAAGGTGCCCAGATGCCTCAAATCTCCAGGACTGATCTCCTCTAGAAAAAGTGTGACCCACGTGGGATCTGCCTCACTAATCACTGCCTGAAACCACTCTGGGCTCACAGGCCGAGAGATAAAGACAGCCGCGAGCTTTACTCAGCTTTAGCAGGCCTCGGCGGCTGTCTCTGTCGGGACTGACAAGCAAGACTGTTGCTGAGGTGAAAAATCGCCGCCGGCAAGCCTACTGCGAGCTACCTTTCCATCTCACCATCGAAAAAGTTGCTCTGCAATCTGTCGATCGAGCACAAAGGAATGTCACCTCTGAGCCGGCGTGATGCTCACCACAAAGCAGGTTACCTGCGTGGCACTAGGTCTGCATGCATAATTGTTTCATTGTTTGTTTGCTTTTTATGTTTATTATTATCATTATTATTATTATTTTCCTGGCTTTTTTTTCCTACCCCCTCGAACTCTCAAGAGGAGTTTGCGTGATAAACGATGAACAGCAAGGCCTAGAGTGTGAGCTTCGCATGGTTGCACCGAATCCACAATTAGCCATTTCATTAGCATCCATTAACATTTCATTTTATTGTGTATATGGGAAAAACAGTAGAGGAGGTGAGGGCAGATGCTACATTTTCCCACTGACCCATGAATACACATCAATGCACTCCGGTGGCGCACTAATAACAACCTCTGTTTATGCATATGATCATTGAATGTAGCCAAGAGGAATCTTTAAGTACTGACTAAGTTTCAAAAAGAGCAGAAAATATACTGGAGGAGAAAGGATAAAGTGGTTGTGTTTGTGTTAATGGCATAACCAGAATATCCAGATAACATCTTTTGAGCAGCTCAGATTTTGGATATGATCTTACCCCCAACCACTTGGTTAATTTTCGGATCTGACCAGGTGATCATTTTGCCTTTGAAGGCAGTCATTGTGTGTCTGCCTGGGTAATAACAGAGTCAAATTCCTTCTCCTTCAGTTTTATGAACAAAACTGAACCTATAGCCATTCATGGTCACTCAGTGGTGAATGTGGGTCTTACAGTTTACTTTTCCCGCTGGTAGAAAGAGAGCAACTCTGTAGGAGACCGGCATTAACACAGAGGGCGACGAGGCACCCGTCGGTGTGACTGAACTGATATGTGTGTCTGACTGTGTGTGACGGTGGTTGTAAATCGTTAAAGATTGATGCAGAATGAAGTAAAGCTCGTTGGTGGTGTGAGGTACATTACTGTGCAAAAGTCCTGAGCCACCCCTCATTTGTTTTGGGGGTGGTGAAGGTTGCCACGACGTAGCCAGACTCTTATACTTTTTAAAGAGGTCCAGAGCAGCGGTCCCCAACTCCCGGGCCATGGACCGGTACCGGTCCGTGAGTCGTTTGGTACCAGGCCGCGAGAGTTGAGGCTTGGGTGTGAAATTTATGGTTTTCAGGGTTTTGAATTGGTTTTTAGCGTTTCTTGTTCGTTTTTTTTTTTATTGTTAACTCAGTTTCCCTGGGTCTTTTCCTGTGTGTTATAAATAAATCCTTTTTCTTTTGGTACCGGTACTGCTTTTATTTTGTTGTATTTATCCGTGACACCTTAAAGGCCAGTCCGTGATAATATTGTCGGACATGAACCGGTCCGTGGCGCAAAAACGGTTGGGGATGGCTGGGCTAGAGCAAAAGTTTTCAAGGATTTCAACATTTTTCTTTGGACATTGGCTGCTTTTTCACTCAATTTCAATCCAGCGCTTGTATTTGACCATTTCCAGAGAATATTTTTTGTTTGTCAAGCCACCTTTTTAACACTGACCTATGGTTTGTTCAAGCGTAACGAAGCAACAAGCTCAAGTGATGAAGCAGTGTTGCGTCTACAGATCACAGATAACTGATCAAAGAGCCCATTTGAAACTGTGGCTCACACTTTGTTACTATCAGCCTGCCCCAAACATTCAATTTCTGTAGCTGCATCTACCGAAAATGCTAAAGACGCAAAAACATCTTTAGGAAACTGGACAAGTGGAGGACAAAGAAAACCAGAAGCAAAACATCTACAGCAGGTGAGCAGTATCTGAAAGTCACATCCTTCCAGGAACAGGAAAGACCCTCGTCTCGTTCGTCAGCGTCAAGGAGAAATTTTTAAGGAAGGGAAACACGGAGGAAAAAATCCAAACTTTACATTTTTGGTTCAAATCGTCATTTGTATGTATGGCCGAGGTCACATAGAAAGGTATCTGTAGAGTCACAGGTATCTGTAAAACAGAGTGGAGGATCCGTCACGGTGTGGGCTTTTGTATAGTATTGTATCAAAGGTACAGTGTATTAGGGGAGTCAAACCTAATCAGTATTTTAATGATAATGTTACGTTTAATCCAGGAGTGAGATATCGTTGTAGCTTTTAAACTATTAGAGGCCCTAAAATGAAATGTATAAATTAGGGTTGATGCAATATAAGAGTTTCACTATATAACAAAAGACATCAATGGAAGTACAAATCTTTCAGTCAGAATTGTCCTTAATTTTATTTATTACTGGTGAATGAAGACATCTGGCACTGAGTGATGCAGAGTGGTGGTGCATACAGCTCGAATGTCAAATGAATAAACAGAACAGGCAGAATGTAACAGCAACAAAGCGAATAAAGCACATTAAAACATAAAAAAACTATACTGTAAAAACAATTGTAATTCATTAGTGACCCTATTGTAGAAAGTAGTAAAAATATATACTTTTCTAAACCGGCATGAAATTATATAGAATAATCCGTTTTTACAGCACAATGAACCAACACCCTTTCCACACCCGTGAGTCCAAACACAAGGTACAAAAGAGCATTTTAATGAAGCAGCTAGCTTAGCAGGCTTAGACAGCAGAGTGGAGAAGCAGCAGCAAGAGGCAGACAACAGTTCGGTAATTAAATTAAGAATTAAGTCCTCAACAGTTCCCCCGTCTCCAGTGCTTCACTCAACTGCATAACAACAATTTGTACGCACCTGTGGGAGTGACTCGGTTCAACTTAACAAGTTTGTTGTGTGAAGTGAGCCTCTCCCAGCGAGAGAAGTCTCTGCAGCCACAGCGGCAGACGCCTCACTTTAGTTAGTCACAACTGTGTTGCTTAAACAGATGAGAGTGGAAATAAACAGTAAAGTGAGTCTGACCGCGACTGTGCTGACGCTGGCTTGTTTATGATATGATCATATGCGTGATAACCACTTATTATTTTTAAAATATTATCTATACTACAAGCCTACGTGTCAGCACATCACCGTGGATCTTTTCACGCAGCGTCTTCCAGCGATGATAATTTCGATACCTCCATAAAATCCGAATGATTTAAGTTAACAATGCGATCTTAAAACGTCTCATCGACTCCTGCTGCCAGGAAGTCGCAGTTAGCGAGAGTTGATATTTGCCCGGGTATTATGGGATGTGTGCGCGTCGGTGTGGGCTTGGTGGTTTCAGGGTCTCTGCTTCTGACAGTACGAAGACACTCAGCTCCAGAGATGAGCTTGAGGATCTATTAATTTCAGTGAAAGCTTGGTCATTACAAAAGGTAAACGCTGACATTTCAGGCAGCATGTTATTTTGACTGACTGCCTATTAGAAGGTGTAATGCGGCGTGCAAATGTATACTTCAAGCCTCAGCGCTTCAGCAATGGACAGGGAGAGCGGATGACTCAATCTACTGGTCTTTATTTAGCAAGGTCACCGAGGACATTTCGGTTTGGACAGGCAGCACCCCTCCACACGCAGAGATCCGTACACGCAGACACTATCAGTGACACCGCTGTCAGCAGAATCCTCTACCTCTGAAGAGCTAGGACTATTAAGGACCTGTCTCCATTTACTGTATATTGGTGCTGTTTATAGAAGATAGGAGCTATAAATCCATTGTTATGGCTTTTTCGTCAGCCTCTAACTCAAGGGAAAGCTCTGTAGTCCCAATTTCTGATCAGTGGTGCTTCACCGTCACCAGCCAGCTTTTTGCACACGGATCGGGTTCGATAGTAAAAGCCACTAATACTAATTGTCAAATTCACAGCTGTGAAACACGGGATCGGATCAAGAAAACTGACTATTGTGGCTCACACAGAAATGCTTATTGGCTTCTCTGACCCACTAAAAATCAGTTCACTTCAAATGATACATTACTTGCAGAGGATTACCCCCCAAACAAACTGGCATATCTTGCAGTGCAACGAGCCAGCCACTGTAATTTGAAAAATGGGAGTTCTGTGTACTTCAGCACCCGAGGCTTTGATAAACCTGCCAGTTGTCACTTATTCTAAGCAATGGTTTTATGGGTCTCAGAGCCCCCGCCCTAACCGAGGCTGAACTTTGAAAGTGCTTTGTTTCTGTCTTGTGTTTTTAGTGTCACCCCCTCCTCCCCACACCTCCCCCCAGGGGGTGTCTTATAGTTCTGGCCTGTTGCCCTGTCTTGCGTTGCTTTTTTAGCCGCATTGTTATATCGGGTGGACGGCGGGTCACGCAGGGCTGGGCTCCTCCTCCATAAAGGTCCCCATTCAGGAAAACTGGACGACTTTTTTTTTTTTTTTTTTTTATGGGTCTAATTGGAACTTGGCAGTGCAGCCATGTGGGCTGCTGCTGCTGGGGATTAGATTGGTGGCTCAGTTGGCTGACTCCTGATGGAACACTATGGACCCAATGCAAACGCTTCCCTTGTTACCCTGGAGGAGAGGGACAGCGTGCACGCGTTTGTGTTCATCTTTGTGTGTGTGCGCGGAGAGCACGGGGATGGGGAGGCGGTGTGGGAGACTGCAGCCCTGCTCCAAAGCGATTTGTCTCGGCCAAAAGGTTCCCTTGTCCTTCACAGATGGCTGGGCATGCATCCCCATTAGCAGCAGAGAAAGAAGAGCAAAGAGAGCACAGAAGAAGAAGCGACACCTGTGTGTCTGCTTAACAAGTGAACTCTCGCTGTGATCTATGAATGCACTTCTGTTTTAGAATGTAATTTACACTCCATCCAAGGCAAAAACACATCATGGAGCACATCCAATGTGGAATCTAGAGAGGAGAGCTACCGAGGCAAGCAAAATCCCATGACTCCTTTGAAAGAATTAGCATTTTTAGCCCACGGGGGAACAATGACAGAGCAAGAGAGACAGAAAAAGGAAGCTGGACAAAGAAGTGAAGATGCCACAGGGGGAAGTGGAGGGGAAGGGGATTTATGCAGACTGCATGAGGCGTTCTCGAAAGTCAGTGTTAAAGGAGGTTATGGATCCCTTAAAATCCATTTTCCTCAATATGAAAGAAAATAAAATGCTGTTTGGCAGTCATCAAAGTGTTTGTTCTTCCCTCTTTCGTTCTTCTTTCAGACTCCGCAGGGTTGGAGCTGAAGGGCTGAAGGCTTGTCAGTTTGGCACAGTTTCAACAATGTGTTATTTATTGGGGGGAAAAGCAGATCATCGGGGTAAGGAGTTCACAGTGTGCGAGGGTAGGCTGTGAGCAATTCCATGTGCAGCTTGCCTCTCGCCCGCTCACCTGCATTTATGCCAGCGTTGCCCTCAACCCCTTTGGGTGGAGCTCTCCCCGCAACGCAGATGTCTATCAGTGCAGCCGCGAGCAGGGGAGGTAAACACGAAACTGAGGAAGTAGTAAGAGAAAAAGCCCTTGTGCGAACACTAATTCAAGCTGTGATGATTCTATGGTATTAAAAAAATAGAGGAAAGAAAAAAGGGATTGAATGCGATAACAAAAGGTTATGAAATAGAAATTTTAATAAACACTAAATACCTTTTTTAAATGCTTTTTAAAAAGGAGCTTTGCACTCACAGTATCTCAAGCCAGTATCTTGTTCAATCGCACCTCAAAATGTGGACTGGAGAAGCTGGGGCTCAAAATCTTCAGCTTGTTGGACAGTCAGCTGACCTCCTGAGACACAGCCGCCCCATGTAGCTAATGAACGTGCCTGAAGAAGCTCCTTGTTTTTCTGCATCGTTGTCTTGGCAGAAATCAAAATCGCATGTGCACTATTTGGATTTAGTTTAGCTGAATCAATAAATAATAACATGTTTAGTATTTTCTTGGGTTGGACCACCATGTGTAAAAAAAATAGCAGCGTGCCTGCAGAATGTTTTCCAGCAAAGGTTAGAAATTCTGACTGTTCCAGCTTAATGGTTTGGACACAAACCAAAGAAAAAGAAATATGCTTCTTTTCTGGCATAGTGGCCAATCAATGTTATGACTACAAAACAGAATGTAAACTCACTCACAGATGCAGAAAAATAAATACTTTTCCCCCAGTTTTAAAAACAAACTCATGATGTCAATCCTTTTATTTTGAAAATCTTATCCCTTGATTCTTGTAGGATACCACCCCATCTCCCTCCAGCCCGAATCTTTACCAATATTTGGATGCTTTGCTTTAGTAAAACACATTATGAAAACACTTAGCAAGCAAACTTATTCTGCCAAGAAATCTCCCGTCAGTGTGCTGTTAATGTAGGGAATACTCTTACTGCCCCACATGTTTAAGGTTTAAGCCACGTTAAATATTTTATCTCCTGTTTCATTCATAATAATGCATTATATTCTGTAAAATCATAAGTTGGTAGTGTGTTTAAAACAGGCTTAAACCTCGATTTATTATTTAATATTGTATAATGAGAAGAGAAATAAACACTTATCTAAAGATGGTGGGCGGAGCCTGCACATTGTGGAAGGAGTTGATGGTTCCCTCTTTATGAGCCGAATCTTCTTTGTGAAGGCTTTCCTTGCCAGCATGCCAAAATATCAAAGTATCTTCACATCTTCACACAATGCTATCTCCTCTTCATTTCACAGGCCACCCAAGGAGTGTAAGTGAAATGTGAGCAGAAAAATTAGAAGATAAAAAAAATGCTGCTTCCCTGTTAGCCTGCCAAGTTTCAGCATTTTGTCTTTTGGTTGCTTGGTGAAAATATGTATTGCTTAATTGTTCTGATGGTTGTATCACATATAGTATGTATGTGCCTGTATGTATGATAAATCTTGTGCATGACGTGCAATAAGACACCAGAGAAACCACAATAGGACATAATGGGGGGTGGGGATTTTTTGCCAACCAAAAGGGTCGCCCCCTGGTGGCCGCTATAAAGAACCAGCTTTTAACAGCTTCACATGGGCTTCACTTTTCATACTTAGGAGTAGGGATGGGTATCGTTTAGGTTTTATCCGATACCAGTACCAAACCGGTACTTTTGAAACGGTGCCGGTGCTTAAACGGTTCTCAAACCGGTGCTTAAAGAATGGAGAACACAAAATTGGTCCAAAAACCTCTCATGTTTAGCTGTTTTTTGTAAAAAAGATAGCAATGTTAGCCTTTTCTGCAGCTATAGGGGATTTATGGCATCACTCTTGGCTGGAAGCAGTGCTTAATCAATGGAAAAAAAACACAAACTTTGTCCAAAAACCTCTCATGTTTAGCTGTTTCCACTTTTTCTTTGGTCATTTTAGCCTTTTTGGCCAGGGTGAAGAGAGCATCTGCCATCAAACAAGAAGACAGCCTCATGTAACTACGACGGTGTTTGCTAGTTCACCTTACATGCATTAATTTAATGATGTGGTTAGCCTACTCAACGTAAATTACACACGTACAACATTAAGCTACTGACGCAGAGAAGAACGGCTGCTGCTGCCATCATCATATGTCATCATTTCTGCTACACTGGCAGGGCTAGGGGCCAGGACTCTCGTCTTCGGGTTTTTGGGGGATGTTGCTAACTCCGGGTCCGATAACAGGCACCACACCCGCAGCAAGCTATCAAACACAGCGCATTTTTAAAAAACGCTATGCATCGCCAGGTGTTTCATCAGATTCGAGGTGTTGCCTCCTTTGCACAGTATCACCTTAAAGCACTTGTTGCAGGCTACTGAGTTTGCATCTTTTGCTGTGAAGTACAGCCAGACTTTTGACCACTTCGCCTTGGGTGTTTTAATCTGTAGCTCTGCTCTAAAAGAACGTACGTACCTGGGCCCACCTACTACGCTTGCAAAGGTAAAATGATTGGCTGGAATCCAAAGTGTATGACATCTCAGGAAAAAAATGCACCGAAATAAAGCACCGAAATGTGCGCTGCTTTTCGGTCTGGTTACTACCGTTTATGTCAGAACCAGTACCCATCCCTACTTAGGAGCTCCATCTAACTTTTACATGCTGTTCTGCATAAGGATAAAGTTCACTTTCACTTTGTTAGGTTTTTTGGGCAACCACTGCTGACCACATGCAGACCTAGAACTACAGCTACAACTACTCTTTTAGCTTCATTCTGCCCAAAAAGTTTTTAAATAATCTGAAACTAAGTAAATGTTGAAAATCAGTATCTTGGCTGGTCATCAGTCCAATATCAAACCACAGTCACATGTCAAATTCCCTGCTTTTCTCCATTATTACTGTAACTGCCAAGGGCAACCTTAAAAATATATACTGGATTCCACTATTTAAAGAATATTCAATAAATACAATGCAATGAATTATTTCTTTTCTTTTCTATTATGGAAAATGTTGTTTCAGCTGAATTGCATCAAAATATTGTAGAGACATGGAAAGCCCTGATCAGGCTTGCTTATTTGTTGAAACATGGATACAGGGTTGAAGTTTCATTTCTACAAAACTGCAGATTAAATTAAAATTCTAATATTGTGTTAAGGACAAGAATCTTCCTTAAACTATTCAGATTAAACGCTTTCATTTTAGCCTTTTACCAAAAACTGAGCTGCATTTTTCTTGAAAATTAAATACAAAAGTGGTCGAGGTGTTAAGGTGAAATTCCACCATGTCTGTTTTCTCAGTCTCAAAATGGCTAGTGAGCATTAACGTCATAACCGTTTGCCCTGATCACCCTGATTCCTGTTCACAGGCTGAGGGAAAGTGTGCAATTTTAAAGACAAGGCTTTCCTTTAAGGCATCAGCTCAGGAATTGACTATCGAAGGGAGCAACTGGTGTGTTGATTGGCTGAGAGTTGAAAATTCTTTTGCCTCTGGAAGTATAATTGGCAGCGCACAAAGGCAAGACGACAGCATAATCATCACCTTGTTGGCCAGGGTAATTTGAACTGTCTTATGCTCTTAGACACAAAGACAAAGGTTCTATGACAGAGCTCTTCTCCTGGAGAAAAATTATCATGTGCTTAAGTGTGTCTAAAAAAAGATTGAGAGAAACTCTAGATGATTATATAGTTGATAATATAAGGTGCACTTGCAAGAATTATGAAGCCTCTGGTATTTAAGAGATGAGCATAGACTGTAAATAAAATATGCATGCTGCCACTGTAACGTCACAGTGCATTTTGAATCCTCAAAATTAGCATTTGGCTAATGCTGTTCTAGTTGTATTACAGCCAGAAGTGACATATTGTTCCAAAGAGTAATTACAGATGTATGCTAATTAGCGCTAGCTTCTTAGCTAGCGCTAATTAGCATATTAGTAAGTATTAGCAATTAGTAAGCTTCTTCTTCTTACAAACAAGCTAGCGCTAATCTTTGTGAGAAGTTTCTCTCATTCAAGAAGCAACACAGCATCAGAATCAGAAAGTAAGAGGGAAAGATTGCTGAGCATGTTTCCACAAACTTCCCATTGGGCAACTGAAGTGTACAACTGTTCAGTCAGAAACTGTGCCCTCATCGCTTCAGCCTGAAAATATTATTCTGCATGAATCACGAAGTGCTCAAAAAAAAAGGTCGAAGGTCGAAAAACGGTAAACAGTCAGAAAGCAAGCCCCGATGTCTGGCTTTGAATCCGAAGAACAAATGTAGGTGAAGTGAATGACAGAGAGCCATGAACAACGATGGCCCTTAAGTAGATGATAATCGAGAGCAACCCAATGGGGCTTTTAAAAACCATCAGCAGTGAACCATGGAGACCAGAGATGTACAATAGCAAATCATAGTTGACACCTCTTAACTGCACAGGTCAGAGCAGCTAATGGCCTTCACAGAGAGCACAGCAACCACAAACAACCCATATGGCTAAGTTCAAATTCTATCTTTGGACTACTTCAGCATTTGAGCGCGGTGTGCTTTTTAGAACCGAGTGGACCATTCCTGTATTTACCGGTCAAGTCAAACAAATTTAATTGTGTTCTCTGAGCAAAGTGCTGTGACAGAAAGAGCAGAGAGAAATACGCTGTTGCTGAAGGTGAAAGCACACACACACACACACGCAAAAAAAAAACCTGTTTGAGGGGTAAAGGCCAAAACACGGCAGCTTTTAAAAAGCCAATTGCAAAGCCATTAGGCATTGACATGGGTGGAAAAAAAGGGGGGGAGGGGCAATAAAAGTTGCATTTAGTGAGATGAAATGTTGTGCGCACATTTTTTTATTCACAATGACTGTGCTTATCATGAAAGAGGCACAGTTGCGACTCTGTCTGCAAAGCGAAGCAGTAAACAAGTGTGTCATTTGAGACGCCGCGGCTGAAATTCCATTTCAGACTCAATTTTCCTTGAAAACAATGTGATTAATTAGCTTCATAACGCAGTGAACGAAAAAATAATGGTCACGATGAATCATAATGTCATACGATGTCATTACGAAAATGCTGAATGCTTATTATAAGGCTGGGGTTACTATCGCGCATCAAAGCCAACCTTTCGGCGGGTTTCAAGAATGCCAAAAAAACAGGGGGGGACAAAAAGGCCAGTGTGCATTTGTAGCAGTATAGACAGCAGGTAAACGGGACAAAATACCCAGTTTGAGAAAATGCATTAATGTGTTGCAGTCTGAATTAGTAATCACAACGTGGATGCAAGCAGGCTGATTGTTTCCAAGCGAATCCTGGCAGCAAAGGCTGGAATTGTGAATTGTGCGAGTCTGTTGCATCCAAAATGAGATATTAAGATTGGAACGTGGTGTGCCTGATCAATTTACTAAATAAAAGTAAGACAAATTGCTTGTAAGATGAAGCAATGTCAAAGCCTCATATGAGTCTTGTGAGGCATCAGTTAAAGTGACGGGTATGAAGAAACTGACTCTTTCGAGGGCTTACTGTAAAAAAAAAAGAGAAAAGAAAGCAATAACTTGATACAGATGTGTCGCATAAATATATTACAATGACAAACCCCACAGCTCTACGAGCCACAGGTGTAGTTTGCTTATAAGCTCTTTTTTTTTTTTAAGACTGCGGCCAGTTACACGTCCAAATTCAAATATTCATACTTGCACATCCTCTTCCATAAATTCAAAATGTTCTCTGGGCTTCGCTGGGACGAAAACAGACTCAGACAAAGCAGGCATGCCTGTCACTGAATGTAAGATGAAGCTGTCGTGTGAAAACATACAAAAACATGACGAGAACACAGAGTACCCAGCAGGGACTGCTTGTCCTCTAGCATTTTTTATGAAATTAATGTATTAATGTATCGCATTTTCATTTAAAAGGGTTCTTGTTCAAATGGTGCATCAAACTATATGTCCGAAAACATCTGGCTTGCCAGGGGAAGATGGCACATCATTGGATATTTATAACAGACTCAGCTCAGCTCGGTCAGGTTTACTACATCGCCAACCCTGCTTGTCTGCTTCATAGGTTGTGTTCTGCACTGGGATTTTTACACTTTTAGTGCTGAGTAAAGTCTGGACGCCATTGGTGGCACTGGAAGCATGTGTCTAATCACAAATATAGACTTATAGGCTGAAACCTGCAGAGCTGCTGCAGAAAAAGAAGCAGTGTGAGCGGCTGTAACAGGAAAAACACTGAAACAGTAGTTTAACATTAAACTGTATGAATGTTTGCAAATTTGAGCATTTTGATCTTTTTGAAGCTGGTCTTATTTGAAGCGGGCAAATGTGTATGTTGACAGTGCTCTGTCACTGAGACACAGGATTCTAATCTTTATTCAGTTATACTAATATTTCTACTTTATATTTATTAGGCTTTAGCTTTGGTGGTGTTTAAAGACGTGAGAAAAAAGAAGATAAAAACAGAACTCAAACATGGGTCGTGTCTGACACCACTCCTGGGCTATAAGCTGTGGACAAGGGTCCTCCAAAGTGTTCAGTCTTGAGCCATTGTTTCAATACACATACTATTCGACCTGCGTCTTTTTCTCCTCCCATGCAGGTTCCAGGTCAGGGTTTGTCTGACGATGTGTATATCATATCCATCTCCAGCTTCTTCCTCTACAGGTATTTGATTTTGATTTTTCCCCACAGGTCGTGATTGTAAGTCTTGTTAGGGTAACAGATTGTCAAAATATTCCTTGAGCAGCTGTTGATGAGGTCATCCTCCAAGGTTCTGCACCATAGAGCAACACTGACTTCACATCGGAGTTAAAGATTCTGATTTTTGTGTTCTGCCAAACTATTCTCAAGTTCCAGGTCAGACTACCTGCAAACTTCCAATAAGGTCCACAAGTACAAGTGGGAGTCTTTATTAATGTTTATAGAATACTAAGATATGTGTGAAGTTGTTTGTAGCCAACAGGGAATAAAGTTGCATCTAAGAATCTATATTTCTCATTTATTCTCATCAGGGAAAGAGAAAAGCTTTCAGAACCAAATGATTCTTTCAGAAATCTATTTTCCAGAGACCTGATTAGTCTCTGGAACCTGTTGATCTTTAATCTGTAACATAACCAGGTTGGGTCTGCAGCATAAGCAAGAAGTGAAGCACCTTTGTAATGCAGAAGGGTTAACCCTGAAGTTACCTGGATAAGCCCAAAGGTTGTGTCGTTAGTACAGGCCTCACATAAGGAAAAAACTCATTTTGCAACATCGTGAGTTCTAATTTGAGACAAAATAGTGAAAATAGTCATGAGTTCAGCTGTAAATGTACAGGCTGCAATGCTCCCTGTTATAGTTGTTGGTTTTATTGTCTTTATGTTTCTAGTTTTTCCTGCGGTCTGTGTTCCCATGCCTCTCATGTCCTCTAACCCAGCGATCCCCAGCATTTTTTGGACCACGGACCGGTTTATGTCCAACAATAGTTTCACAGACCGGCCTTTAAGGTGTCGTGGATAAAAACAACAAAATAAAACCAGTACCAGACCGGTACCAAAAAAAGGAAGACTTATGCATAACACACAGGAAAAGACCCAGGGTCCGTGTCCTGGGGGTTGGGGACCTCTGCTCTAACCCTAACCAGCCACAGGTTGGTACTTAATACATTTGTATTTTGGAAGGCTTGTGTTTTCATGATGTTTCCACTAGTACTGACACGATTTGTCAAAAATTATACTTGCAACCTCTGCTTAGTCAAAGAAATGCTAATGCAGTGCAGCACAGTGTATATACTGCACACTGAGGGTGATCAATACACCTTTTTGGCATCATTAGTCATTTAATGTGTCTATGTAATTTCCATTTTCACACCTCGGTAACGCAGTGTATAATATCTGCAATCAGTGTTACATCTAAAGATTAACCCAACAAATTTAGTGCTTTAACTTTAATCTTGCTGCTCAACCACCCACTGATTTCGTCCACAGATCATTAAAACACATTCCCAGTTTCACTTCTGCGAGAGTGTAGAGATTCGTGATGGCTGCACCACTTCTTCCTTTTGAAGTTAATTCAAATTAAGCAGATCTGCACCAAACCTTCACGACTGCTTAGCTGGTGGAAAAGGTTAGACACTGGAAGAAATATCCCCACTGCAGTGACATTATGCTTAGCGAGAACACCCTGTGTGTCCCCGAAGGGTTATCGCGTATTATATACACTGCGCGCTTGCCTCGGACAATTGTGCCTTTAATTAATGTTTCAGCAGGTGTGAAAAGAAATAGATCTCCATGAGGCATGAAAAGGCTTATTCTGCTAATGCTTATCACGAGTGTGCGTTTGTGTCTGTGTGTGCAGTTCACACACGCTGGGATGAAGATGCATTCTGCTTTGTTTGAATTTTAACACAAACCAAAGCACGAGTATGTAATTAGCAATGATAGTTAATTCCCTTCATCAATTTAATTACTTACATGTATATTAGTTTGATCTGCATAGCTTTCAGTTATCTTTGGGTGTGTGCTTCATTAATTTAATGTTACACAGAAATTTAATCAGAATGTATAATAGACTTAATGAAGTGTCTCCATTTCATTTAGGATGAAAATCATTTGACATGTTTATTTGGTAGAGGCAGCAGGATCGCTTCTTTTGTGACCATCAGAGGATAAAATGCCATTTATACGTAAAGAAACGTCGCAGATTTTCCTCGTTTTGAACTTCCTGGCGGAATAGGCCATAAATTAACAGCCCTGTAATGCGCTAATGTCTAATTTCCTTGGCATTTCATATTCCCCTTTCAGACAAGCTCCAATTAACAACCACATAAAGTCATAATTGCCACTTTTTTTGCTAATTAGGCAGCTCCTTGGGGCAAAGCAAAGCAACACAATTCATTTTGAACATTTGCAAGTTTTGAGTGGGATTTTTAAGTTACTCATAGGTTTGTGAAAGTAACATTTTTGTTACGTTACCTGCATGGAGATGATCCAATATCAAGAACCTCGCGAGGTGGTGAATCCTTTGAGGAATAGGGTTTTCCACCTCTAATTAATACAACCACTTTCAGGGCGATGCAATATTATTGTCAGGGCGGATGGACCTGATTTAGGTGCAGACTCGAGTTTCACTAAGAAGAACTTTAAACGTTTATTTACAGTGAGCACAGTGCAGAATATATGCAAGGTGAAGGGGCAGAGGGTCCAGGGCTCCGGGGGGGGGGGGGGGAGGTAGGGAATCCAAAAGCTCTCTTCTTCTTGCTTGCACGCTCACACTGCTTCACACTCCACGCCCCTCCAGCAACAGCCACCCCAAACCAGTTCAGGGAAAGGTTCGGGAAATCTATATACAAGAGAACAGGTCAGGACCACTAGCGAAGGGAGACTCGAGAACAAACCCGTTTGAGAGGATTGTGCCGGGAACACGAAATCAGATAGCTCAACGATCATGCAAAGTCAGAGCCACCACCTTAAGAAGCGGCTGGAAACCAGGTCAATGAGCAGCAGCGGGAGGTAATCAGGGCATGTGCGTGGGTCAAAGGCGGGAGCCCAAAATGAGCTCTGCCCAGGCAGAGAGGAGCGAGGGAGAGAGAACAAAAAACAAAACAACATGTGGCCTGGAGTGAGCCAGCTGGAGAGGCACAGGGACCATGACAATTACAAAATGTTACTTAATATTATATTGCTGGATTTTTTTTTTTTAATGAACAAGAGTGATGTGCAGAGCTGGCGTGACTACAAAGAAATAAAGCTGCTGAGCCGTAACACAAAGCTATGGGAAAGAGATGTTGAAGCTAGGTAAAGAAGTGCGGTGATGATCAATGAGCAGCAGAATGGCTTCATGCAGTGAAAGAGCACTACAGATGTGATGTTTGAGAGTGCTGATAGAGAACAACAGAGAAGGTCAGAAGGAGATGCATTGTGTCTTTGTGCATCAGTCACATGTCAGAGGGTTGTGCCCCCTAAACGAGTACAAAATGTCTGGCTTTGGCTGGCCTGAGGACAACATTTTTAGATTAAAAACTTGTCAAAATGCCCAAAAGAAATAAGCAGCATGTTCCTTATTTAATTTTATAGATATTTTACTCTGTCTGGGAAATACAGCTGATTAAAGCTTTTTTTTTTTTGTCAATATTAGAAAGATGCAATAGAAGGGCCAAAAGAGATGGCCAGAAGCTGAGGAAGATTGTGTTGCGAGGAGGGATTTCTTCATTCCAATCCAACACTTTGAAGAAAAAGCTGCAGATTCAGGTGTGTAGAATCCCTAACCTTTACCTGACCTTTAATAGTAAAGTAGGCCAAGGAACAGGAAGGACCCCGACAAGCTGTTTCGCCAGCCCATTTTCACATTATTGCACAAATCTAATAAAGTTAGCAACAGTGCTCAAGCGGTCTTGCAGGAGGGATTAGACGGGGTGAACACAAAACTGGCCACCCTTGTCCAACTGCCGAGCAGGCCAGCTACTGACACAGCAGCTCCATCTGTACTGAGATGATCGGGTACAGCCCGACTTGCTCCAGCTTGAGGACAATTTTGCCAGGATTAACCCCAGCGTCAACAAAGCGTGCTTTTCTTTAACGCAAAAGCCTCGCTACTGTAGCATAAGTGGGTGGGATGTCTCTGTATGTGTGGAGACTCAGGCAGGAGGATGAGGAGGGTGCCTGGACCAGTCCCTATCTATGACATGAGGGATTATAGTGAAATCTCTTTTTTCTACAGCCAGAGAGAAAGAAAATGGGAACGCTCACCACGAAGTTGCTAAATTGTGAGCAGCACATTTCAGTCAGACTATTTGCTTTGTTAAATTTGGGTTTTTAATTGTCTTGAGGACTGCTACAGGTACTTTTGTAAAACTTCAATATGATTTTAGCTTGGAGGGTTTGTGTGCATGTGCATTTGCGTGTGTGCATGAAGGGTGGCCAAGGGCAAGTAACGGCTTATGAAAGATGAACCCTGCATCCAAATGAGAAGAATGATAAGAACGATAGTGCCTTCATGTTGAAACTTAAAGACTACCTCTGGGGGATGCAAAGAAACTGTTTAGACAGATAATAAGTCTTCTCTGCTGCAAATCTTAAATACACAGAGCAACAGAGTGCTGGGTTGCCACCATGTTTTCTAATATCACCCTGGAAAACAGCCAAAAAATTTTATACCATGTTCCACTTCAGGTGGCATAATTTGGCAACTGCAGACAGTGTTAATGTAGCCTCCGAGTAGAGGCCAATCTGCTGTTGAAATCACCAAAAAAACCCTCTATATTGATGGTTTGGGATGTTTAGGGAACCAATGAAATGAGTAAAAAAAAATGCAAAATTGTGCTTTTTTTTAAACAAATGTAAGCTTGAAAATCATTGATGGGTTACTATCATCACACAAAGACAGTGACTGTAGTTTCTCACAGGACCCCGACTAGTTAATGAGATATTTTGATCGAGCAAAACAGGCAACAATCCAGCTGCCTCGCGAGGAACTAGTACATTCATGTGATTGTGGAATCTCTCCGGTTACTCTGGAGGCTTAAGTTGTGCGTGGATGAATATTAAGTAGTCTCACTGGAAAAGTAGTGCAGCCTATGTTCCTTTTAGGGACATTTGTCTCTGAGCCCAGTACTTGGATCCATAAAAACTGTACACATTGTTAGATATGGTCTGCCAAAATGTCGGCCACTGGGGGCAGGTTTCTAGCTCTACACAGAACAGCATTAACAATGCAAGAGCCTTTAGCAAAGTGGCTGCAAGGGATTCAAATTGGTAGCATGTGCTTCCTGCATAGTTCAAGACAGCTGAGCAACCACCCACATTTGACTTTTTTAGGAATTTGCTCTAAACGGAGCTGTGCACCAGCTTTATATATACACACCAACAGGCACAATATTCTGGCCACCTGCCTAGTATTGTGTTGGTCCCCCTTTTTGCACCTAAAACAGCACTGATCCATCGAGAGATGGACTAGACCTGTGAAGATGTGCAGTGGTATCTGCACCAAGATGTTAGCAACAGATCCTTTAAGCAAGGAGGTGCTGCCTCCATAGATTGGGCTTGTTTCTCCAGAACATCGCAAAGGTGGTCTATTGCATCTGAGTAATACAGAGGCCAAGTCAACACTTCAAACTCGTTGCTGCATCCTCAAATTATTCCTGAACCATTTCTGCTTGAATTGATTCAGTTTTATAGGTTGTTTAAAGTACGTTTAGAAAAATAACAGCTGTTAAATTATCTATCTGATTCTTCTAAATAAAACATTGTTGCTGTTACATTGAGAGGTTCTTATGTAGTGTTTTTCTACTCTATGTAAGCACTCAAAGCGCTTTGTTCAACTTGAGGTTAGTATCTTGCCCAAGGATACTTGGTATGACTGGAGCAGAGGGGGACTGAACCACCAACCTTCTGATTACTAGGTGACCTGCTCTCTGTCATCTATTCTCTTGAAAGCTGAAATTGAACTTGGCATTTGCTTACTGAAAAAATAGCATTCTGATTATGGTAACTGTGAAAATTAAATACATTAAAATTGATATTTTAAGCTTTATGTAGGTTGAATGTTTGTTGTTGTACCATGCCATAATCAAGGACTGTGTTTATTCTACTGTCACATGTGGGATGATTTCTTTCAGTTTTATAATATTACTCCTCCACTGGCATTGTTTTTCTGACTGAAAGCATTGATTATTTGGCCAGTTAAAATTGTCAGAACGGTGCCAAGGGTGAAACATTTAGTATCACCTGATAATGAAACTTTTTAACAAAGCTCTTATTTAGTAAAAGAAAATCCAGGTGTTTTATGAAAGTAACAGAATATTTATGTGCAAGGCATTCATTCAAGATCATTTCAGCGTGGGATGTTGGTCCGTCCTTGGCATTTTAGGAAGTCCGCATCAAACCATTCCAAATGAACTGTGAATTGGCAGATACGCTGTGTTTTATGTTAAATAAACTGGAGAACAAAAATGACATGAAGTGTTTGCTGTCTTCTGCAAAAAATATCAAAGCACCTCTTGGTTTTTGCCAAATTTCAAAGTAAAAGCATGCTCCAAGTAAGCTTAGTCTGCTCAACCTTTACCTTTCATGCTATAGCAATCATGCTACCCAAGACTTTTAGGACTTTTAGTATCTGCATGTGTGCAGAGACAAAGACTATACTATACTACCTTTATTACTATGAAAAAAGATGCAACAAATCAACATGGGAAAAAGTCTAAAATAACCACATTTAATCACAACTGAATCTGATTGGAAGCCAATTGCATCCGCCAGTTTTGTCCTTACTTTACTGAAGCAATGTGGATTATTCTTCTTCACTTCTCTTCAAAAGCAAGGCAACAGTGGCTCAGTCGTGCGACGTGTCTTGAAAATTTGAACATGACCAAGAAGATGTCAAGTAATCCAGGGTTAACATGTGCGGTCAGATGGAAATCCTGCTCAGATTGCAAAGCAGCATGGGTGTCCATCCGCCTCCTACACTGCCTGTCTGAAACACGAGACAAGCTGCCAAACACTGTAAGAGCACCGGTATATCAGGTCCATTATAAGAACACAGTGGAGTCTGATTATAGATGACAGCTGGGTACAGGTGAGCACGTACTCTGCAGCACAGCTGTGGCTCTCAACCCTGTCTTCCTTTTTTTTTTTTTCCCCCGGTTACCTCAAGTCCAAGCCGTTACACCTGGCAGGAGGGCTTTTAAGGCTCCTAATATTTCCTAAGATGTGAGAAAGACATAGTGACAGTTAATTACAACAAAGGGGAAGCGTCTCTTCAATCTTGTGCCTTTCATTTTGCCTGGGGATACTTCAGTTCTGCAACTTCATCACTGAAAAGAGACGCAAATGAGAGAACTGGGACAACAAAACATCTCACATTAGGCAGATAGAACGCCCTCAGCACTGCAGTATACCTGAGCTCTTTGTGATCATTCACTCCTAAATTACCAGCTGTGTTACTGCTTTAACAGTGTAGTATAAAAGATTATTCACTGGACCCTCTGAGCCCCTTGATAATGCATTTGTATTTTACGTGTTTACGGAATAATTTATTCAGATTTGATCAGTGAGACACACCAAGTCTAGTGAATTTCCCTTTACCTGGATTCATCCATTCTATCAAGGACTCCTTTGTCTGGCATCAAGAAAAATACATCAAATGTCCACTGAGAGCTGTGGGAGGAGTAACGATCAGCCAATCTGCAACGACGGCCGTTGTCAAGCTGAAAGTAGTTACAAGGATATTTAAAATGGCCAGCATTTGCAAGTTTTCAGCGCACCTGAGGCATGGCTACTGAATAAACATGATGAATTGTGTTTTCAAAAAAGTGGCTGGCGTCGGTACACATCAGTTCTGATTTCAAGTGACGTTAAATCAGTCACGCATTAGACTGGTCGCTAGCAATCGGTTAGGAAAAATGATATCCCATCCCTCGTGGTAATCAGAGTAGGAGTAATATCAGACCAAAGAAGGATATGTGAGTGAGATTGCAATACTTTCTCATATCAGGCTAATATTTCCCCAACTTTGAGTTATTCCTTTATCATCTAAGCAGCAGTTAACTGTGGTAGTCAGTCATAACAGGTAAATCAAGCTCTATAGTCTATAGTTCTTCCAGCTCAGCCTCATGCTATCATCCTACTCTGTCACTACCAGTGTTGGTCAAGTTACTTGAAAAAAGTAATCAGTAACTAATTACCGATTACCTCCCCAAAAAAGTAATCCCGTTACTTTACTGATCACTTATTTTCAAAAGTAATTAATTACTTAGTTACTTAGTTACTTTTTAAAAACACGATTTACAACCTGAATAGGTAACAAAGCGATAGATCTCTCAGCCCAGTTCTACTTTTTCTGCATAATCCATCATACAAAATGTAATCAAATAGAAAAGTCTCTTTTTTAAATTTGTTTTATTAGTTTTAACCTTTTAACTTTATGCATCAAGCAAAATTTTAATTATGTTATGTTACATGTAACGCGTTACTGCCCATCTCTGGTCACTACATCCATGAACCTCCTCTGTGGTCTTCCTCTTTTCCTCCAACCTGGCAGCTCCACCTTCAACATCCTTTGTCCAATATATCCACTCTCACTCCTCTGCACATTTCCAAAACATCTCAATCTTGCTTCTCCAACTGACTTTAGTATTCAAGCCGCTCAATTTGAGCTGTCCCTTTAATTTACTAATTTCTAATTTTGCCTGCAGATTGACTGTGTGACTGGAGGGTATTTTTTATCTCAGAAATTGAAATAACACCCAACGGTTTGATTTAGTTGTTGCTGTAGTTAACAAAAACCAACAATTACATCAAACTGTAGTCTCACAAGAAATACCTGACTTAAAAAGAAGTGTGTTGAAACCTAAAGATGATTACTAGACAGGAAAGCAGCTGAAATACGTTTAACTGTTTTAGCAGAAAAGGGTAATGGTTAAGCGTTCTAAGATGGTTAAAAACAAGCTTAAGCTTACATTTTTCTTGCAAGATGTTTGGAAGCCTGTGCTCTACATACTGCAAAAACAGCATATTTGTTCTTTACGTGATTGATGCCAAACCTGTAACCTGCATGTGCATTTTTACTTTTTAAGTTGGACATATCAAGGTTCCTGGGGTGTGGGCACCCTTTGTGAATGACAGTTCATTCATTTTAAAAGGTGTCATTCTGTTTGGCTGTTATTCCACTGTTTGAAGTTCGGATATCTGTGTTCATTTGATTTCTTTTATTCTATCAGACTGCGAGCTTTATTTCCTGTGACATCTCTGAGTCTTTGATTCATGGTCTTACGTTATGGTTATTCTACCGATGAGTTTCAGTTCTGCAATCCTGTGTTTTGGCTCATGTCTGATTTCTTGATTTGATTTTTGATAGTAGTTTTATTTCCTCAGCGCTTCCCTCTCTGATCCTATCTTGTCTTTCTGCATTCCTTTTTTGCCGTGTTCACATTTAGTTTGAGTCTTCATGTTCAATGTGTTTCCTTTGGCTTTTTTCCTTGTTTCACCTTTAACATTTGTTTTCTTTCATGTCCGTGTTAGTTTTGCTTCCTGTCCACCCCCTCGATTGTCCTGATTCATTAGTCTCTCCTTCCTCAACTCTTTGACCTAATCATCACTGTGTATTTCTGTCTTCCCTTTGGTCTTTATCAAAGTGTCTTATGTTCTGTTGTGTATTCTCATTGGTGATCACCAGTGTTCATTTCTATTTCTGTGTCTGTTTAATGACATTATGTATATATGTTACCGTCGTGTCCTGCAGATAGGTCATGGCCACATTCATACTTAGATCATAGGTAATCATAGTGTGTCATTTCCCTGAGTTTTCTTGATTTATCTGTTTAGGCTTTCAGTTCACAGGGTGTCCACGTTTGCTTAGTCTGGAGGAGGCTGGGAAACGTCTGTCTAGTGATACTGAGTTCAGGAAATACTAAACTTTTCAGTTGGAAAGTGCTGCTGTTTTTGTCACTGTTAGCTGCTATTAGCCTCTGTTAGCTGCTATTAGCTTCTGTTAGCTGCTATTAGCCTCTGTTAGCTGCTATTAGCCTCTGTTAGCTGCTATTAGCTTCTGTTAGCTGCTATTAGCCTCTGTTAGCTACTGTTAGCTGATGTCAGTAAACATACTTTGATGCTGGATTCTGACACTTACTGAGAAAACTTTCATATGATTCAAGAATGTAATCAAACTGTTTATCAGAAGGAAAGAGTGATAGTTAGGACACTCAAGACTAACATTAGCTGGCATAACATTAGCTTATAGCCAGTTGTTTTTGTTGTTTACCCGACTTTTGTTAGCTTTCATGAAATGGCAGGGTCACATGTCTAGTCTGCTGACAATAAGTAGTTGCAACAACATCGGGAATAAATACAGATTTATGCACATTATTGTGTGTTAGGACACTGACTTTAGTTGAAGAGATGAGGATTGAGGTAAGGAAGAATAGGATAACATTTTTCCCAAACTGGTGCAATTTTGTCTCTTCCCTTCATGCTTTTGCTTCTTGGGTGACGGGGATGCCTTCTCAGATAATAAAACATAGGCAAGATCCATCACATCTTGAGTCTGAAGGTGCAGACACCAATTAAAAATGTAATTAAAATCCATGGAAACCAACAGTTACGAGTCTCCTCCACCTTTGGTGTATTATATATATGGCCGGTCTCCAGCCGCATACATAGAACATGATTAGGCAGACCAGCAATGTCGATCTCAGCCACTATATTCAAGATAGCAGGGCAACCTGGCAGCTTCTGCAAAACAGCACCTGTTCCTATATGTTTTTAATGCACTGATTCCAAATTTATGAGAGTATATTATTTTGTTTAAAGATATATTTATACACTAATCACTATATATTTACAAGACTCAATTCTTTTTAATTAACTCAAAAGAAAAAACCCGGACTGTACCTTTAATGTACAACAAAACAAGTAACAACAGATATCAGATAAAGGTAGCAAAAATATTTTCCTCTTAAAATGGGGTGTTCATAAAATATATCAAGTGAGTCATCTAAGCAAAGAGCTGCAAAAAATCGCACTTAGTGTAGTTGCTGGTTGTTGTGAGTTTAGCTGATGGCCCGGGAATGCAAGTTTGCTATCTTGTTCAAGGATGCTTAGAGAAAACAAAATTCTGTTGCCGGTCTTATGTCTGTGAGATTTTCTGGGGCATTCAGGAGACCGAACAGAAATACCTGACATATTTTTGGGAGGCTTTGGTGCTTAACAAATCTTTATGTGGTAGTTTTCATCAAGACTCAAAAGAAACAGAGAAAAGACAAATCTAAGGGGAATCTGAGCCACCGTAGTCTGGCCCTTCTGTTGGGAATTCCTTAGGTGGCTGCAACTTGCCGGCGGCATACACCTACATCCACTGGAGCAAAGTCACAGGGAACACCGGCGAGCGCTTGATGTTCCAAATGACTGGAGAGAACAAGAGCAACACAGAGTCGGCTGTGCCAATACATTCATCATACTCCGGTACCTCCCCCCCGTGGACCGGGTTCACTATTTACAACCTCCCACAGTAGTTGTGGAGAGCACTGACGTGAATTTGATGCAGAACTGCAACCAGTGTAGCATAGCAAGCAAATTAACTTAAATGCCTTTTGCTGTCAACACTATTTGATCTTTTTTTTTTTCTTTCTTTCTTTCTTTTTTTTGCTTCTGCTCAATTCTTTACTTAAAAAATGGCTTAATTGATCCAAATATATTTCACATCTTTTATAATGCATTTTCAGGCAACGGCCCATCCGATTTCTTCTGATTGCATTATATCATTGCAGAGATATTACTACTTAATGAGTGTCTATTTTAGTCATTCACTTATATTGTCCCCATTACAGTGGTATTATTTCAAACTGCTCCAGTTGCCTATATGGGGCGTGAAAAGAATGTCTAAGCCAATTTTCTCTGGAAGAGGCACCTCAAGAATATGTCTCTGTTAGATAAGTTAATTACCTCATATCCTACGGCTACACACCAGCGTACTCAGCTCTTTCCCCCCACCCCATACAGGAGAAATGAAAACAACACTCCTACATGATCAAGGTGTACTATGCTAATCCTAATTAACTCATTGCTAGTATCTTTATCATGTAACACGCGCCTGCTACGCTAATCGCAGAATCATCAACTCTGTATGTTTCTCTTTGTAACATACATCACAGGTCTGATTCATTTCCCAGAGGATTTGCAAGATTTGTTATCTCTTTTTTCTTTTTCTCTTTTTTTTTTTTGTTCAATATAATGTATTTGCTGTAAAGTTGTCTCCATGCTTTGGGTGAAGTTTGTATTTTCTGCCTATGTTATGAATATTTAGAGAAACTATGGTTTATATGCCCCAAAGAGTATGTGAGAGCGATGCCTGAAGCCTGGACAGTATCATTTGCTAGCATAATCGTGTGTGCAACAACAACCAGTCATTCACAAGGCAAGATGACAGAGCTTTGGTTAGCAGTGAAACTGAGTTATTTCTTGCTTTTGTCATTCCTCACGTGACGCAATTTGCACACTGTTCAAGACACGATACAAGCCCTTGTTGCTGGGACACCAAAAAGTTACCAGTGATTGCTTTTGTTGCTAGCAGATTGCCATGTCTGCCTGTAGGTTTTCACATTCCTCTGCAAATACAAATCAATACTAACCACTAAAGAACTTGAAAAAGTGTGGCACAAACTAGAAATGGAGAAGGTTCACCTGCAGAGTAAAAGTTGTGCCTTAGCGCTTCAACCACATGGTTCAAAAGATGGAAATTTTGCATTAATTGACCTTTTTCCATTTGTGCCGCACTTTTCACAGTTTCACTACACCTCGGAGACTAACTGGATGGCGTAGACATGTAAGTGAGCTGCTTTCAAACTACAAGCACACAACGTGCTAGTGGCCAAAGCAATCTGCCATCAACCTCGAGCAGCCAGTCTGAAATTCGTACCTCAGGAACGGCGTCTTGGTGGGTGGTCACTGACGTTTCTCTAGGCCCATGTGGTCCCATTCACCTGTTCTTATACTGTCACGCATCCAAAATGGCAGACAAGCTAACATCTTGTGGTTAGTCACATGTCTGCAAAACAATATGGGGAATGTGCAGATGCACACAGTCCACACAACCACTAGATGGCCCCGCAAACTGCAAGGTCAGCCTTAGTATATTTGGGGTGAATTAAAATTACTTTTCTTAATTTGTAGCCAGCTAAGCTTCTTCATGTTAGAGAAGAACTCATGTTTGTGGGCTCATCAGTCTCCTGCAATGCCTAACGTCTGCTGACAGGTACGATGGGATGACATCAGGAAAATAGCCCATGCTACAGTGACAGGTAGATTGCATAAAAACAGGAAAAAAAACTTAAACAAATGTGCTCAGGATAAAGGTAAGACATCTAGTAATGATGTGAATTCCCTTGTGGGCTGGAGAAGGAAGGCAGCCAGGAAGCAGAGGTTTGATGATGATGATAAAGACTGTGATCAGCGTGGGGTTTCTTTCAAATTACAACATAACAATTAGTCTTCCTGCGGTTTTGCTTTTGTTATTTGCACTTAAAATGGAAGCTTGTTTATTGAATGTTCGTTATAGGTAATATCCTGTTTTGTTTTCATCTCACATATTCATATGGATCCTAGTTACATTTTTATTTAAAGTAATGGTTTCAATTATTTTCCATTCATCTGAAAAACAGTCCAGTTTATTTATTGTTGCAGATGGAGATCATTTCGCTCCAGTATGGTTCATGTAGAAGAACTTTGTTTCATAAATTTAAATTATTGTTTACCTTTTATTATCATTTTCACATAGCTAAGATAACTCGAGTCAACTCGAGATCCTTCATTTCAATTTTAAATTAAATTCCTGTTTTCTTCTTCAGGTGTAACAGAACGAAGCATCCCTAAGGAATTAAAGTCCCCCCTCCCCCCACCAGCAAACATTGATTTGTAGTTTTACAAAATAGGGTCCACCAATCACAACTTTAGCTATTCTTTTACAACTGCTTGTAAAGGCAGACTGCATTGCATTGCTAGGTGCTTGATTTTATACCACTGTGCCAATAGGACTGAAAACAGCTGAATCAAAAGAGATATGGTCCAGTACTTTTCTCTATATAGTGTACAAGAAACTTTGCTGTAGCAAACTCTCTATGGCTGACATTGGCTATTCTTTCTGGTACCTTTTTAAAGATGAACACCAACATTTTAACCAACTGGCGTTCGGCCTACACGTTGCCTCTTTTGGCTTTTGGGTGGACTGGCTGAAATGAGACTTTGCAGCTTCTATGTTGAGGGAATTTGGATTTAAAGATTATAAAGAGTTATTTCAGCAAAATCAAGAAGTTGTGTTATCAAAATTGTAGTCATGTGAACGTTTATTTCATCTGCCCAACATTTACAAAAGTCAACCCAGACTTTCCACTTGATATGAAGCATTAGAATGAAGTCAGCCCAGGCCACAGAGCTACAATAGCTTTATTTATGGAAATATGCCATGTCAGAAAGGAAATGTTTGTCTTTTCTCTTCTTTTCTGCAGGAGGCTGGCTGTTCATGCAAGGTTCGGTTGTCAGCACTGTGTTTGTTTTACTAGTTCAAAAATAGTACAGTGACAAACAAGTTACGGATTTCTCTTTGTGACTCTCTCTCTCTTCCACTTGGCTGAGGTACAGGAAGAAAGTGGAACAATTAACAGCTATTATATAATATGCCTGCAGGGTTTGATGGATAGCCTGGGCTTGTTTCTGATATTTTGCTTTATTACATTAAAAGTACGACTACATGCAGTGACAGTGTGACATATACTTGATTAGAGCTAATTGATTCCTGATTCACTGTACTACACCCATGCAGCAAACAGCAGTGCTGAAGCTGTTACTATATGACTCTTCTATGTATTGTACTGTGTACCTTTCTGTGTACCTTTCATACTGCCATGCAGACAGCAGATATTTCACAAGTGTGTTCTAAGTGAATGTCCCTTTCATGTCCCATGCATCATTGTCATTGTGGATAAATTGTATGTTGTTAGCTCCAAAAGCAACAATTTATATTGCAACAATGAGTTTCTGAGTAGTTCCTTAACTACAGTCCAAGAATACAAAGGCTGGCAAAAGAAAAACATCATAATTGTATGTTTTACTTTATTCATCACAATACAATAAAAAATGATGACTATTGTTAAGTTTTACCCTCTCCAATTTTGAATAAAGTTTGCCTTCTTGCCCACAAACAGCTTTTATGGAAGAGAGGAAGCAATCATTTTTTTTAAAGTTTCTTTTTAATGAGATTTTACAAATAGAAGCAGAGTTTTTACGCTAAGTATTTTTTTACATTTCATGAAAAATTTTATTCCAAACTCAACCACTGACTCGACTATCTAGAACCTGATACAATCCAAAGAAACTTGGACACATAGTATTATAAAGGCACCATCTAAAGCATGACATGATAATTTGCATTGTTTTGAGTCACTCCCACCCACATTGTTTCACTGCCATAAATACTCTTTAGCAACAAATCTGTGTTAATATGCTTCTGAAAATAGCCCCTAATGTCTGCTGGAAACTGTAGTGTAAAAAAGAAAATAATGAGACTTTTGTGGAAATTACATGGTTAAATTGTGACGCGTTCAGAAAGAAAGAATGTGTTTGGTACTGAGAGGTACCGTCAGTGCGAACAAAAAGAAAAATCTTGAAAATGCTCGACTTGTACTGTCATTGTACAGAGAGAACATTATAAAACTGCAGACCAATATTAAAAGGAAAGAGGTTTTGATCTGCTACAGCGTTATTCACAATTTTGAGGTCATAGGACCAAGAATGGATTGCGTGTTACTTTGGCATGTATGCATTAGTGCACAGCATACACAGAGCTACCTTGCGTCCTTAAGCAGCCCATTCGATCACTCTCCTTGCTGCAAAATTCCACTCAAAAAAGGCTTAAATGACACAAAGCTCATCCAGTCCAATCGTGCATTTGTGGGACGTGAGTCTGGCCCACAGAGGCCCCACCCACAACCCACAGGACGCAAAGCATCTACTGCCAATCTCCCACTGCCAGATGCCATAGTACACCCAATATTAGCATAGTGAGGAGTAAGAGGCAATTCTATACAGTGAGAGTATGCATATTTCAGGGGTAACATTTAAACTACATGGAGAATACTTGTAAATATCTGAAGTGTTGCACAGATGTTGGGGCTGAAATGTCTCCAGTTCAGTCTTGATTTGTTTATGGATGCAGCGTTAAGCAGCACACAATCCTGCATGTAAGCACTGCTTTGCTTGAAGCTGTCTCGTGTCTTGTTGGCGTTATGCACTCTAGTCGCTTTGCAAATACACTACGAAACCCCCTCGGCACACACACCTTTACACACAAACATGCCGCACAGATACCGAAAGGAAAGTCTGCATATGGGTCTGCTTGTACAACGTGTATGAAGAGCCGTGTCTTTTTCTCTTTTTTTTTTTTACACTGGATTATCTGAACTCCACCTCACCTCTGAAAAGCTTTAAGTTGGGAAAAATCTCCTTCTTCCCTTGGTATCTTGCTTGCTTAATGACTAATAAACCCTCTTGCTGGTGCTTAAAGTCAAAGGAGCAGCTAACACAAGCAAAACAAACAAGTCTAATAAACCCTAAATGCAACCGTAAAAGTCAAAAGTGCAAGCGCTTGAAGAACACAAAGGGCACATGTTTATTTTTTGCTTAATTCCAAAAATGCTTTGCCATCAGGTCTTCCTGGAATGAGACGCCTCTAAAGCACCCTCCTTCCAGCCTCTTTTATGTATCATTACCCCCCTCTGCTGGTGCTTAAGGGAATCAAACCCTGGGAGCTCCACTAAGAGAAGTATATTCAAAACATCTTTACCACCTCATTGTTATGACCCAACACATTCTGCCTTGGTGTTAAACAAGGAGAAACAGTATAACACTGTAGATTTTATTAGTCGAGCAGAGTACTGTGACTCATTTCCAAGTCAGCGGCTGGAGGAGTTACTTCGGTATGCGATATGCTCTTCTCACAGAATGACTCTCTCTCCCTCTCTCTCTCATTCCTCCCTGCCTCTCACTCTTTCATTCGCAGTTGAATTCATTAGCTCTGCTGCCATGTTGCCAATGCGCTGAGGAATGTAAATTAAGGTGACAGAACAGATATTAGCAGAAGTCTTCTAATAAAATCAACTGATGCTATCAGAGAGAGTACAATATACAAAGAGTCTGCCTTGTCTTTTCCCATATGCCCTCTTGTCTCCTCCTGAGTTATAGCTATTTTCTCCATCCACCATTGCCCCTTCCCCTTGGCTTCTCTCTACCCAGTCACACATGATCTGCTCCAACCCATTATGCTTTGTTTTGTGTCATGCCCGTGGACGCTGGGGCGAGCAGCGTACGAGTGATATCAATCCATCTCAGGAACTCCATACCTCCCCCAACCCTTCCCTCCATCTTTCTGTCAGACACGTTGTGTTTATCTCTATCTCCTCTTAGCCTCCCGTTCTCCACCTGCACCACTGCAACAGTGATAATGGACAAAACCTTAACTGACCCTTTCTAAGCTTTTTTGCAAAGACTAAAACCCAGCCTATACTAATATAATGTACAGTGTGTGTGTGTGTGTGTGTGTGTGTGTGTGAATCAGAAACATGATGTTGTGGTCTAATTTGTAGGACTTGACTGCTGCAGCTATTCCACCTGGTTTCAACGTAGTCTATAATTAACCTAACGCCATGCATGTCTGTGGTTTGTGGGAAAAAGCCAGAGAGAACCCACAGAGACATGGGGAGAACATGCAAACTCTGTACCTGAAGACAGGATTTGAACCCAGGACACTCTGGGTTTGAGACAACAGTCTTTAATGTGTGTATTAACAAGAATTTTTATTACCTCTGTTCTGCTAATATTGTATTAGGATGGCAACACAAAAATTAGTACAGCAAAAATTTTGCAGTCCATGTCAAGGAAAGTGATTAAGCATGGACAAATATCTTTTATTTGCAGTAACTGTGAATACTTACAGCTTTTTCCAGGAGTATAACTCTGGGTTTGGGAAGCGAGTCTCATACTCAGAACCCAAGTAGGTAACATTTCTGGGCAGTTATTTGCATGTTTTTTTTAAGCGTTTATCTAAATGAAGGAGAATAAGCTATAAGTTAGATTTTAATGGGATTTGTGAACCCCAAAAATGGGTTCATAAAGCTTGTGCTGCACTGAACAAATGCAATGCTAATTAATTATGGATACAGTAAGCCAATAAAAGAGAAGTACACTTACTCACATCTTTATTACATCAGTGCAACAACATGATTAGCTCATAAGGCGTCGTGTTCGGCCATAAAACACTGCCAGAGATTTCTGTTCTGTTTACCATCTCGCTCTCTCTCACATCTCTGAAGTTACCAGTTGACAATGCAGCTAGCTAGCAAGCTAGGTTAGCAAGCTAGGTTAGCAAGACACACCCATGTTTGACCACAATGTGAAATTGAATACTTGCTTTCGTTAACAATTAAAAAAAAAAAAAAACAGGCTTAAAACAAGAATTTCATGTGTGTAACTAAACAGCCAAAGCTTTGGAGTCTTTTAGATCATCAAAACTTTGATCAAGAAAACATAGCACCTATCTCGGACTGAAAAGGGAAACATCTTATTAGCATTAAGCCTAAATATGACTTAAACAAGGCAAATTTGAAATTTAAAAAGAACAAACAAACAAAAAAATAATTCCAGGTCATAAAGGGAAGACATTTAAGTAAAAATGCTTGTCTCTGGGGTGAATCATAGCTCACCCAGTTAAATAGACAACCGTTATGCTGTAAAGCTAATGGAGCAGCCTGGGTTCAAGTCTACCTGGAGCCACTTGATGTGCGTCTTCCCCAGCTTTCTCACTGCTCCCCTGTCATAATAACAGTGAAGAGGATTTTTTGAAAAGGAAGAGAAAAATACTGTAAATTTGGGCAACTTGTTGCCAGTCTCTCATGGCCTTTTAAGGAACTGCAGATTTTTGCTATTCCACGTTAGCTTAATTTTTCAGCCCACGCAATGTAGTCTTTGTCATGCAAGCCTGTCAAATATAATGAGTCGTTTTTGTGAAGGAAGGACTAATTGATTTAGTGGTTTGTTAGTGCTATTTTTCTTCCTTTTTTTCGACTGGTTTGTTGAAAGGTCATTCAGTTAAGACATAAGACGTAGATAAAGGAACCCTGGATAGGAACCTGCTAACCTGGAGTCACAGTTGAATGGTATTAAATAATGAACGAGCAACTGACTAATTAGTGACTCATGAATCTTCTCTTTGGAGGATCGTGAGAATTCATCAGCACAAGCTCAAGCACACTTTCACCCTCTCTTCTCTGAATCTTTCTCCTGCTTTTGTCGTCTCACACCGCTAACTTTCAATTGCATGTGTTTGCCATTTCCCCAGGGCTTTAACTTTAACTCTTCGCCTCTTCTCCTCCTGCTTCTGTCTCTCCCTCCCTGTCTCAGGAATCAGACACAGGTTTGCCACTGCTGAGGAAGCAACCATGGTAATCCTCAGGCTCAACTTCAAAAAGAGGCTCTAAAGACTACACTCTCTACAGTTCTGGCAACTCAGCCAGCTACCACTGCTGGTAGATGGAGGGAAGAAAGCACACACCTCCCCTCACCTGTCTGTTTCTCCTTTTCCTATACTATCTTCACTCAACTTGTTTCTTTATCAGCACTAAATGTTCCTCAGCTGAACTCCTCAATTCCCCCCTTGCAACAAATGCTCCCTTCCCTGCCCTTATCAGCACACATATCTGCAAGGCAGGGAAGAGTGGGAGAGAAATGAAAACTGAAAGCAGTGATTAAATATTAGGGTGGAGGGTGTGTGGACAATGGAAAGCAAAGGAATAGCAGGAGAAAGAGAGGCTGATGATTAAAGAAACAAGGGAAAAGACAGAGAGGGTAGAGAGTTCAGAGGGGTGCGTCGCGCATTGTTGGCAGATCAGAAGTTGACAAATGATGGAGTTTCTTACAATGGAGATAGCAGCAAGCAATTAATTCTTGATTACATTACAGAACCTCTTTGATTATTGGTGTCAGTTTGCATGTGGCAACTTAGTGGGTAAAAAACTGGGCAGGAAAACTGCTTACACACTGAAAAGGATTTTAACCAATCACATGCAACGGTGAATAATTGCTTTAAATCAACGGTGTTAATACAGTAAGTCACCAAAGTCCACAAATGCTGTACATAAGGGATTCCCAATCATTTTTGCTTATGACGCCCCAAAATTGAACAATGTTACTGACTTGTTACTACCCCTCATCACAGGTTGTACATATTCTAGCAATTTAATATAGCCATCTAACTACAGTAGCATTAACTCTGAAGTTTTGGTTACAGTAACAGGATTTTACATAGTCAAAAAAATCATTGCAAATGTCCTCAGAATGTTCAACTTTGGTGAACTCAGCCATTTGCGTATGGCTCGATAGGGTACTCATGCTTATTAACACAGTTTGAGCAGATCACCGATTATTCCAGCAAGTAGTCCCTAATGACCAGTAGCAGCTATTTCCTGAGACCCGTCAATAACCTTCACTTCTGGGAATAGCCACCCCAATATGTTCATTGTTTTTTGAACTGTCTGCAAACACTGGTAAAATTTGTTACCATGAAGAACCATGAAGTATTAGTTTTCTGGTGGTTAATTAGGAGGAAACAAGAGGCTAAGCAGTTTGGAGATCAGGCGACCATACTGAAAGTGTAAGGGTGCAGTATCTAGTAGAACAGTGATGAATGTTCAAAGTCAGGAAGGTGCTAAAGCAATGCGTAGGTTTCCATGAATCACCACCAACATATACAAGAGGCTCCAGTTTGGAAATCAAGGCTGCTTTCTTTGTATACTCCTGTTTCTCCCAGAGGTTTTTCCTGTTGCCTGGATGCCATTGTAATAAGAATGTGCCCTTATGGCTCAGTTACACTAGAGTAAAAATGGGATGGCAAACTCCTTGTGAGTAGGAAAAGTTGATTGTTGTCCAATGACTGCATTTGACAGCAAATTTGGATTTAGTTTTAGTCACTAAAACATCATCTAGTTTTAGTCACTATTTAGGAATCTAAATTCTTTTCATTTTAGTCAACTAAGTATGAGATTATAGCAGACTAAATCTAAAGCTGACTTTAAAGTTGAATGAAATATAAAGTGCAAAGGTTTATTTTTACAGTTTATGAAGCATCTTATTTTCCTTGACATCAAATGAGAAGTGCATCTGCTCTTCTCTCCAGTCTGTTGACATTTGGTCGAATTTTCATTATAATTTTTATCCTCATGCACTTTATTTCGTTGTCGTAAGTTTTGTCACGCAAAAAAGGTTGTTAAAAACAACGATTCTTCAATTCATTGCAAGTATCTATGGTTACCACTTTTAAGGAGATTGGACAGGCAGCCTGTTTCCAAACGGTCACAGTCTGATTTAGACTGACTGCAATTACTCTCACACAGATCGGCAAAGGCCTTCAAACAATTGCCATCGAATTCATAAATGCACACAGATTAGCAACATGTTTCAATGTCCATGTCTCTTTGTAATAGACATCACTGACATAACTGGCTGCCAGCAGGTTGTATTCTAGTATATTAGTATTTAAAAGCAAGTCTTTCTGCACTGGAATCGCCACCGTCCTGCAAGTATTTTTGTTATTGACCAAATACTTTTGTAGAAGGAAAAAGCATATTGTCTTTGAATTAACAGAAGCTTTCTCTTTTTCCCTTTTCTGTAATTTTACACATTTCTCCTGTAATTTAAATCACACTGACACTTTTCTTTAATTTACTATTTATGTGTAGTGTAGCTTCACTGCACTGACACAAAGGGGGCTTTCACTGGGTGTCAGCCCACTTAACATCAAAGACAGCTGTATGTGGCCCACCATGTAAAGTGAGTCTAATGTAACTGTAGCTTTAATGACTTGCCCGGTTAAATAAGGGTGCGATTTAGTCATTACACTAAATTGTGGTACAAAGTGGTATCACAAGAAAATACAGTCTGGCCTTAATTCAACTCTGGTTAATATGTCAGCACAGAGACATTTTCTTCACATACTTTTGATGGCGTTAATTCATTCAAACAGGAATTTACAGCTTTTTATTAAATACGTCTAAGCAAAATGATCCCTGCTGGTTTCCCTGCATGCTTTGTATTTTTGCCGTTCACGAGGGAACCCCCCACCCACCCCACCCCTTTGACTTCCATACCACTTTTCCTTCATGTTACTTTCTTTTTGTTTGATTGCTATTCTTTCGTTATATGAGCTCATTCTAATTTTGTGGATTTTACCCAGAGGTGCTGTAATGCTACACCCAGCCACCAGAAAGGAAGCCCTCCCCCCATCTTAAAATCTTCCACTGCCTACGTGTCATTAACTTTATCTGTCCCTATAGATGTACGCTCCAACGATACAAGTTATGAATTATTTATTTCATTACCACAGTCTTGTTTGTCTTTCTGATTTAAAAAAGCCATGAATTGAGCCGTGTGAGCCTTCAGATGCTAAAAAGCAGAGGCCTCTGCGAGTAGCTAGCTAGGTGTTTCTGCTCTCATCGAGAGGCGGCATCGACTTTGGAGCCGGAAGGACTCAGACAGGCGCTACTTAAACATTTAAAATGGAGGAGGCCCACTTCAAAGGAATGGCCTCATACAATCAGTGTACCCCTTTCCCTTTCAATTAGCTCACAGTCTGCCAGGCTGGCACGTTCACCTAAGGGCCGTGAAATATTGATGGCCTCTTCTCCGGAGTGAATGGAACACTTTCTGCCTCATCCCCCTGGGTGAGTTTATGTGTTTAAGATTTTTTTGATGGGAGACAGCTGAGTGGGTGATTTGTTTGTGTGATCCGAGTGGGCGTGCAGCGACGCACTAGTAGCCAAAATCCGATAAATTCCATTCTAAACTCAGCAACGCGGGAATCTTTTACAACCATAACAAGTACTTTTTTGTTGTTCGATCAGATGAATCCCACGTCTCTCCGTCTTAAGCCAGAGCGATGCATGCTCGTGTCTGCGGTGTTTTTGCAAATCCGTATACAGCGTTTCACCTTTGGCATGTAAACTCAGAGAGGGCAACTTTTGCAGGAATCAAAGCCTTTTGCCTGTAATCTCTGGTAAACAAGACCTCATTATTTTGAACCGTGTGATCCTGCAGTCATCAGGGATGTAGAACAGACATCTGCACTGGTAATTGCACTCGTTCATGTGTTCAACAAATAAGCAGCACTTAGCATCAGAGAGTGATAAACCTCAAAACTTTTACAAAGCTTTCAGCATTTATTGTGAAAGAAAGAAAAAAAAAAGTTCTCTGTTATTCTGCGGATGCATTTTATGGCTTTTTAAATTAATTTCTACAAAAACTTGCTTACGAACAACTAACTAAAGTTGGGTATTTTGTTAATTTAGATCCCAATCAAGTGTTTTTTACATTTTATTTATTTATTTATTCAAGTTCAAGGCTTAAAGGACAGCTAGGATGTAAATTCATTAATCTCAAAGGATCTTGTGACCTTCTTTCCACTTAAAATGAACAATATGTTCACAAAAAAGGTTTCTTTTCTCAAAAAGAATGCCTACAAGGTAGGCAGCTTGGGAGACATCCTCATGCAGTTTGCAAGGCTGTGTGAAGCTGAAGACAGCGAGCAGGAGGAGCAGATTGGATTTGATATTAGAGCTCAGGCGATTGGAGGGGTTATGTACTTAGTCGTACGATGACGCAGCCCCTAATGGGGCAGAGAAATGATGCGCTGATATCATTAATTGATGGATTAGAAGCACATAATTCCCTGCAGAGAGAGGATGATCAAGAAAATGGTGAAGGGCGAGAGGAGCTCGGGTAAGCACAGGGAGCAAGAGCTTGAACATGACCTGAGCGGTTAATTGAATAGGGAAATTCCTGTGATATTTTATTTAAATGAGGCTGGGGGAACAAATGAGGAGCAGCGGAAGAGAAGGGGGGGGATGAAGAGCAGATCAAAAATTAAGGGTTTTGGAAGGGGAAAGTGGCAATAAACAAGAGGCCGCCGACGAAATTAGCGAATGAAAAATGAGCATAAAGGAAATCAGGGGTTCAAGAGAGGTGGCTTCTTTTGAATAAATCACCACGCTGACGGATGATGGATGGGGTAAAGCGCGAATAGAGGAGCCTGGGAGCAGATAAACACCAGCGCACCATTTATACATCAAGAGTGAAAGGTAGATCCACAGCAGAGACTTGGATGAATGGGTGGAGCAGAGAGGAGAGACCTCTAGAGGAAAGCAGCAGATCCCTGTCTAAAACTCCCCTTTCATCTGGCCCACACAGTGCCAGATCAATCCAAACGCCCGCCCATCATTAGGCATCAAAGGGTTGTAGGAGGGGGGATCCTGTCTGCACACAACTAATCCCCTTTAAATGTGCCTTCTCGGAGAACAAAGCCGCCATTACATCCACAATGCATTTCTGAATGATCCACGCTTTTCTCATGATGCTCCCAGATCATCAAAGCATTAGAGGCGGGAGGTGGCAGGAAAAAGTTACAAAAGATTTTTTTTTTTTTTTGGTGAACATTTTAGACATTTATTTTCATGGCAACCGCCATTCAGCGTGTCTCGCTCCCTCTAAACGCTCGCGAACATAAGCATCTCCATAGAGACGAGCGCGAAACTCTCCATTTTTAGCCGAGAACTCTCGGTTCGCGGTGATAAATGTTCTGTCGCCAGCTTAGGGGACATGTAAAACAAAGGTCAGGCGCATTCACGGCTAGTAACATCATCGCCATCGCAACAGATGACAAATGGAGTCCATTTCCTGTGTTTCCTGTCAAGAGAGTCCTCCTCGTGCCCTCACTCCTCGCGCTCGCTCCCTGTATGTGTCTCTTACTGCTTCTCCATGAAATCCATGAATAAATAATTCAAGACACAGATTTTTCACTTTATGACTGAATATGATATTTATCCCTTTCTCCATCTTGCCGCCTACCCAGCTCTGTGAAGAGGCACATAAAACACTGTTCATCTCTTCACCTGAGTCTCACTTAAGATACATATATATCTTCTTTTTTTTACCTCCTACCACTCTTGGATCATCTCTTGAGCCCCCAAAATGTTGTCTCAGCACAACTTGACTCGCTCTGTTTTCGCCTAAGTACCCATCCCTCTTTCCCTTTGCCTTTTTCCCCTTATCCCACCCTCTCGGCATTGTGCCGTGAATCTGAGACAGTGACAAACTCTGACAAGAAAGCCAGCGATCTCGATACCTCTCTGCATCTCAATAACGGAGCAACTTGATATGAAAGCCCTGTTATCAGGGCCCTCCTGGCTCACTGTGCGTCGCGTCCCATCTGTCAATAGAGAAACAGAAGGTAAGAAGTGGGGAGACACGACTAGTGGAAAGAAAAGGAGGAGGGGGCTGCAGTTCAGTTATCGCAGCAATGGGATTAATGGGCGTGCGGGGTTGAAATTGGCTTTCGATGACTGCAAAGGCCTCGCCGTGTTTCTATCAGTTATCGGCAGGTTTCCCCTATTACTCAGCCTCTTTCTCTCCGTCTCTCTCCCCTCCCTCACTTTTTTTACCCCCCTCTCCGTGTAGCTGCAATTTATTCCTGAACCTCTTACCACTTCTGTCTGAGCCCCCAACATCAATCTTCCGCTCCTTTCTTCACTCTTTGAATCCAATACTCCAGACAGCATGGTGTCCAAATTAAAGAGTGTACTGGAAGCCAATGAACGTACACAGCCCGGTGCAGTAAGTCAACTGCATAAATGGACTAAATGAGCATCTTCAATATTTGATAACTGAATATGCTGTTGAGCAGAGGGGTGGGGGGGGTGGGGGGGATTTACGAGAGCAGTTGTCTCAAACCTGCTGTGGTCAGAGAGCCTGCGTCACATGACATGCATTCAGAAGTCTCTTCTGGTTCAGAGGTGCATCAAAGGTAGTATATGCATGTAAACATAAAACAGTGGATAATGATGAAGGTGCACTGAAGTGTCAGAGACTAAAAGCTGTAGCCATTTATTACTTTCAGATACCTGATCATTCCAAGTGTTTGGTTTGGGCTTTTTTAGAGCTATATGCCCATATTCAGTGTAATAATTAACCTTACAGGAAGATTCAGCAACAAGCAGCTAAGTGTAAACTTTGTGCCGTCTCTAATCTGACTGTGATGATCTTCTTCAGATCTTCTCTACTGGATGTCTCTCCACCGCCGTGTCTTGCCCTGATTTTTTTAAAGTTCCTGCTGTTTCCTGCTAAAAATCATAACCCAAGCTTTAGAGTATCATCAGCGTGTTTTTTTTTTTCTTTAAATTCTTCTTTTGGTTTGTTTGTTTCTCAGTAAACTCACTGCTGCTGTGCTGCCACACAAGATCCTTCAACAATAATTACTTTTGCTGGATGAAAGCATTTTTCTGCATACATAAAGGTTACAGCAGGCGACTATGATCTTTGCATGTTACACTAAAACAATGTTTAAAGTAATGGCTCCAAGTTAAATTACTGCCTTATGCTTAAGAAACTAGTTCATGCATTTATTACTTATAAGCTGTAATACGTTATTATTGGGCTGTTCTAAAAATCTCTGAAAATCCTTCAGTTGATCCAAAATGCTGCTGACAGAGTACTGACAGAAAGAGAGAGCATGTTTCTCCTGTTTTGGCTTCCCTTCATTGTTTTGGCATCCCTTCAAATCCAGAATTGAATTCAAAATCCTGCTCCTCACATACAAGGTTATTGAATAATCAGGCCCCATCTTATCTTAATGACCTTATGGTACCATATCACCCCATTAGAGTACTTTGCTCTCATACTCTGGGCCTACTTGTTGTTCCTAGAAAATTTAAAAGTAGAATGGGAGGGAGAACCTTGAGGTTTTAGGCCCCTCTTCTGTGAAACCAGCTTCCAGTTTAAATTCAGGACAGACAGCCTCACTACTCCTACGATTAGGCTTAAACCGTTCCTTTGATAAAGCATACAGTTAGAGCTGGATCAGGTGACACTGAATCCTCCTTTAGTTACTCTGCAACAAGTCTAAGCTGGTGGGAACTTCCCATGATGCACTGTTTCACTCACTCACCTCTTATCACTCATTATTTCTTTATACACCTCTCTGCATTTAATTATTAGTTATTATTCATCCCGGGCTCTCTTCTACAGTGTGTCTTTGTCCTGTCTTCCTCCCCTCACCCCCAACCAACCACAGCAGGTGGCCGCCCCTCCCTGAGCCTGTTTTGCTGGAGGTTTCTTCCTGTTAAAAGGGAGTTTTTCCTTCCTATTGTCGCCAAGTTTTGGATTTTCTCTATCACTGTGGGGTCTTTGCCTTAGAATAAGAAACGTGGTGACAGTTGTTGTGATTTGGCACCATATAAATAACATTTAATTGAATCAAATCACTAAATTACTAAAAGATTCATATTTAAGATTGTTGGAAGATACATTTCTAACTTTTGTTAGCTAGTTTTAGGTAATCTTGACTATGATGGCTAGCTATTTTTCAACATCAGCATTCGAGCGATGTGAAATGAAACCTATGTGGAAACCCTAAATTGTAGATTACTGGCTAGTGTGACAATATAGGTCCAGGTTGTCTAAATTTAAGGAATTAGAATGTGTAATTTTTCATTTTATGAATTCTTCTCCCAAGTCCTGGTAATAAGGAAAACAATAATCAAATCTTTCAATCTCACACACATCAAAAAGTATATGCATTTTTTTTTCTTTTTAAAAAATGTATTAATTAATTTAAAAATATATATATATATACGAGCAGGGTTAGCATCTTTGATGACTTGGACCTTGGAGGGTTAATTAGCTGTGCAGGTATAATCTCTCCATACAGTTGGGCAGCTGCACTCACCTTTCTGTGAAAGCCTGCATGTCCTCAACAGTGAATGGACACACAGCATCAGGTGCACCCATATAAAAGGCACTTAGTAAAGCCACTCTAACAGTTCTAAGAGGGCCTGCTGTATCTTTCAATAGGAAGAGCTTTGTCAGGGATGTTTATTCACCACATACTTTGGTTCAAAAGCCTCATTCATCTAAAAGAAGCTTGTGCTCATGGTAGCAGATGGGCTCGGAAGGAAGAAACACCTCTATCAAAAACAGCCGAGAAACAGCCTAATTGCTTCGTACTCTTGTCGCTCTGAGGTTTTTACACTCAGAAACATGGAGGAAGAGGTTTTCAACGTGGTGAAACCAAACTTCATTTGAGGGGAATAGAAAGATCCCAAATACAGCCATTTTGCTGATACACACTTGGCTCACAGGCACAGGCGCTGCACACTATGCAACATCCTCAGCCTTCATGTGTTGATCAGCTCGGTCCGCCTTTTGTCGGTTATTTTCTTTATTCCCCACATCCTTCCCGCCACAAAGGTCCCCTGCAGGTCGCATTATCCCTTTGCGAATCCTATCAGTTGCAAACCGCAAATGGGGTGCTGCAGTGTTGGGAAGTGGTTGATTCAATTTGTTTGGTTCCATTTTTTTAATTTTTTTTTTGGTGTCAAAAAAGCCGGGCGAGCCGCATCGCCATTCAGACACCATGTGGATTCACAAACATCTGCTGCTGACAGGGAACATACCCAAAACTTTGAGAGAATATGAAGCAAGAAGTTGCATGTTGTGAGCAATCTACTGCTGTCGGTTACAACATTGACTCCCAGGAAAATGGCTTCATTCTCAGAAATGAAGACTTTGTATTTTCCTTTAAAGTACACAGGTGTTTATGAGGCGCTTTCACAGTAAAATGCTACCGTTGCTTCCCCAAGGACGTTCTGCGCCAAAGAAAACAAAATCAAGAGTTACAAGGCTCCCGTCTGCAAACTGTGAATTCCTGGAAACAATATGTGTCACATTTTTATTGAAAAGTGTTTGTAGGCTTTCATGACTGCGGCTCGTTTTGACATGTAATAGAGCTGAGTGCACGGCAGTCGAAGGCGCTGTTTGCTCTCTGTGTTGTGTGTCTTGTTGTGGGAATGGGGGTGAGCTGCATCTTTACACATGGCTTCCCCTCAGTGAAGGGGAAATGAAGGGGAGCCCTCGGGGCAAACACAAAGACAGGAGGATTGGGAAGAGACTTAGAGGAGCATAAACACACAGGCACACGTGTAAACAACAGACACTTGAGGAAATGATGGTATGGACTTTTTTAGGACCAAGGACGGTCCTGACATGCATTCCATACGTACATAATGTACATCCAAGTCTCTGTGCACCGTGGAAAGGTTAAATAAAAGCACCTATCCTACTGCCTTTTTTAGGCTCAGGGGTTTTTATTCCAACACAAGTAGATATTGGGGGGAATCACTTTCTTTATTACAATTATGTTACATATAACTATACGACATGTAACTATAACAAACAACTGCAAATACAAGAGTCTGTTCAACTCTTTACCTTTTATTTTTAACCCATTAATTTATTTTTGGTAGATAATTTGTTGCTTGCTGTCAAATTTCGGCACAATCTGGATTCAAAGAGCGGACTCTGACATGACATTGGAAAGTATTTATAAGAGCCGACTCTTACGCCTGATTTATGCTTCAGGGGAAAGTCTACACCGCAAGTTACGACGTCGCATGACATCTGCGTCTCTAGGTGGATGCAATATATTTCTGTGGTACATTTCTGACCATTTTTCCAACACGTTTTTTGAATTCATCAGTGAGAAAATAACAATCACCACCTCAGTATAAGGAATAATATAGTATGAATGTAAGGATTCACCAGTGTCAGCTAACTCCTGGTATACTGGAGGTGCTGAAGGTATTGCAATGAAAGTGAGGGAATGTAAGAAAAGGTGGGAAAACTAACGGGAACAAAGAAACCACAACAAAGAAACCAGGAGGGAGAAAAATTCAAGCATTTTTTATATGATCACAAAGTAATTAAAGCACGTAATGCAACAAGCATAAATGGCAACGATGTTAGCCACTTGCTTAGGTTACATTGTAGGCGCTGCAAAGACTCCCAGCAGAAGTCTAAATTAGACTTAAGCAGGACCTGGGAGATAACAGCAAACCGTTAACAGTTTATTTTCCTCACAAATTCTTAATGGAGGGAAACACAAGGGAGGGTCTGGTGTCCTGGGTCAGCAACCCAGTGAAAGAGGAGAGGGGTGTTACAACCATTTCCACAGTTGGAAATGTGGTAAATGGATGTGATGAATTATTTGCAGTTGCTTACTTGGGACACCGGAGAAAATGAAATGCGGGAGGATAAGAACCGGTTAGACATCGGGAGGGAATCCTGTAGGCTGGAGGGTGAGCAGGCAAGTGGGAGGTGAGTAGCAGCTTGGGCTTCTTCACGGAGAGTGGACTCAAGGGATAAGTGATAAGTGAATGTGGGGTTGTAACCCCCTCAGCCGCACGCGATGAGTCCAAGTTAGACCTGAAAAAGACTGAACGTTGGAGCTGTGAGTCCAGCAGGTGACAAGCATGTGTGCAGGCTGCAGAGTAGAAACCACGAGCCCAAACCCTTCTAGGTGGCACCTAGGAGCAGAGATGGGCAGTAACGCGTTACTGTAATCCGATTACTTTTTTCAAGTAACGAGTAAAGTAAGGGATTACTATTGCAAAAACAGTAATTAGATTACCGTTACTTTCCCGTAGGAACAGCTGCGTTACTGCGTTACTAAAACCGTGATTTTTTTTGCGAGACTGTCTCATGACAGTGACGTAAGCAAGTGCCACGTTCGTGACAACAGCTGTGTGCAGATCAACAATGGATCACATATCGATTGTGGGAGAGAGTATGAGCGTGCAGCGTTTAAAGCGTGGAAGTACTGACCTTACTTTGAGTTTGATTCCATAAAAAGTGACAAAAACATTAGCGTCCGTTGTGCGTGGGAAGAAAACTTCTTTTTACAGCGAAAAAAAAACCCTAAACTTCCAAGCAAGCACCGAGTGCGCTACGACGTAATGGGAAACTCACAGAGAAACTCGCGGATTCTTCCACTGACCGCTGCACACCTGCACCAGGGTAAACCTCCGCCTACCCCAGTCCTGCTTTACAGGTGAAAATAGAGCAACAGGACTGCTAGTCTTTGATGTTATTTATTTTCTGCTGTGTTTTACTTGCGTTTATTTGAAAGAGTGAGTGTAAACACAAAAAAAAAAAATTTATGTGCTGGAATGTGTAGAAAATAGGTTTAAATATTAAACAAATTTCTTCCAGTCAGAGAATGTTGCATATAATGAAATTTTTGCTTGATGCATAAAGTTAAAAGATTAAAACTAATAAAACAAGTTTTAAAAAAAGAGACTTTTCCATTTGATTACATTTTGTATGATGGATTATGCAGAAAAAGTAGAATTGGACTATAAGATCTATCGCTTTATCACCTCTTCAGGTTGTAAATCGTGTTTTTAAAAAGAAACTAAGTAACTAAGTAATTAATTACTTTTTAAAATAAGTAATCAGTAAAGTAACGGGATTACTTTTTTGGGGAAGTAATCAGTAATTAGTTACTGATTACTTTTTTCGAGTAACTTGACCAACACTGCCTAGGCGGGCTGAGAGAGGTTTAAAGAAATCAAGACTGAGCAGTGCAGACGATGACAGAGTCAGATACTTTGAAGAGGTTTTTATTGAAAAGGAAGTAGGAATGATCAGAGAACCGGTGAGTGGCTCGGGAGGGAGCCTTCGCTGCAGGAGATGTTAACAACAGCCAAGGTGAGACTGGTAAGATCTTGCAAAGCTTGTGATTAGATTAAGGCCTCACTTGTTGTTTTCTTAAATAGATGATTTGAGTGCCCAGACAGGTGGAATTCCACCAAGGAAACAAGAGATTTAGTTGAGAGTGGGAAGGCAGGTAAGTTTCAGGTAAGTCATTGATTTTTTTTGACGGCTGATTTGATCTGCCTTTGCTTGTTAGACTCCTCGAAGTTATGCAGGGTTGCAAACTTTGTGGTTTGACACAGGCAAACGGGAGCAGAGAATTACCAGGCGAAGAACAAGGAGGTAACAAAAGAGGCCTATTTACTACCACGACAGTGACAACAATCTGGCAGAGAGCAGCAACAGCAGCCGGTCCATAAATACCATGAGCTGATTAAACCATGAGCAGCAGGTGCAGGAGAGAAAGCCCAGGAAATGACAACTCCACCTGCAGGTGGACCCGCAAGGAAGCTCCTCTCTCCCCCCGAGAGAGAGACGATTAACAGGAGAAACCCCAAGCCTGCCCAGGCCACAAAGCTCCTACGAAATATTTTAATAATTATTTCATTTTTGTCATTTTTTAAATTCATTTACTTCTTCCTTAGATGTTGTTTGTGTAGTAAACTGCTACTTAAACACAAGTTTTGGCTGAAAATCATAATTAAAAAGGCTAAATTGTGAGCTGACACAGAAATGGATGCAAACCTGGAGTAGATTATAGAAATGCACAGCAATCTCATTACGCTTGACTATCAAAACGCCTGTGTGATGCAGTTATGTAACCTCATAGCATATTATAGCATTTCAGCTTCCCTGGCAGCAAATGAGCAGTCCATAGCAAAATATGAATATGAAGGAAACCTGTTATGTTTGTTTGTTAGTTGCATTAAAAGCACATTTTGTCTGACGTAAAGCATGTGACACATCAGAATTAACAGTATGAATCAACAGTATTACAGAGAGCAGGATTAGATAAGTTTATAATAACTCTATAAGTTTATAAAGTTATTCTTTTTACTTTGTTTTTCTGTTTACAATATTTTTTATTTATTTTATTTATATTTACATGTTTGAAATAAAATCAGTCACTCATATTATTCATGCAAAACTACCCTAATACAGTTCATTAATAATAATGTGGGCAGGCAGGTGAATTCTAATAATAATATGTATTAGCTCGTTTTTGTCTTTAACTTAAAAGAAAACAAAAACAAAGACGGAAGAAAGAATTAAATATAGTGATCTAAAATGTCAAATCTACCTGCTTTGCATTTGCAGGTTAGAGATGCATTTTGGCATCGTAAAGAAAGAACAGTAATAACTGTAACACAAACATCTCCAGACATTCATCCCTCCCTCTGTTATCCATTGTCCTCGAAGCAAAAAAAGTTGAGTATAAATTATCCAGACTTTTCCCACAGTAAACCGCAGAAAAAAAAAAGGGTTATCTCTTTTCTTTTTCTTTTTTTGGTGGTAATATTTCTCTCTGTCACCCCTTTATCCCCCTCTGCTGATGATTTGTTGAGAGTCCAAGAGACAAAAACATGGAAATTGCACAGAGGGGATCAGGAATTTACTTCTTGATAACATCTGTTACTAACTATTGAGCTCGGCATGCAGAATCAGTTGTCCCCATAGACCCGTTTCTTCCGTTATCTTATTTATTTGGAGAAAGGCTTATATTGTCTCATACACCACAAGGTGCACCTAGGAACCTCTGTGAATGGCTAAACGGGAACTTTTATAGCCATCCCCACCCAGAATGGCAATTAGCTGTGGTAGACTGGGGAAAAACACAGAGCAGAGTTGGTATGCAGAGAGCTCTGCAAAGTTAATGGACTTTTAAATCGACACTATGCGCCAAATTCCCTCATTAATGCCATCCCTGGTCCCTGCTTACGCGACCGTTTGATTTCAAAGGTCAACTCTCAAATGTCAACATAGGAACGGTAAATAGAGAGCACTTTTATGATGCACACACTGTGTGCAAAAAGTATGTGAAGAAAGGAAGAAGCAAAAGTGAAGAGGCTCTATCTAATTCTCTCTCTCCTTTTTGTTATATCCAAAGCATCAGCGCATTTCTTCAAAAACAGAGTATATAAACAAATGTCAAGTCTAATTGTCATGGTTTTGGATTCTTGCTTCTCTCTAAGTTACTTCCTCTTTTATTCTGAAATCTTTTTTTATACTTCCACCCCATGCTTCCCTCCAATTTTCCATACCACCTGTACTCAGCTAATCGCTCACCTCAGTGCCCACCCGCCTTCTTCCTTTTGTACGTTTTGGCTGATTGTCTAGATACTCGTCACGGATTCTAGTCATGTTCTTCTTGCAGCTTTTTTCTTCTCATTTGCATTTTTTTCTCATGGTTTATATGTTTCATTGTTATCAGAGGTCAGAGAAGTATGATGCTTTGAGCTCATATTAGGAAGGTGACAGTAACTCATATAACCACTCTAACTGAGGCTACCGTTGACATGGGATAATCAAAACTGGTTTCCTCGTCTCATGAGTCTCATCTGATAGCTGCTTCCAGCAGGATAACACAACATGTCACAAAAGTCAAATCATCCCAGGCTGCTTTCTTTAAACATGACAATGACTTCACTGTACTCGTGTCGCCTCACAGTCACCACATCTCTGTCCAATAAAGCACTTTTGAGAGATTCACATCATGAAAGTGATGCTTTCATGTGAATATGGACCAAAATCTCTGAGGAACGTTTCCAGGAACCTTGTTGAATCTGTGCCATGAAGAATTAAAGCAACTTTGAAGGCAAAAGGGGTCCAACCTGGTGCTAGCAAGGAGCAGTGAGCAGCGTTGAGTATAACATGTTACAAAGTACATTACTTTTTTTTTTATCCTGCATACTTGTGCGACAACCAGTGGAGTGGTTTTTCATGAGCAGAGAGTGGACATTACTTTTATTTTTATGGCACAAAAATGACTAGAGCGGTGATAAAGTGCAAGCTGCATCCAGGACAAAAGCAATCGCATTATACTGCTAACACAAAGTCTGCTCTTTGCAAACATCTGCACAGATAGCACGCTAATACTAAGCTAGCCAAGAAGAGTGATCATAAAGCTGAGTGTCTTTAAAAGTAAAAAGTAGTGATGAGCACTCAGGCTTGTGGCCTCCATTTCTTCCTGTTCATCTTTCTAAAGTACAATCACTGCAGTAAGTTCTCCACTTTGTTTTGTGTTTCTACTTTGTGCTCACATATAAATATGAAAAGACAGTGTGTTCTCATTAGGATAGGGATATGTGCTGGTGTGTGGGACTGTGGGACTATAAACTGGTAATTATGTGATAACACATTTCAGGTCATTTTATAGAGTAATAAGTAAGAAATGTAACAAATAGTCTAATGAATTAGTTCTTTTTAATAACGCCCCCAACACTAACAGTGAGTGTATTTAGTAACAACTATCTCAGTTTATTACTTTTTTTTTGCCAAAAAGCCTCTTTTAGTTGGTAAAATCTAATTTTAATTCTAATTTTGTTACAATGTTGTTCAGTTTCCAGCTAGCAGTGAGTGATTAACAAAAGACGTCTGATCAGTCGATGCTTCATTTGATCATTTTGAATGCTTGTTTAAAACACAAAAACATGTGTTTATTGCCTCTCTCTTGTGCAACTAACTCAGGAAACAGTACAGTAAATGCTAACAATGACTATGATTGACAAATACATGTAGCTAAAACTTAAGGAAAACAATTTCAGAAACACTGTTCATCTTTTCAGTGTAAATCAAAACGTGTGAGCACGATCCAAGACTTTATGTGAACCAAAAACGTAATTAAATGATTGTAGTGTTGGAGCATAGCTGCACAGAAGCATCCCGTAAAGTGCTCTGTAGAGCACTCATGAAAGCTCAGCTGGCTTTCATGAGTGCCTCACTTAAACGAAAACAGCAAAATATTTGATGGATGTCTTGCGATCAACATAAAGCAAGAAGCAGATTATAGCAAAATAAAAACCAGGAAAAGAAGGTGCTCTCAAAGGTCATCTGCCGTCGTTTGAACAATTAATCCTACAGTAGCCACAATTTTGGTGGTTTTGGACTTCTGTTGACTCATTTGAAGAGAGGGAATCTCATGCACCAATCAAAGTTTAGCAGCGCTGAATAAAAATCTAATGAGCTCAAGCGTTAGAACTCCTTAATAAGTAATGACTAGGAATGTTCTTTCATAACTTCCCCGTGGTTGTTGCTTATTTGATCATTAATATTTCATTTTATACAGAAATGCCGTTGCTAGTTTTGTTTGTCCGTGATAACATTGTTTTATTTAGACGATCATACGGCATCGCCAACAAAAGTCTGCCAGTTTAAAGACCCTAAAGACTAAATCAGTCATTTTCCAGAGATACTGAAAGCAAAGTGCAGGAGTATTGTACAGAAGAACAAAAACGTAGTAATTGATCTGCAGATTGGACCAGACTGAAAAGGAAGCACCATCAGCCGTGATGAATATAAAAAGACCACTCAGTCGATGTGGAGCTAAAAAAAGGCAAAGCCTGGCAGAAAAAGCAGAAAGACTTCCTGTGGCATTTAGCTCCAGGCAAATGGAGGTGAGGGGAACAATGCAGTTGCAAAGATTTGATGAATAATGTCTGTTTTCATGAAAACAGATTCAGTGGGAAAACATCATGATGGTGGACATCTCTTGATAAAGATCGATAGACTGCCATGGGTCTGCTCCGTTGAGTTCGGAGCTAGAAAGGGGGGGCAAATCTTTACATGTGCAGCTTGAGGCTAGACGCTCCGAGCTCTGACCCCGTGACTTTGACGAACTGGGGGAAGAAATAACGCCACGGGCCACAGTCGCTGGACAGAGGGATGTGAAATGCAATGAAAACACTACACCATTTTAGCTTGCACACATACAAAAAAAGAAAAAAGCAGTCCACAGACACAGATCCATTAATCTGTCAAAGTGAAGATGTGCAGTGAAAACGTACCTCGGTATTGATTGCACTGATGTAGCTCGAGGTGCAGAGGGACACAAGAGTGGAGTTAACAGATTGAAAAGAATCAGAAACGGAGGAAGAGAGGGGAGAGGAGTCGGAATTTAAACATGGCCTCCAGCAAACAGACTGTATCTGTCTATTTTAATTTGCTTTCCTAATTATCTGATTACTGCCTGTGCCTGTGGATTCATTCGTTTCTCTAAATATAGACCCAGATTGTTCTAAAGCTCTGCTCACAAATTCTCTTTGACTGTTTGGTGATGAAGAAAAACAAAACTCCAGCACAGCAAAGAGCCCCCCTCCTCAATAAGGAGTGGGTCTCCTTTTAAAGCGTTTGTTAATATGCCTGGAAGGCAGGAGTTTTCATCTCTTGTCCCACTTGAAAGGCCCTCATCAGACTTTCCAGATGTTTCCCTCTGCCCTTTTATCCGCTCGCTTTGTTGTCAACAAAACAGCAAAAGTTTTGTCTCGTTAATTATTGTTTGCTCTCCGCCTTTGTGTTCGTGTGTCTCAAATGCCATGTCTCGTGCCTGTAATAGGAGCTGTGTTGTGCATTTATCTAGGCTGTGGGGATGTAAACGTGCAAGGAAAGCGAAGAGCGGGAGAAAAAAGTGACTGAAGGAAGTCTCTGAATCTCATTCCCATAAATGCTGCAATTTTGTCACAGCAGCTGCAGCCTCACATATACTCACTGGGTGTCCTTTGGCACTGGTGCTGTGACGTCCCAGGTATCGCTCCCAAATTGATGCTTGTAGGAAAAGGATCCCCCAGTGTCTCATTTAAATGCTCCGAGTAAGCGGTTAATGTTATGAAAAGGCATATTATAACCAACTGGCAACGCCTGGGGTTGAAAAATAAAGCCAGTGCAGGAGTGCCCAAAACTGGAGTTCCTCCAATAGCCACTTAAGACAGGAGTCAGTTCTCACACATTTATACACCCATACGTGCATTGTGGTAAAAATCCCAAATTTCAGCTTTAAAATGAACTGGTACAATGAATAAACTCTGCAGGAATAAATTGGTAAGTAGCTCACCTGTCTGGGTTTTGTTAAGTCCTAAAGTTAGAGGTATGGATGCTTCAGACCTGCTGGATTGCTTCACTTTACCTAACTTCACTTAACTCGACCTCTGCAACGTGTTTGTGGTGTTTGTTGAGCATTTTTAGCACAATTAGCCGACAAGCAATAGGGCTTACTAAGTATAGTCAGTCAGAGTCAGTCCACTTAGTTCAGACTTGATTATTTTATTATCCTGTTGCGTTGCACTGATTAGCAGTTATGTTTCCATGCAGTTACACCCATAGAGCTTGTGAATGCTGCTTGCTAACCAAGCCTGCTAGCATTAGCTTATAGCAGTTACTATAGGATAAACAAGTCTAGCTGCCCTTCAGCTGTAGTGAGTGTAGACTGCCAGTGAGCTGTTTACCTCAGCTGTCAATATGTGTCCAGACGAAGGCTCTACAACTTAGAGAAAGTCCAATACGAGTCAGTGGGTCACTGAAGCTTATTCCTGTCTGACGTAAGCAACACTTAGCTAAGTTGTTGAGGTTATCGTGAGCTTTTCTGTCGCTAAGCGCTGCTGGTTTTGCCACTGTTAGCCAGTAATAGTGCACCTTTATCTGAAGTGGCTCTAACATTGTTGGATTTGAACACTTAGCTAATAAATTCTCGTTCAATGTGAGAATGTAATCAAACTGAGAAAGTAATTTTTAAAACACTCAAGCCTAACATTTGCTGGGATAATGTTAGCTTATAGCCAGCTGTTGTTATTTAGTTGGCTCGTTATCAGCTCCCTGGAGATGTGAGGGTCGCATGTCGACAAAAATTAAGTGATATCAAGAACATCAGGAATAAATAAGCATCTTTTTGTACGTTAGAGCTCAGGAGATGAGGTTTGAGGTGAGGAAGAGGAGAATAATGGAAAGAGAATGAGAGAGAGGAGTGTTAGAGGAGGAGAATGCCATAAAGAAAGAGATGAAAATAAAAATTCTGAATGACCATATATAATTTGAAAGGGCTATATGTGATCTTTAAATTAAAAGTTATTCATAAGGCATACTATGTATACTATGTATGTAGGAGGAACGGTGATGTTCTTTGCAGCCACTGTATTCATGCATGGCATTCATGGCTTCCACAAGCTGGTGCCCACTCCTTTGTGCTTTTCATGGATTCATTCCAAGTTTATGAGAACAAATCAGTTTGTCGGAAGATGTAATTGCAAACTCATCATGTATGTTCATGAGTCCAACTTTTGTTTTCTAGTAAATAATCTCAAAAATGACTCACTGCACTTTTAACAGAAGAAGAAGAGTCAAGAAGCCAGTCTTGATGTCATGGTGTCTGTGTACATCTCTTATATACAGATTATGATTTTTAACCTTCAAGTGAAAACAAAATAAAAACATCAGACTGGACATAAACCAGGATCTGGTGTCTGACAAATCATTTTACACCACCAAACCCCTAGTGTCCACTTGGGAACTCGGAATTATTATTAATATTAAGAAGTGAGTCTGCTGATTAACAGGTTGAAGGTGACGGAGTGACTGTAAGTGACTGTAAATATTCTAAGCCGCGGGTCCTCGGCTAAGAATATTTGGGTCAATATGTAGCCATCTCCCCAGGACCCTATTGTGTCAGATTATGTGTGTGTGTGTGTGTGTGTGTGTGTCGCATTCCTTTAAATGTTTGCCTGTGCTTATTGATTTCCTGTTCGTCCCGCTTGATTGATAGGCCGAGCACATTCATCTATTAGTTTTGTTGCTCTGAAGCAACTGCTCAAGAAGAAAGGGGCAGAATGCTTTTGCGGTGAGAGTCTGCATGTCTGTGTGTGAGTGTGCTCGCAGGCAGCTGCCTGTCTACCATTGTCTAGACAGAATCATGTGCCTGCATACTGAGAGAGGAGGTGACATGCTGAAAGCTGCCTGTGTTGATAATTCTCCACGACACTCATTTGCTGTGACAGAAACCTAAAAGTTAGTTGCTGCAGAACTTTAAAAAAAAAAGGATTTAAAGTGACGATCAGCTTTTCAGCATGAAACACTGAGCGAACAAGACAGCAAAGAGTTAAGGGGATTACGATTATGAGAGCAGCAAAGTGTACAATACAATATTATCAACTGTATGCATGCCCCACTGTGACTTCTTTGGGTGTTTTCCACGATGCGAGGCAGAACTGATGTCATAAACTGCTCATTATTCACTGCATTCAAAACCAGATACAGAAATACTTTCAGTGTTTCTGCATGAAAGGTCTGACACACTTTCCACCATAACTCTCAATCCACTGCATCTGCTGGGGATCTTTAATGGAATCACCACACACACCATCCCCAATCAGCCCCCATAATGCCTCGCTGCCTGTATGCCCGCTGGTTATGGCAGTGCCACGCTATAATAGTTCCCCCCTTATCTGACACACAGTTATGCAAATATTAGGTTCCACCCGAATATCTGTGACAGGAGTTTCTCTCGCTCTCCCTTTTCCCCTGATTATGCAGCGATAGGCTCGCTCGGCCCGGAATAGACTACTCGCGTATAATCGTGATTAGTCATATCTCGTGTTCGCAGCGATGTAAAACCCATCACTGCCTGGTCTTTATTGTCGACGTGTGTGTTTCTGTTTGTGTGCGTAGCATACTGACGGGCAGCTGGAGACAGATGGAAAATCCTTTTCACGCCACCAGTGCAGATATTGTATGTGTTGTGTTGTGCTATGCCGTGCGTTTACTAATGATGACGTGCTGATGCCTAAAAGCTCCGAATGCCAGTCAAACATTACTTCTCTCATCAGCTAATTCATTTTTCAACCATCAGTCAGTTAAAGTGATGATTAAAGGTGGATTGCATTAGCCATAAACACATCACTGAGCTGGGCAGAGTTTTTTATTAACCGCTTCTATTAACCGCTGGTCTCAACCTGTGGCTAAGTATGCTTTAAGTTCTCTCACAGAAATCTATGGTGTGGACACACTATAAGATGCTATATCAGGCAGATGAGGAAACTATAAACACGGCATAACACAGTAACATGTGATGTTCAGGAACCTGCCTGTAACCCAAGTGAAAAATATCCCAGAAGAACAAAGACGTCAATGACAAACCTTCTGTCCGTGGCTCTGTGTCTGAGGAAGGCGTTGGATGCCCCGGCGGCCACACCTTCGGGTTGGGCCGTCACCATCACACCTGCATCTCATCCCAGGTGATTTGGTGGAGGAGGATTTAACCCTGCACAGACAGCTGCAGACACTTCACAGTGGTAATTTGGCTCCCCACTGAACCAGTGTATGTGCTTAGTGTCGCATGAGCTGCGCTTATTTCGACTCTGTTCTCAGGTTTCTGTCCGGCGTGCTGTGCTAGTCACCTGCCTGTCCTCCTGCCTGCTTGGACCTCCGAGTATTCCACCTGTTCTCGTCTCCGCCTCCTCGGACTTACCCTCCACGGACATACTCCCCTATCCGGGTTCCACGGTCCGGCTCAGATTGTAAGCCAGACTGCCTTAGCCCTGCCTAGTTGTGTCTTCCCATTCTTCTACACTCTAGTAACCTTTTCCCCTTTCTGCTGCAGCCTCCCACATTCCTGATCACGGCTCCCCTTTCCCCTTTTCTGGTTTTCTTTCAACTAGTTACTCGTTTCCCTGGGTTGTCCCGGGTCCCTTTTTGTTGTGCGAATAAAACTTGAACTTGCCCTCATTAAAGCGTATTGTGTGTGCTTTTGGGTCCCGCTTGTGTGCGAGCCACGGTTCATGACACCTTCAGACCTTGATCCAGCTAGACATACTGTACAGTTACATGTTTAAATTCCACTACAATAGTGTAATAGTAATCTGAGCATACAAGAAGATTACGCTTATTATTGCAATCCCCTTTAACTATGATACACACAAAGCTAAAGCCAAGGCTGGCCTAGAGACTTGTTCACCTGTCAGCCTTCAGTCACTCGGGAAAAATGTTTGTTCTCCAACTAGTTGGCAACTGATTGCTGACAGTCGCTGGGTGAAATAAGTTGCAAAGAGATCAACTAATACATGCAATAATAATAAAATTCATTTAGTTTCCAATATTTATTTTCTTCAACTCCTTCCTCTGACCATCTTGTTCTTTAGCTGCTAAAATGTCTAATTTTTCAACGTTTTCAGAGCTTTAAAGCCGAGTGTTTAGAAACAAGCTTGTTGCAGATTGGCTAAGACTTCCTGTTCTGTCGACTGGTTGTTTTTTATAAATGTAAATTCACTATAAAAAAGGGCTAATAAAATGCTACATTATTGCTGATGGTTGGAAATTGAAGCATGCTGTCCAAAGGGGCTCTTTATACCTGAATGTGCAACCCAGTGTGATTGGCCAGTATGAAAAGTGGACTACAAATGGAAACCAGAGAACTTCTAGTAACAGAAATATTATTCTTTGTTAGAGATTTCTTCTGTTTATAGAGATTAATCTTTATCTCACCTCAAGGGACATTGGCAGGATATGAAAATGGGGGACTGCAAAATCAAAATCAAGGCTAATATGTTTGTATTTGCAGGCCCCTGTTGCTGCCTTTATTTGCTGGGTAATGTGCTTATGTGAATCTGTTCAGGTGGAGCTCTCATATGTGGCTTGAGTCAATCAGGTAATGGTGTCAAGGCAGGCTGACAGCAAGGCTGAAGGAGGTATTTCAGAACGTGAGGAGTAAAATAACAACCAGCTTCTCTCTTTCTCTCTCACACACACACACACACTCCCCGCTCTCTAACACACACAAACTCCATCTCCCCGAGGGGTAGTGATCTGTGACTCCTCAATGTTCTGTGCACATCTGAGATGACAGCACACACAACATGGCCAGTGCACCAGTCTGGGTTCCACATGATCACCCACAGCAGTACTGTACAGCAAACAAGATACAAGCACAGTGTGTACAGACAAGGCAGCAGGCCTGGAATTCCACTGAAGCCAGCAATGTCACACTCAGGCTGAGCCACATGCATGCAGTTTGTGCCTTGTTTCGGCCTGCTTTGGAGCCAGATGTTCCACCCCTGCCTTTTAGGTAGGCATGGCTATTCCGTTAATGCTGATGCTCTGGCCAGGTATTGATGTAAAATAAAGAAAAAGTGGTATTGCTACATTTTATATGTTTTTCCCCATCTTAACCTCATACTAAGCAGGTGTGAGGGTGTGTAGTGGTCTGTCTCTGGTTCCAATAGCTTAAGTAATCTCGCTACAAGTATTAACAGCTTTGAATAATTAATTATCACCAAATGAATTATCTGTGATCATCAGAACATCAGATTATTTCCAATCATTAGTTCTCATCAGTGCCTATATGACACTACAGTGCTTCTGAGACATTTACATATTAGCTTAATTCTTTGCAGACGATGTCCAGTTTTTTGAACCTGACATCTTGTAGATTTGAGGCAGAAGCGTGACAAAAAGTGACCCTCTGAATGCTGGAAATGCAGCAAGTGGCTTTAATAAATTATTTTCACCCCAAGAGATGAAAACTACCACATCTACTAGAATCAAGGGGACCAAGTTGAAAGATTTCTACCATGTCATTATGAGGAAGCAAGAAATAAAAACAGTTTTTGGATCTTGGATAAAAACAGTAATTTAATGTAGGTTTTTTTGTTTGTTTTTTTTAAATCAGAGACTGTCGGTGTAGCCCAAGGAATCTGGCATTGGGATCAATTTTTTATAGATCACAACTTTGGCTTGGATTTGATGGTGAGCATAAATTTGTGTCAGAATGTTTTTATAAATGAGTCCCTGTGATACTCATTATAATGGACGAGAAACGCCGATGCCCACTGCTACAGGAGGCGTGAATCCACTCCATCCTGCCTGATTGTAAGGAAACAGTCGGAGAAGTTATTCTCCACAGGTATGAATAAATGTTGAAACATACAGGATTTTTTTTTTCTCTTTTTTTGTTTTGGGTTTTTTTATGGCGAGGGGGTCTTTTACCTAGCATTTGAATGTGTAAAGGTGTACGTTTATGCCTTTATAATTTAAAACCTGAGACGTACCGCTCCCCCTACCCCCCCACCCTCTTTATTATCAGCAGAGGAAAGAGCGAGCCAGATTCAATTTGAGGAGAGGTAGTGGATCATGAAGGCATTTCACCAGTCGGGAACAAATTTGATATCCGTCTGGAAGTCAGAAACCAGAACGGCAGTGTTGTCAGAAAAAGTAAAATGTTGCTTTATTTGCCATTCCAACTCCAATTTCACATCATTGCTCAAACTTCTTTTTTTTTTGATCCTATCATATTTTCTGACATTTTCCTACATTTTTGGCCCGCCGCCCCTTTACCATTTACCAGCAATTCCTCGTGGACCTATTTAAATTGCATCTTATGAAATGTGAACCAATTACGCTTTCAAAATCTTTAGCGGCGCAGAAGGAAAAGGTAAAGCTGTGATCTCATCTCCCGCTTCCCGCTTTTGTAAGATCTACTTTTTAGCATGCTTTGAAGCACGTAATGAGGCGTATTTCATTTCATTTCCACTGTTTCGCTTTTCACAAGCGAATTTGAAATAATACTGGCAGAGGACTGTTTTGTCATCATGTGCTGTACAGAATAACGTTACTCTGTGTCTGGCGTGCATGCTTAAAATCAGTTGTAGATGAATGGACTCGCTGCAGCAACAACTTTCATATTCTACCCGTATCCATTATTAAGGAGCAAGAAAGTCCTCTTTGCTTCTTTCTTTGTTAACTCTTCAGCTTCAGCGAAACTTTTCTTTTTCTCTTAGAGACGTTTGCCCCATCACTTTTTTTTTTGCTCCATTAATAAAGAAACAGCTAGTATACTCATTTTATAATTGCTTGTCTCTCGTTCTCTCTCAGCTCTGCAACTTTTTGCAAATTTCTTTTGCTAAAAAGGCAACACTTAATGAATAAAAAGCTACCTTTCACCCATGGATTGTCTAAACAAGGTAAGCTGCTTACTGGGCGTAAATTTTTAACCGATTATAATAGTATAATTACACACCAAAACCACAAAATGAAAAGAAACAAGGACCCTCCCCACCTCATCACCACCACCCTTCTGCTCTTAAAAATCATTTAGTTCTTTTATTCCATTGAAAGTTGTTACAAGACCTTTTTTGCTTTCCAGTGTAATGAACGCATTGCCTCCTGTAAACATGGAAGCCAATTCTGTGCTCGCTTACGCAGCTTTTTTCTTTCTTTCTACTTAATAATCCAAAGCAATCAGACCACATTTTAAATCTCAAGTAGGAGCTAGTTAACCTAGCTGACAGACTGAAGCATGGGGTTGGCATTATTCCTGGAAAACAGCGAGCGAGGAAGCAGAAGTACAAGAAAGAGTGAAAAGAGAGAAGACGGGGTGAAAAATGTGATAGCGGCGAAGGTGCCGGGGGAGTCCGACGATGCAAAATGAATAACAACACAGAATAACAACGGGACAGAAAGCGAGGGAAGAAAGAAAGAGCGAGTGAGTAAGATGTGTTTCACTGCAGGAGTTTGTGTAGGAGTGAAGGGAGGCCCTGCGGGGCCCCGAGGTAATCTGCAGGTTTGTGCGCTAGCTCTCCAGGACCTTGCAGGTGCGCTGCAGAGAAGATGTCACAATTGTTGTTGTTTTTTTCTTTACACACACACATATTCATACGAGCCCACAAAGATGTACAGGTATAAACACATGGGCATGAAGTTCCGCTCTACTCGGCTTCTCACCTTGTCATCTGGAAATTTACTTACTTAAAAAAAGAAGTGAGTTTTTAGCACTTTTTCTTCCCCCTCTGCACCTCCAAATAGGTTTTTCTCTAGCTGTGCTGGCTAGCAATGTTAATGAAATATCTTTGCAGCAATGTCATAAACCGCGACCTGTAAACACCATCTCTCATTAAGATGAACAATATGTGCTGTATAGACAGCATGCAGCAGCCAAATGTCCTTGGCTGTCTGTCTTTGTGCAGTTTCAACCGTTTCATCAGATGCTGCTGTGTGAACCGAGTTTTTGTTTACCCCCACAGTCACACACACCTCCTTTCAAATCTCTGACAAACTTTGATAGTAAAGGCTAACATTTTTAAATAGAATCCTATGCTGTGATGGGCCCCTGTTCTCCCTTTCCTCTTGTCTCTTTGTATTGTGGCACGAGAAATGAAAAACAATGAGATTTAATCATCCTATTCTCCTTTTGCAAACAATTAGATTATGGCTTTGTTTTCTTTCAATTTGATGAGGGAATCTGACACCATTCTTCCCCACAATCCGCAGTCATACATTATGGAGACGGCGGAGCGTGCTTCTGTTAATAGGAATTGACAGGAGCTACTGCAGAAATAACAAGAGCAGACTTCCCCGGCGTCTCGGGCCCCACCCGAAACACTGCGCTTCCGCGGTTAGACGTGCGCGCACGCCACCGCCAGCAACGCACGGCAGCAGTGGGACATCCACAAGACGTCCTCATCAATTATGAAGGAGCTCTGAGTACCATCCATTACACCCAATCAGCTGGAGAAATCACTGTTTTACCACCATTAGCATTCCTCTATTCATTAGGAAACCACACGCATACGCACGCACATCTGCAGACAATGCGTCCGATAAGCCAGGATGAAAATGGAAGAACTAAACAGTCTTCAGAATGCAAAGAAACCAGTTCCAGTCCCTGGTTTATTCATGACCTGAATAGCATGCCTGCACAAACAAGCTCCATCTAATGTTAATTAAGCAGAAAAGAGGCTCGTTAGATAGGGAGAGAGAGAAAATGGATTAATCCTAGGACGAGTGGACAGAAACAGTCGATTGGAGAAGTGAAATGGGTAATGGGCAATGTCTTTAAAACGATATGAACAATGTAGTTGCAACAGAATAAGGACACCATCAGCTTTTATGCTGGTTTCCAGAAAAAGCAGTTCTGCCTGTGAGCAGGTCTGTAGTTTACACCGGGAAGCTGAAAGTTCAAACACTGGACCAACCAGAGTAACCGTGAAAGCTCGTGGGTAACTAATGCAGATATAAGTGGTATAAGTGAAAAAAACGAATGAACCGACCTTGGTCACCTGCAGGGACGAGTCTGGGTCAAGTCTTTCCGTTAGATCAGCTGATTACTAAAGCTGCTGACACTAGAGCTTTACACTTTAAAGCAGTAAGCGATCCATTCGTTGTACGGGAAAACTGTGGGAAACTTTATTTAAAATGCTGATAAGCTTGATTCAGAGAAAAGCCAAGCTTGGAAAAGCTTAAACACGTCAATGCCCAGTGTATAGTCAAAGAGTCTTAAGCTGGGCATACACTGTGCGATTTTTCAGTCGCGTTATTCAGCTCCTGCTCAAACTGTACGATTGAATCGAAGGGGGGTAGAAGTTCGTAGGTCACGATGCAGGGTCTCACACTACACGGCCTGATGCTCTGGTGCGGCCTGGGTGCTCAAACTGTGCATCCATAACATGAAGCCTATAACACAAAATCTGTCTCTCGCTCTCCCTCTCTGTCTTTCACTCACACCCCACCATCAACTTTGCTAAATTGTTTATGAAAAACACTGACCAGGCAGCTGCAACTGAGCAGCAATGTCCATGCAACTCTTTTCACGGTTGTTGCGATCGTGATAATCGTGAGGCCACATCGAAAAGGCTCAGATGAGCTTCAAGTTCTACAATTTGTGCCTCCATCGCTTGTGTCCAGATCACACGCTGCACGGCTACTCCGTCTTTTTCACTTCCATTCTGTGTTTGCGCGTGCGCAGTGTGAGAAGTTGTGTTGACACCCTCAAGAGGGGCGAACGGGATTTTTAACAGGTTTGATTTTCTTGCGACCAAACGATTGCTGATCAGGAGCTGGTTGTGAGTTGTTAATCGCTTCTCGTTACCCCACGTATACTACACGATGCACGACACACGATTAAGGCGAAACTCGGGCCGATCCCCAAAAGATCTGAAAAATCGTCTCAAAATGGGCCAAAAATCGCACAGCGTATGCTCAGCTTTAGAGGTTCTGGATCACCGGCGGGGCTTTACATAACACATGTTAAGGGAATGCACAGTTATTTTCACTCATCATTATTACCTCTATTACCCTTTTTACCCTATCACCTTTATGGTGATGCTCCACAGTTTACAATACCAAAAAATGTTATTCAAAGCAAACCATTTAAACCTGCTTGGTTTATACGTAAACACTGCTTTGATTTAAAACGAGACAAGTCAATTTTAGCTGAACACGGGCCACAGTGGCCCTAATTGGTAATTACTAGATAATGGCACATTGATTTAGCGTTCATTTCCCAAGATTCCCTTGTGTCAGTTGCTTTAAAAAACACTATCACATCTGTCTTTTTAACATGGTAATTACAGAAGAGCTATAAAATTAGCAAACTGACCCGGTTACTATCTATCGAGCATCAGGGGCTCTAAGAAACGGGTCATGAAATCCAGACCAGCTATAGGGGCCATAACTTCGACGGTTTTAAAAGTTTCTTGTTAATGAATTTCCAAGAAGAATGTGTTTAGCTTCAAGGATACTGTAGCCATAAAGGTCAAGACCTATTGCACAAATCTGATAACACGAACACGTATTGGGTGACAGCTCTGTTTGTAGCCATTACTCCACTGTCTAATCCAATTCACTCCAAGGCATCTTCATCAGATACTCGCTCGTACTGTAATTTGGTTACGGAAATGGAAGATCAATTAAAGACGTGAGGTAGAGCCGAAGCTGCAAGACCGATAAAAAGATATCGGAAGGGAGAGAGTCCGTTCTGTTTTCGTGTAAGAGCCGACGATCCGTCTACAGGTGCACACCGCCTCCTTTGGCGAGCTGTCAGGTGGCATATTTGATGTGGCGGTGCTCCGCTTCATTATGCATGCCATATTGAACCAAACCAAAAGGTAATGAAGGTGAATCAAATATTCACTGGGGCACAAATCACTGGAAGCCACAGCCTGACCCCAACCCTCCCCCATCGGAGACAGAGAGACAAAGCCAGCAAACCCTGTCGGGCTTTTAGTTTAGCAACACGAAGTTTAGCCTGGAAAACATGAAACACAGAGCAGTGGGTTTTGTGTGTGTTAAGATTTTTATAGCTCCGCTCAAACATTTATTATGAGCCTACACCTCATAGCAACGGTGGAAAAAAATAACTGCGTGGTTTTGTGTTGAGCCCAGTTGTGTTTCCTGACAATGGTGCTGCTTTGAAGTCAGGTGTGCTTTCTCTCCTTTGTTCGTTAGCCAGAACAAGATCTGTAATACAGATGTCCACTGGTCAGACTAGTCAGGGGAAGGTGTCTTTTCTGCTAAACGAGTCTGTGGTGGGTTGAAAAACAGTAGATTTTTTTCTTTTTTTTCTTTTTGGGAGCTGGAACAACTCTATCATCAAAGCCTTTCTGTTCATCCGTCCTTTCTGTCTCTTTCCCTCTCTAACTACATCTCACTAGAGCACTTGCCCCTCACCCTTGGCCTATCTCGATCTCTTTTATATCCTCTAGTGGGAAATCAACCACATGCACGTAAACAAAGCTCTGCACACATGCAGGTGTGCACAAACACACACATACACACCATTTTGCATCGCCACGGGGCTGAAAGAGACTTCTATCAGCGCAGCTTTGTCTTTCAGGTGGTAATTAGCAGTCATTGTTGTTGTTCTGCTAATCAGAAATCTCACACACCAATGAGGGTCATTATCTCGCCATCAGGAAAAGGAAGAAAAAAAAGACCAGCCTGGCTCAGGGAAGATGCAGAGAGATGTGCCCGTATGTGATATGTATTGTGATAGAGTTCAGCGCCTTATCAAATAAAATGGAGAAATTGGATATTTTTGATGATTTGCATGTAGAGGGGCTTAATATCAATTACGAGATGAGATTGTGTGATTGTTTCCTCCTCTGGCTAATTGTGCCTTCAGACTTATGGATGCATTAGTCTGAAAATGCCTTGAGGCATGCTGCCGCGCAAACACTGTAGGTCAAAGGGTTAAACAAATCTGAATTTAGTCAGAAATGATAAATGTGTATAAATAATCCAGTGGCCTCCAACAGCCAAAATGAACAGGCTTGCTGGATCGAATGAAATACCAGTTCAATAAAATGTTGGAGAAATACATAGCGGCAAGTTTAAGGTAGCTGTAAAACTTTAGATTGTGTTTAACTTACCAAAAGTGCATTTTATTTCTCAAGAGTTCAACTTCTTTTCATACCTTTTTCGTAACTGAGACAAGGAATGTGTCATTTCTTTCATCAACCTTTGTACAATGATTTAACTGGAGAGTGTGGCCACGGTACAATAAATGCTGTTTAGTGTTTCTATAGTGTAGTGGTTAGCCTACCGTGGGAAAAGTCCTCAGTCCACAGCCAAGAGCAAGCACAAAAAAGTCTTGTAGGGAGGCATAAACTAGTGCATAGCAAACAGAGTCAGGAAGTGTATTCAGTGTAAAACATTTTTTAAATGAGGCTAAAGTAAAAGTCATAATTAAACTTTAGAGGGACAGCACAAATACACCTTGTTACATATGCTGTTTTGGCCTGACTAACACTTGTCATGTCAGCTGTAGGGTGAGTGAAGCTTTATCTATAATAACTATAAAGGAGTCTGTGGATGCACCATGCTAGCCAAGCTAGCTATCATTGGGTCCTAGCTTAGCTTTCTTCTTCTATGGTTACTTGTAACAGCAACGACACCAAATTTGCATTGCTTGACATAACAGTGACAACACAGAGGTTTCTCTGGTGATGTCAAGTCACAGATTGTAATGTATTTGCCTGCCTGTTGAAGAATATACATGTTGGCAAATACCTACTTACTATACTGTAATACTGACCGTGACTGGCAATCGTTCTCCCAGCGACTACCATACACCTCCAGCAACCACTCACACCTAGTCGGGCAATTCTCATTTTTCCCTCAAGGCCAGTGGTTGCCAAATGGTTGCAGACCAAGAGTTGCCATAACTGTCACACGTCAATAATGGTGGACAGGTTAATGTCACATGGTTGGCAGTCACATGCCTCGAAATAAAATCTGAAAGCTACCACCAGTCATATGAGAATAATGAAGCATAGAAAAGCAAAACCACCGCAGCAAATTCATTGATGACAGCCTGACACATTAGTGAGTACTATTATAAAAAGTCTAGGTACTGGAGGCTCCATGCAATCTTTGGATCAACTGTATATTATGATAGGCTTATACTGCCCTATTACTTTTATGCAAAATACATGAGTAGCCTGAACCCTTTGATTAGTGCCTTGGATTGTTTATATAGACAGAATGTCAGATATTAAGAATACCAAACATCAACCAAGGGCGCCTGAACTTCAGAGGACAAATAGTCTGCCACTCTACTGGAACTCTATGCATCTTTAACAAGCATACGTTTAAATCCCTTCCACTTTGCCACTTCTGCGTCCCCCTCCTGTGTTGATAACTTCATTTAGACCAAACAATCTTGAGATGAAGGTTACTGTGGATGGACTGCATTCTCGATTAGAGGCGGATAAATAAATAATGGACTCAGAATGAGGCAACAAATTATGCTAGTCTCTCCAATTCAAATCAACGGTGTCCAATCTATAGCTGTGTCCTTGGGATGGTGTGGTTTGGAGAGCTGGGGGGCATGATGGTGCACAAGAAATTGCTGACTGTCATACGTGGTGCTCTGCTGGTCACTCCGGGGAGCTGGGCGCCTGCTTTAATCAAGGTCCAAAGCACGAACAGAAAGCCAATGCAGGGGCTGTGGATTCAGGGGTCACAGTGTCATCCAGCATTATCCCTCTCTCACTGACTCTCACTTCTGTTCTTACGGCGTTAAATGCTCAGATATGCAATCACACATTTTCTATTAGTCCCATCTATCTCACCCATTTCCCTCACCTTCCTCTTCCCCTGTGTATGTCAGCCCATTCCCGAGCTCGTTCCCTAGCTGCTGGAACAAAGCACCCCATTGGGTGACAGCACGCACAGGTCAGCTTGGCCTTTCCTCTCAATTCACCTCTGGGGTGGATTACTAAATGGAAATGACCACAGGGTTTCACGGGTCCACCCCGATCAGCTCACAGCTCCTTCTCTCTCTCAGCCAGTTCTCTTTTATTTTCAAGCGGGCGAACCTTCACCTAGTCCCAGAGACCTGAATATGCAGCCTGCCTCCGCGTCTTTTTTTTTAATCCATCGACTGAGGGTGCATCAATATTAGAATTGTCTCCTCTACAGCAGTACACGCAGCAGAGAGACAGCAGAGACTAAACCTAAGCATTTATTTTTCATCTTAAAGGGGTGCCCCAGAGAATCACTGGCGAGTTTACAGTGTACATACAGTTGGAGAGACTTGAAAGAGACAAATTTTAAAAATTAATGGTCAAAAAGCTGCTCAGCAGGAGCAAAGCCATTCTGACCTAAGACTGTGTCAAGCTCCAAGCAATCTGAATTCAGCAATTTCCATAATACTGCTTCATCGTGTCTACACGCCCGATAATTGCCGTGTCTTTCAAACACGGCAGCGTCTCATAATGCAGACTTTCCTTTCAGACCTTAGAGAGCATCCCTTCATGACCAAATACATTATACCGCATTCACAGACTGAGTTGTGCTCTTTATGACAAGCAACCTGATCTCCATTTAGCGAATCGTCAGCCTGGTTCCAGACATATCTCGTCTCTTTTTTTTCTTTCTTCTTCTTTCTTTTTTAAAGAGATTCAAATGGCTCTAATGTTGTGGTAATTAAAGGCAGTTTCCACAACCGGGGGGAAAAAAATAACAACGTGAACCAGACCTAGCCAATAAAAAAGAGAAAAGTGTGTGTTACATGAACATGTGAGGCATTTCAATCAAACAAACAACAAATCAAAGCAGGAACAGAAGTTTTTTCATCAAAATGTCAGGTGATAGAGCAGGTTTGACAGGTGATCACATGGTTGGGGGTTTGATAAGTTGCTCCTCTATTTGTTGGGAGTGTTTATGGGTAACACGCTAAGCCCTGAGTGCCTTTTCTTTCATTTTATGTCATTTATATGGTGGTCAAACCCAACTGCAGTTATACTGTACTATAAGGCAGCAGTCCCCAACCCCCGGGCCATGGGTCTGTGAGTCGTTTGGTACCGGGCCACGAAAGTTGTGACTCAGGTGTGAAATTCATGGTTTTCAGGATTTTTTATCATTTTTAGCGTTAACTCGGTTTCCCTGGGTCTTTTCTGCTGTGTTATGAATAAATCTTATTTTTTGTGGTACCGGTTCGTGAAAATATTGTTGGACATAAACTGGTCTGTGGTGCAAAACAGGTTTGGGACCGCTACTGTAAGATTAAGACCCTACAGTCATAGAGAGTACGTAACCCTCTATGAGCAAGCACTTGGCGAAACTGGGGAGGAAAAACTCAATTTTCACAGGAAGAAACCTCCAGCAGAACCAGGCTCAGGGAGGGGCAGCCATCTGCCGGGATCGGTCTAATATGACAACTTAAACACACTGTAAACACTTTGTAGCACCTCGCAGAAGCTACAAAAGCTGCCATATAAGCAGGTGTACAAACCACTTTTCACTACACCAAAGAGGAAAAGACAGACAGGAACAAAAGGTTGCGCTGAGTAAGAAAGTAACAAAAATGGCAATTCGGTTAGATTATCAGGTTATGAAAATATTTCTTGCTTGGCAGCAGCCCTCTAGTAAACATATTGGTATCTTGCTGCTGTGTCTCATAAGCTTTGTGGCTGGATGAGATAATGTGTTATGAGTGAGACTTCTGTGGCAAAAAAAAAAGAAAAAGAAAAAGTGTTTGTGTGTCTGCTTCACGGCTGCTCAATAACTACCTGCCTGCCTACAGTCGTATGCAAAACAAATTGGAAATATGTGCCAGTTACAGGACGCTGATGTTATTACCAAAACAAATACAGTGTCATCACTGCGGTGACCTCCTCCATCAGGCAGCATTCCTGTAATTCCAGTGATGGGAAAAAGTATATGAAAATGATCTACGGGCGTATTCTCCCACACAGTTTAATTGGAATGTTAACGTTCCTTCTTTATCATTAGCCCTGCAGTGACTTGTTCCCTCCCTCAAACAGCAGGAGGAGGAGGAAGAGGAGGCACGTGGAGGGCGACTTGGGGGGCTTGGGGGGTTCTGATTGAGGTTTTAAAGACTCGATCCCAGTTGAATTGCAATTGCAGAGGCTTTTAATTAGATAAAGCTCGGCCGGTTTGAACATATACTTTACAGCCGTGTCAGGCTAAAAGGGGCTGTGTGTCGTAAATATCACCCGAGACATTAATAGAATTGAGATTAGAGGGCAGAATGTGCAGATCAGCGCAAAAAGGAAAAAGAAAGGCAGCCAGCAGTGGGACGACTTCATGCAGGGAGCTATTTATAGCTGCTCAAATGGACGGCTCCATTAATATAAGACTTACCCTTTCTGGAAATGTAAATCACCAGGGCCGTGGCTCGACACGCGTTATACAGCTTCAGTATGTCGGACTGAACAGTACAGTCTCTTTGATTTACGCAGGTCTGGGATAGAGCAAAGAAGACCGCCTAATTTCTGTGCTGTTTACATATATCGGTGTGTTTTAAGTCAATGTGGTGACACTGACCATTTCTTCCCCACTCCCTTCTACGTCTAAAAGTAAGCATCTATCTAAGATAAGGCTGCAAAGGACATTTTAATGGCATGCCCATTTCAAAAAGGTTAGCTAGTGCTTCTCAAGCAGACAAGAATAATGTAAATGCCCACAGTGGTATTAAAGCCATGTTGGAATCTGTCACTCATCTGCTCTTTTTCACACACACCCCTCCCTTGATGTTTATATTATTCATGGACAAAGCAAATGAGCACCAAAGATGGAGCGAAAGATTAGAACGCGGTCTCAGTGGAGACTTCCTGAAGGCTGAGGGCTGATCAATAACCTCCACATTTTCAAACAGCACTGGATTAAGTCCAACATGGCTTGTTTTTTTGTTGTTTCAAAAAAGAACAAAAAACGCACAGACTCCAGGTTTAATTGAGAGACGTCTCATGTCCAATCAGAGGGCTTTGCGTCTCTTCTTATGGAAATACCTTGTCATTTCTTCTCTCTGTTTCACCAGCGTATCAGCTCATTACTTTCTAACCCTCCAACCACCGTCTTTCACTGTCATTGCAGTCTGTGGGAAGACTGCACACAGCTCAGCCTTACTCTGCTACAGTACACCTCTGCATGCATGCACTGTATGCCTCCCAGCTCTCCTCCCAGAGCTGGAAGAAAGATAAAGATGCCTTGCTGTAGGTAAGGTAAAGCGACAATAAGCACGGAGTACTTGAGTTTTTCAAGCCTCAGCTTTATTCACTGAATGCATTAAAAAAAAGTATAGCTTTGTATTTTTAGAAGCGACTTTTAGAAGCCCGTCACTACTGCAGTATATGATATGCAAATCACTTAGCTGCCTCTTGAAACTTAAAGTGTGGTCAGTGATAAATTTCCGCTGATTGAAGGCGCGATGCAAACAACACATGAGTCGAGAAGTCTGAAATCAGCCACTGTAATTATGAGGCAATTAAAAACAAACAAACAAGAAAAGGACAAAGCCACACTAGATGTGCAGTGATGGAGTCCGCAGTTTGCCACTTCATTTTGTGCAGAGATAAAGAAAATGAGCCAGTGACTGCCTGGATGGATAACATGGAGGGGAAAAAATCGAATTTGTTAACTGTAAAGCAAAAGATTTTTAATAAAGGCGCAAAAAGATGAGGAAAAAAGACCTCTGCAAGAGGTTTTTGTTATATATATATATATATATATAAAAAAAAACCCCCACATAGTATCTCAATCGGTCCTCTACCACTGGGAGCAAGTATTTAGCTGTTCCACTTCGCCTTCTGGACAAGATGTTACCGGATCTGCTGGATCGCCTAGCTTGGGAGTCACCGCACCTAGTGCTCCGATTACCACCGTTACCTTCACCCTCCACATCCTCTCGAGCTCTTCTCTGAGCCCTTGGTATTTCTCCAGCTTCTCGTGTTCCTTCTTCCTGATATTGCTGTCATTCGGAACCGCTACATCGATCACTACGGCCGTCTTCTTCTGTTTGTCTACCACCACTATGTCCGGTTGGTTAGCCACCACCATTTTGTCCGTCTGTATCTGGAAGTCCCACAGGATCTTAGCTCGGTCATTCTCCACCACCCTTGGGGGCATCTCCCATTTTGACCTCGGGACTTCCAGGTTATACTCGGCACAGATGTTCCTGTACACTATGCCGGCCACTTGGTTGTGGCGTTCCATGTATGCCTTGCCTGCTAGCATCTTGCACCCTGCTGTTATGTGCTGGATTGTCTCTGGGGCATCTTTACACAGCCTGCACCTGGGGTCTTGCCTGGTGTGATAGACCCCAGCCTATTTCGAATGTTGGAACACTGAGCTACTAGTTGTTTCGCCGTCATTGTGGATGTTGGGTATCGGAGAATCCATAGGTCCATCATCCTATTCATGTAGCCCCTTCCGCTGGGGTTACTTGCGTAGTAGCATTCCAACAACGCCCTGTTTTCGTCTCTTGCCCACCGATGCCTTCTTGTTCCAGTAGCCCACTTTTCGTCAGGGTGCCCTGGTTCCTCAACACCTGACGCGGACCTTGTTGATCCGGGCGACGTCCGAGCCGGCATGCCTTCATATTTATCTGTCTCGCTCATGTCTGCGGTAGGCTTGCTTAGCATAGGGGGTCTAGCCTTAGGACCCTTACTGGATACAGACGCCCCAGGCAGGAATCGAACTTGCGATCCTCTGCTCCAAAGGCGTGTAGTCTAACCACTACGCTATCCAGCTGCTATTGGTGCGGAAACCCAGGAGATAGATATATATATATATATATATATATATATATATATATATATATATATATATATATATATATATATATATATATATATATATATATATATATATATATATATATATACACACACACACACACACAATGGGGCAAAAAAGTATTTAGTCAGCCACCGATTGTACAAGTTCCCCCACTTAAAATGATGACAGAGGTCAGTAATTTGCACCAGAGGTACACTTCAACTGTGAGAGACAGAATGTGAAAAAAAAAAATCCATGAATCCACATGGTAGGATTTGTAAAGAATTTATTCGTAAATCAGGGTGGAAAATAAGTATTTGGTCAATAACAAAAATACAACTCAATACTTTGTAACATAACCTTTGTTGGCAATAACAGAGGTCAAACGTTTACTATAGGTCTTTACCAGGTTTACACACACAGTAGCTGGTATTTTGGCCCATTCCTCCATGCAGATCTTCTCGAGAGCAGTGATGTTTTGGGGCTGTCGCCGAGCAACACGGACTTTCAACTCCCGCCACAGATTTTCTATGGGGTTGAGGTCTGGAGACTGGCTAGGCCACTCCAGGACTTTCAAATGCTTCTTACGGAGCCACTCCTTTGTTGCCCGGGCGGTGTGTTTTGGATCATTGTCATGTTGGAAGACCCAGCCTCGTTTCATCTTCAAAGTTCCCACTGATGGAAGGAGGTTTTGGCTCAAAATCTCACGATACATGGCCCCATTCATTCTGTCCTTAACACGGATCAGTCGTCCTGTCCCCTTGGCAGAAAAACAGCCCCATAGCATGATGTTTCCACCCCCATGCTTCACAGTAGGTATGGTGTTCTTGGGATGCAACTCAGTATTCTTCTTCCTCCAAACACGACGAGTTGAGTTTATACCAAAAAGTTCTACTTTGGTTTCATCTGACCACATGACATTCTCCCAATCCTCTGCTGTATCATCCATGTGCTCTCTGGCAAACTTCAGACGGGCCTGGACATGCACTGGCTTCAGCAGCGGAACACGTCTGGCACTGCGGGATTTGATTCCCTGCCGTTGTAGTGTGTTACTGATGGTGACCTTTGTTACTTTGGTCCCAGCTCTCTGCAGGTCATTCACCAGGTCCCCCCGTGTGGTTCTGGGATCTTTGCTCACCGTTCTCATGATCATTTTGACCCCACGGGATGAGATCTTGCGTGGAGCCCCAGATCGAGGGAGATTATCAGTGGTCTTGTATGTCTTCCATTTTCTGATGATTGCTCCCACAGTTGATTTTTTCACACCAAGCTGCTTGCCTATTGTAGATTCACTCTTCCCAGTCTGGTGCAGGTCTACAATACTTTTCCTGGTGTCCTTCGAAAGCTCTTTGGTCTTGGCCATGGCGGAGTTTGGAGTCTGACTGTTTGAGGCTGTGGACAGGTGTCTTTTATACAGATGATGAGTTCAAACAGGTGCCATTCATACAGGTAACGAGTGGGGGACAGAAAAGCTTCTTACAGAAGACGTTACAGGTCTGTGGGAGCCAGAGATTTTCCTTGTTTGAGGTGACCAAATACTTATTTTCCACCCTGATTTACGAATAAATTCTTTACAAATCCTACCATGTGAATTCATGGATTTTTTTTTCACATTCTGTCTCTCACAGTTGAAGTGTACCTCTGGTGCAAATTACTGACCTCTGTCATCATTTTAAGTGGGGGAACTTGCGCAATCGGTGGCTGACTAAATACTTTTTTGCCCCACTGTATATATATATACATACACATATATATATACATACATATATACATATATACATACATATATACATACATATATATATATATTAGGGGTGCAACGATACTCGTATCGATATTGAACCGTTCGATACAGTGCTTTCGGTTCGGTACGCATATGTATCGAGCAATACAAAATTTTTAATTTATTTTATCAACTTTCCTTCTGACGATGCTGTCTGTGTTGAGCGCTCAGTGGATCTGCGCTCGACAGTGCAGCCTAGGCGGAGTAGTCGAACGCAGATTCACTGAGCGCAGGGCAAGCTAGCGAGACAGAAGTTAAGCTCTCATTGCAACATGGCAAATTGAACCTCCCCCACCCTCATTCAGATCTGGCGTTTGGAACTATGTGACGTATGACCCTGAAGGTAAGCGCGTCATGGACTAAAGTAAAACAGTATGTTGGATGTGCCACGCAATGCTCAATTACATGGGTGGGAGCTAGTGTGTTAGTGCAGTTAGCTCGTTAACGTGTTGAAGCCGTCCAGCCCCACGCACGGGGCGATCCGCAGTAGCTCGTTAACGGAGATTTGCCGTGTTGTGGCGTTAACGTCATTTCAACGAGATTTACGCTGACAGCACTAGTGGGAACACAACGAATATGACTGCACATTTACGCCGACATCATCCTAGTGCAAAGACAAGTGGAAGCAGACAAAAACAACAAGCACACATGCTACAAACTTTACCCGAGTCATTTAGACAGCCGTTAGCACATGATTCTCCTTATGGGACCTGATATGTTTAATATGCTGCTGAGAATATAGCCCAGAAGAAGCGGATAGTATAGCTTTTATTTTGGAAAGAGCCATTTCTCTGTAATAAACTCTCTTTTCCAAAGATGAGTGATTCCTCAATCAGATACAGGGCTCGCAAAATCGCTAGCCCGACGTCCCGGGGCTAGCGATTTTTCCAGTCGGGCTACCAAAATCTATCTCTTCCCTGCCCATCGGGCTATCGTAGGAAGGAAAAATATATGTCAATGCTTTTGCATTCTTTCGGAAATGTAGCTGGGTAATTATGTCATTGGCATCGGTGAGCCACTGTCAATATGTGACATATTGAAATCGCGTTTGAATTTGCGCTTGTTTTTTTGCTTCCACTTTGCAATCGTGCGAACTGTGTATAGAGAGCGACAGCACTGATCTGTGAGTGATGATAATTTGCACACCAATTCCTCTGACATCGTCTTATCAATCGTTAGCTTACTATGCAAACATGACAAGTGAAATCTCCCGCAGCTTAAACATGTGAGAGGTTGATCGCGCAGAGAATCGCTGACCGTTATGTGAGTGCGTGTGTAAAAGCAGCAGGATATATATTTTAGTTCTGCTGAGCCAAATAAGACAGGTCAGGGTGAAGAAGTGACAGCCAAAGAAAAGCTTACCACAAAACGGAAAAGTTATGACAAATCAGACTATAAGGCAAAAAGAAAGTGCAGCTTTATGGTTTCATGGACAAAAGAATTTCTGTGGCTGCAATATAACAAGCTAAATAACCAGGGCTGCACATAAGTGGTCCGCAGGTGCGCATTCGCTGTCAAAATAAAAAACGCGCACAAGATAAGTTGCAACGTGTGTTTGCGTACATAAGATTTTCAGGAGGAGGACAGGCATTTGTTTAGAACTCTTAAAGATGTCGGAGAAGCTCCTTTAGGCAATTACTGTGATGTTCCTCCACCCCCAAAGAAACGTCAGGAGTCCGAACCACAAAAGAAGCATGTATTCTCGGAAAAGTGGTTGCAGGAGGTGAGCTGGCTTCAAACAAATGATGAACGCACAGAGATGTGGTGCGGAATGTGCCGTGAAAATTTAATAAATGACAAATTAAAAAGGCATGAACATTTTTTTGTTATCGAAAAAATATCGAACCATGACACCAAAGTATCGAACCGAACCGTGAATTTTGTGTATCGTTGCACCCCTAATATATATATATATACATATATATATACATACATACATACACACACATCACATATATATATATGTGTATGTATGTATGTATGTACACACATATATATATATACACACATACATACATACATACATATATATATGTACACATATACATACATATATATACATACATATATATATACATATATATGTATGTATGTATGTGAGATGAAAGTAGTCATTAGTCATAGAGGAGCCTGAGAGCTCCATTCTTAATATAATTTCACGTTATTAATTTGGCTACATTAACAAGTAGCAGCGAGTTATTAGTTTAATCTTTAACAATGTATCACCCTCTCAACTAAGTGCCAGATTTCCATGGTAACAGGCAGCGATACAATTTACCTAAAATTCATGAAAAAGCAGTCCCAACTTAACTAAAGATAAAAGATCAAAGATTCAGTTCAAACATTCGACAGTCACTCCCACTACAAAAACACCATTTTAGCTTCACAGACATAAAATCACTGTAATTTCACAGCTTTTACAATGGGTTGCCTAAGACTGTGTAGGTGGACCTCATAGAATGACTACCATCTGAAAGTCAGTGCCTCACACTTGAGTAAATGTAGTTATTAAGTTATTTTCATCATTGCAGCCACACAAGCTGCCGCTGACACAACAATTTGGTCAAAGTCAGCACATTAAATATGCTCATGCCTTTGCAGGGCTTTTTTTTTTCTTTAAATACTGTCCCCTTTAACGCCATATGGTGACCTCTGTACATCGTGGGCCTCGAGAGGGAGTCGGCAAAATGCTGGGTCAAACTGACGCAGGGGACAATAGAGGTAAATAATATACATGGGAGGATGCATTGAAGGATGGTTGGATGTAAAGATGGCAGGGCATCAGTGTAACAATAATTATGTAAAAATTAAGCACTAACTGTTCTCAGGTACTGGCAAGATGACTGTAAAAGGAAATAGCCATTTAATGCAGAAAAATGAGTGCAAGAGGCTTAGAAAGCAGAAAGGTGTTATACAAGTTCCACTTACCATTTATATTCAAATAGAGTTCATGTTGTTCAGTGTAAACAACAAGAATGCATGAATCCACCTTGGCTTGTATCAACACTTCAGGATGCTGGTGGTGTATTAGTGTGGGGGGATTTTCTTGGCACACTTTGGGCCCATTAGTACTAACTGAGCATCATTTAAACACCACAGCTTACCTGAGTACTGGTACTGACCATGCCTATCCCTTTATGACCACAGTGTACCATCTTCTGATGTCTGCTTCCATCAGGATAACACACCATGAGCTCATCCCAAACTGTTTTCTTGACCATGACTATGGCTGTATCCCAATTCAGGGTCTGCAGCCTTAAAGGCCGCATTTTAAGGCCGATTACGTCACAGCGACGCGACGAAGGCTGTCCCCATTCAAAGGCTGCTCGAAATGCGGCCCTCAAATGCGTCCTTCATTTCCCTGAATTTTAAGGACGTGGCGGTGTAGACTTCGTGGCCCAACATATCCCAGAATGCATAGCGCGGCGGTGGGTGTGGATAATTTTGCCGAAAAAAAAACGGCGGATGAGGGGCAGCCCGAAGAGTAAACTTTAAGTAAGTCCTGAATATTATGTCACTTATTTATGTGCAAATATTTACTAGCGAAGAACATTAAAACATTACTGTTGGCCACATGTCGGCAAAGTTATGTGACATTAGTGACGTTTGTACTAACTTGGTTTTAAAGCCTTTACTTTAAAATATACGCCGTTCAATAGCTGAGCTTAATCTTACAGAGAATGATCAAAGCTCATGCAGAAAGAAACAAACAAATGAACAAAAGATTTTCTCCTTCATTTCTGTCAAACAAAGCTGTATGACACGTTTCCAGCTGTTAGTATCATGGTTGCTAGGCAACCTGGGCAGCGCGACGGAAGCTAGACCGTCCCATTTCACAAGCCTCGCACTTCCGGTCTTAGCGGTCTTTGAGTACGCGGCCCTTGAGGATCGTCGAGCCTGGGTACTTTAAGGCTGCAGACCCTGAATTGGGATACAGCCTATAAGTGCATGACACTGTACTCAAATGGCCTCCACAGTCACCAGATCTCAATCCAATAGAGCACCTTTTGGATGTGGTGGAAAAAGAGGTTCAAATCACCGATGTGCAGCAACTGTGTGATGCCGTCATCTTAACATGGACCAAAATCTCTGAGGAATGTTTCCAGGAGTTTCTTGAATCTGTGCCATGAAGAATTAAGAGAGCTCTGAAGGGGGTCCAACCCAGTACCCAATAAAGTGTCCGATAGTATCAAATGTGAGTAGATAAAGAAAATACTGGCACTCTGAGGAATAAAAACAACCCTTCACTACACTTAATAAAGGGCAAAAAGACAGACTTGTTAAAGCAATAAACCGTTATCAGCACAGATGAGGGCTGGTGGGTTTTTTTTCTATATTCCTCAAGAATTGGCACTCTAATGTCCTTTAAAATGTTGTAGTTAAGCTCTCTATTACTTTGTATTGTATTACTTTGTATGATACATAAGAACCAATAGTTTTAACTGAGTGTAGCGCTGGAAGCAAGCCAGAGTACTTGGAATAAAAGGACTCTCAACAGGCCTGTTAAGTAGGAATGTATTCATTTCTACTAGTGCAATGAACATAGACCTTATTAATATACAGTTGTGTGTAGAAACCCCACATTTCCACAGTGCAAACAAAGCCTTAATAAGAAATGCTCAGACTCTGAATGCACAAACGTGGTCGCTCCATGATTAGAATATAAGGACATGACACAAAGGACAAGCAGCTTGCGTGTGAGGCATAATGAAAATAAAATGTTGATATGAATTTTTCATGGAGGGACCTGTGACAATTGCCTACGTGTGCACTTTCCGACTCCTATACATTATTCAAAGAGAGTTTATTTTTGAGTTTCACTCCAGAAAAAGTAGAATCCAGTATAATTTGTGAATAAAATAATGATATAATTACATATGAATAAGTCAAAGATTTTTTTAAAAAGTCTTTTTTTTTTTGGTCACAGGAATCCAAAACACGAGTTGAGATGCTCTTTGTGGCTCTTGGTTAGCGTCTCTTAAAGCTCACAGAGATGAACATAGATTACAGCTGAGTATACAGGGGATATCTGCTCAATGGATTAATGGATCTTAGATCTTTAGATATTTGGAGAAGATTTACCACGCGAGAAAAGCTTAAATTATTCTGTTTTATAAACCAGAAGAGAGCAGATGTGAGCTTTCAGCAACTGAACATGAAAAAAAGAAAACGCTTAAAAAAATGCATAATAAACCTGAAAGGAATGATGGTAATTATCATTAAACATTGATGTTTATAATTTTTTTAATGCCACATCTCTACCAGCAAATTCACTCATATTAAATAACTTTAATTATCCAATGGATCTGCCTGTAGTTATAGTTTTCTCGCTGCAAAAAGTAGAGAGATGACAATTTATGTGAAAGAAAAGAGAGAATCTCCAATTCTGTTACAGTCTCACACTGACACTTCTGCCATCTCCACTGTTCCCACCATCTGTATTTCTGTGGAAACACAGGAAAGGTAATTTTTAGCCAGAACTTTTGGCAAAGATAGAAATGTTTAATTTGCGGCGCACAACAGATGCAGCCGTGACACGAGAGAGAGACTGCACTGCTTCTCAATTTATGAATGTTTTCTGCTGGTTAGTAGCAAGTGTTACGTGCAACATTTATTTGGTCTTGAGCTTCATAAAAGGTGTCCATAAATGTGTATGTATATCCAGTCATCATCTAGGTAGCTCATTGTTCCATAGCAGCAATACAAAGAGACCTTTTTTGACTGAACTTGAACGTTTTGAATACACAGTGGGTCTTTTTTGGACAAATCTTTTGCTCTGGCTTCAGTCGTAATCACAGAGGTCACTCTATTAAAAGGTGTTAAAAGCTACTGCCCTATTCTCATTTTGACAAAACATAAATTATAGTAATGCTTTATCTAAGTGCAGCATTTGACACTATGGATAATAAAATAATTTTTGGCAGACTTGTAAATGAGGTGTTTTCTGGTTTAATCCTCAGAGCACATCTTTCAGGTATGAGATACATTGTAGCCATTTATATTTTAAAAAAATAGATTTATATCAATTTCAATTCAACTCAGTTTTATTGCTATACAGGGAGTGCAGAATTATTAGGCAAATGAGTATTTTGTCCACATCATCCTCTGCATGCATGTTGTCTTACTCCAAGCTGTATAGGCCTGAAAGCCTACTACCAATTAAGCATATTAGGTGATGTGCATCTCTGTAATGAGAAGGGGTGTGGTCTAATGACATCAACACCCTATATCAGGTGTGCATAATTATTAGGCAACGTCCTTTCCTTTGGCAAAATGGGTCAAAAGAAGGACTTGACAGGCTCAGAAAAGTCAAAAATAGTGAGATATCTTGCAGAGGGATGCAGCAGTCTCAAAATTGCAAAGCTTCTGAAGCGTGATCATCGAACAATCAAGCGTTTCATTCAAAATAGTCAACAGGGTCGCAAGAAGCGTGTGGAAAAACCAAGGCGCAAAATAACTGCCCATGAACTGAGAAAAGTCAAGCGTGCAGCTGCCAAGATGCCACTTGCCACCAGTTTGGCCATATTTCAGAGCTGCAACATCACTGGAGTGCCCAAAAGCACAAGGTGTGCAATACTCAGAGACATGGCCAAGGTAAGAAAGGCTGAAAGACGACCACCACTGAACAAGACACACAAGCTGAAACGTCAAGACTGGGCCAAGAAATATCTCAAGACTGATTTTTCTAAGGTTTTATGGACTGATGAAATGAGAGTGAGTCTTGATGGGCCAGATGGATGGGCCCGTGGCTGGATTGGTAAAGGGCAGAGAGCTCCAGTCCGACTCAGACGCCAGCAAGGTGGAGGTGGAGTACTGGTTTGGGCTGGTATCATCAAAGATGAGCTTGTGGGGCCTTTTCGGGTTGAGGATGGAGTCAAGCTCAACTCCCAGTCCTACTGCCAGTTTCTGGAAGACACCTTCTTCAAGCAGTGGTACAGGAAGAAGTCTGCATCCTTCAAGAAAAACATGATTTTCATGCAGGACAATGCTCCATCACACGCGTCCAAGTACTCCACAGCGTGGCTGGCAAGAAAGGGTATAAAAGAAGAAAAACTAATGACATGGCCACCTTGTTCACCTGATCTGAACCCCATTGAGAACCTGTGGTCCATCATCAAATGTGAGATTTACAAGGAGGGAAAACAGTACACCTCTCTGAACAGTGTCTGGGAGGCTGTGGTTGCTGCTGCACGCAATGTTGATGGTGAACAGATCAAAACACTGACAGAATCCATGGATGGCAGGCTTTTGAGTGTCCTTGCAAAGAAAGGTGGCTATATTGGCCTGCTGATTTGTTTTTGTTTTGTTTTTGAATGTCAGAAATGTATATTTGTGAATGTGGAGATGTTATATTGGTCTCACTGGTAAAAATAAATAATTGTAATGGGTATATATTTGTTTTTTGTTAAGTTGCCTAATAATTATGCACAGTAATAGTCACCTGCACACACAGATATCCCCCTAAAATAGCTAAAACTAAAAACAAACTAAAAACTACTTCCAAAAACATTCAGCTTTGATATTAATGAGTTTTTTGGGTTCATTGAGAACATGGTTGTTGTTCAATAATAAAATTATTCCTCAAAAATACAACTTGCCTAATAATTCTGCACTCCCTGTAGAATGAAATGACAGCAACAGTTGCCATAATGTGCTTTATGTTCTAAGGTCAAGAGCCTGCAATAATATAGAAAAATCCCAGCAATCAGTTGACTGTGTATGAGCAAGCATCACATCACATATCAGAATGTGACCGGGACATGTGGAGTCCCACAGGGTTCGATTCTCGGGCCACTACTTTTTATTCGACACTCTCCGGCAACCTAATTATTTACTTACTTATCACCTGCACAACTCCTGTGTAACACAAACTTATAATCAGCCAATCAATCATGCATATTCAAGACAGCCTGCTGAAGTTCGAACTGAGTGTCAAAATGGGGAAGAAAGGTGACTTACGGTAAGTAACTTTGAATGTAGCACTAGTGTTGGTGCCAACGATGCTAGTTTGAATATTTCAGAAACTGCTGATCCACTGACATGTTCTTGCTCAGAACAGTACCTCTGAACATACAATATATCAAACCTTAAGGTCGAGAGCATCCTGACCAACTGTATAACAGTCTGGTACGGGAACTGCTCTGCCTCGGACCGGAAGGCGTTGCAGAGGGTCGTGAAAACTGCCCAGCGCATCGCCGGAGCACCACTTCCTGCCATAAAAGACATCTACAGGAAGCAGTGTCTGAAAAGGGCTGGGAAAATCATCAAAGACCCCAGTCACCCATCACATGGACTCTTCACCCTCCTGCCCTCTGGGAGGCGCTACAGGAGCCTCCGGACTAAGACCACCAGGTACCGGAACAGCTTCTTCCCCACAGCTGTCAGACTCCTGAACTCTGCCTCCTGACATCTGACCCACGTTAAACTCATGGACTGAACATACACACACCCACAATGGACAACCGTACCCTCAAACACACAATAATAACATGGACTGAACCACCACTCACAACCACTAGCACTTTATATAGCCTCTGTAGAAACTATCTACACCCTCACTTATCTTAACTGCACTACTGTATAGCTCTGTGTAAATAATCATTCTGTACATATGATAATTTTTAACCCTACAACTGTTTACAACTTGCATAGTTCCCATTTCTGTATAACTGTATATCTCAGATTCCTGTAAAGTTATTTATTTCATATTCTGTATAGTTTTTCATATTATCTGTTCATAGCCTGTACATAGCTTGTACTCACTACAGCCTGTACATGCTTATAGTTATAGAATATTCACAACATACTTCATACCGTGTACATTATAACATACCATAATAGACCCATTTCTGTAATATACTTACATATCTATATTATTGCTAATATATATTGTAATATATCTATATCACTAAAGCACTTCTGAATGGATGCAAACTGCATTTCGTTGCCCTGTACCTGTGCATGTGCAATGACAATAAAGTTGAATTCTAATTCTATTCTATTCTAGAGTAGAAGGTAACTGAGGCTACAATTCACACAACTTCACCAAAATTGGACAAGGGAAAACTGAAAAAACATTGCCTGATCTGATGAGTCTCGATTTCTGCTGCGACATTCAGGTGGTTGGGTCAGAGGGTGGTGTAAACAACATGAAAGCATGTATCCATTCTGCCTTGTATCAACAGTTCAGGCCATGTTCAGGTAATGTAGTGGTGTGAGGGGTATGTTGGGACCCTTAGCACCAACTTATCATTTAAACACCACAGCCTACCTGAGTATTGTTGCTGACCTTGTCCACCTGTTTATGACCACAGTGTACGCATCTTTTGGTGGATGCTTCCAGCTGGATAACACACGATGTCACATAGTTTTTGTAGTAGTTGTTGTTTTTTTAAGCTATTTAAGGTGCACTAAACATACTCTGGTCTTTCAGCACCCATAAGCACTACAGACCCATAAACTTAAATGAGAGTCAGAGTTAGTTAATGACATAAATTATTGTATTTTTCTCACTTTGACTGCAAAGACAAAAGTCCAAGTTATATATTTTGGCGATTTAGGGCCAAGCAACATCATATTAATAACCAAATCAATATGCTTTAGAGGGATTTTCTCCAGTCTCCCTAAAATATCTTTAGATATCTACAGCTCTGTCAGAAAGCTGCTGCAAGAGCTGTAACAAGAACCAAGAGAACTGAGCACAATACTGATGTTTACACTGACTCCCAGTGAAGACATTGAGAGAGCTGGTACTTGTTTATAGGTCACTCAATAATCTCAGGCATACATACAGTTCAGACAATCCCTAGACGAATTTATACCCAGGAGGACACACAGATCTTTAAGAAGCAGTCAGCTGGTATAACCTAAAGACACATCAGAACACACTAAAGATGCTTTCAACCACTTCCTCCACACAGATGGATCCATCTTTCTGATAATCAGTGATTAATACTAACCAACTTCAGTTCTATTATCTGCATGTTCAGTTCCATTGATGCGCTTTTATCTATTTTGGTTAGCATTTGAATCACTTCTCATTTATATTTATTGTATTCTATTTGAATCACCTATATTTTATGGCTAAAAATTGCTTCTGTTTTGAATGTGGTCATGAGATTATGATCTCTTGCATCATCATGCTGATATTTTCTGTTTTCAGGCCTTTTTTCTTCTTAAAATATCAGAAAAAAAGATAACCCATAGAAACAAGCTAGCAAAATGTTAGTGTATGAAAACGCTAAACATGAATGTGCAACTTCACTAAATGTTTTAGCACATTTATTTATATTTTTATGCTGTACATTAATTTGACATTTGGTGGCGGCCCCCTGCAAAGTTTAAAAATGGCATGGCACATAATCTTAGGCTTCAAAAACACTGCCAGTGGGGCTACAGTTCGGTTACAGTTGTAACAGTTACAGTGGTACAAAAACTGCTAGAACCATAAAAGCAACTACAAATAAATAAAGGTACCTAACACTTTGGCCTGTGTGCCACAGCCAGCTAAAATTGTATCGTACTTCTATTTAAATCCATTACCGACTTGTGCACACCAAATCAGCTTTTTGTGCACCAACATGTATGATTGTATTGGCAGTGCTGTACATATCCAGGAGTAATGTTGTCCCGTAAGGCCACGATTCCCTGGAGCCCCCTGGTGGACTGCCATGGTGCTGCAGGTGGGGAGCAATAATAACGAACATTTAAGCTTTGACATTACATTTATATAAATATGTAACTGTAGTATTTATTTCTATAAAAGTGAATTACAACTGGTAAGAGGAGGTGGCTAATTTGTGATATTACTCATTACACACATTGTCCAAAAAACTTTGCATATGACTGCGTAGAATTAGCAGCCTTTGCTGTTTTTTTTAGTTTTTTTTTAAATAAAATTATCCAAAAAATATATTACTTTCACTTGTATTTTGATTAGAGAAAGATTTATTATTGGTTGGCCCCATGGGATTTTCTATTTTTTAAGTGGCCCGCAGCACTATTGACTTTGGGAATGGCCGCTGTAAGGAAACAGCAGGCTCCTGCCTGTAAAAGTAAAAGTATAGTTGCAAATTCTTTGGCAAGGCTTTAGCTGGAAAAAAAAGACATTGCATAAGCATTTGGAAATGTTTCCAGAAACTTCTGAGTTTGATAGCGGAACATATTTACGCAACTTTCTCTAGCTTTCAAACAGTGGTATATAAATCTTAATTTGTAGTGCTTGGGTCAGCGCCATGGCCAGCTGAGGTTTGCGTGACCTTTGCAGTCTCCTGCACCTGTTTTGCACATACCCATGTGCATCACCATGTGCATCACCATCTCCATATATATACAAGTTCAAAAGCTCAGGTCAGACTGTGATCATCGCTCATGAAAGCAACTTGTTCTCTTTTCATTAATACTGTGTAGTCTTTCAGAAATGATCATGATACTTTATGTAATTTCCCCCTCATGTCTCCTCCTGTCAGTCATTGTTCTTGTTAGTGCGACCAGTCTTGTTCAGGACAGAGTTGAGTTCATTCAGCAGATTTGGAGGGAGTATAGCTTCCCCACCCAGAGCAGGTCTTTTATTGACCGTCTTACAGCCGCTTTGAGGGAGAACGGGCAAAGGCATGGGCTGCATGTGTCTGGAAGAAGATGGTGACGGGAGCCGTAGAGGCAGGCAAACATCCACTGAAGTTCTTCTGCTTGGGATTGCTGGGGGTTTGAATGGTTCGTTGGACTTTGGAGCACCTATGGTGTTGGACTTTGGAACAGCTATGGGGTTGGATTTTGGAGAACCCATGGTACTGGACTTTGGAGCACCTATGGTGTTGGACTTTGGAACAGCTATGGGGTTGGATTTTGGAGCACCCATGGTACTGGACTTTGGAGCACCTATGGTGTTGGACTTGAAGTGGGGACTGGGATCCTTGGCGGGCCTCCATTCTCCATCTCCAAGAGAAACCCTCCTTTCGGTTGTCTATAGGTAAACATGGCAGATATAGATGTAGTGAAATCACAGACTCTTCAATCTTATAATCACTCATAGCATGATGCATGATGACAAGAATAAAACTAAAGCTAAATAAAAAGCTAAAGCTAAATAAAACTAAAGTTTTTCACAGTATATCAGATAGGCCCGTGCTGGTGTTGTTTCTGTATCATCATAATAATGTTGGTCCAGGATGAACATGACAACTGACCAATCATGTTAATCTGATATCTTAGGGATGTGGTGTTATTAGGTGTATGGTGACTGGTCTGCAGGAATACTGATCCTGGACTAATATTTTTACTCTGATGTAGGAGCAACACCAACACAAGGATATGAGATTGTGTGTCTTCTGCTCTGTGGCAGGTGGTGTGAGCTCCAGACTACTTGTGACCATGAACTAAGCAGTAAAAGAAAAATGGAAGCATGGTCTGATGGCAAACATAGCCATATTTTGAAACTCTTGAAAAACTAATAATAATACTAATATTAATATTGATCGATTACTTTCCAACCTAACCATGGCAGCAAATAAGAGCTATAAAGAAAAAAACCACCAGTTCTCAGCCTCCTAGTAGATACACCTATGGTATAAATGTGAAAATCCAACGTAACTTCTTTTGTGAGTTATTACATTCACAAGATTTTCAGTAAACATGACCTTTGACCTTGGGATCAGGGTCAGAGGACCTTGAGGTCGATGTTACAGAGATTTGAAGTCATCTGAGTTTTTTAGTAGATGCACCTTTGGTATCAATTTAAAAATCCTACATTCCCTCATTCTTGTGTTCACAAAGTCGGGTGCCCACGCTGCCAACCACAACAATACCCCCCATCAGCCTTTTATGGCTGAGGGGTAAAAAAACATTGAGTTCCTCACCTGTTTGCTAGAGTTGAGGTTCTGAGGCAGCACCTTGCTCCCTTCAGTTAGAGCTCCACCTCTGGTGGATTTGTGATCTGCCATTTCTTTTGAGTTGGTGGATGCATGAAGGTCAGAACCACACTGAAAGCACAAGGCAGACATCATGAAAACGGGTTATATATCATTTAAAACAACATTATTTTCATTTATTGTCTTTGTATGCTCTTTAAGGTCCAGCTCTGCATGTATGAGACCTGTGCAGTAAAATGGAGTAGATGAGGAATAACATGAATGAATAGACTAATGATGACTCCAAGACGCACTAAAAACTGGATGTCTGCCCTTGACTGTGTGAGAAAGAAGGAAGGAAAGAAAAGAGAAACAGAACTGTCAGCAACAATATTTGTTTTTGAAAGTATGAATAATTAATAAAAAGCATGATATTGCTCCTTAGTCTAAAATATCTACGTGCCGGTTCAGTTTTCAGTCAGATTGAGACAAGCATCCTTAATAATGAGGGGAAGTCAAAGAATGATGATACTCTGTTCCAGTACAGCTGTCTGGCTGCGCTCTGATCTCCAGCTAAACTTTCTCTTTAACAATGTCCCCTTTTAAATCACCGTGACCCCCCCCCCCCCCCCTCCCCCAACGTGTAAAACCGTCTCTCTTAAACAAATCCTTATTTCATCAATGCCAGAACCTGTCCTTGGACCTTTACACCCTCCCCCAACTCTCGAACACCCGCCATCACCCATTCTACCTTGCTTCAGAATGAGGTCCTCCATCGCCAGTTGCTATGGAAACTGTTGGAGCACAATGCTCGCTAACAGGTAAGGTAAGGGAAATCAAGAACAAGTGCTTTCCGTCGACTTTCTCATCTGCACTTCCTCTCTGCCCTTCCCACAAGTCCCGCGTCCTTCCCTCAAGCCTCTGCGTTGGAAGCTGACAATCCTGATATTTAGCGGATTTGGGAAGAGAATTCTAATATTTTTAGCCGGCTCCGGTCTGCTATAGATTTAGTTGTTGCAGAGCAAAGAGCTTCTGCAAAGAGCGAGGAGGAGGGGGAAAGTCCACTGAAATAAACACCTTGAAACACTTAGAAACAACAGACAAAAATTGCCTTCCCCTTTAGATCAATCTCTCCCCGACAGTGTTGCCCTTTTTACTTTCTAACCCAAACTAAGGCACTAAAAGGCTTTTACAGTAAGCACCTGTGATAAACAACACTTTGCTGCAGACGGGTTCCCATAAAGGGAGACAGCCAGAGTGCTAATACAGATGAAATGTGCTGAGCATACAATACAGAGCTGGCAAATCTTCCTTCGATCTTTCAGTTAAGGACGAGTGTGAAGTTCAACTTTGGTCTTTTACTTGAAAATGAGCAAAAAATAGACACCAGTGTTGAGTCTAATGAGAAAATAAGACGCCGTTTCTCTTGGAGGGGGGCAGAAATGACTGCGAGAGTGAAAATTAATACAGGATTATGACACGTGCGTAGCTGTTCTCCCCTTGGTTTGCTTTGCCCTGCATTATTTATGTCATATGTGCTGTGTCAGCGACTGACAGCGACAACACTTAGCTCTATCTGCAGGCTAAGTACCACAATGTGATTGTTACAGTCGCCTTGACCTTATTCTCACAGCTTTTCCACATAAAGTGATTTATGTTATTGCTGAGTGACCTCGAAAACTTTACAGTTCTCTCCCCTGTTTATGTATTTTTGTCTGCCTCACCGTACAAAGGAAAAGGATGATTGGGAGAAAAACATATGATTTATCATATCTCCTTGTTCTGAGATATGGATTGTAAAAAAAAAAAAAGATGATTTATTCTGTCTGTATTTGAGGGTATTTTTCATCCAAATATGGAAGAAAAAAGGAGGAGGATATGTCCACAGCGTGCATGTCACATTCACTGATATTTTTGGCTCACGACACCGCAATAAAAGGCTTAGAGAGGGATGCACATAGTTCTCCTGCAGTCCTGCAGCTACGCCGCACACTTCAGCGTCTACTCATTAAATTGCCTTATCGAGCGTCTGCATGAGAGAATTCCTCGCTCCTGTTTTAACTTCCTCTCTAGTTGCGCGTCATCTTACCTTCATCCTGATGATGTCTGTCACCCAGTTGACCTGCGTCTCCCTCTTGTCGCAGCAGAAATGCCTGAGGAGGAGAAAGCTTGGTCACATCAGTCGCTGATTTCCACCTCATTATTTTCACACCCATTTTAATCAGGCAGCTGGACTTGGTGAGTCACAGCAGTGGACACAATTTCTTCTGAGGGGATCACCGAATAAAAAAATAAATAAAAGACTGCGCCATAGCTGCAGTCACCTTTGATTCTGTAAATCTGCATTAATAAAGTCTATATATGCAGCAATGATTAGTTTTGTGAGAAATAATCTTGGATGAAGGTTTAAAGTAATACCTGTCATGCACTGTACTCCAGGTTTGCTATTATTAAAAGAGAAATAAAACATACAGTACTGTGAAAAACTGGTTTCTTAGTTTTTGCATATTTGTCACACTTACATGTTTCAGATCATCAATCAAAACTTAACATTGGACAAACATAACCAGAGTAAACACAAACATGTTTAAAAGGTTAAAAGGTTAAAAGTTATCCAACCCTACCTGGCCATGTGTGTGAAAACATAATTGCCCCCTAAGCCTAATAACTGGTTGTGCAAGAACTGCAATCAAGTGTTTGTGATAACTGACATTGAGTCTTTTACATCACTGTGGAGGAATTCTGGCCCACTCATCATTACAGAATTGCTTTGAGTCACATTGGTGGATTTTCGACCATGAACGGCCTGTTTTAGGTCAGGCCAAAGCATCTCAATCTGATTTGAGTCCAGACTTTGAATAGACCGCTGCAAACGTCAATGTTTCTTTGACCCATTCAGAGGTGGACTGACTGGTGTGCTTCAGATCTTGTGCTTCGGGGCATGAAGTATGAACTGATGGCCAGAAACTTTCTTTCAGGATTGTCTGATATAGAGCAGAATTCATGGTTACAGCAAGTCGTCCTGAAGCAGCAAAGCAGCCCCAGACCGTGTCACACTACCACCACCATGTTTGACTGCTGTATGATGGGTTTTTTTCTAAAATGCTGTGTTAGTTTTATTCCACATGTAACGGGACTCAGCCCCTCCAAAAAGTTCACCTTTTGTCTCATCAGTCCACAGAATATTTTACCAAAAGTCTCTGAGATCATCAAGACGTTTTTTGGTAAATGTGAAACAAGCCTTTGAGTTCTTTTTGGTCACCAATGATTTTCTCCTTGTTCTCTCCCATGGATGCCATTTTTGCCCAATCGCTTTTCTTATTGATGAATCATGAACTCTGACCTCAGCAGGTCTGACAATAGTCAGCCGTGGGTGTGGCTACTGAAACTGAACTCAGCTTTCCTAAAAATGTCGTAATCCCAATAAATTAACGATTTAACAAGCTCCGTTGGTATTATGGGACCTTACCCCCCTGCCCCTAAAAACTGAACTCTTTATTTAAAAACTGAATTTAGTACTTACTCTGGTTACCTTTTGCGAATGTTTAATGATATGAAACAAATAAGGGTGACAAATATGCAAAAAACAAAGACAATCAGGAATGGAGAAAATACTTTTTCACAGCACTGTAACAAAGTCATGTGACCACACATATATAGGATGTTACTCTTGGCACTCAACTGCTGCATTCACGCTGATAAAACTACAGCAGAAAGTTTTGTGAGGGACTAATTAACATGAAGGTTAAAGCAGAAGTGTGTGTTTCACCACATCCACAGATAAAATTAACATCAAATACAATTCACTGAATTAATGTGCAATCACTGTAATTTTGTATCTTCTGCAGGACTGTAATATAATATTTGAATTATTTTGACTATAGCTTGGCTGAATACTCGATTATGTGAAAATCCATATTCCCCATATAATGAAGGCTTTAAATTCAACATATAATCAGCACTGGGTAATAATCACTCGTACCTAAACCTTAACTTATAGTCCAAACATTGTCAGACAGGAAACATTCGGTATTTGCTCTGCACAAGGTGGATGGGAGTTTATTTGTGTTCTTATCAGTACTTTTTGCAGAAAGAAAGAAAGAATCAAATTAATAAGAGATATTACATAATGTTGTAGCAGATTTTGTCAGGTAGGCAAGTGAAGTTATGTGGATCTCATCAGTTTATTTGGGTGTGAAGGGTGGGAGTGGGGGTTACGTGGATGCAAGTGCACCAACAAAAACTCTGAAACTGGGGATTTCTGAAGCACACGCCCATATCAGGTTACTAACAACTTACTTTTAATCATTACTTCATGTTCATATTTTCGATTCTAGGACATCAAACGTGCACTTTTTTTGTCTAAATGTGATGGACCTTTGTCGAATGTTTCAAAGAACTGCTCGTTTCCTTCTTTACTTGCTAAAAGACCTACTGGCATGTAAGCTAATCAAAGCTAGTCAAATAAAAATGTGAAAAATTATGTTTTTTGTAGCAATAACGAATTAATTTTCTTACGTTCTTCCACTACTGAAAGCAGTACCAATAACACTGGAGTGTATCGATGCCCCAGTTAAGACCTGAAGCCTGTTTAACACCAGGTTTTCGGTAAACATCCCTAGCCCCACGTCTACTGATTCTACATGTTAATACCTGCTTAGAGAGATTAGTTTGACAGACAGCTATGAAAAGATGAACTAGAAGCTAGCACGTTGACTTAATGTTACTGGTAGTTGCTAACAGTTAGAGGACATTACTCGTTTCATGTCTCTTTTTTGTGATCAGGATAATTATGCTTCATTTCCTCACCGAGGTTTTAAACGCTGACATGCTTTGACATTAAGGGAATGAAGAACACTTGCTTAAATCTTTCAGGAGCTTATAGGGTCACCTGACCTTGCAGGCATCACATCACAGGTATTAAAAAAATGTAAAAAAATCTGATGAAATTAATAAATAAAGTGTGATTCTAACTATTAGATTCTTTCTGTTTTGGAGAGAGTTTAAAGCAGAAAAGGGTCAAACGTACAACCACGACTCATAGAACGTCAGTGTGTTACTCACAATTGTTGCTTATCAGTGCAGATGGTGAAGCCCCAGCTGTGAAAAGAGGGAAGAGACAGTTCAGACTTGAAAATTGGGATTCTGCAAGTCTAAATTTGCAATTTCCTGCATACTGGTATAATTCAAAAACAGGGTTCACAAGTTTCTCTAAAAGAAACGGTGAACGTTCAAAAATCCCACTTCACATAAACAACTTTAAACAACTTGAGAAAGTACTGTAAAGATAGTAGAAGGTCAAAACCTTTTCACGAACATCCAAAGAGGAAAGAGAGTTCCCAGCAAACACTGGGTGCCAAACAGTGGAATTAATTAAGCTAATTAGTGCAGTTTCAGCCCACATGTTTATGCATGAGCAGACATCAATATGCTCTGGGCCAAACTGTACAATACACAGAGCACACGCTGTTCACCTATAAGCCTTAAAGTATATTTTGTTAGGAGGGCTGCAAAAGACACAGAACTTCTGACATGCTGGAGCGGTGAGCGAATCTGCTGGGGGTAAAAACAGATGATCGCATGGACACGGTTTACTGCGCCAAGCTGCGGTATTAGCTAAAAGGAACGACCCTCTTCCCACACGCCACCATTTCCATGCACTCAAAAGCCTATCGATACACGGACACGTGTGCGCTTCGGTGTAAATTAACCTGCGCGGGGGTAACATAAGGTGAAAAGACCACCTTCCTAGAGAATGTGCTTTCCTCAAAAACCTTTGCAGCAGCAGCTGAAAAGAAGCAGAAAAGTAGGGAGAAGAACAAAGCGAAGAGAGAGGGGGGTTGGAGAGAGCCAGCAGCCTGGAGCACCACTCCTGTGAGTGAGGGCCGCAGATCCAGCCCAGCAGTAGGCCGCTCACAAATAGACCTCAACCTAATGAGGTACTGGAGCGCTGCCTCTTCCTAACCCTCTCACTACGACTCTCTCCGTTCTCCTCAGCACTCTGTCTTTATTTCTTTATTCGCTGTATGACTTCTCCCACAGCCCACTCGACAGTATATGATACCAGCCTGCATCTTTCTGCATCTGTCCCTCTTTTCCCTCATCTCTCCGTCTCCCACTCCTGCTCTCTTATCCGGTTTTCCTCGCCCTGAAGGACTTCGTAATGCAGACAATCGTTGTCTGGGTTCATTTCTCAGTTTTTTTTTGTTCGACTCGACAGTCCGACACGGGGAAAATTATGAGGAATTATAATCGCGATGTGAAATATAGAATAAATGTCCTCTTTGTTTGACCAACAAGAAATGCTGCGGCGCTGGCATGTGTCATCAATTCCAATAACAGAGGATCATTAAAATAAAACAGTGGCGGCAATGTTTTTCTACTTGCGGGAACCGAGTTTAATAATTTGTATTTGTTAAAACGCAATTACATTTAATCAATTCATTACAGTGAAAAATAAGATGGGGTCAGGAGGGTCTTGGGCATGGATGTCAAACATAAGGCCTGAGGGCCAGAAATGGCCTGGGAACGACTCTAATCCGGCCCCACTGGATGCATTTGGAAAATGTAAAGCTAGGCATAAATGTTTTTACTTTTAGTTAGAAGTGCTGCAGCTTTTCATACTAACAAAGACCTCTCGTAATAGATAAACAATTAAATAACAGAAACATTCCCGTCTTTTCACTATTGACTATAAAAATGTCTGTTTTCGGTTTTATTTGTTTTTCACAATCGGTCCACAGAAATAAGGACATTTTCTATGAATTAACAGAAGCTTTCTGTTTTATAATAACAGGACCATCTGGGCATTGAGCTGCCAGGATTTCTTCCTGTAATTTTACACATTTACTTCTTACAATTTAAGACTGAAAGATTTCAGATTACAGCAGCATTTCTTTATCATGTGGAAAAACTGTGAAGTACTGTTGAAATTGTCCTTCTTGTTCACATATTAAAATATCTCAGGGACTAATGTGTAGTTAAACTTCTTTACACTGACAGAAAGGAGAGTTTCACTGGTCCCATTTAAGATTGAAGTGAGGTGTATGTGACCCACGATGTAAAATCAGTTTGACATCCCTGGTTTTAGGGGAGGGGTGGGTGGCAAAACTTTGAGGGTCGAGGAAGGGAAAGAGGAAATACAGCGTCACTTCCAGGAGGACTGATTTGGTAAGAATGTACGCATGTGTGGAGGGAGGAAGAGGACTCAAATGCAGACACTTGGAATTAAACTATAATTTAAAAAAAACGTGAGATGTTTATTTGTGGCTTGGAAATACTACAAAATGGCACAAAAACGCAGATGGACACTGACGGGAAACTAACTAGAACTAGAACAAAAAATGATTAAAAATCTGAACATGGAAAAACCTGCAAACATACAGAGGCATGGAAAAATGACGAGAAACAAGGACTAAATGAAAACGCACAGACTAAATACGCATAGGAGGTGATCAGGGGAAGTGGAAACAAATGGGGAAACAGCTGATTAGAGTCAACATAATGATGCCACAGGGGAAGTAAAACAAAACACAATGAACATGTGACACCAGACCTCTTCAAAATAAAACAGGAAACATAATGAGACGCAGAAACACATGAAGGGCGAGGGAGACTTAAACACAGGGGTGAAGACACAAGGGGATTCGAATAAACAAACGTTAACAGGGCAACATGGGCAAAATAGAAATGAACTTAGATAAGCTAATGAACTTTAACATAAACCATAAACATAAAAATATATTAAAACTCAAAACGCTGGATCGAATGATCGTGATTGTGACGATGCAGCATCCATTTTTGGTAAAGATGACTCACCCACATGCAAATAAGCCAGAAAAATGTCCACGGGGGGTTTGGAAAAAATCACAAAATCTGCTTTGTATTTGTTGCCTGACCCCGGTGACACAGGCAGTTGTGTCTGCGATTCAGCAGGGAATTTGTGCCACTGTTGTTTTACCGGTGGAAGAGAGAAAGCGACCTGTGTTTTTTCGGTAAAATCTCTGAGGTAATGAAGGCCCTTCGGTGGCGGAACAATTACACAATGGTGCAAATTAATAAATGCACATTAGCGGCACAACACAGGACTTCACCACAGGCTGGAAGGCAGAACATCCATTTTCCTGGAATTATACAGGCTGCAGAAGATGCTTTACTCTGTGTTATGACTAAAACCTATTCCGCTATTCCAAATTAGTTTTGTCCATTTGCAGCTGTAATTTTATCAGCAGAGATGCGGATGCATTTCACTTAAACAGTCAAAGAACCAAAACATAAAAAAATAAAATCTCCCACGGTGTACTATTTACATTTTTGCTTCTAGGTATTTGGTTTTAAGAAAGTGGATTTGTGTTTTCTCCCCAGTTTATTGCTCGCTTTAAACAACCTAGCATCAGGTATTAAAGGCAGTGCTTTCACATTAATTCCACTGCAGCTGTACTTGCTAATCAACAGTGAAGATGAAAACTAACAGCATGCACCAAATCAAGATGTGTATACAAGACTGCGAATTGGGATGTTTACATTATTCCAGTACAGGAGAAAAAAAAAAAGAGGGTAAATCCTTCTCTCAATCGTATAATTTTAAGGAGGATGTTTTATTATACAGGATGTGTGAGTGCTGCTTACTTGGTTGGAGGTTTGAGCCTCTTCTTCAGGCCCAGGTAACACTTCACATCCTTCAGTGGGATTGTTTTCTCGGCTTTAGCGCTCTGCAAAACCAAACCAAACACATTTTGAGGGGGTACGGTGGCACAGCAAAGACTGCATTCAGCAACAAACACAGAGAAACTCATGGCCATTTTTATAGGTACACCTGTTCAGCTACTTGTTAATGCAAATATCTAATGAGCCAATCATGTGACAGCCACTCAATTTATTTAAGCATGTAGATGAAGTTCAAACTGAGCAACAGAATGAAGAATAAAGGTAGTTTAAGATCTGCTGATCTGCTGGGGATTTTCCCACACAACCATCTCTAGGGTTTACAGAGAATGGTCTGGAAATGAGAAAATACCAATATAACACGAGCGGCAGTTCTCGGGAGAAAAACGACGTCTTGATGTCAGAGGAGAATGACCAGACAGCTTTGAACTGATAGGAAGGAATGACCGTAGCTCAAATAGCCTCTCTTTATGGACATGAGCATCTCTGAATAGAAAACACATTGAACCTTGAGGCACATGAAGACCCAACCAGTAACAGTTAACATTGAACAATAAAATGTGGAAAATGTTGCCTGGTCTGATAAGTCTCGATGTTAGTCACATGGTAGGGTCAAACATCCTCCACAGTCACCAGATCTTAATCCAACACAGCACCTTTGGGATGTGGTGGAACAGGACATTCACATCATGAATGTTAAATATGCACCAAATGTGTGATGATGCCATGTCAACATGGGGCAAAATCTCTGACTTAAGGCAGTCCTGAAGGTAAAAAGGAGTCCAGGTCAGTACCAGCGAGACGTGCCTAATAAAGTGGCCAATGGGTGAACACTCTGTTCCTGAGTGATGGTGTTGAATAATGGTCAGGAAAGTGTTACTGCAGAACATAGACGATGGCACAGCAGAGCTCACCTTTGACATTTTGGATATAAAACCTCCTTCTTTTCTAATATTAGCAGGAACCTTTGTCATAATTCGTGTATAAATATTTGAGTTCTGGGTCAAACCGTGTTTTGTGAGGTCACTGTGACCTCGAACTATCAAATCAGTTCGCTTGAGTCTAAGAGAAAGCTTGCACCATACATGATTAAATTCCCTCCAGGTCCTCCCAGGATGAAGCGCTCAAAAGGATGAGACGGACGTGAGGCCAGAATGTGAGGTCGCATGTACCTTGACCTTTGACAACCGTAATCTAATCAGTTTTTCCTCAAGCCAAAGTGAATGCTTATGTCCAATTTTAAGAATCCCCTCTAGGCATTCGACATATGCCGGATTCAAGACGATGGGCGGATGGTCAGATGGACTGACGGATGGACCAAAACATGATGCCCCCGACTGCCAGCTGTCACCAGAATGGAGGCGTACAAAGGAAAAACTGCATATTGTTTGGAATAATTATCTAAATTCAAGGGGGAAAAATAATTAAATTTACTGAAATAATTAAAACTACAATAAAATGCCAACAAGTGCCATTCCACAGAATCGCAACACAAATCATTACCGGCAAAAACCTCTTCTTCCAACTGACAAAGAACAAAGTGAAAGAGAACAAAGCGAGCGAAATCAAAGTTGTAGCTTTGCCTCTGACACCTACGCATCACAACCCACCACACATTCAGTGTTTCATCCAGCATAATCTGCACTAAGTACAGACCTGGCAGTAATTGCAGAGGCCAAGGAATATCAATTAAGTTCCAGTAACACTTCTAATTTCCCCTGCATTTATGCAGTAATTAGCTACTCTGGTGCGACCTTAAAATAAATAAATAAATAAATGAAGCTTTCAGTGAAAGTACACCTCCCCGTACACACAACGCCAACCTTATCCATTTCCCCCTCCCACCTAACCCTCACCACCCAAGCCTACTGCCAGAACTACTGCACCCCCATCAATTATTAACACTTCTTCACACTCCTTTACGAATCCTATGTTTCTGCAGAAATGTGCTGAGAGGAAAAGCCCTCTAGGGAGCTCGGTCCTGCTGGTCGTCTCTGAAGCACGCGTCGCATTCTTTCCCTTTTTAAGAAAATTTTCCTTCTTAATTTGAAAATTTGGAACCTTGAGACAAACACGCTGCCGGGGAGACGAAGCGCAGACCGGCTGGATTTTTGGTCTGTTTCGGTCGTAGTCGTATCGGCTCCATTCAAACACATTTCGGCTTTCTTGAGCAGCTCCATAACCTTTTAAATTACCCCGGGATTAATGGCGCACTCTGTTCGCCGGAGACACTGTGTTTCCATGGCGGCGAGTGTTTGCTGTAAATGTGACAGCAGATTAAGGCGAAAGTGTACTTACTTTGATATCCCTGTAGAGCAGCAGCTTCTCTGAATGAAGCACAACATACTTGTCCTGAAATTTGTGCCCTGACAGCAGTTTGGAGCATCCGTCACTGAACTTCAGATAGTTGCCTTTCAGAAAATGCTTCTGATCTGTTGTGAAACAGGGAAACGCTGTATTGGAAAACAGAGAATTCGAGGGGTTCTGGGTTCGCTCACAAATCTGTTGACCTGTATTTATTTTTAATGAATGCTTTTAATTCAGTAAAATATATGCAGGGTTGGTTGGATACTACCACCACACAAGCTGCACATTTTGTCCAAACTAAACTAAAACTGTACTCACTGAAGGGCATCTACCTGTTACTGTGTCTGCCTGCTCCAACTGCATATCCATTCACTTTAGCTAACAAACTGTAACATGTTTGCATCTATAACCACGTACAAGTTTGAATTTTGGGGGATACAGTCAAATATATACATGACTTTTATCAATCACTATTTAATTACTTAGCTAACCACCTGTAGTTATTGTCCACTGTAATCTCATATACCTATACCCTTTTATGTAATACTTACAGCTCTAACACCATAAACTGTAATTAAATACGTTGTACTTGTTTTTAAATGTTAACTCATTTATTTAGTGCAATGGTTTATTTATTTTATTGCTTTATTTTTAGCTGCCATTTTTACTCTGTTTAATTTTCATCAAACTATTTCCTAGAACTGAAAGTACCTGGCCTATCAACTGCTTTAGCTTGATGTTTAGACCACTTATTAATTGTGGCTAATAGCAACAACAGGGTTAGCATTAACTTCAAGCTATACTTACTTACAGTCTGAATTGGTTTAAATACAGCTTTAAATAATTTCCTTACATCACCCCCCCACCACCGTGCTTCACAGCTGGTATGAGGTGTTTGTGCTGATATGCAGTGTTTGGTTTCCTTCAAGTATTGTGCTGTGTATTATGGTCAAACATCTCCACTTTGTCCAAAGAACAGAAGTTTTGTGGTTTGTTTCGATGCAACTTTATAAACCTAAACTATGCTGCCATGTTCTTTTAAGAGAAAAGGGTCATCCTCTACCGAACCTGAAAACAGGCCATGCTCGTTGAGACTTTTTCTAAATGTTCTTTCATGAACTTTAACATTTAACAAGCTAATTGACTCCTGTAGAGTCTGACATTTAGCCCTTGAATGTTTCCACTTGTAAATAATCTAATAATCTCTCACTCTAGAATGATGGACTTCAAATTGGTTGGAAATGTCTTTATAACCCTTCCCAGAATGATGGGCAGCAACAATTGCTTCATTAAGATCGTTTCTGCTTAGCATTTTGTTAACACGCATCTGTTTGCTTCAGACCAGCAAACTTCAAGACTTCTGTTTTACCTTTCAATGCTCACACTTGCCGATGATGAGATGGTCAAGTGCATTTGATTAGCAGCACATGGCTGATACTTAACTATAACTAAAATACTTTCTATGAAAGCAGTAAGACTTAGTTTTCTGGCTTTTTAAATAAATAAAGACACTTTTTGAGTTGTTCTTCATCAAAGCGTGTACGCACCCAATCTCAAAGCCTTCATTCATGTCCTGATATGCTAATCCAGGGGTAGGTAACTCCAGGCCTCCAGTGCCGGTGTCCTGCAAGTTTTAGATGCGTCCTTGATCCTACACAGTGATTCAAATTGCTAAATTACTAAAGGACACCTGTCTGACTGCTGAAGTTCTCCAGAGGCCTGGAACTAATCATTTGATTCAGGTGTGTTGACCCAGGGTGAGATCTAAAACCTGCAGGACACCGGCACTTCAGGCCTGGAGTTGCCTACCCCTGTGTTAATCATACAATTTCATTACTTTTATGAACAAATACTATGAACAAAAGTGTTGTACTTGTACTACCCTCGAGTAAAAGCACAAAAAAGCACAACATGGCTGGCTATTATGAGTTTAAACTAAACTATTATAACATAAAAAAACAGTCATCAATAAATGAACAAATGAGCTGTTGAGGAATAATGATGATCTGAGAAATAGTAATGCTGGATAACAAGATATGGAACAGCTGCTTCTTCTTTTGTAACATCTACAGCATACTCTACCTTCCCCAAGAAGTTTGAAACCTACAAACTTCTTTATAACAAGAAAAGCAGAGCTGGGGTAGTCCAAGGAGCTCCACTCCAACACCTGCTCAAGTATCTTCTCACTGTGGTGCAACGGTCGCTCTGTTAAAAAAATACATGATTTAATTAATAATAATTTAGCTCAGAAACAGAGAAATGATTAAAGCTAAAGTATGGCAACGATGGCAGGGATCTGAAGACAAAGTGGTCACAAAAGTCTTTTGTGTTCTCTCATCTCACACGAATTATAAACACACAAAACAAAACCACATCATAAAATCCATGACAAACTCCAGTTAGCCAAATAACAAAATTATGTTGTTTCCCCCCCAGTTTCATCACAGAACAGATTAAATTATCTACAGCATATCAGGGCCTGATTATAAAAACACACTCATGTGCAAAATAGACCTATTATCTCTTCTTAATTGGCGAACAGGGTACATGCTATCAGCCGAAAAAAGGAAGATAATTTGTGTACCACCACCCCTGCTCCGATGCTTCCATCTCTACACTCCCCTGTTTTTCATAACCAAAGGAGGTTTTAAAATAAATAAATAAATAAATAAAAAAAGGGAGGAAGGGGGAAAAAAGAGCCACAATGGCATAACCTATTCATAACAGTGGGCTTATCTTCTCCCTGGAATCTCTGCAGGCCCAGGCCATGGAATTAGTTCCTCATTTCCCCACAAATATTAGCTCCCCTTTTCTGCTTATTGTCCTCGATAACAGTGTTTATCGGTAGCTATATTCCAAAATGGCTAATTAACGCACTTCCCCTCCCTCCTTTATGCTTTTACGAGCAAAACCTGTCACGCTACCGCCTTCGAAATCGCTTAACTATTTACTGTTCCACAGACATATTGTTTTGGCATAGAAAATATGCTGAACCTTCAGCAAATATATTCAGTATTCAACACACCTTCATTTTTAGAAGAGGACGGCTCGTCCTCTGTAACTTTGTGGAGAGCAAAACAAACACAAGAGTGAGGTGTAAACTTTCAGTGAACTGCTCCGTGACGTGCACGGGGGAGCGCAAGCTAAGCAACTTCGCGACAAAGCTCAACTTCGTCTGTAGGCCCCCGCCCCGTTCTTGACGTATACCGCGTTATGATCAAATGCAGCACGTGTAGTGCGTGAGGCGGCCTCCGTGCATATTAATGCAGGATGAGGTGGGTCATCTTTCTAGGTTGATCACGCAGGAAAGATGAAGGCAATTTATGACGTATGACGGTAAGGATGATTCATTTATGTGCATATCAAACTGACGATGCTTGGCTAATTTCCCTGCATGCTGCCGCGTTCACAGGCGCTGGTTCATTAGAGATAGCATAATCTCTCACCAGGTCCTCGGATAAGAGGAAGTGTGATCTTTGTATGTGCCCCTAAATGGAAATGGCCACTTGAAAGGTGATGCAATGTTAATTGGACCGACGGAGAACGTGACGGCAGAAAAGTTTAGAGGGAAACTTTCATTTCATTTATAACGCAAGTTCACATTTTACTCAAAAAATTTGGAGGTCACAGAGAAAAAGTGTCCTTTAGTTGTAATGCAGCAGGTGTATAAAAGTTTTAGCAGTCTGGAGTCAAAGCCAAATGATAGCACTGAGGAATGAAAGCAGAAGCTGGGTTAAAAGAAAAAGATGGGAAATTGCATATGATAATAACATCCATAGTATGTGTAAATTACCTCGTGACATTAACCGACGTTAATGTCAAAGGCAAAAGTCTTCACAAAGATCAGTGCGCATAAAAACTTCTGTCTTTGTGAATGTAGCATTTCAGTTAAAGAATAAATGACCTTTTCATCCCAACAAAAAGTACTTATTGCTAAAGAGGTGCTTCTTCAGTATTAGGCTATTTCCTTCAGATGGATTTTAAGAAGTCGCAATTAGTGAAGTGTTGTTGCACAAGTTTGGATAATCTGAGGGAAAGAGCTATATGTTATATTTAAAAGCGGATTAAAGTAACAGACAAGTTACAGTGGAGTGAGGTTCAATAGTTAGAGACATATTATACTCATTTCCAGCTGAATGCTTTTATTCTTGGGCTCTGTTGGGCCTCGATAAAGCCCCCTTAGATCGTCTACAATTTAAATCAAGCCAAACAAGAAACAGACATAAAATCTGATGATTGGCTAATTTCCCAGTGTGCACGGGTGTGTAAGTAGGTAGTGACTTCTCAAGCTATTACTCATGCCCACGCCATGTCTGCATACTGTGCTACATGTGCCGCACATAGTGACAAACTATGTGACTGCACCATTTACAAATCACAGCAAACCTCAGTATATATGCTGATGGCAAATATATACTGGCAAACCAACCAAGACTAAAAAATAAAATAAAAACTAAAAGTGACTTGTAAATAAGGCAGCAAATAAAAATACCTTCAAGTAAGTCGAGGACAAAAAAGCTTGCTTTCTATGCTCACTTCACAGGAAAAATAAACTTATGACTCATGACTTCGACACATTAAAGTGAAAAATAACAAAAAAGGACAATCTCCTTCTCACTAGGAAAGGCTGTTGGTTTGAAATGTTTCACATTCAACCAATTACAAGTAGCTGCTACAATCAATCGACATTGCGCAGGTAGGAGGCAACCAGTCTCAAAACAGTCTCCAAATAAGAGCAACTTGTCTGGGATGTGTCTCTGTACAACAGGGAAACAGGAAATTGCCAACTTGAACCCCTTCAGTCCCAAACTAACAGTAGACTTATTCTGTCTTATTATATGGAGTTTTTCCTTCCTACTGTCGCCAAGTGCTTGCATATTATCACACTGCAATGCCTAAGATAAAGTCCATTGGTATATTCAAACTCCTGTGAGTTTTTTGTGAAAAAACTGAAACATTTCTAAGAAGGAAGTTTAGTGGTTAGTAACCTGACATACCTAGCTCTCCATTTTCAATGACTTCAAAGGTGGTCCAAAAGTCGTCTGCGTTAACGGCGACGTTCCTCATATTCAGCGCCGTTTCTGCAAGCTCAGTGGGCCGCATGCTGGGGGAGACCTACCATAAATGCATAAAGGGAAACGATCACACAAAGTAGGCAAACTGTGCATATAAAAGGTTAGATCAGGGGTGGGCAATTCCAGGCCTCGAGGGCCGGTGTCCTGCAGGTTTTAGATCTCACTTTGGGTCAACACACCTGAATCACATGATTAGTTCGTTACCAGGCCTCTGAAGAACTTCAGGACATGTTGAGGAGCTAATTTAGCCATTTAAATCAGCTGTGTTAGGTTCAAAAAACCTAAAGCCTGCAGGGACACCGGCCCTCGAGGCCTGGAGTTGCCCACCCCTGGGTTAGATCATAAGCTCTGTGGATCAGTCTCGATGCCTTCAACCATCTTTGTCTTGAAAGAGCCTTTCACTGCTTAACGTGCACAACTATCCGACTCAGTTATGTACACAGCGCACAGTTTACATACTTGACTCTTTATGAATGGCACTGAACTAAGGAAACGCGCCACTTTCCTCCACAGAGACAAATGAAGAATTAATGTTAAACTGCGCTGCTTAGTGCTGCTCTGTAACCCTGTGCGCCCTTGGAGCCCTGCTGTCACCCTGTTAACAAACACAAAAACAATAAAAAAAAAATCCTCCCTAACTTGCACAGGCCTATATGCCTCATAAAATGCAATTACTCAGACAATTAAGTCAAATGTCTCTTGATTAGTTCCTATGTGCGGTACTCCCATCAGGTTAAACCACGGACGTCTCGGCCCAATTCCATCATCCACCCTCGCCTCTCAGTCTTTCCACCCTCATCCTTTCTCCAGCTTCACCTGCCTCCATCCCCTTCCCCATTTTTTTTCACCTCACTACCAAGACCTTTGGGAAAGCAGGTGCACATACACACACAAATACACACCAGGAGCAGTACGGATATACACACTCTCACCTTGATTAAGCAGCATTTCTCTGGCTCTCTCTTCTCCAGGTACACCTCAAAGATCAAGTCCCCAGCCGGAGCAAACTGAGGAGGGAAAAACAGGCAAAAAGAGTCACATCAGCTGAATCCCAACATCGATGAAGCACGATTAATTGGAATCATTTTCTTCTAAATTTCTGCTCCTGTGTGGCACGAATGTAAATGGAGAGAAAGGCGAGAAATGGTTGGAGGATTTTTGAAAAAGCAAAGGTCGTTTTCAGAGCCGGAGGCAAACAGAATCCCGGTAGCGCTAATGGAATGCAAAACCCGGCTAAATAAAGAGAACATGTGTGAGACAGGCGCGCTCGGAAAGGTGGGAGAGAAAGACGAATGTTTCACCTACACCGCAACCGAAATGCTTTCCTCAGGTGTTAACTTTAAGTGTGCTGTCAGTTTAAAAATATTTTGAAGAAGCACCTAAAGATATTTTCATGTGTTATTATGACAATGGAGAAAAAAAACAACACAAGTGTGAGAATGAACCCAGCAGAGAGAGAGATGGGTTTTCAGCCACTGACTTTTTTTTGTATCCTTTGAGTCTTGTGCGAGTGAAATACCACCACACAAAAGAAAAGGAAATATGTTTATTCAGGGTAAAAGCCTTTACAGAATGCTGCTGTTTGGGAAGTGAAACCTGACATTTTTAAATCAGAATGCTATGTGTTTATTCACCTTTTTTTGTATACATTTATTTGAAAATGTAGGTGGTTTCAAAGGCAGATATTTACTCTGCTGGTATTCATATACAGCATATACAGTGATATCTATTCCCATGGCATACATCTGAACGCTGAACAAAACAGCTCTCGGTTGTCGTCATTGTTTCCAATCTTGACACAGCTCAGATTACACTAATCTCCAGCTATTCTGTTCTTGGGTCCTACTTGATTAGTTTCGAATGATTCACAGTTCAAAAATATTTATCTTATACCGGACCTCAGTGCAACCCCTCAGTTCATAAACAGCATTTACCCTTTGAGGCTACCCTCCATTTATACCAAGCCTCTTGTGTTTGGCTGTGCTTTACAAACAGAGTTTTAAAAAGCAGGTTTGTCGGGCTTCAGTCAGCTAAGAACAAGAAAATGAAGATATAATTAACACAAGCTCGTCAAAACTAGATGATTAAAGTTTGTAAAATGTTACCTAGTCTGATGAGCAGTGTTGGTCAAGTTACTCGAAAAAAGTAATCAGTAACTAATTACTGATTACTTCCCCCAAAAAGTAATCCCGTTACTTTGATGATTACTTATTTTCAAAAGTAATTAATTACTTAGTTATTTAGTTACTTTTTAAAAACACGATTTACAACCTGAATAGGCGATAAAGCGATAGATCTTTCAGCCCAATTCTACTTTTTCTGCATAATCCATCATACAAAATGTAATCAAATGGAAAAGTCTCTTTTTTTAACTTGTTTTATCAGTTTTAATCTTTTAACTTTATGCATCAAGCAAAAATGTAATTATATGCACCATTCTCTGACTGGAAGAAATTAGTTTAACATTTAAACCTATTTTCTACACATTCCAGCACATAAAATAAAATATTTTTTGTGTTTACACTCACTCTTTCAAATAGATGCAAGTAAAACACAGCAGAAAATAAATAAAGTCAAAGACTAGCGGTCCTGTTGCTCTATTTTCACCTGTAAAGCAGGACTTGGGTAGGCGGAGGTTTACCCTGGTGCAGGTGTGCCGCGGTCAGTTGAAGAATCCGCGAGTTTCTCTGTGAGTTTCCCATTATGTCGTAGCGCACTCTGTGCTTACTTGGAAGTTTAGGGTTTTTTTTCGCTGTAAAAAGAAGTTTTCTTCCCATGAAGTGAACAGCAGACACTAATGTTTTTGTCACTTTTTATGGAATCAAACTCGAAGTAAGGTCAGTACTTCCACGCTTTAAACGCTGCACGCTCATACTCTCTCCCACAATCGATATATGATCCATTGTTGATCTGCACACAGCTGTTGTCACTAACGGCGCACTCGCTTACGTCACTGTCATGAGACATTCCCGCAAAAAAAATCACGGTTTTAGTAACGCAGTAACGCAGCGTTCCTACAGGAAAGTAACGGTAATCTAATTACCGTTTTTGCGATAGTAATCCCTTACTTTACTCGTTACTTTAAAAAAGTAATCAGATTACAGTAACGCGTTACGCGTTACTGCCCATCTCTGCTGATGAGTATTGATTTCTGCTGCAAATTTCAGATAGTAGAGTCAAAATTTGTCATAAACAAAACGACTTATACCTGCCTTATACCAATGGTTCAGGCTACTGTTGGCATAATGTTGTGGGGGCTGTTTTCTTTGGGTCCCTTAATACTAGCTCCACAAATTGAGAAAACTTGGAACAGTGGTGAACTGTGTTGGTAAAAGTGCTTGAAAAAAGTAATTAGTTACTAAGATAGATTTTCAAAACAAGATACACAACCTAAATATATAAACAAAGCAATAGACCTTTCAGCCCAATTCTATTTTTATACATAATCCATCATATAAAATTGAATCAAATGGAAAGCCTCTTTTTAAAATTGTTTAATGAGTTTTAATCTTTTAATTTTATGTACATTGCATCAAGCAAAAATTAAATTATATGCCTTGAAGAAATTTGTTTAACATTTAAACCTATTTTCTGCATATTCCAGCATATAAAATAAAATTATTTTTTGTGTTTACACTCCCTCTTTCACATAGATGCAAGTAAAACACAGCAAAAAATCTTCTTGATGCATTCTCAATCATCCAGGAAAGTAAATCTCCAAAAGTTAATTCTGTTCATCTGGATGTAGTGTTTTGTGGGAGAAACATTTCATGAGAATTTGCATATTTATGATTAAGCAACTGACCTCCCAGCCCAGTGTTCCTTCAGTGGGCTGGTTTCAGTCATTATGCAAATGTACTGTTTATAAGATTTGGAAAAACCTGCAGTCAGCTGAGACTGAAGAAGTCACTTGGATGAGTGACGAAACGTTTCTCCCACAAAACGCTACGTCCAGATGAACAGAATCAACTTTTGGAGACAGCAAAAAATAAATAAAATCAAAGATTCAATGGCACTAAGTTCAGTCGCTCTTAAATCTATTTTCCCGTTTGGCAGGAGTAGAGCAGGCAGAGATTTGCCCGGTGCCATAGCGGTCATGTCGGTGGGAGGATCCGGGGGTTTCTCTGTGAATTTCACATTCCTGTCGCGGCTTGCTAGGTGCTTGCTCAGGTTTGAAGGTAAATTTTTCCCTGTAGAAAGAAGTTTTCTTCCCACGCAGACTGTACAGCGGACACTATAACGTTTTTGTCAACTAAAACTTAAAGAAATGTCAGTACGTCCACGCTTTAAACGCTGCATGGCCGTACTCTCTCCAACACTCCATATTATCCATTTTCGATCTACACACATCTGTTGTTGCCACAGACGTCGCACATGCTTACGTCGTTGTCATGAGGCACTCTCACAAACAAAATCATGATGGTTTAGTAACGCAGTAACGCAGGGTGCTTACGGGAAAGTAACAGGAATCTAATTACAATAGTAATCCCTTACATCAGTGGTCCCCAACCACCACGGACCGGTTTATGCCCAACAATATTTTCATGGACCGGACTTTAAGGTGTCGCGGATAAATACAACAAAATAAAACCAGTACCGGTACCGAAAAAAAGAAGATTTATTCATAACACACGTGAAAAGACCCAGGAAAACCGAGTTAACGATAAAAACGGTAACAAAATAACGCTGAAAACCGATAAAAACCCTGAAAACCATACATTTCACACCTGAGCCTCAACTCTCGCGGCCCGGTACCAAACGACTCACGGACCGGTACCGGTTGGGGACCGCTGCCTTACATTACTTGTTACTTGAAAAAAGTAATTGGCTTACAGTAACATGTGACTAATGCGTTACTGCCCATCTCTGGTGGTGAACCTTCCCAGGAGTGACCAACCTACCAAAAATACTCCAAGAGCATCAATGGCTCATTCGGGAGGTCACAAAAAACGCAGAACATCTGAAGAACTGCCTCACTTGTCTCAGTTAAAGTCAGACTTCATGATTAAACCATAACAAAGAGACTGGGCAAAAATGGCATCCACTGGAAAGTTCCAAGAAGAAAACCACTGCTGACCAAAAAGAACACAAAGGCGCATCTCAAAAAACATCTTCATGATTCCCAAGACTTCTGGGAAATATTCGGTGGACTGACGAGACAAAAGCTGAACTTGTTGGAAGGCTTGATTCCTGTTACATCTGGAGTAAAACTAACTAAACAAACTAACGTACGTTCCATAGTTGATGGAAACATGAATTCTGTTCTCTACCAGGAAATCCATGTCTAATTCATGCCTTGAATCTGAAGAGCAGTTGGGTTATTGCAGCAGGATAATAATCCAGACACACCATTAGTCGACCTCTGAATGGCCTAAATAAAAGAAACCCCAAAAAACAAAAACGAAGGTTCAGGAGTGGCCTAGTCAAAGTGTGGACTTAAACCTGTTTGAGATGCTTTGGTATGACCTTAAACAGCCTGTTCATGATGAAAAATCCTCCAATGTGTCTGAATTAAAGTAATTCTGCAGAATCGAGTGGGCCAAAATTCCTCCACAGTGATGTGAAAGACTCACTGCCAGTTATCACAAACGCTTGATTACAGTTCTTGCTGCCAAGGGTGGCACAACCAGTTATTAGGTTTAGGGGGCAATTATTTTTTCCACACAAGGCCAGGTAGGTTTGGATAGTTTTTCTCCCTTAATAAACAAAATCATCATTTAAAAACTGAATTTTGTGTTTACTCAGGTTGTTTTTGCGTAATATTAAAATTTGATTGATGATGTGAAACATGCACGTTTCAGAAATAATCCCCGTAGCTCTGACTTTCATTTTTCACTTGCAGAAACACAAAGAGAAGAAGAGAGGCTTCTAATTCAATGTAAGCTATGCAAAATTTTAAAAAAGAGTTTTAAAATCTGCCCGACATCAAAGAGGTCAAATTCCAAGTAATGTCTCGCTTGTCGGTACAAATCACAGCACCTTTCTCCAAGTGCTGGAGCTTTAATCCTCTGCTCATCAAATTAAAAAGCGGCAGTGTGAAAAACTAAAAAAGTTAAGTGAAAACGTGAAAATGAATTTATATTTTTGAGATACAGGGTCATAGCTATAGCACCTAATCTGGATTTCTGGCAATGCAGCGGGAGCAGTAATCTGTCTCAAGAGAATTAACAACTAAGTGGGCACGACAAGGGTTCTTTTTTCTTAGATATCTTGAAATTACAGTTACTTTTCTTTTGTCATTTTAATGTGCAGGTGAACTGAGGTCCATTATTGGCTTTGTGCTGGGAGAACTATCGCATTGAAAAGAGGGAAGGAAGCCACTTCTGACTCCCGTGGCCCTCAAATGACACAAAAATTACAGTCATTCAAACCAATGGAGCTAAAGCTGTAATTGTGAAAATGTCACACACAGATATGGGGCCATCTTGCTTTCCTCCTTCCCCTTCATTGTTGTGTATTGGGAGGAATACCGGGACCACTTTACAAACATTACAGCTGTGGGCTGCAAGATAATTAAAGGGGAAAAACATGCTGATTACTGTAGAGAAAAGGAAAGGGAAGTTTTAAATGTTTTAAAGGGTTTTAAGGAGATTATGGAGTAAAGAATGAAGCCATTTCTAATCTCTCTAACCAAAGCCGTCCTCGGCCTGGCTGTAAATGCAAGCATCGATTTTTCAAGTGGCACTTTGAATTTAAAAGGCATGACAATGTCTCGCACCTCATTATATCACTGATTTACTCACTGCCTAAGTCGAACTATACTATCCACTTGCTGGGTGTCTTCTTGCCATTCTTCCTTGAAGACTAAACAGATGAGGTCAGAACCTTCACCTGGAGGGCCCCGAGTCCTCTGAGACAATCGTCTCGTGGTTTTCGAGTGAAAACCCAAGAGCCATTTGTCCTGCAAAGCTTCTTATTCATACTTCAGCTTCTGCCTAGGCTACACACACAGTCGCTCAGTTTCTTCTTTAGACTACAGCCATGCTGGCTGACGCTGTTCAAAGCTCTTTATGATGAACTGACATGAAAACTGGCATCAACACCCCGGTCAGTTTGGTGATTTCTCTTTCCCCCAATACTTTAGAAGCTATATTCCATTAGATTCAGTTGTACGTTATACTTTAGTGCTAATTAACAAAGGTCAGCATGCTCTTATAAAAGTTTTTTGTGAAATCTACTCCTGTGTCTCAGGAGCTTTATTTAGCTGCTTCTCTTTTTAAAGGTTTGCTCGACTTTGCAGAGATGGAAGCAGCACCCACCCGTGCAGGATAAAAATTAATTCTCACATTCTTGAGTTTGTTGATTAATTCCACTCCAGAGGAATCTATAGACTGAATGTTGATGGTTTTTATAATAATGCAACATTATCCTGAAACAGTTGCTGTTTAGAAAAAAACAGGATGAATGATGACCGGTGCATTTAATAGAGTTCTGCCCTTTTTGTAACAACCCAGAGCTGAAAAGCAGTTTTTACCATTTTCAGATAGCCTGTTGAAAAAAAAAAATGCAACTGAAGTGCTGTTTTTTACATGATGGCTTATGTAAAGCTGAGCCACACATCACTATAAATACACCCCATGCATACATAACCACAAGGGTGGCACTTATCTGTGGGTGGGAAATCTCATCTTTACCAACTTTTTCCATATTTCTAGAAGCGGAGTGCAAGTGGAAGGCGATTCTGCATAACAAAGATCAATATTATGGACATTTCAGTTTACTGCTTTAAACTTTTCACCTTCGTATCAGGCACAGACCGACTTCAATTGCTCTTTAGCTTTTGCTCCACGGTCTGGCAGTGGCCTTTACAGCAAAGCCAGCGAGTGATCATAAACGATCAAACCGAGTCAGTAAAACGAGATGGTTAACGTAACATTAAATGACTTTAAGCAAAGTTTAACTTTGCTAAAATTTCAAATCATCCCTAAAATAAACATACCTATTATCTCCACAGAGAAATGTTCTCCACGCTGACTTGTAATTACACTAAATAATTGCTCTTAATGAAAAAACTAATAACTTTCCTATTTTAAGACCTCCGAATTCACATCCAAAATCAAAACCTCATCCCAATTTTCACCTCCGACGGCTTTCTAATAGCACTTGCTTTCCACTGAGTAACTCTTTTGCCCCCGAGCAGCCGACGTTGTTGTGAAACCCTACGGACAAGGCTGAGGGAGGAAGGCAGGGGCAGAAAGGAGCGCTCATAAACAACTTATTTCAGATTTCAACAACAGCAGCGGCATGTGATTTCATCTTTTTTTTTCCTCCACAGTTATCTGAACCAAATGTTTTTCTCGGCTGAGGCATCCAGGCATAAAGTACCTGCTGTAAAGGTTAACAGGAACAAAGCCCTTTTTCCTCACCCGCCTGCTCCTGCCTCTCCCTTCATTTCTGCCAGAAAAACAGGAAACCTGTTCAAACGAATCCCACATTTTAGAGTCCCTGACGCACGCAGGCAAATCAATGCACACACACACACACACACACACACTGAACACCCATTTGTGATTTCCATTCGGGTTCTGCGGGTCGACCTACTGTCGTGTCCTTCTTGTCGTTCCAGCGTGTGATGAAGCTATTCTCTCTCTCCATCTGTTGCACCTGGTCTTCACTGACCTGTTGAAAAAGCATCACAAAACACACACGCACACACACACACACGTCAATTCAGACTGAGCCAGAGTTTCTAATCAGGTAAACCGCACTTGAGAAACATCATCTTGCTTGATAGAATCCTGCAGCCATTTTTGATGGTCATATTAATTTCAGCGCTTAAATGCGATACGTGGAGGAGCAGATTAAACCTGGGAAAGAGTGAGCTGCTCAGCTAATACTTCTAAAACCTCATTTTGAAAGAGAAAGTTGGCTGCGATGAGCGCTCGACACGGAATACTCTCTTCTTTCATAAAGCTCTGTGTGGGAAATGACTTTTTTTTTCCTCCAATCCAACTTTTTTTTCAAACATCATTATCATTTTCAGAGAACAATTTCCTTTGTTGGAGTTATACGAGTGGCAGCAAAGATTGGGGTTGAAAATAAAATCCAAACAAACTGGGAAACTCATCGCGTGTATGTGTGTGTGTTTAGGCCTGATAATGGGCGCCGTCGACAGAAGCCACCACAGAACTGGTGCTTTAATTGGCGAAGCGTCTCTCGTTTTATGGTCACACTGAGCGTATTCGGCGCTACTGGGCTCATGATTGGTTGGGCTTAATGGCTATTTGTCATGCGAATGATGGCGTCGCCAACCGATTTGGAGTGAATGAACCTCCTTTTACGTTAGAAAAAGAGGGATCTGGGCGTTCCGAAGGGAATTAACAGTCAGTCGGTGCTGCGTATCCCATAAGCCAGGCAGCTCTCCAAGGGTAACATTGATCCTGAGCTCCCCCCCCCTCTTTCCCATCCACACATCAGTAAAGTCAAGCCTGTTGTGGAGATTTGGCAACAACACTTCAGCTCCCCAGATGGTTGTAAGTAAGAGAGTGTAAATAAAGTCATGCCTGCAGCTTGGTTTAGATATGCAATATGGTAATATCTGGATACTTTGTTTCGGTTTTTTTACTCAGCCATTGATTGTCTACACATTCATTACAGCTTCTATCCTGTGTTACAGGATGAATGATAAACACGTCTGACACTGACTGTGCGAAACATGACAGCGTTCGCAGGATAAGATCTATATTTTTCTGACTCTTCACCCAGTTTTCAAATGAAGGCCAGATTTTTATCCTTAAAGAAAAACAAACAGAAAACACCACGCTGCCTTCACGGTGTGGAGAATTCCCAAAATATAGGAATATCATGGGAATACACCCAGTTGGCAACCAGTTAATTGAAGTGCCTTACTGCAAAGAGAGGCGCCACACATGAGTTACACTCAAGTGTGACTCTAATTAATTGCATTATGTTGTCAATCTGTCTGCATTTATAAATTAGATGATAATTACTTGCAAACCTTGGCCAATATGTCTGAGAGTGACTGCTGTCGGTCCGAGTTGGACAACGGTTACCTGGAGCATGTTGGTCCAACTAGGCAACCTGGGTAATTACCCTCCAATCAAAAGTGTGTCATGGTAACTACTGTGTGAAGACATTCAATGCAATCACATGGAAACCACTGATATTTCTTAGTCGCAAGGAGGTTGCGGACAAGTTTTAACTTGAGAGACTGATTCATGTAAGATGCATCATATGAAATGTAAACTCCCGTGGGTTTGAAGCTCAGCTCAAAGCAAAGCAGGTCTAAAAAGTGAGGATGTCTTTGCTTCTTCTACGGTTCAAAGTCCTCTGCAATGTTTAAAAGTACAAACGATAAATTCTCTATATATATTAAACCACAAATACAAAGCTATTTATGTCATTTATTACCAGTGTCTGACTATTATTAATCTGCTAGGGTACTTTGTTGTTCATTTGAGGTATAAGAGGATCGTATGGAGGCATTTGCATTTCTTTATATTGTTTATCAAGCAGAAGTCCAGATTATAATCACGTGAGCCAGGCACGAGGAACGAAAGATAAACAGCACATTAACTTTAATCACAGTTAAAAGTTGTTTAACCCAACAACAGAAAACAAGAAACATAAGAAAAAAATGGTCGTTTACTCCTAAAGATAGCATCAGATATATTGGTGATACCAGAAAGACTCCACACATATAGAAGAGAGCTTTACAAGGCTGGGCTCGTTTTTTACTTCGACCAAACATGTCCTGAACCACAGAGTCCACTGTTACTTTTCTGTTCTAGGTGACCTGTTTTTCCTTTATTAATATAATCTGTGCCACCTGTCTGTGCAGCGTACATTTGGCAATAACACAACGCGGCAATAACCTGAGTTGAATATTACTGAATGTACCAACCGTCTTGTTTTTGTTTTTTGGTTGTTTTTAGTTTTTTTTTATAACTTATGCAATGTGTGTTTATGTGATAAAAACTGGATGCTATCTAAGGTACAAGAGGAAGATCCATGTCAAGCAGCTGAGCTCAGTCCAATCGGTTTTTCGTGGTTATCAACACAAAAGAAAAAAAAACCCCACAAGAACATTTCAGACTTACACTGAAGAGCGTAATGTAGTTGCTGATTAGGTCGTGGACCACACTAATTTCCTGTGTGGTTTGTCCTCGAGTCTGGAACAGGCAGGAGGAGAAAACGGAAGCCAGTTTTTCACTTGGCATGCGGTTCAGGTGGGAGCATTGCTGGATCCTGAATAACAGAGAGAAACATGCTTAGAAAATCCCTTAATGTACCCGCAGGCCGACACGAGTGGCTCATATCTTTTGCTGAATCGCTCTCGTGGCCTCTAAAGCCCACTCATACTACTCGCTGTGGCACGAGCATACAGAGAGCTGAATGAAACATCGGGCCTCGCTCCAAATTAAGCATCAAGTCAATTAAGTCTTCTCTAAACAATCTATATCAAAAGGAGCTAAATCTATCCACTGCAGGTTTCCAAGGGAAATCGAGTGAATGATACACGAAGACAGCGGTGTGCTTATATTTAAAAAACAACATAAGAGGTGGAAGAAGGGGTTTTTGTAGCTGCAGCACAGTATCAAAGTTGTGCAAGCTTTTTCTTTGGTTCTGTATCTTCTGTGTTGTTTGTCTCTGCATTTCCACTCCAGGTAAAACAAACAGTAAATCAGTAGTTTCAGTCCACAACGCGCGAGACGGCTATAATTTATTACTAGAAATCTCCACAGTTCAAATTATCCAGAGGTGAAGAAGTAGAGAATTCAGCGGTGTAACCAACTGAGGGAAAAATATATGATTTTCATGAAAAGAAACAAAAAGCAGCGCACAGCCAGAAATAGCGCCGCTCGTTTTGTAGACCTCAGCTATGTGTTTGCTAATTGCCTGAGTCTTTAATAATGAGCCACACAATCTGTCTCAGTTGAAAAATGCCAGCGCTCGCTAGAAACAATATGGAATTGATTCATCGCTTTCAACCGAAGGACACTGTTACTTCACAAAAACAATCTTTTTCTTCTCAGCTTGGTTTGTTTTTCCCCCCACAACAACTTTTCAGTGCATTCACTGTTCAGCAAACAGACTTAATTTGAAAGAATATTTAACAGTATTGGTCAGATGGAGGGGAAAAAAGCAAACAAAAAAAACGGGGGTCATTAGGGGAATAGAGGAAACAATGCAGCTAATCAGCAGGCGACAAGCAGCAACCAGAGGGCCGCTCGGGCCTCGTGACCTTTGAACCGCTATGCTCGTTTTGTCTGCGATGCAGAGCGGCCTCTGGAGAGCCACACTTGTTTCATCAGCAACAAGGTCAGATAAGAACATTAGGACAACTTACAAATGCATAATACTGCAAAGTAGCTATCAAAGAATGGGTTTTTAATCCCAATTAGTGCCAACAAGTTGCTGCAAAAGTGGTCGAACTAATTAGGCTGGTTTTGAACTTTGCTGCAGTAAGTAAGAGAAAAACTTGTGCATCACGAAGATGCTGGGTCATGCAGATGTGACCCTGGTTCTCCTTTGACTTTACACTGCGTGAAGATGTTTTCGTGTCATATCCATCTGCTAACAACCAAAAGATGACTAACTGCTACATTGTGTTGCTGGCCCCAGGAGACAGAAGTTGATACCAGTGATAAAAAGTGAAACAATGGATGGCAAAACTTAAGTTGTCTGGCACTCAACTTTGCCTGTGTGTGCCGTGGGCATTTTTTGTTACTGATAACTCAAGGATCCAAATGTCATGTTTGTCTAAGTTCGGGACATTCTGCTCAGACAAAAATAATAAACTTTATTTATAAAGCACACTAAAAAAACCAAGGGTATACCAAGGTGCTTGACAAAAATAAAATAGGAAAAGGGAGATGGGAGGGAAAAGAGAAAGGACCTGGCACGTATCAATTATAAAAACCTTGACAATCATAAGATATAAAAGTAGTTCACAAGCATAAAAAATGTACCAGCGCACACCAAGTGTTAACTAGGTGGAAAGGCAAGATTAAACAAATAAGTCTTAAGCCGTGATTTAAACAGTGGCATAGAGTCAGACGCCTGGATAGCGACAGGAAGGTTGTTCCATAAGACCGGGGCAGCTACAGCAAACGCGCAGTCACCGCGAGACTTCAGCCGAGAGTGAGGTTGCTCCAGAAGAATTTGGGTAGCAGATCTAAGTGCTCTGACAGGAGTGTGTAACCTGAGAAGCTCATTGAGGTAGCTCGGCGCCAAGTTAAAAATCATCCTAACTGTTAACTAGTTATGATAAGTAAGCATGTTGCAAAACCTCTGCACTCTACATCAATCACAATAATTCAATTCAGTCATAGCGCTGAATGAAGCTTCCCACCCTCAAAAAAAACACAGAGTGCTAACTCTTTCATGAGCAAATCGCAATGTGTATATAAAAATCATAAAAACCAGCTTTATTTAATCATTTTATTCCTAACAGTTACTATATCTGTGTAAGCTGATGCTACGGCATTTGGACTGCACTTTGCAAAATATGTAAAATACATATAATCCAGAAAGCTATGAGTAATGTTTTAATGCCAAATCTCAGCACTGACTAGCAACATTAGCTTGCTAACAAATAGGTTCATTTAGCTTTTAGCTGCTAACTAGCTGTGTGGTGATGCTCTGAAACAGCTAGATGTGCTACTTTTAAACGGCTAAAGCTATCTTCTTAGCATTCAGCACTGTTTTCCCTTCCACTGAACATAATTTTTTAGAGAATGAAAGTTTGTTTAAACACAAACATTTAAATAAAATTAGATTATAGCAGAAAAAATATATACCTGTGAAGTCTAAGCACAGGTAGGATAAATTTGGTTAGCTAATGCAGCTAATTAGCTTATGAGCTTAGCTGTTTTCCATGTATAAAAACAGCTACAAAAAACTACAGAGAAATAAGGAATCTGGCAAATGCTAGGATTTTCAACAAGTTTATCTGGTAGGCTGATATCCTTCCACTTATTTATGGTTATTAAAAAATAGTTCCTGGTCTCTCTCTGTCTGTGTCTCACCCACTCTGTCTGCACTGTGTAGGTGCAGCAGTTTCCACTGCTCCATCTGTAGCACATAATTAGTGTGGATAGCGAGCGTACATAAATAGAAGATGCATTTTAGAGTACAGGGTTAGTGGTTAGAAACCAGCTCTATCATCTTATTTACTGTGTTGTGTTATTTTTATTAATACAATGTTGTTTAAGTCGTCTTTGCGCCTCGGGTTTCGAGTTTTTAAAAACCCTTAAAGTTTCCCTCCCAGAATGTAAAAGTTGACCTTTGTAATAAAACAGCTTCACTAACACAAATGCTAAACATGTCAGAGCTCGATGCCTGTGATCTCGTGCGTTTTTACCTGTAAAGATGCTGCAGCAGGGCTTCAAGGGTTGACCTGTTTATCTTTGGCAAGCTCTCTATGAAAGCGGAGTACTTCTTCACTCTCTGCCTTTCGCTCTTCTCATCTACCGAACCAAGCAGAGAAGAAATATAATAAAATGAATAAACACAAGTACAAAAGCTTATGTTCAAACACATGCCACAAAAGGGTTTTTACAATATGTTTAAAATTACTCTGCAAATTCACACAGTTTAGCATGGTGGACTTGTGTATTTCTCTCTTTCCTACAACTCTGCAGACTTTATAGTGTTTGACATCCCACATGCCAGAAAGCTCACACACCCAGAGCTGACACCCAGTATGGATAGAGCTCCTTGGTCAGTAGTGCATCTTCTGCCTGAGACAAGAAGCTCTTCAGCGTGTCAGTCACATCCTGAAGTTGGTGCTCCTTCTCCCTCAGCTTCACATTACGGGCATCATGGGTGAACTCCTCCAGGAGGTGAGACACTCGACCAGGATTCCCAGGCCTCTGGTAGACTCCCTCCTGGCACAAACCTGGGTACAGTGTCAGAAGACAGCTGATTAATAAGAAATCGCCAGCTTCCTTCTGCACATGTTCTGTCCAAATGACAAATAGCTCTGCCGTGTAGCATCTCCAAGAGAAAATGACAGCATGTAGATTTTCTATATGACAGGATGCATTTATAGAAAAGTAAGCAGCCTTATGGACAGTGTGACTTGTAGGATTTAACAATGTTGCATAAGCACATTTGAATCTAAATTGCAGGTGGAATAAAATTGTCAGTGCAAGGTATATTAACCTTCTGTGCCATTTCACAGTCTCACTCAGAGTTAACTTTTATTCCAATCCCTCATTATACAGCACACTACTTACCGTGACACTGTAAAAGTCCACAGTTACCATACATTAACCAAGCCAGGACTCTGTATGATGCAGTTTCTAACTTTGTATGGAGCGTTCCTCTGATTAACAGCAGAGTGCAGTTGTGCTACATTTATTTTCCACACTTCTAAAACTGTTTTTTTAAAAGGGAAGAGATAGGATAATGGCAGCGCATTGCCAGACAACATTAGAAAGCATGAAACTCTCATCGCAACACAGTGCACTGGATTAATCAGCTGCTCAAGGGGAAATCATAATAATAGTAATGCAGAACTTTCTTTTTTCAAATTAAAGAAAAACAACAAACTCTTTTAGCTGAGAGATACAATGTAGCTCACCATACTGAGTGACAAAAGCAATGCAGCTGTCGACTATAATAGGAACGCTGTTTTTAGTCAGCTGTTGGTCGCCGAGCGCATTGCCGTCTGTGCCAGCAGCCAGTTTGATAGCAGAGTGCCACACGGTGAAATCCATCTTGTTGAAGCCATGAATGTAAACTGTTCTATTTATATATATGTGAAAAAAGAGAGACAGAAACACAGTAATTACTGGTGAAGAATGCCATCCTGTGATTTGCCCGTACAACACGGTGCTTCCTATTCGATGACCTTAAGTTCATATATTTAGAAACGCGCTGCTAAGTCATTAAATTAACAACCGACATGATTAAAGGAATCCAAAGAGCTTCTACAGAACACACGTCTATAAACAACCGCTGGTTTCCCAGTAGGTTTGATCAAAAAAAAAAAAGAAAGGAAGAAAAAAAACATACAAACAAACAGCAATTAAAGACAAAGTTTTATTGCACGACGCTAAAAGCGAGACTAAACTGGTTGGCTTGTGTGAGGGCTGCGATGCTACGTGCCATCTCACACCTTCTCTCTAACTGAGGCGAGGTTTTAATTACCTTGGATGGTTACAGTAGGTAAGGTGCATTTGGACTAACAAGACAAAAGGCTGAGTTGAAGCTAACAGGACCGCATAAAGCATATTGTTGCTGTATTGCTAATACAGTTCCAATTAGCACAGGCTTTTTTCCTCTCCCTCTCCCCCCCTTAGAGACATACCTTCCACACTCCACCATCAGCAGGACTTGGATCTTGTCCTCACCCTCAGTATGTATGGAGACAGCTGGGGGGGTGGGGTTAAAAAAAAGGCAACAAGTTTTAGAAAATGCAGGCATACATTCAAATGAGCAACATCTTTAGAATTATTTGATCTCACTCCAAAGCCTGAGAAAACTTTCGTCATGGAACTTGAGAGGTGATGCATTCATTCATCGGCTCTTAAGTATACATTTGCTGTTTAAATCAGTTAAATAACACCCTGCTAAAATATATCTAGACATATCTGACTGGGCTTTTCAAAGGTGTAGGTATACACTGGGAAAATGAGATAAGTGAGAAAACAGTGCAGTGATGGAAAATGCCAAATGCATTGGAGTTAATAGCGTTTCCTTGTTGTAATGGGAAACATGATTTCAGGCTGTGTGCGAGCGTCTGACGGCCGAGTTAAACAAGCGAGGGAAGTGGGGCGTAAACACTGGTTTCATTTGTCATCAAGGTTTACATAAATTTGGTTGAAATGCAACTAAACAAGATTGCACTGTGCGCAGTATTTAAGACATCAAATAAAAGACAGAAAGGAAAGGAAAACAGATACAAGGTTACTGGCATTCCTCTTTTGCAGAATCAATCTTTTGAAATCGGAATAAGAGTGTAAGATCCACAGAAACTGGGCTCAGGGACTCGAGCGCTCTGCCATAATCTCTTCTGGGGCTTCAAACAGCTGCTTGGATCATAGCAACAATCACACGCAGCAGAGAAAGTACAAAAAAAGATATGAGGCTCTGCACAAATCTCCTAGCAACAACATCTGGCACTTTCATCACACTCGAGCACTGGTTGTGCTCACATATATAGACAGAAAGATACAAAATCGAAAAAAGAAGCAGGACTTCACCTTAAAGAACTGTTGAATTTTGGAGATTGGTCTGTACCTCAGTAGAAACACTTGCTATACAATTACATGCTTTGTTACAGAAGATTAAAAATCGGGGGAAAATGAGCGTTTTCGCTTCGTTTCTCCTCACAGAGACAAATCCTGTGTAGAAATCTAGTAAGTAACAGTAAAAATAGCAGCGCTGGCCCCAAACAGCCAATCAGATGGTCAAAATTTTGTGTGTAGTTGAAATTCAGTTTCTATAGTGTGGTGGCGGGCGTATCTACTCATTACTAAAGTACAGATAGATATAAGAGTGTATTTGGTTTCTTCTTGGCTGACTGTATCCATAATATGGATACATCTTTCTAAAAAAGCTATCCTATACGTGTGCTATAGCTTGTAACAGCAGGGATGTGGCACTCAAAGTGTCCTGCATAGAAATATATAGGAGAATCCATAGTTTACCAACTTATTTAAATATTATTTACTTAAAACCACAGTTACTAAGGCCTAGACACCAGCTGGTGACCACCTAGAAAAATCTGATCACTAAACATATACATTGCCCAACCAATTGGTGGGTGGTTAGTGGGTGTCGCCATGGAAGATGCTAGCTTATCTGTAAAATAAAGTATAATGCAAACTGGAAACGGATAATTTTCGACACAAGTAAAACGTATTGCTGCTACCAAAACATTTGAAAAAGTGCAATTTCTCTATGGTATATGGAAAATGAAGTGGTTCTTATATAGCGCTTTTCTACTCTGAGCACTCAAAGCGCTTTACACACCTTGCCTATGAAGGTAAATGTTCTCCGTTTCCTGTTTGCATTGTATTTTTCACTACCAGTTGGCAAGTAATTTGCGAGTGTTTGCAGACTAGCTGAGATCTTCCATGCAAACTATTGGTGACCGCGGCAACCTACTGAGGACCAAAAAAATCACAAGGTTTTCAGTACAGCGCTGTGCACTTCTGTGTGACCAGTTTCATGCTAGCGACTGCAAGCAATCAGTCGCTAACTGGTCAGGAAATATACATGTTTACCAAGCAACCAGTCTCTACCAGGCCTGTGTTAAAAGGGCAGCAACCTCCAGCAATGACTCATTTTTCCCTAACTACCGGTTGTTGCCAGATGGTCCCCAACAAGACTCTAGTTCTCTGTGATTGAGGACTGAGGTACATGATTTGAGCCTGACCAATTTATCAGCAGGCTGCTGTTATTGCTATTACTTTCTATTGGCCAATTTGAAAGTGAAAGTTTTAAAAGTAAAGAGCTTCTGTTATGTGTTGATGTTGCATAGTTTGCCCACCGGAGGGCACTGTGTAACACATGTTTTTGGAACACCACAAACATGGTAAGCAGCAAAATCAGGCAAAGCATACACAAGTATACACAAGTATATAAATAACATATACGTTTTATGAAAATCCAAAGATACTTTGGAGTATTGGATTTTTAATTAATCAAAAATCAATCATTGTATTTATTTAGGACTCTGGTAGAATAAGCTAAGGGTGATGGACTGGTTGGCACACAATGTTAAGTTAATGCTGTGTACGCAGAGGAGGAACATCATTTGGGAGATAAACACTTTCAAACTGCGTTTTGTGGGAAGGTTTTTGCATCCCGGTGACCTCTGAAATAAAACTTATGGCTCTCGCCTCATTGATTTAGGCAGGAGCTCGGTCCTAAAATAACTGTTCGATGGCAATAAGCTGGCTGCTGACGGGAAAGACGTGCTTCTACAAGGACTCTGCTGCTGGTTACTTTAACTCAACTTTAGAGTGTCCTTCACACTTTGTTTCTCCAGGATTAAACAAACAAGATATAATCTATAAATTGGAAAGCTATACAAGTCGAGTTATATTGATTTTCTACCTTTTTCTACCCTTTGCTTTCAGTCCTGCTAAAACTAACCCCACTATTAATCTGGTTCAGTCAGACTCTCGGTACCCTGAGGGGAAAAAAATAAGAATTCCTATGTGTGTAGTTTATTCTTTATGTGAAATATCCATAACTGTCATTACTTTAGAGTGACAAGAAAAAAACTTTTCAATTTCCTCTACTGAATATTTAACAGACTGATCAATAATCTGTACAGACACAATTCAATTTGTTGGCACAAGCGAGATAGACGACTGGTAAAAGCATTACACATCACAGTGTTATTTTGGCTAGCAAATCCTTTGTACTCGTATAGGCCTTTGTATGTTGAGCTAAACAGCAAAAACTATTAATCCCCAAAAGTCTCTCTTAACAAGTAATTTGCTTTTTATTTTCTTTGGCAGATTTTCAAGGGCGCAGTGTTTCATTCTGATCCAAGCAACAAAAGGGGAAAGCAAAGAACTTCAGAGACTGATATTGACTTGAGAGAGGTTTATTAACAGTGTTATCAGGTAAATGTAAAACACTTGTCATAGCCGTTTGAACAAACACACAGCAATCCTCTTTTATCCATCTTACAGCTCAGTTGGAAATTTTTTATTACTTAATATGTTTGTGTGATAAGGAACTAATTCTGCGGCCTTGTTCTCTCTTTAATTTGCGCTGAGCTTCCTGGAGGAAATTTTCATTAAGTTTTTGTTCACAAAATGTGAGCAATTTTAAATCCACATTTCCATTAGCGCATTTTGATTCCCCTTTTTATTTTTACAAGTATTATGTGATAAGCTCACAATATGACCGTCCCACCTCTGCAGGGCTTCGGGTCTGATTACACATGGTGGTGTTTTAGGAACTGAGCTGTCAGTAAATACAACTGGAAAGAAAGAAAGTGGATTGTTTTTATTTTTTTCCCCGTACTTGCAACTCCTGCTGGTTGTCTATGGCATGGAAAGATACTGTAAATAAAAGTCTGTTTGTCAGACTATTTATATGTTTTAGAAAAATGACTCATCTCAGTCATACAATAAAAGATGAGCATAGCTATTGTGAATCAGACTGTAGGATAGATAACACTGCATGCTTATTGGCTAATGACTTGCAATTGACAAGTTGGTAGCCACTGATCTCGACTTATCTTCTTTCTGACTCAAATGCTGACCAACACTTAAAAATTAACTTTATGTTTTATTCAATATGAACTGTAAACGACTCAAATCATCAGAATTGTGTTTACTGAGCTCACTAAGCAAGAGAGTAGAGGGCCCTTTTTCCATATACTTCTATGCAGCCAAAAGGCTTTGCAACTAGAGTTGTCGCCCCCTGCTGACCATTAAAAATAATGCAGGTTTAAGGGACTTCCACAAGCTATATTTATCTTTTTTACTGTCTGTGTCTCAATCACTGTTATAGCATACAGATATTCATTTTGAAAAATATGGAACTATTTACAGTAAAGACAATAAAGCGGGGTATTATTTGGGGTGTGGTTACTTTGAGATCGGCAGGTACCTACTGTGTGACTGTGCAATATGTTTGATTTCTGTGTTTGGTTTACCTATCACACGTGATGGCCAGTTTCAGTTTCTTCGGTCGATTTAGATGTCACTTTTACCGGCTACTAAAAAAAAGGTTCACAATTTTATGACGCTTGTCACACCGGCAAAAAAGGTTTGCGATATCCCTGCAAGTAGGAAAACCAGTGGTCAACGAGCGATTGCACTCATTTGTGGTAGTTGGCAGTTGCACAGGTTACTTGGTGGGAGGCAACTTGTCTCCAACCAATCACAGCCTGACTCAAACTGACTGCAATCACTTTCAGACAGATTAGCAAAGGTTTGATAATATTTGAAGTCTAATTTATAAACACAGACTACACCGAGAAGTGCAAGTCGTCTGCAACTGGTCTCTTTGAAATAGCAGACCTGACTAACTTGTCTGCCAAGTGGTCGTAATCTGGTTATATTCCTATAAAAACAAGACTGTGTCATGATGTTTTGGCACCATTTGTATCTTGTTATCTGTAAGCACCCTATAAGCAATCTTGTGTATATGTTATTAGCGCCACTAATTGAGCTCTAAAGTGCTACAAGAGGTTAAAGAAATTCCAGGGAGGACCTTCATCGATGTATCTGGAAAAGTGGACTTACATGGTATTCCCCATTTTCCATAACAGCACCTTCAAACTTACTGATACTGTTCAGAAAAATCAAATGACACATAACATATTAATGTAACGTTGTAGCATGTCATTAAGAGAAAATTTCTAATCTAATCCGAATTGGCTATTTCTAACGTTAGCATCCATTTAAAGCTGAATTATCAGCGACTTTGAAACACGTGTTAGCTGTGACTGGCGATTGTTACATATCTTAAAAATGAGTTTTTTAAAAATCATTGTGGACACATTTTAAATGTGACTGCCAAATATGCTGGACAGCAGTCTTGTGCTGATGCCTATCTCAAACTTTAGATGATTGAGCAGAGCAGTGGGATTAACTTCCTTTTTTTCTATTTAGGCCAGTGCCGATAGAGAAATCCACTGAGAAAAATCGCACTGAATGAGTTTAAACTTAATGTGCTTATCTTGTTTGAAAACCTTTCATTTCACAAAGTTCTGGGTGGGAAGGCTGATTTGTGCACCGTGACAGGTTAATGATTATCGAGCTCTATCTGTCATTTTCTCCTCATTTTACTTTGCTTCTTGTTATTTGTGCCGCAGATATCTTGACACAAGACATCACAAAAAGATCAATCTCCTCTCAAGTACACAGCTGAGCCCCCGGGAAGCCGTTTTAAGACGTATTGCACTCTCATTCTTTTGGGGATATGATTCTTTTTTGTTGCTGTTAACAAGTTACAAGTGCTTCATAGCCAAGAGAAATGAATACCGAATAACTGGCAAGGATCAATAAATCATTATGTTTAGTCATTGGGCTGAATAGAGAATAAATGACAGTCGAGGCAATTAAGAATAAAACGAATAAAAGACAAAAATTAAGGCTTGTGCTTTATCGTCAGCGGGAAATCTTTTTTAAATGCATTTTAGAGGTGACTGGAATGATTATAACTCTGGCAGCCAGATGCATAAAAAAGAAAGAAAAAATCCTCAGACATCACAGTTGCAAATAAAACTGATGCAGTCTGAGGTGAACCGTGCTGGAAACATGTTTTGTTTTTGTTTTTTTAATTGAAAAGTGTATTTATTTAATCCCCGAGTGTTACACAGGGGCACCTTTCATGCGGTGGTGTCACTGTAGAGAAAATAACAGTTAATCCCATGTCACAGACTGTGAATCCTAAAGGGATCCTTTCAGTGCTCCAGAACCTACCATCCCCTGACAAAACACAGTCCCTTCTGGCGCTAACGGCTCCCCGGCTGTGACAAATATGGTTTGAGAAAGCCGGGAATAAAAATGAACACCACTGCAGTTCTTTATCCCGCCCCAGGTGAGAAGATGGGGCGGCGCTCTGCGCGATTTGATCCACGTCGAGCTGTAAGTGGATTAAAAAGATCCATTGATTCTCCCCTCCTTCTGTTCGCACATCACACTGGCGCAATTCATTGAAATGTCCCAAAATCTTTATTATCTGCCAAACTATGCGTGAACTTTTGAGCCTTCCACGCTGACTGGCAGCCACTCCGCACCGACTGTCCTTTAAATAACTTGCAGTTTTGCCAGAAATGAGAACATATTGGCAAAATTCGTGTAAGTGGGCTGTGGGAACAGTGCTACCGTGACACCCTCATACTGTGAACATTATGTGGCTTTTTGAAAGCAATGAATTCTTCTTCTTCTAAAAAAAAAAAAAAAAAGATCATGTTTTCATAAAAGATTTTGTTAGCAGCTCTGGGGAAGCCGAATCTCATCTGAATGACGATCGCCTGTCGATGCATTAGGTAATATTGACATTTACTGACCTCACTCTACCGGAGGAGCTTCTTATTCTCTCCTCTGCTCCTCCTCTCCGAGCTTGTCTTTTCTTTTTCTTCTTTTTCATATTATGGAAAACTAAGTTAGTCAGAGGAGTGAGATTCAGCTGAAATGTGTAATGGTGTGAGAAGCTGAAATGTCTTTGCATCCTCCGACATCATTAAGTAGGTATAAATGCAAGCAGTAAGAGGGTGTTATGGATTGGTAGTTTTTTTGGAAATTACAGAGAGTATATGAAAATAGAGCGAATGCTACAAAGCCACAAATCTCAGCACATTCATCATGAAGTTACAGCAATTGACCGCTGACACTATCAAGCAGAAACAGATATGGTTGCTTTGGGCTCTGAGATTAAAAAAGAAAAAAAATCTGATTTATTGCCTATTAGAGGCCCACCAGAAGCTTTTTAAGGGATTGTTTGCTCATGTAGACTGTGGCAATTTAGGGAAAGCTGAGGTATACAGTTTGTGTTAACTAAGAGAGCAATATAACTTTTACTATTTAGGTTCAAATAAATTTTATGTGTACATAAGTCAGTAATGGGTTTTCTTTTAAAGGCAGTCAGGATTAAAGTTTGGGGGTTTTATAGTGATTCAAATAAGTCCCACGATCCCCCTCAATTTTTCCTCTGCATGAGTTCCAGATTGCTGAAGTCCAGGGAAGATTTTGTCAGTGCCAACTGGGAGCACCTGAACCCTATGTTCCCAAACTGTAAAGATGTTGTTGCCACGTCTTTCTGTCTTTCACTCACCTGCCTGTCTGCTAGCATGCTAGTAGTCATACATGTCCATACCACTGATCCCACCAGTTTCCACATCTAATTAGATTTGCATTTAATGTAGCCAAGTTTTTTTTAAAAGTTACTTTGTTGAAATGCAAATAGTGTGCCAAGCCTTTTTGTTACAGCCTTACAAGTTAGGCAGTGACAAACTGGGGGCTCGTCCGGGATTCAGACGCGGGACCTCTCATGTTTAAACTGAGAATCATGTCTCTGTATTAATCCTATAAGCTAAACTTGCAGTCATGTAAAAAAGAAAGTTTTTCAAATGAATCTCTGCAGTCCTGTGAAAGACGTACACCCTATGATTCAATAGTTTGATGAGCCAGCTTTAACAGCAATAACTTAAAGTAATGGTTTTCTGTATGACTTCTTATCATTATTTCACATCAGTGTGGAGGAATTTTGTCTCACTCTTCTTTATACTGCTTCAATTCAATGAGGTCTGCAGACATTTCTTATATACAGCTCTGCTAATGTATTCAGTATTTTAATCAGGCTGAGGTGTGGACATAAACTGGGCTATTGCAACACTTTGATTTTTTTCCTTTTTCAGCCATTCTTCTGCAGATCTGCAGTTGTGCTCGGGATCATTTCCCTGTTGCATGACCCAGTTTCAGTCAAGCTTAAGGTGTCAGACAGACAGCCTCACATCTGACTCTCGAATACTTTGGTAAACAGAGGAGTTCATGGTCAACTCAAGGACTACAAGGTGCCCACGTCCTGCGTCTTTTCCTCTTAATTCCTATGGAAGCAGTAAGGGCGTATGTGATTTTGCACAGAGCTGCACAGCAGTCCTGTGCATGTGACTTCCCCCCCCCACATGATTATACTTGTATAATGCATTTTGTCTAATGAGTTTTTCATATGATTGCTTTACATGGTGTCGTTACTGTTAGGTGGCTGAGTTGGTGAATTTAAATATATGAATTCAAGTATGTGTGCAAAAATCTGAATCTTGAAATTATAATCACTCGTACTTCTGTGCAGTAAATGTGTCTCAATTCAAAACTGGAGAAAAGACAGTAACCTTGCTATTGATGTAATGCATTTTTTAATATACTTGGATAAGATGATTCATGGTTACTTGTCAAAAAGGAGAAGTAAAGCCAAGACTTTCAGGAGCCAAACTACGTTATCATGGACAAAAAGTTATTAGAGCAAAGTTTCTTCAACAAGACAGGGAGGGTCTGTCTATTAAATTCAAGTTTGCTGGACTTTCAGACCTGATTATGCACCACTGAACCTACGTTGAGTTACAATATCTAACTTCTTATCTGGCTAATGATACAGACAGCAACTTCACTGAGCTCCCAGCATGAGCACACAGTGAGAGGCAAGGGGAAAAAATGCTTACTGAGTTCTTGCAGTTGCTTGAGTTGAAGTACTTCCTCCTCTCCCTCCTCCTCTCCTGAGCTGAAGTGCAGGGAAGAGCCTTCCAGCATAAACCAGCCCATCCTCCAGTAGTACAGGTCGTGACCTTCTTTGTAGTGGAGTCTGCCAATCAGTTCACTCTCTTTCCGCACTAGTCCCTCAACTTTAGGTGGGATGAAGCACTGCAGATCCGATAAGTAAACAAAAAGGAGTCTTATTTATTAGGAATGTCTATAATTAAAAACACTGGCAGTGGCCAGTGCTACCCCTCAGCCTCCTAGTACTTGCATTGTTATTGCAAAATATTACATTGACAAGATTTTCTGAAAACTTGACCACTGACCTCTAACCTTTGGGTCAAGGTCACTGAGATTCAATATTTTCTGAGATTTTTAGTGGATACACCTGTGTTATCAGTTTCAAAATCCTAGGTGACGTCCCTGTCAAGAAAGATACATCCATGATATAAATTTGAAACTTCTATGTTGCTTTGATCTCGACTGCCCAGCAGGGTGACGACAACAGCCTATTTTATTGTTTTGTTTTTTTTAAAAAAATGTGAAACTAATAGCACAGCTGAAGCCTCATTTTCCTTAAACAGACACCCGTAGACACATTCACTGCTATTCTTTAGACACTGTTCTGTAATTTAAACAGGAACACTCAACTGTGCCTAGGTCTAGAAACGAATTGATTAAAGATGCTGTGTGTTGCAGTGTCCATGATTGGGTTTCCTGGGAGTTGAGGATAAAACAGGGACAGGTTTGTGCAGTGTTGAATGATTCTGTCAGTACGTGAGGGAAGGGAAAGAGAGACTACATCTCTTAATGAAATAAGCAAAGGTAGGTTGAGGCTCACTGAAGACACAAAGAAAATAATTGTTTACGAGTGTCATTGTGCACTGTATCTGCAAACTGTGTCACCTTTGTTAGCGCATGAATCCAGTCATGCTGCGTTTCCTGTGTTTCCGCTCCGAAAATCAGCAGTCGCTCCGTCTGCAGGTACAGCTCCACGGTAAACACAGCCCTGCCAGAGATGCACAGCTCACTATCAGATACGAGGAAATGAAAACGGCCTAACAGACGCACACAGAAAAACAGAAAACGGCTAACGAAGCATCCAAATCTAGCTTCAGTTTTCACACGACCAATACATACGTTAAATCCAGGCAGATCTGCTGGGCAGCTTTCCTGAAGCAGCTGAGAGTTGAGTGCCTTTCTAAAGGCCACTTCTGTTTTGCATTCTTCTACCAGATTTGTTTAAGAGTGGCGAGTTTGTTTATTCACCACTCCTATGGTGCTCTGGCACACAAGTTCGTTAGTATTTAGCCTCTATAATGTTCTATATGTGGGATCTTTGCTGTGCTCTCAGTGCCTCAGACTTGTTGCAGAGACACACTGCCAATGTACAGATACCGGCCATTTCTTTATATTTTGTAAGCTTTTCTATGCATGAATGATTCAAAGGTCAGTTTTAAGTGGCTTAAAATACAAAATAAAAAAAATCATTCCTCTATAAGTGGTTAGGTACAAGGACTGGAGCAAAAATGGGTTAAAAGAAAAAAAAGGAGAAAGTTTTCATTAATTTCAATGCATTAATTTAACATTGCCTTGTGGTGCTGTAATTCATTAAACCACATATAAAATTTCATGTTCCTGTCTAACAAAGGGGTCAAACAGAAACTGGTACAAATAAATACATTCCTTCAAAGAACCATTACTAATTGCAAACTGCAAATACCATTAAAGTTGTTTTACTGCAAACTGGAAATGATTATCAAAGATGTTCACTACAGCACAGTTCAAACAGACTTCGGCTCATGTGTGGCCTCTGTATTTAGTGTTTTTCCCACCATTCTATACTTTTAATGCGAAACACACTTTATGAGGTGTTATCCCACCTTACGTGTTGACACAAATGCCATCGACAATCTGTAAATAAAGCAACAACAAAGAAGCCCCCCCCCCCCTCGTATATCACAATCACAAGACTTAATTGGATTTCACCCACCAAGCTCGACTGTCTACATTAAGAGGACAGCTTTTATAAAATTAGGAGCAGTCGGTTGTTTTAACAACATTTAATAACAATAAGATTCTTGTTGTGATCACTGCACAGGTCTTTGCTTAAATGTGTTGCAGATCAGACCATCGGTGGATATTCACCTGCCTGAAAACATATTTGAGCATAAAAATTGAAGGTGTGCGTGCACCAAACACGTGAAATGAAAAAAAGGAAAAAGAGAAAAAGAATAGGCAGTATGCACTCATCCATCCCCACACTCGCAGGTAAAACCCTTGCTGTCTGCAACCCAAAGGCAACTATTAATCTTTGTTGGTCTTTCTCTTCCTGTTGTTTCTGCCTCCATCTCCCTCAGTGAAGGTGCACGGGTCAGAGTATCACTCGCTTAATGGTCAGTACATACTGGCGAGCAGTAGTTCTCTTTCTATTGGTGCGCTACAACGAGGGCAGCTCTAAATGCTACAGCGACGGCTGTTTAAGGTGGCGTGTCGCTGGGGTCACGGCAGCGCCAAGCTGCTCGCTTCTAAAGCGTGTCAGGGGAACAGGAGAGACATGGGTGTTTGTGCGCTCTTTGCGTGACCTGGCCCGCCCCCTTTCCCTGCAATCCCCCCCTGCTGCCTCCGCGCTGGGAGGCTTGCAGGTGCTTGTTAGAAAGGGGGTCCTAGAGGAAGTGCGAGGGAGAGAGCGGCGGGGGCGGGGTTACCTTGATGCGCTGGGGAAAATTCCTTTGTAAAGAAAGGACAAGAGAGAGATGAGAGATGAACGCTGCATCATGAGAGTCCCAGAGGGAGGGAGCGGCTGAGAGGGAAGAGGAGAGAAAGAAACAGGAAGCAAACTAGAAGGAAGGAGAGACAGAAAGGTGTTGAAATAATGATGTGAGCAAGAACATGAGCTATAAGAAGCAAACATGGGTCACTGTTTTGTGTTGTACGTGGCATCAGTTTGAAACGGTTTGTCCCCTATGGACCACCTCACGGATAAACTTTATCTGCACAACAGCGAACTACATGTAGTTATCAAACTTTATGCCTTTAAAAAAAGTTGATGTGGACACCAGTTTGGTGGGAGAAGTCAGCTTAAGGCAGTAAGATGGTTTCTGCAAAAACCTGCCTTTATTAAACGGTGATCAGAATTCGGTCCTACCTGCCCTGGTACAGGGTGCAGCATTTGTTCTCATGGAGCAGAGAGCTCTGCAGGGATATTTCTGTCCTTGCTGTTGTTTAAATTTAGTTTGAAAGTTTAGCTGTTGTGTAACTTTCAGGCAGGGGAAAAGAGTCACTAGGTTGGTTATGCACTGTAACAAAGGACAAAAAAAAAAGATACAGATCACAATCACGCTGCAGCAGGCGAGCGACACACGAGGTAACAAGCACACGACAACAATAGAAACACTAATTTTAGTAAAGAGTTTACTTTGAAGTCACTCATTTTCCTCTGTCCTGTAGTGGGATTTATTCATAGACTGCGAGATGACGTAACTTTGAGATTTCTTAAAAAGGGACCTGTTATGGTTACTTCCAACTCTATATTCCTTTTTTTAGTATCTGTGAGAGCAGCTTTGCATGATTCACAGTTCAAAATAATCCCTGTCTGTCCAATCCATTGCTCTGGCGTTTGCATGTTCTCCTCGTGTTTGCGCTCCTTTCTCTCAAAGTACATACACTTGGACATGGGGTTAGGCTAATTGGTGATTCTAAATTGCCCGAATGGTTGTCTGTCTCTCCAACCTATCCCTGCGACAGGCTGGTGACCCGTCCAGACTGCACCCACCTTCCCCCCCATGACAGCTGCGATAGGTTCTAGACCCCCATGTGACCCTGAATTGGATTAGCAGAAGAAAATAACTGGACTGAAATAAGAAAATGAACACATAATGACATTTAGTCTCTTGCTTTGTGATGGTTAAAGTGCAACCAAAGAGGTGATTCAGTTAGTTTACACCTCAGAAGAGTCTGAAGTCTGTCTTTTTATGTGAGCCTGAGCCTGACCATCTAGTCTTAGTGACACATATCAGACAGCCTAGTCAGATTTATCTGAATATAGATATGGAGATGTTCAAAATGTTGTCCTGGATGTACAGCTGTCTGTCTGGTCCCACCATGTTTCCACAAGAGAAATTAAGGCACCTATGATACAAATGATGCAATTGTTAGCAGCCCAAGAAACTTTATTGCACGCCACGCTGTGCAGGACGGATCTGATAAACTTGGGTATGACATCAAGTTTGATGTACATGGACATTAGAATGATAATTCCCAGCTATGTCCTCCTCCGTGGGGACAAAACAGTTTTATAACACGCTTCTGCCGCCATAAATCAGCTATATTTCTTCTTTGTCTTTGTTATTTTGCATGTTTTACCTCAATCTACTCTGTCTGGCTTTTGTTTTGTTCGCACAATGATGCCACTGCTGCGAAGATCACAGCATCACCCTAAAGTTTGACCGTCAGTTTCCTCCTAGGTCGACCAGATGAAACCAGATGGAACCGTTCTCCCTGTGCAGCTTTGGAGGCATATCCAAAGATATGATTCTTCCACACCTCTCATCTTTTTATCCGGGACTCTTTAAGTAAGAGTTTCAGTTCTACTACTTTGCACAGATGAAAATCAAATAAGGAACCCTCAATTTTCACGCTCATGCTGCCACCTTATCACAGCAATCAAAAGAGCTCTCTGTCCTTTATTGCACATGTGAAAACTCCATGATTAAGGAAATATTTCACACATTACTGTAAAAAGCTGACCCTCCTTATTAGAGACCAGATTTTTAAATTGGTTCAATTCAATTTTCAAGTAGGCTTCAATTACACACGTGCGTGCTATTTTAAGTGTGCTGGAAAATAGTTTTTTATACTAAGAGTGAGTTAAGAAACACTTCCTCACAGAGGAAACCTGCAGTACAAGACTTACCTGTGTTTTAAATGTGCACAAACTTATCTACATGTATTTTTGTAGTTTTTTAGTTTCTCCTCAATGCTTTCGTGTACCTCGGAAAAGTCTAAACTCCCTGCCCTACATAGAAACCCCATGTCACTTGCAAAGTCGACGTCTAAGCTCTTCCAAAAAGCTTGTGTGCGAGAGGAGGACATGATAACGAACATGACAGATAATGAAACCGCACCAAAAAAGCAGCTAAAAAGGAGGAAAAAGAAGCAGTTCCAGGGCTTTTAGCTAAATCTGAAGGTTGGAATCGACTTACAAATATTCTTGTCAGAACAGGCAGATGAGTAAGAAAATAATTTTTAGGCAAGGAGAAAAAAAAAATCTACTTATCACCAGCTAACATACTCCCTTTGCATTAATTCCTTAGGAATGGATTTCTAATATTCATAAACTTTAGCCAACGTATGTTTTGGGGCTGCGCTATAATTCACGGTGTCCTCTGCCACGGTGAAATTACCCAAATGCCATGTTTAATGGAAATGACACCTACGGTCTCCTGCAGCGCGGTGATAGGCTGCTGGTGGGAGTGTGTCATCTGCATACATTAATATTCATGAGCGGCAGACAGTGGAGAGGTGAGACGTCCCGGCTCTCTCCGTGCACGGGCATGCTGGGAACGCTGGAAGTTGCAGGATTGAGACGGAGCGAGGCAGAGCTTAATCTAGTGAAACGCACGGCCATTATGAGCGCCAGCGACGGAGAAATAATAGCTGTTGCCGAGGTCACGCCGTGACCTGTAACTGAGATTTATGTGCAGGGCTAAAAATGGTGCAAGTCGATGCTGCTTTGTAGAAAACTCACCAAACACACACACGCATGATTATCAGTGTAACCTGTCACGGCAGTGTGTGTGTGTGTGTGTGTCCAGCTCATTAAAAAAGGTCAAAGTTTTAGCAAGCCAGATGTGTCTCTAATGGCTGTATACATAACATTTACAAATAAAAGCATTGTTTCCTCTTCATAACATCTGCTGCTATCATTAAGGACTTGGCTTATGCTTTAATCATAAGCAGTTATCAGACTCCGAGCTCGGGAACAGGGGGACAGGCACATGAACGCACATACAGGATGCAGTGGGAGTGTGACGCACGTGAGCGGGGACGTATGGGGACATCTGCTGATTCTTTTTTTGAGTGTTTGTACCACTTCCACAAGAAATAAATAAATAAGTAAATAAAAGTTTGTTGTCAAAGCAACTTTCTTTTGCTGTTTTTTTGTGGTGTAGCTGCATCATAATCTGACTGAGGAGTGCTGAACGCGATCGGGGTGAGGCGGAACGGTAACACGAACACAGGAAGTGGCAGTTAAAACTGCATCCCCACCAAAGTAAATAGTAAACATAGCGCTCATAAAGCCCTGATGGTTCTGTAAAACTGAATAATGCTCAGTCTGAGGTTATGCTAATGAGACACACGACGAGGGGAAAGAAACAGAGCAGAAGCCTGGGTATACATCCACGTCAAGCAGGCTGCGGTGCTGCAATAGATGAATAACACGTGCGGTAAAAATGATTTTAACCAATAAAAGAAATAAATTATTCAAAATGCCTTTTGTGTATGTGTGACACGTGTGTCCTTAAAGCAGATTTAACAATCACATAAATTATGATTTAGTAGAGAGGATGCAAATGAAGCATTTCAAAGCAGTTTAACTGCAGGGTTGTGCTGCGTATGCTTATGTACGAGGGATGTGCATGAATAAGAGTAAATTTAAACGTTGAGTGTTTATGAAAGCCTTATTACCTTGTTGATCTCCTGCAAAGTGTAATTTATGTGCGGTCCCCACATACTGGATTTAAATTAATGTTAAATGCTCGACATTAATAGCACAGCAGGGAAAGCTGTGAATATCTGGTATGACCAGGATGGGATGCGTGACTTGCAGAGGTGTCCCTGGCTCTAAATAATGGCACACAATAAAGACGGATTGGTGTGAAACATCGCAACAACTCTGAAGGTCATCGAAGGTTCGTAGAGATGCGCAAAGCCAGAAAAAGCTACAAACGCCTTTATGAAGACCAAAGTGTAAACCAACCCACAAAAACACAAATCATCTATAAGAAAAGAGCTGGCATCATGCAAAGATCACACCAAGAGCAGAACGTTCAATCCTGAAAGTGGGCCAAGTGTAGAAACACAACATCTCTGCAGAAATCTCTAAATCTGCGTTTGTAGCTCCACTGTTAGAAAACACTGAATAAAAGTGATGCTAATGGAAGCATTGTCCCCCTCTGATATCTCAATTTGTTTCAAGTTGAAGGTTTAGGCAAAAATTTATAATGTTTTGTCTGAAAGCGGGGGGAAAAAAACCCTGAAAAACGTAATTACAGCACGGGATAGAGCACAAGTAGAGGGAGCATCATGGTTTGGGCTTTGCTTCACTACCTCGGAGCCTGGATAGATTCACTGAGGGAATGATAAATCCAAAATTGTATGAGGTGATTTTAAGGAAGAGTTTCATGGCAAAACTTAGAGGTTGGCTAATTTAGTAAGACAATGAGCCAATAAGAGCGAGGTTTAAAGAACTGTTACAGTCTCATGGGCTACTATAGGGTGTTTGTTGCTGCTCTGGGAGGTTTGAGGTTATTTAAGAGTTCTTACTGGACAGCTCATATTGTGAGTTTAAAAAAATATCAATATGTTTAATATATGTTTAAGAAATACATTAAAAAAAACAAATGTTGGCACTGTCTTACACCCATATTAAAGTAACAGTGGTAAATTAAGTTTGATGTTCATTTGAAAAGAATCAGTTCAAGCTTAGGGGAACATAAAAAGTTTTGAAATCTAGTCCGTGATTTGGACTGAAGCAATTTTCTGAAGCCTTTAGATTTTCTTCTACATGTACTCACTTTCACTAATTAGTTGATTTGTGTGTGCATTCATACCCAGCTCCAGTCATCGTCTCTGTGTGGTTGACAGCCAGGCTAATGACTTCGGTGGCGTCCACCCTGCCAATGGCTGAAGGGCTTCGCTCGCTCTCATAGTAACTCAGGAAGCCGCCTTCCAAAGTACACCAACGGCGTGCCATGTCTGAAATTCACACATACACAGAAAGCAGCATTACAAATACTGTGTATAAGGACAGGCCACTTACGAACTTAGTCATCCATTGGTGCATTCCAATGATAGAAAAAAGGACGTAAGAAAGCTTCTGAAACTACTAATTAAACACTAGTCAAACTTGTATTAAAGTGGTGACTGATAAAAACGCTGCGCTTTTGCTGCCGGAGTTCGCTTTGTTTTCAGCCTCTTGGTTGCTGTGGAAAAACGTGTACTACCTTCCCGGTTGGGGAGTGGTTACTGGAGGTTGCTGGCAGTCAGAATCAGAATCAGAAAAAGACAAACTTTATGAATCCCAGAGGGAAATGGAGTCAACTGGTAAAGTGAGTCGCAAAGATGGTGCTCAATCTGACTGTTCTGGTCGCTAGTGGATTGGTGCTTTGCGCTGAAAATACCAGCTTATCTGCAAAAACTTGGTAACTACAAGCAGTGACAGTTCGCCTTCAAAGCTTACTGGCACAACTTTTCCTTTTAAGGCAAACAGTTGCCACTTCACGTTTCAGTACCATTCAGGAGTTAGTTAGCAAGGTTTTGCAGATAAGCTGGTGAACACAAGCAACGGTTTTCTGTGCCACACCATGTAACTTTTTGCAGTCAACTGCACCTACCGGCAGCAAGCAGCCTCCTGCAACCACTCGCCAACTGGTCCGGGAACGCACATTTTTCCCTAGCGACCAGTGGTTACCATGCGGTTGGCTGGGGCCTTAGCTATTTTATCATATACTGTTAAGGGGTTTGTCTGCATATACATTACAATATTGTGATCTATGCCTGATGCTTTTAACTGTTGCTCATCCATCACTACCTAAACTAAATAAAGAGCTTTTAGGTGGGACCATGTAATGTTTCTGAACAGTCACCATTGCTGTGGCCACAACAGTATGATCTTCATGAGCCAGTTCATGGTGCCAGTGGTGTTAATGCAAACAACCTGATGAAACAGTCATCATTGACAAAACTTCCCCCAACTGTGCACTTGCTGCTATAAGTCACATGCCTGCTGTGAAAAAGTTATACCGACTATTGACTTCACCTGATCAATAGTCAGGTGAGCTCAGCAGTCAACTAACTATTGATCAGGTCCCAAAGCAGGAAAGGCCCTCACCAAGACTGAAGATTGTAAAATTCAACATCATAAACACATTAAGTCTTTGTTGGCTGAATAATGTATTTATCTGTTTATTGTATGTATATAAATATGATTAGAGCTGAAATCAATCAACATCATTTACTGAGTTTGAGAAACACTGCTGTGTTGTCAATATGTAGTTACAGGCTTTACTTAGCTTGCTAAAGTTTTACAGTGATTATACTTTATGTTACAAAAGTAGGCTAACATGTTAAAAATGACTTATTTAATTAATTTACTTTCACTTTGAAATACAGTAATTAAATCACTCTATAGTGGTAAGGCTTTTCCCACTTTATCTCAGTAAATAATAAAGACCTGGAAAACGTGGAATTAAAGCAGAATTTCACATTTTTCGATATAATTAGTGTACATTGAAGAGAACAGATAAACAATGGTATTACAAAGGTACGGGGACCACGTCTTTGTCCACCTGACAAAGACGTGGTCTTTGCTAGTGCTAGCTAGGTTTGCTAGCTAGCACTAGCAAACCTAGTGCTAGCTAGGTTTGCTAGCGCTGGCCATTTGGTAGCCAATGGATGCTTCTGATCCAAGCAAACAAAGTAAGAGGATGAATGCGTTTGTTTAATAACAAAACACACACACACAATATGCATAACACAACTGTACTTATAACAATATAACCTTCATTATCTTTGGAGATATATTTCACACACAAACTTGATTCCACCTTGAGATAAATGTGTAGCTTGGACTCTTATTTGACCTCATTATGTTTATTATCTCTACTGTAAAATGTACATTTGCATTTTGATAGAACTGGACAAACTGTCTATTGTTTGTAAAGTCAGAAAAAGCCATTAATTAGTGGCAGTAATCTGAGTGATTGGCTTCGGGACAATTAGCACCACTCGAACCTTATTTAACTCAGCTAATGACTCTCTGCAAGCCGAAACAACACTTTCAAAAAAACTGTTTAAAAGTTCAGAGATTAGACGTTATTGCAGTTTTCACAGACAAACTGCAGCAGATGAGTAAATGTCACATGTCGCCTGCATACACTCTCTTTGTGTGCAGTTAACTCATAAACCTAACTAGTCAGATAATGGTACCACACCACCTACAAGTGGATATCCTTACACCATCATCTGATGTGCATGTTGTGGTTGTGAGCACACATGCCCCACCCACCTGCTGATCAGACCTTCTGTTTTTGAGAGGCAGCCAATAAGAAGAAAGTTAAGTTAAAGGAGCCTGAAGTGGCTTTTTTCAGGCACTGGAGGAACTGAGCAGCTGCACCAAGACCCAGTAATACTGTGATTCAAGCAAAGCTATTCTGCTCAAGTTAAATAAATCTTCCTGCTACTCTCCTTAGGGGTCACCTCAGAGGATCACCTGCCTCCGTCTCATCCTACCCTTGTGTCACACCAACCCTCTGCATGTCCTCCTTCCCTACATCCATGAGAGTCCTCTGTGGTTAAAGCACAACATTTTAACAAGCCTTTCAGAAATGATGTAAGTTGAGTCCAAATTGGGCAGAAAGACTGTGGTCTCCATTTTTAAATGATCAAAAGTAGTTCTGGCATGGCGTGAGGAACATCTCACTGTTCAAAGCCAGATCTGCGTCCACGTGGCAGTTATTTAAGAAGACCGCACGTCAGTTTCAATAAAATATAATACACACAGCATGTGAGGGCATACGCACAAACGCATGCACGCAAAGATGTACACACTCTCAAAATTAGAACTGTTAAGAGACTCCAAGCAGCAAGCAGATTTCAATCAACAAACATGATCTCAGAGGAAAAGCTGGAAAACACACACAACATTGTCTTTCATGACTGTCTGACTGTGCGATTTACATAGCCAATGAGCATGAAGTTCATGAAAACATACCTAATTTTGGATTTTCAAAGTCACCGTGCCATCTGCTTTTTTGTTCCGCAACAAACATACACACTCACTCACTCACACACACGCACACACACACACAAACAGCTTCCCACCCCACACCCCCTGTCGCTTGCGACTCCAAAGTTTCCACTGTATCCATCTCATGAATATGCTAATTGTGCATTCCACTGCCAACTGTGTGTGATGTTTCTGAAGGAACAGATATAGTTCCAATAAAAAGGAAGTGTCTACAACTGGCTGTTAAAAGAAAAAGGATGTGATAAGCATGGGAAAAGGAGGATGTCAGTTTTGCTCTATTCACCCTTGCACTGCCTCTCTTTGTGGCTCTTTCTGACTTTTCTTTGTGTCTTTTGTCTAAGAAAAAAACCTATTTGGACACAATTCTGTAAACAGCTTTAAAAATGCAGTGACTAATACCTAACTGCTTACTGTGGCATTAAAAATTACTTTTCTTTTGACCCCACTTCACTTCCAAGAAAAGAGTTATTCCAACAGCTAAAGATTCATCATCTCCATTTGAAAGCGACCAATTTCTATTTGTATGTAGGACGCACAAACACACACACACACACACACACATATATATACATATACAGAGACACATACAGAGAGAGAGGCTGGGAGGACAGAGAAACAGAGACACTCTGGTATTTAAAGCCATTACCAATCCAATCTATCTGACAGGACACAGTGTTGTCTTGGTGACGGAAAAGATTGCCATGCACTTCACTTTCGCTTCAAATGTGTCCCTGAATCACTAAGGTTTTGCAGAAAATGTCATGTCCATCATTTCTTAACAGAGAATAGCTAAGTCGTTGTTTCGTGCTACACTGCCTCTGTAATTTCGCCCTTCCTTCTCTCTGTCCTGTCCCTAATAGCTTATTAGCCGAAAAGTTTCCTTTGTACCACGTGAAACCTTTAGCACAATCATCCTCTTAAAAGGCACACTTGTTTTCTGAACTGAAGTCAGGTGCCATCATGAGCTCGCAGGAACGTGGCATATTGGTAATTATTTTTTTTTAAGTGTCTTTGTAATGGTTCATGTGGTGGTTATGTGGGAGTTTAGGTCATGTATGGACGAAAGTACTACTAAACATGGCACGCAGTACTGTGCTGCTCTTATAAATCATACTGCTCAGTAAGTTAATGTTGTTATCTGTAAGATATATGTATAAAATATACCCAGGAGGATCTGGTGTTGTTTAAAAGGCAAAGGTGGTACCTATTTGGTGCTGTCACGGTTCAGTTTACTGCATTTTACATGAGGCTAACTAATAAATAAACAAGTTTTCATGGCATTATTTTTTAAATCACCCTCACTTCACTTTTGCCCCCTGGAACTTTGTTGAACAGGCTGAACTCTCATGAATTTGCAGATTCCCGTCAAATTTTATGCCACAATCACCAGGCTGACATTTGGGGTTCACATTCAATGTCTCGACATCTGCTGAATGTCGTTCAGTCCAATTACAAATTTAGTGCAGACGTTCAGGTTTTGGTTTTTTTTTTTGGTTAAATGTCTTTACGAAGGAAAAACTTCAAATTGTCAAAACAAAAAAAAAAATTAATCATCAAACAAGAAATGGCTTTGTTTGTTTTTTTAAATCTTCTTTGTGTTGCAGGCTTAACAGACAAGGTTACAGGAGGAGATGCTGACATGTGAAAACCAGTAAAAGAATGGCAAATCCCTTCCATATAGGAATTGCTCCTAAACCTGGGAATCTGGGCCTCGACAGAGGGTAGGCGTTCACGTGGACACTCCATACAGCACCTTGAACGTCTTAAATATCCTCTCATTTCTCTAGATTTTGCTTCCACGGAGTCAGACTTTGTTGTAATTTTTGAACATGGTCTACAGTGATAGTTCTTCAGGCTTTCTGAAGGTTTTTAAAGTTTCAGCTCCTTTTTCACTCAGTCTTGCTTAACACTGACCTGTGAATTATTCAAGCATAAAACAACTCATAACTCAAGGGATGAACCGGCATTGTGTCTACACACAACAGACGATTTAGGCACTATGTTACTAGCAGCCTGTTGCAAAAACACATGGAATAGAATCGCCCTTTATTTTCATTGCGCAAGTACAACAACAATTATAATTCCCACATTCGTATTTCTTTAGATGAATTTATGAAAATACTAAAGATAACAGTTTGAGAGGCAATAAACAGTATTTTGCATTAAGAAGGGATTGCAAAAGAGCTGTTGGTGAAAACTTGACATATCTCAGCATGGCGTGCTGTGTCACCTCCAAGTGGAAGACAAAAGCAGAAGTCCAAGGCCTAAAACCAATCTGCAGCAGTTGAATAGTATCTGAAAGTCATGTCCTTAAGAAATAGGAAAATATTCGAGCAAAGACCTGACACAGGACGTGAGACAGGCATCTGGCCCCTCGGTTGATTCGTCTACTGTTCACTGAAGCCTCATCAGAACGGGTCTCAGTCGAAGGCTGGCTGTCAAGAAGCCATTGTTAAAGAAGGGAAACAGGGAGAGGTATGCCTGAGGTATGCCAAGCTATATAAAACGTGTGCCGAAAATCAGCAGCAACAGGTCTGATAGAGGTATGAAACCAAATTTTAAACTTTGGTTTAGATCATATTTATATGTACAGAGGAGCACCTACAGCCATCTGTAAAACACGTTGGAGGCTCTGTCACGGTTGGCCTGCGTTTAAGCCACTGGCGTTGGAGATCTTGTCAAAATTGATGGAAATATGAACACAGAAAAGTACATTCAGCACAGCTGGATAGAAAAACATAAAATAAATATGATTTTTGAAAGTCCTTCAAACTTTCTTGTAAGAAATGACACGGAAATTTGCATAAGAGAGCTCAGGCTGTGTTGAAGCTCATCGACAAGCTTGTTTGAATTGTACAAACTCTAGTTTCCCTTATATGATATATTTATATATGCATGTTTGCACATTTCCCAAGAAATTGCTGCACAAATTTCCCATTTTGGTGAGAATATAAAGAGATGATGGGTGGCTCAAGACACAAACACAGTACTATAAAGTATAAGAAACTGCGTGCGATTAGAAATTTACAGCTGCCGTAAGGTGTGTTTACCCATTTTTCCATAACTAATGCATATATATTTTATACTATTCATTTGGTATTGCTGCAGAAGTCTCATTATAATCCCCCATAACAACTACACATTTAAAACATATTAAACTGACAACAGGCAGCCATCAAGGCATGATAACAAAGTAAATGTTGGTTGTGCAATGAATTGGCTATAGAATAATGACAAAATGAGTGTTTGGATTGGTTGCTTAAAGCCTGTTTTTCACTATGCAATTCTAGCTAATCTTCCAGGAAAATGAAAACTTGATCTGGGCAGCCAAAACAATCAAATAATAGTGCTTTTATTTTACTCCTGTAGCTGAAATAGTAGACCGTGAACAAATAAAGCTCAAAATGGTGAGCTTTTTTTGTTTAAAATAACTCTTAGATATTGATTTTTTATTGAAGGTTAACATGCCGGAGAGGTCGAAAACTTCTCATCAAGGTCATAAAAAGTTACAATGCCTTTGAAATATGCAAACGAGCGGACCTGGATATTAGGAATATTAATGGATATCATTGCGACGCTGCCATTTGTGGCATCTAGATCCAATCTCCCTGAACAGACATCTTCAAAACCTTCCATCTATGCCGAGGACACAAAGAAAACATTTTTAATTTCCTCTTCGTCCAAGGACAAAGACACTAAAAGTCCCACTGTGAATCCAGGAAGCAAATTGCTGTGGGATCCTGAGTCTAATCAGAGTGGACACATGAGTGGGCTCCCTACTCTACCACTTTTAGAAGAATTATCCTAATAATGGGCAGCAAAACCACAGGTACAGGTTCTCACATACAGCCTTAACACGTCGAGGAGATCGTAGAAAGGGGGGCAGCCACAAGGTGTCACAAGTCAAGAATTTAAAAAATCGAATTGGAGACATCACTACTGATCTTCTTCGGGCTTGAATTGGGAATGAATGTTTGATTTGATGGATTATGGATAAGACAGAAGACACACAAAGTAGAAGAATGTCTATAAAAGGAAGCTGTACTCTAGATGCAGGACATGTGATGCTGCCGTTTCAGTGCCATACTGGCATGGTCTCTGTAAATAACTACAATGAGTTTCAATCACTTGAATGCAACTGTGTTAAAAATGTGTGGCACAAGTTACTTCCTACCACAGCAGTGAATGCCTTTGGATCCCTTGAAGATATTCCCCCAGGAAACTGGCTTTATCAAATATCTGCACATCACCCAATCATGTGCATCTATCTTCCCTCTTTGTTTGTGGTTCGGCATTTCCTTAGCGGGTGGGATACCACTAGCTTCCACACAAGCACCAGCGCAATAGCAGGAACAATGGTGCTTGATTTACAATCAAGCAGCTGCGTCCATTGCCAGCTGTTCCCCACACACAGCAACGGCCCTGCGGCCCAGCCGTTCTCCGCAGGAGTCCACAACCAGCCGCCAGAGACAACGCCTAGCGGAAGCCAAGCGTGGTACAAGCCTGCACCCGCTAAATTGGGCCAATTAGCTTATACACTAAAAGCTCTCCCCGCATAGTGTTTTCCAGAGGAAATCTACTATGTGGAACCTCAGTTTCTCCTTTTGCTGCTCCTTTTCCCTTCACCTCCTCTCTCACCACAGCAATTTGTAAAATGTGCTAAATGCTCCAAGAGCGCACGATGAGCAGGCTGATTAGACAAATCAGCCAGTCAATGTGGCATTTAAACTGTCTTATTGTTCATTGACTGAATGGGCCGCATTTATAGAATAACAAGTTTACTCAAAAGTTTTAACTCTGAATGTGTATCAAGTTTTATTTTTAACCGCGCTCGCCCAGATTTACCCAAAAAGTCCCCCGAAACTTTTTATCGACGCGGCGCAGGCACCCATTTCAGTATGCATCGAAATAGCCGGCTGTGCCCCTCTTCCACTGAATCAACCTCTTCCCTCGCTCACTCTCCCACCTCTACCCCTTCCACCAATCTTCTGTCTATCTTGCCATCAGACTAAAATATCTGTGATGAAGACATCTGCTGGACAGCTTGTCAGGGGGGCTGGAAATGGAAATCGAGAAACTGAAGGGATCTGAACGATCTGTCTGTGCCAGAATTACAGCCCACTTCATTACAGGGAGGAATGGACAGATATGGCATAAGATAAAGGGAAAAAAATACACACTATCTGCCATGTATTTCTGGCTTTAGCAACAGCACTGCTTACTCATTTAGGCAGGAGGCGCGGTTACATAAACACAGACACCCCAAAAAGTACATTAGATTAAGACAAATTGTTTCAATGGGCTTTGTCTAGTGCTCGTGAAATAAAAACAGAGCAGTATAAATGTGACTACTTAGAAATTGTAATTATTTAAGCAGTCTTTGAAAGCTAATTTTTACCATAAACCACAAAGAAGATTTGGTTCACTATCAAAAACCCGACTCCAACTTTGTAGCTGCAAGTAACTGAATTGTCCACACAGATTTCTGTCCTCAGTAAAATGTAATTCCACATCTGTCTCTTCTCTCTTCTCTTCTGAGCTAGTGTTGCTGGGGAAAGGGAAAAAACAGAGCACTGCTGATGAGGGAAAAGACAAAACTAATCAAACAAAATTGAGGATGCCATTTCCTTGCTGCCACTCACCATTTCAGACACTAACTGTCTCGCTTTCCCCTCAAAGGACTCACACGAGCGCACACGGAGAAGTGCACGCTCTTCAGTGTGGGAGTAGCATGAGTCACCGCTCGGCCCGTTCGAAGGGGGAGGACTTAATTGACGCTGGAATCAACTGTACAAACCGGATATGAAGCCGAGCTCAAACACAACAGGAAGCGGGAGGTAAAGTGGTGCCACGCTGCCGAGGACGGTGGAGCGCTGTTAAATTAAACAAGGAAATTTGTTTTTCTAACCCTAATCTATATTAGCAGCAGTGTCTTGACTTAACATGCTGCCAAATGCGAAGCAGGCGTTGTATTTTATTTCATTACTGTGGGCCAGCACACTGGTCCTCGCCCCCAAGCCACCTTTTCAAAGGCATTACCAAAACTGCTTGCCAAATTAATTTACACATACTAGTTCCCATCAGTGGAAGCACAACAGCTCACTAGAGCTCTCTCCAAGCCAAAAAAAGAAGGTGAAGTTTAAGACACTGTGGCAGAGTGCTTTTATTAAGCCATGAGCACAAGCTACTGTATGAATTATTAAGGACTTTGGTGCATCTATAGACCATCAAACCATTAGCCTGCGAGCAAAAGGCATCCAGGAGAGCACATTCAAAAATACCTCACCCCTCTGCGCTCGCAAAGTCCTGACAGCGTTTCCTTGTGATTGAAGAAGTTGGAACACACCGAGTTTTGAACCCAACCCCTCTGAATTTTTCAGCAGCTGCAGTTAAAGCACCATTAAAGCACAAAAGCCGTGTCTGCGTGGTTTTCTATAATTGATGAAATAACAAGGTATTTATTGGAGGAAATATCACAAGCACTTATCTGAGGAGATGGCGCGGCGACTGCAAGTGGTATAAAATGCACGACAGTGACCAACAAAAATGGGCACCTGTAGTACTCTGTCTGAAACACCCGCTGTATGTGGAACAACAACCCATGTACTCACGTTCCATCTCGGCTTTTATATTAGGATACAAGATGGTAAATGGACTGGTAACTATATAGTAGTTTTCTACGCTAACAGAGCACTCAAAGCGCTTTTTTTACTACAAGCCTCCTTCACTCAGTCACATTCATACAAGTGCTTTTTTTCTATATCCAAGCACCTCATCTAATATTCGCACACACACAACCTCCGATGGATACATCAGGGGCAACTCTGCGTTCATGTCAAAGTACGCCCAAGGATACTTCAGCATGTAGACTGGAGCAGGCACTGGATAGATGACCGGCTCTACATCCTGAGCCACAGCTGCCACAAGATTCCCAGGCAAGCGACCATCCAAGTACCAACCATTGGGCATGCTCAGGGTGGTATGGCCTCGAGCAGAGACTGTAACCTTAAGATATACTTAACTAAAGTTACTTTCAAGATGGCTACAGCGGGTAGATCGAGCCAGTGACCTTTTGCTTACCAAGCCAACGTGTTAACCACTACAGTCTAGAGCCGCTCTCACTGCTCTGCAGACACATCAGTGTATTTTTTGGCAAAACATTCACGTAAACAACACCAGCCAATATTAAACAGCTTGGGGTGGTTATTTATGACTTCTTACTAAGATGACAGTACAATGCAGTTTAAAAATTATCTTGTTATTACAACAACTTAACATTTTATATTTTCATCTGATACAGGTCCACCGACATTCAGTAATGACCTATTCTGGTAGGTTATTTATTGTGAATGTAGATGTGCTCACCAACTCCTGAGGTGCACAATGAGTAATAGTAGCTACTGCTCCACCTTCTTTCCAAACCTCGTCTGGCATTAACATCAGCACAGAAACTGTACACCGGGAGCCTCATAGCACGCATATCCATAGCTGAGCAGCTAATTTAGGCTACGTCCACACTAGCTAGGATAAATTTGAAAACAGTGTTTTCCGCATCCACCCTATCGTTTTCAGTCGTTTTCACAGAGTTGTGCGTCCACATTGAAATGTCCGAAAACACTTACATTCCAGTACTGCGCATTTACCTGCCTCATTTCTGTCTGCCGTTTATTTACTTTCCGGCTCTTTGAAACGTCGCAGCAAAATGTCGAGGAAAAGCACAGTTTTTTAAATTGACTAACAATGAGGTGGAGTTGTTGCTGCGAGTAACACAAAAGTACAAAGTTGCAAAAGCGAGTGGGAATTAAAGAATTTGAAGAAAAGCTATCTGACGCATGTACAGACTGATATTAATCTTTAACAAGGCTGTCAAGATTCAGAGCAAACAAAACAACTGCTGTATAATGCCCTCTGCTATCTTAGTTTAATTGGTCACATGACTGCATCACATGACTAAAATGTGTCATCGTTTTCGAAAAGGCTCCGGGTTCGCTGTCCACACTGCGATGCGAAAACTGCATTTTCAAATGTATCTGCTTTGGAGAGCGTTTTCAAAACGCTGCGTTTTCCTTGAGTGAAAACGCCGTCTCAGTGTGGACGGAGGGCCAAAACGGAGAGAAAAAGATGCGTTTTCAAACGAAAATGTATTAATGTGGACATGGCCTTATGTGTAATGCGTAGAAGACTCTATAGCAGGGGTGGGGGAACTCCAGGCCTCGAGGGCCGGTGTCCTGCAGGTTTTAGATGTGTCCTTGATCCAACACAGCTCATTTAAATGGCTAAATGACCTCCTCAGCATGTCTTGAAGTTCTCCAGAGGCCTGGGAATGAACTAATCATTTGATTCAGGTGTGCTGACCCAGGGTGAGATCTAAAACCTGCAGGACGAGTTCCCCGTCCCTGCTCTATAGCGTTACAGAATAACATTTAACCATTTCATTTGCTTTCATTTCTATTTTAATGAAAAACATGAAGAACAAGGCATGAATAAAAAATAATAATAATTTGTAAATTCAGTTTTTCTAGTTTCATTCTGTTGATACAACATGACCAGAATATAAAAAAATGAATTAATCTGACTTTTTTTTCCCTTTCAGATACGCTTCAAAACTGGTCATTTGATCATTCTGGTTTCTTGTCGAGCTTTTTTCTTTTGCAATGAAATCACCTTGTTCCCAATTTCCTTGGTGAGTAACCACGTTATTATGGCTAATACAAATTTTGGCCAAAAACTATGAAATTAAGAGTCAAGTTGCATTACACTGGAATTATCCTTTAACAAATGAAATGAAAATGAATTTCATTTGTGCGGATAATGAGATTTTTCGAGAGATACTCTGCTAAATTTTCCACAATTTTCTCTAAGAGGCAATTTCCCCAGACCTCAGCCCTGTTCATTAGCCAGCATGTACAACCGCCAATGAGAGCAGTGCATGTGTGGGATAATGGAAATGGAGGTAGATCATGCTGAACATGAAGGAGATTTAGCTCATTCAAGTGGCAGGTAGTGTTTCTCCCCCATCCCCCCATTCCTCGTCTCACTCCTCCACCTTCCCAATAACCCCCTTCCCCAGAGGCATTACCCAAAGCTGGCTCCTTCTCCTAATTACCCATGGGCCCCAGAAATGCTCCAGCTGTTTGGAGAAGTGGGACCACTGCAGAGCAGGAGGTTCAGCAGCAGCTGATGAGTTGGGTGAGAAATGGAAGCTGATTAAAAGTTTTAAACTCGCTTGGAAGACAAAAGAAAGAGAAATTTGAAGTTTTGGAGAAGGCATCTCAGGTACATTTCCAACGGATTTGTGCTAAAATTCTTTCTTTAATTAGTTTTTTTTGTTGTAGTTTTTTGTCAGATTTGCCCCGTTCTTCCATAGTGCATTCACTGATGATTCATCTAACATACTTGTGTCTGACAAGACCTCCCAGAGGACGAGGAAGAACTCGTTTGAAAGACAAATTCATTGATCGTTGTGACTGTGACTGCTTGCTGTACAGATTAAACGATTGGCAGTTTGACAGCTGACAGACTGACACTGATTGATCGATCAGCGCTTAACTGGAGGAGACCTCTGACAAACATGCAGCTTATATTGCTTACAAATGGACTGATGGATGGATTGGACTTGCCAGTGATTTGCAAAAATGCCATTTTGACTCACCATCCCTACCGCGACGCTCCAACGTCGCCTTGGTAGATGAAGATGAGATGTAGAGGAAACCGTCCATGAAGATGGAAGCCTCAGGCAGGCAGGCGTTCTCTGACCATTGGTCCAGTCGAGGGAAAGCTACAAGGAAAGCAGAGGAGGAACACATGAGCAAAGAAATGGTTTTCCTCAAAGAATGTAATGGCACCCGTCTATTCATTCATTCCTTTACTGCCATTTATGTTACCTTTTTCTCAAGGGATGCAAAGCAAAATTAAAGCTGGAGTAATCAGATTTTTTAAGCAACATTGGAGAAAAAAAAAATTACTTATTATTTTTATTCAAGTATCCGCAGAGAGATCAGATCAGGTGAAGTAGAGGCCCAGAGGGATGAAGTATTAAGTAAGAAGCTGTGGTGCAATGGAGTAAAGCCAATGACATTTTCACCTGAGAGATTAGGGTTTAAACTCCTGGTTGTTGGAGGTTGCTGGTATTCAGCCAGTAAAATTGGTCACAAAGATATATAACGCTGCACCAAAAACCTAGTAATTGCTTTGATCACTAGCAAGTTGCCGTGGTTGTCTGTATTCTGCATGCAAAATGCCAAACATTCTCCAACCACTTGCCAAGTGGTGGTTAAACTGCAAGAAGTGCAGGACAGTCCAGAAATGGGAAATGTTCCTCCTTTGAACAAAACTTTTGACTTACCGCTGGAGTCAACAGTTAAAAGCTTACTTTGAGGGCGACTGTTCCCCATTTTTGGTTAGTAGTTGACATATGCACACTATAGCTAACTGCAGAAATCCACTAGCAACCAACCCAGTTGCAAGGAGGTTTTTTGGTAGACCACTGTATACCTCTTTGCAAACAAATTTATCTACCAATAGCCAGCAACCTCCAGCAACCACTCACCAACCGGTCAGGGAAAGGTTTACAGTGGGTCGCGAACCAGTCTCTAGTGTGGCCCAGTGAGAGTGTGGCCTAATTTGTAGTGCAAATGCCATTTCCTGTCCAGTGGGAGAGGGAAGATGTCTATGTCTGTTATGGTGCTTTCGGTTGGTTCAGCTTTTCTAGATCTCTGCCTACTGCAGCTTTTAAGAATTGTTTTAACGTAATAAGTGAGCATTTAAATTGGTTTAACAATCATACGATATGCAAAATTACATAAATAGACGAAGTTATCGGCAATGGGAAAATAACCGAGTGCATCCAAAGCTGTTTTCTGGGGTAATTTTTTATACTGTATTCAATAACTTTGTGATCTCTCTCCTGTAGAATTCCACTCAGTAAATAATTCACTTGCAAAGAACATTTGCTGAAAGGGGCAACAGGGTGATGCGTCTGCCCTCTAACCATAGTACAGTGGCTCCACTACACACGCTAACATGACAATCACTGCTTGCATTAGCTGATATTCTAACAGATCCCCTAACACCAGCCTCCAGTGCATGCCAATCACTGCTGAGATCTCATTTTGCTGTTCAGATTTGGGATGTGGAAAGTGTTTTAGATTAAAATAACACCAATCCCACGCGTGATTCGAGCTTTCTCTCCCAGTGTCATCCGTATAAAATACCTGACTAAAAAGTCTGTCCTTCAAGCCGAATATCTGAATCCCCGATCCAGCTCTGGGAGGCTTTCACACTACTGAAGGACCCGTAAGCAAGACAATGAATCCCCACTGGCTTCACAATTGCTGTTCTTGAACTCGTGCACTGACCTACATATGGAAAGCATTTTCCCGTGGGCATCAATAAAGCAGCACAGTATTATCTTCTTTTTTTTCACAAGCAGCATAAAAACTGATTATACAAGTTGGTGTTTATTTATTCATGACATTGAAAGAGAGTGACCATGTGACAAAGTCAAAGACGCAGCATTGTGAGAGCACTTCGTGGCAGAGTCCTCCACGTACTGTATCTGTTAAAAAAAAAAACGAATAATTTCTACACTGTGTCCTCGCTTCATCTTTGTCCATTAAAATTAGAAGTCACTCATTTTTCTCTCTTTTTCTCGCAAACTTCAAGAGCTCCCCACATTCAACCTTATCATTCTCAAATTCAATTAGCTTCAATTCTGGGGTTCAATTTTCTGCCAGAGCCTTGGAAATATCTTACAGATTTTATCTTCACTACCTCCAGCTCCCTCATCAAGCAAGGTAAAATAACTTTAATTGAAACCACTTTTGATTGAAGTGACATTTCTACCCTTTAGTAACACCACTAATGCCTCTTCTCAGGACGGCGTATCGTTCCCCAGCGAAAAAACAGCCAGTTAATTTAACAAGAAAGCTTATTCTGAACATCGTTATGTGTGTAGTTTCATTATGTCAGACGAGCTAATTGTGTTCAAATGTGCATTAATACTCTTTGCTTTGAAGTAAACTATCAAGTAAGCACGTAATAAAAAAGGATTTAGAAGCCCAACTTACAGAGCATTTAAGAACTACAGCAAAAATCATACGTCTCTATAGAAAGCATTTTTTTTTACTGTCCAAAATTGTTTCAGTGGTGCAAACAAACCAAGAAGAGAACAAGCCATGAATCTCTAAAAACTGAAATGTAATTATAGACTCAAACACAAATAAGGACAGTACATATATTGCAATTTCAAATCCATGTCAAACGTAAAGGTTCAAAGGGTTCCAAAGGCATAAAAACATATCAAAACATAAAAAATATGTTTTTCTCATATTAAAACAAACAAGCAACCTATTAGAAATACACAGAGAAATGTGAATAAGAAACAAACTTGGGCTATTGCTAGGTGTAATTGCAAGCAGGGTACTGGACAGGAAAACCGCCTTACGAATGTTTTGGTCAGTAGTGCGTTCTTATTGTAGCGCGTTATTTGTTTAGAAGCTGCCAAGTCCTTCACAAACAATTGCTACCTGATCACCAAGTGGTAGCAAAAATTGATAAAAATGTGGACAAAACTAAACACAGTGACACTGAAGACCACTGAAACCAATAGGTTTCAAAAGCCACGGCTTTTATTTTGAAAATTAATGGCGCGTCCATTCGCAGTTTTCATTGCTCTCTTCACAGTCTCACAACCTTATAGCAAATAGTTGGTGAGTAAAAACAGACTAATTGGCATCTTCCATGGAAACACTGACACTGTGGTAATCTGCTGGTGACCAAACCAATTGAAAAGAGGTTTTTAGTGCAGCACTATACACCTCTTCTAATATGCCAGTTTTTGTGCAGCGACAGCAAGCAAACAGACAACTGGTAAGGGAATACGCATTTTCCCCCCTGGAGACGAGCGGTTATCAGGGGGTCACTGAGGAGTCTCTGGGCCTGTGTTATTGCGGCATCTTATTAGCAAACTGTTAGCCAATGTTACAGATCAAACTCTGCCTTAAAGGTGAATACAAAACAAGAAAAACATTATGACTTAATATCCGTTCAGCTTATTTTTGTCCACTTAATAAAGCTCGTGTGTTCCCTCAGTCATAATGTCTATGTTCATTTTTCTATAGAAGTAGGAAATCAAACCTCCCTTTTCCTGCAAGTCTCTGCAGCTGCTGCTTTGTTCACGTCATACAGTTTGCATTAAGGCTGGGATTATGCTCCCGTCTGGAGAGCCTCAGACACCATGGTTGAGTAAGTTGTTGTTATTACTCTGTTTGGCAGTCTGCGTGCAGGAACCACGTGTTGTCGGTGCCTCTGCAGTGCAGAGTCCTTATAGACGTACTACACAACGTCTGCACGGAGCCTCGTGTTCACCCTCTGATGACGACATTTATGACCCCTGCAGACTCGTAGGTGTGAAAAGTATCATTTCTGAATAGGAGAAAACCTACACGCTCAGACTTCACAGGGGCATTTGCATGGTTGAAGGCTCAACGATCTAATACGGGGATAAAAGTCAAAAGAATATTAAAAATTCAGAGAATTTTCATTGTGTTTTTAACTGAAGGAGCTGACAAAATACACAGAGATCCATTTGAGAGGCATTTTTTTCATTTTTATGTGATTGGACAGTTAAAATTAGACAGGAAGGTGGAACGATGGGTGTGGGAGAAGACATGCAGCAAAAGGGTCCCAGTCAAGACTTAAACCAGGCCGCTGTGTTGAGCCTCGACCAGGTGAGCTAAATGGGCCCCCAGCCAGATGCATATCTATATAATTATGGCCATGATGCATCATAGAGTACACAAAAAAGTCCAAGAAGAAGTAGTTCCCACCCTGAATAGCATGTTTAAAAATTAGCCTTCAGTACAAAATCCACTTATTAAATCCAAATGCTCCATTTGAACTTGGATGGATTGTTGTTGGTCAACAGGCAAGAACTACATCACCTTTGTAGCTACTACATTATTCAGCACTAACATCAGCTGCAATAGCCAAATTAATCTTTAGCAAGTTATTAAAAAAAACAAAATATAAGAAGTACAAAAAAGTTTTAACGGTAATTAATAATCAATCAATGATTTAATTAATAAACATGCATCAGTTTTGGCATTTTTTCTTTACATAACTGTGATTCTGGCCAAGTTTATCAAGTAAATATCAATGAAGACTTCAAGGGGAAATTGCATTGAAAAACAGCTCACAAATGCACGTCATCCTTCATCCATTTACAGCTGAGCTCGTATAAAGCAACATCCCAACAGCAGCAGCATCATTTCTGCAGGACACAGGCCTTTTTTCTTGGCTATTCGTAACAAGTAATATACTTTTGATGTGATGCCAAGGAATGCCGTGCCAAGTTAGTTAGCAGCATCTGTAATCTAGCTGTGAATCTAACAGAGGATATGTCTGCCAATTGCGGCATCATAAATACACGGAATATGGTTTTCGCAGTCAAATTGCAGGGAAGTGAGTCTACGCACACACATACACGGACGCACATTCACACATTTTCCACTGTCGACCATTCAGATTGACAAAATGTAAATAAGCCAGTGGCTTGATGTGGTATCAGTTGTAACAAGGCTCCCTTTGTGAGCTTTCTAAACAACCCCTCTGGGCCCCTAAAGCTGGACTCTGTTAAGATGGGACTGTGATGTCTGTGGGGGCGGCAGCTGAGAAGGCTGGCCTGCACCGATTGGCTCAGTCCCCTGTGAAGGGAGGTGACATGACAGAGTGCTCAATTAGCCATCTGGTCGCCCACGGCAACGGTCACAAAGTGGTCCCCAACAAGCAGTGGACAGTGGGGTAATCAGAGGAGCTCGGTCACACACATGCACGCACACACCTACACAAACACGCGCGCACAGAGCAATGAGGTAAGCGATAACACAAATACAGAACACGTGCGGGAAGAGCGTAAAGGAACGCCTAAGTCAGCTAAAGATAAAAAGAGCCAGAGGTTTCCTCAGTGTGTGAACTTATAGTCATTCTTAGGATTAAAGAAAAAGAAACTATTGTATTTATTGAGCTGTATAGCTGGAGGCCATGCTCACACACAGATACACAAACACTTTTTTAAAATTAAAACCATCCACAAACAGACACTTCACCTTAATTTACTCAAACACTGAGCAGCTTTTTGCGACCTCCTAACCCTCTTACTGCCCTGCGTACAGTCAGAGGGAACTGGTCGAAAACATAAACAATGTCAACAAGGACAGAAAGAAAAAAAACTGCCAGTCCTGCATTGAAGCTAACAACGGGGTGAAATAGAGACGCGAGTTTGATTTAGTGTGTGTATATATATATATATGTGTGTGTGTGTGTGTGTGTGTGTGTGTGTGTGTGTGTGTGTGTGTGTGTGAGAGAGTGTTCCTTTTATTACCCACACTGAAAAGTCTGCCAGATAAATTTTTAATGTGACGCAAGATTCAGGGCATCAGGGACGCTAGGGCGACAACAATAAAACTTCTTTGCCTCCAAATCCATGGTGTGTCATTTAAGGAGTGGAATGATGCCAACAGTAAGAGGCATTGCTGTACGGCTCGGTTTCACAGTACAACGGCCTCCTGGGTGGAGTGAAGAGCCTCCATAAAACACTATTTACATGTTTACATTGTTCTGCTCACAGTTGTAGGCATTAGCTGATGCCTAGCAGGGCGGGTGTTACGCAACAAGATGTGCAAGTCGTTTCGTTAAAACTGTGAGCTTAAAGCCAACATTTGTACAATTTTTATGGGGTTTAGCATTTTACAAATAGTTCAGATGGCAGGGGTTTTGCGTTTACAGAGAAGTGCTGCAGTCCTGAGGAGAGCAGGCTTTGCTTTATGCCACACTTTGCACTGATATTATCTGCTGGAGGAGCTGCTTTAACAGCTGTATTATCTAATATTTCTATAACCGGTCAAATTGCTCTTTCAGGCTTAAACAAGTTACACGTAATGCTTTTTAAGACCTTTCTAATATCACTTTAAAGGAAATTTAGGCCCACAGTCGGTGTGGAAATATGAATAAAAACATGCACTCTCTAAGTGAAAACACTGTCTGTTCGGTAAGATCAAATACACGTCATTTTAAAAAATGTAAGAAAGCTGCAGCCCAATCTGAAACCTGAAAATCTTTGCAGACACCAACCACTCTTTCACTGCAGTCTTCTATAATTGAGACTCAGTTCCTCTGTATGTGAGACTGCACAGCACTTCTTCTCCCCTGTCCTGTATCTGGAGACAGTGTCCCATTATGTTGACTGGTTCTGCAGGACATGCGCTATTTTAAAGTCTGACTTTTACCTAATGCACATAATGGGAAGGCTTTTTATTATTTTGTGAGTCAAGGTTAGCTTATCTAATGCTATAGCCTTACTGAAACCCAAAGATGCATTCAAATATAATATATCTGACCACCTCCCAGCATTGTTAACGTGGCCCACATCATCCCACATTTGGTTTGTTGGGATCGGCTCACCCTGATGACGTCTTACGGCACTGTCACCTCACGGTAAGAAGGTTACTTGTTCAAACTCTGGCTTGGTTGTTTCTGTGTAGAGTCTGCATGTTCTCCCAGTGGCTACACGCGTTTCCAGCATGAACGCAGACATGCAAGTTAGGATCATTTATGATTCTAAACTGGCCATGAATAAGAAGGACTCTACAGACTAAAGCACTGTCTGAACTTGTGTTTAAATGTGGCCTTTGAGTGGTAGTAAGACTAGAAGGAGGACTGTAGAAATTCCAGTCTATTTGTGAACGAGCGCTCTTCATTTCCTATAAGCTGCTAGATAATAACATTACATGAATAGCCTTTATATCTCTTAGAAATGTTTCTACCTACAGAATTCTGCAAAAAAAATGGACCAGCGACTGTTCATTCAACAAAAGACGTACTTGAAGATTTTCACTCCATGACTCTAAACAGAGAAACCTGCACTAGAATAAGCAACTGGTACGCCCAAACAAATGTGAGGTACTAAACGTCCTCACTAGCTCAACAAAGCAACATTTGTCAATGAATGACCCCCTAGGAGTAAGGACTTGGCGACAGTGGGAAGGAAAAACTCCCTTTTAACCCCTCAGAGAGGGGTGACCATCTGCCGTGACCACAAAGCCATTTCTCTTTTTGACAAGTGTTCTGTCAAAACTCACGAGTCACTCCCCGCTGATGCCTCACTGTTGGATCTTGCTGTCCATGTAAAAACGTAATGACTCAGATTCTGCCTGGAGATGCCACGGACCTTCTTTTCAGCCTCTTTTACTTATAAGACCAGCCACACACATCACGTCTTATATTCAGAGGGTGAATAATGCAGAAGAACATGCAATAAACACTAACGGCTTGTTATGCTGAATGTTCTATCTGGTCTCACAAGACTTGATTGGCCAAACCAGTCCTCCATGTCTTCCATTTAAGCCATGGGCCTAAATATTGCACCACTACATCAAATGTAGAAGTCTCAAAAACTCAAGCATCAAATATAAAATACCTGGCATTAATGGGTTATAGATGGACATACAGTTGCACTGCCCTTCAAACACAAAAGATGGCACACAATATTACGATAACACCCCCATGTGAGTTTTCAATCAAGAATGACTTAAATCGCTGTAGAGGTTTCGACACCGACTACTGCTGCTATAAATTATATCTAACAATTTCATCTATAAAGGTCTCCTTGGAGGTAGAGATACACCAGACATGAAGTTTATACAGGAACTTAGAAATATACAAGAAATCATCACAGGGAAAGCCTTTGACTATAAGGAATAGAGGCATCAACGAAGCTGCCCTCGGGGAGTTCCTAAAATGTGAAGAGACACTGCCACGGAAAGCTACCATTGGCTTTTTAATAGAATCCGGGATGGTAATGTGCACAGGAACGTGCTCCTACAGTGTCCCGAGGTGCTTTGAGGCGAGCAGGTGCGAGCATGAGAATGAGGTCCGTGGAGGCCCCCTCCTTACAAACACGCAGAGAAAGGGAGCTAATGAAGTGGCCATGCTATCTGCTATCAGCAGATGTCCGAACACCGGGGCTACAAATTAGCCGCCATGGAGGGAGCAGAGTGTGGAGACGGTTTTGGGAAAAGCGGGGCTTGCAGCTTTGGTTTTTGGCTTTTGGGGGGCTTCACCGCATCCTGGGATAATAGAGGGTTTGTCCTTATTCTTATTTCACAAACTGGGAGCGCAATTCACACTGTGAACGGAGACAGCGGCGATGTTTTACACACACACCAAGAGGCAGTCCGATTTGGAGTTTAGTTGTTAGGAGAAAGAATTCTTCAGGGTGCCTGTTTATTGCTGGCTCATTCCAGTCTGACACCACGGGGATAGTGAGTTTTGGAATAGGCCGCGTTTGTCTGGTTTACAGCACGACGTGGTGGTCGAATAAAGGCCTGAAGGTCACTCTTTATGTGAATTTGGGTTTTACAAGATAAGCAAACAGGCAGAAAAAAGAAATTTGCTCACAGCCAGACATAGTGGTTTGCTTCTGCAAATGCTTAAAATACCTATATCTGTCCTTGCATGTGTTCAATTGTTATCCTGCTGGAAAATTCAACTGTAAGGCTGAGGTCTTTTCAAACTCCAAACTCGCTCTGAACTCAGTTTTGCCCTCAATATTGGCTGCTGTGTTTCTCCTTTTATTCCTCCCTCTGTCAACTCCATGCTATACAGTAGGGATGGTGTCATGTGGGTATTGAATTGTTCCCGGAATCTGCCAGACATAACGCTGCACACAACAAATGAAAAAGTTCATTTTCTGTTTAATCAAAATTTTCACGAGTCTGCCTGCAAACTCTGGGGGCCCACACACACAAAAACAATGCAGACACTGCTTTCTGCAGCTTTGTGCGATCTGACAATGCATCCAACAGTAGGAAAATGTCAGAAGAGGGAGTCCGGACACATTTTGTGGTGAGGTTTAATCTTTTCACAGCACAACTATTTCTTTTTCTTTCCATCACATAAAACAGCAGGACAGTCTCCTCTCTCAGCCTTTTATTTGGAATTCTTTACTACCTGTAGGCACCTGTGCAACCGTGATGAAAAACATGTTTGATCGTGGCTGTAGTTCGTTTTACTAAATCTACCTTAACACGCAAGTCTGTCTCTCACTTATTTGACATTTCCAGCCTGTCTGCGGACTGCATATGTACAGCAGACCGTCACAAAGAGGTCCCAGTCCCGCAGCGTCGCTGGCTACATCCATAGTGAGCCAAATTGAAATCAAAAGCAGAACCAAACATATGCATGATACAAAGTTCCATATAAACCTAAGATCTCACTACAATGGTAGGAAAAAAACTGGGATTATGATTCAAAAAAATAAAAATCAACAACTAGAATGTGTCTCACATCATATTTCTGCATTATTGTTCTCCGTGTGTCTATGTGGGTTCTCTCCGGGTACTCCGGCTTCCTCCCACCGTCCAAAGACATGCAGTTAGTGGGGTTAGGTTAACTGGTGATTCTAAATTGTCCAAATGTGTGAGTGTGAATGGTTGTATATCTGTGTTAGATTTGCGACTGCCGACCTGTCCAGGGTGTAGACTGCTTCTCACCCTATGGCAGCTGGGTTAGTCTCCAACCCACCTGCAAACCTGAATTGTAGAAGAGGATGGATGGATGGATGGATGGGTGGATGGGTGGATGGGTGGGTGGATGGATGGATGGATGGATTGATGGGTGGGTGGGGTGGATGGATGGATGGATGGATGGATGGATTGATGGGTGGATGGATGGATTGATGGGTGGATGGATGGATGGATGGATGGGTGGTGGGTGTGGTGGATGATGGATGATGGATGAGGGTGGGTGGTGATGGATGGGTGGATGGATGGATAGATGGATGGGTGGGTGGGGTGGATGGATGGGTGGATAGATGGATGGATGGGTGGGTGGGTGGATGGGTGGATGATGGATGGGTGGATGGATGGATGGATGGATGGATGGGTGGGTGGGTGGATGGATGGGTGGATAGATGGATTGATGGGTGGGTGGATGGGTGGATGGATGGATGGGTGGATGGATGGATGGATGGATGGATTGATGGGTGGATGGATGGATGGATGGATGGATGGATGGATGGATGGGTGGGTGGGTGGGTGGATGGATGGATGGATGGGTGGGTGGGTGGGTGGATGGATGGGTGGATAGATGGATGGATGGGTGGACGGATGCTGTCATCTTCACTGCGAAAGAACTGAGCAATGTGTGCAGTGAGAGGCTACACGCTCTGCTAAAATCATAAAGCCTACATAAAAGTCCAGCCACACTAAAATAACACAGGTTGCCAACCTCCTTGTGACCAACTACAAATAGCTGCCACAACTGGTTGTCCAGAGGTTGAATGTGCAGCACCTTCAATCACAAAGTGATTGAAGGTTCCCAGCGAGGCAGTCTGACTTGAACAGGCAGAATTTAATTGTAAATAATTTTATTTGCCATTAAATCTATAAACACTCCACACAAACACTGGAATCAATCTGAGTCAGTCCGTTCCAATGAGCGTAACAGCTCAGTGGACTCAACTGGTTGCCATCTGGTTGTATACTGGTTATATTCCTATATAAAAGCAGGGTTGCCTACATCACTTTGCAGTAAAATCTCCATCTTGCAGAAACAACATCACTATTTCTGGAGGAATTTCTGAGTTTCTAAATCTACGAGGTTCTGGTTGAAGTGTGAATGTGAGGAGTTGATGCCAGCTTTTCCGTATGTCGACAGCAACAGATCTGCAATTTTCACAGATTTGTCACTAACGGATTGCATTCAATCCCCAGCTTGACCCACTTACATCACAATCTGACTGATAAACAGACCGACAGGCAATAAGATCACAAGTTCACTGCACACAGTCACTGTAATTCTGATCATGCTGCAATCTCCAACCACAGTTTTCTCTGGTGTGACTGTAGCATTAGATGGACACTGAGATTACTAGTTTCAAGCCATATAAAATGTTTATTTTGTATAATACCCACTGGAGTTTTTTGGGTTGAGCAGAATTTGTGATTAAACCATACCGTAACATATGCAGTGTCCTTGTTCCTCACTTCTGATTGTAAAATACTGAGAAGATGGCATTTATATTCAAAAACTGTTCTCATGTCCATCTTTTATATACAGCCTAAGGCTAAAATTCTCACGCTACACAAGTGTGAGTTTATTTTGCATCAAGTACAAGATGCAAGAAGTATGCAAATTGACACCCAGCCTAACTGCTGGGCTGAGCTAAGATCTAAACTTTGATCTCCTGCAAAGAGCCACATAACCACCACAGCCTCCACATCTGTACTTTCTGCCTTACTAAATAAAAGGCACACTGCTTCCTACATTGGTACTGAAAGTTGGTATTGAACATAAATCATGTGGCTGCAGAACTGTCAAATATAAATGTAATTTCAGGGGATACTGAGCTGCTATTTCAGGATATTAAGAAAAGATTGTGGTACCATGTTGCCAGTTTCACATATATAGAGACATTTAGTCATCCTTAAGGTCTCTGTTCTGGCTAAACTTTACGTTTAGGAGCACTTTCCTTGTCTCTGTCATTTAGATCTAATTTCCAAAGTGCTGCAGTGGTGATTGTTCCCTCCGCCAAAGAATAGAGTCAGTCTGCAGGAGTCATATTTTTGGTTTTCAGTAGCCTCCCTGGCCCTGGACCTGCTTGTCCACAATAGATGTTCAGTTTATTCAGACAGGAAAACTCTGTTCATACACATCTATCTGTTAATGATGAAGCCCTGCAACTCGCAGGCACATAATGAGCACACAGACGTGGCCTTTCTACACGTTTCAGATCGACAGTACGTCTGAAGCGTGCCGCAAGAATGCGCGCGCATTTATCTGCCCGTCCGCTCGCACGCTTCGCCAGCACACCTCCAAGTAATGGCCGTTGCCACAGTAACCAGGTGACCCACGCTAGCAATTAGAGAGTCCCTAACAGGCTCGGTGCCGGCAAGTGCACACAGATGCAGCGCATACATTATGTAAACTACAGTCCCCGCGAAAGTCTCCCTCACCTGCCTCAGCCAACAGCAGCCCGGCTCGCGCTTCTAATTTAATACGTCCTCAACATCGGCAAAAAAAGAGAAGAAAAAAACCCACATCCATCACGAGGAAGCCACACGACACAGCACATCTGTGGCGTGCCTCCAAACCGGGGACATTAGGTGGGTATTACAAAAGGTGGGTGCAGGGGGGGAAGTAGACAGAGGGAGAGATGGAGAAAAAGAAAAAGGGAGAGAGAACTTTTAACTTAAAACTCACCAGCTTCATATTTGTGGGTTTTTCTGTCTTTATTTCCTATTCACGGCGGAGAGGGAGGGAAAAAATAAAAACTCCCACTGTGCTTTTATGAACGTGGCGGCACAGCGGTGAGTATGGGCTTTAAACATGATTGGCTTGTTAAAGTAGAAGGGATAGGGGCAGAATATATGTGGTGCTGATGGTTGTAAAAGTCCAACTTGCACACCTGGTTTAAAGGCCTTTTCACAGATTTATGAGAACGTGTCAGCTTTTTTCTTTTCTTTTTTTTTTTTTAACTTGGCCAAAAGAATACATGAGTTATTCTTTCTGTTGCCTTGGCACCTCAACTGTGTTGAACACTGACCATGGAAAAGTTTCCCAGTACAACTCCCGTTGCCTTCGTTATTGAAGCAAAACGAGTATGCGCAGCGGAAACGCGCTTTTCGGATGCTTTAAAGTGAGAGGAGACAGTAACAAAGTTGCTTACCGCACAGTTTGTTCTGGTGCAGGAACTCCATCTGCAGCTTCTGGCCAGCGCGCTGAGCCAAGAGGTACGGGGTGGAGTAGGTTGGATCCCCGGTGGCGCACATAACATCTGCCCCGCTGAACACGAGCGCCATGGTCTGCAGCACATCAGAGGACACCACAGCTGCACACAGCGCCTTCACACATAAAAGAAGATACAAGGGCCCGTGATGAGCTTATTTGCGAGTTTCGCTCACATTTTATTTGCAGTTTCGGCGTGTTTGTGAATCAGATTCCCGAGGCTCATTTTTAGTGGTCGCAAATCTCATTTATGGACGTCCACCTGCCACTTGCCATTTCCTGCTGTGATAGCCTAATAAAAGAATGAAGAAGTGGAGCAGCAGCTCATTGGATTTCTAAGTAGCTTTCTGTAGCTGGATTAATGCCTTAAAAAAAAAAAAAAAAAAAAACAGACATAGAGACAGTGAAAAAAATCTCTGGAAATGTAAGTATGGCTTCACTTCTCTGTGTAGGAGGAGCAGCGTGGTGTTGCTGCGTACGTGTATGCGCGATTGCCAGGTTGATAGAGGACAAAGAGTCTATAAAGCGGCGTCAGAAAACCACATAAAGTTACGAATTGAGTTCCACCCGCTGATCTCAAAAGAGAAGTTAAAATGCGATCAAACTTTAATACTCCCAGTGGGAATCATTAAAGCTCAAAACCCTGAGCTAAAAAAAAAAAGGAATATAGCAAATAAGAAGAGGACAAATGGGCCATATTAAATATAATGAAACTAACAATTTTCACAAAGAGAAATGTGGGAATAAAGACATGAAACACAACGAAGTGAGCTAAAAGTACAAAAGAACAGCAGCAGGCTGCGATGAAGCAAGATAGAGTGAATTTCCTGCAGGAAAACAAACCAAGCATGGAATATGAAAAAAAAAAAAATATATATATATATATATATATATATATATATATATATATATATGAATCAGAAGCTGATAAATACAGCCATGTAATCTGTGCATGGATAAACAGAGCATGTATTAAACGTTCAGGATGAGCCTAAACAAAGAGTGCAGTGTGCAGACGGGTAATAATTAAAGGAAAATCCTTGACCCCTCCTCTCAGGAAGATCTGATGCTCTGTTTGAGCACCCTCGATGCCCTCCTTTAGAGTGAGGGTCAGCGCGAATCAATACACAGTTGTTCCGGGTGATCACCTTGATCCTCTGATGAACCTTTTCTATCCTGTTGGAAATGGTCTTTTTCAGGACTCATCGAGGGGACACAAGAGGTCTCCGAATGGTTTGGTAATTATGAAAATGATGTCACGGCTTTCTCAGTCACCAGAACTCAACACACATGGGAGCTTTCCATCACTATCAAAATGACACATAAGGAGTATCCTTTGGAGGAAAGGTGTCTCATCACTCCAGCAACGCAAGAGAGACCTACAGAATCAATGCCAAGGCAGACTGAAGCGGTTCTGGTGGAACAGAGGTTGGTTTTTACATTTGTACGCCTCCACCAGTCACTATGAAACTTCAATAATGAGCAGGGTTCTCCAACTAAGAGGCACAAAGCTACTGCAGAGGAAAACTATAAGGAAGGAAGGAAGGAAGGAAGGAAGGATGGATGGATGGATGGATGGATGGATGGACAACCAAAGAAGAGTTTACTGATGCCAACATTCTGTTTCTTATTCATCCAACATTCACCTTGTATACTGTTCCAGTGTACCATCACTGACTGAAACTGTGGAGTGTGTGGCATAAAAACAAAAGAGAAAAATGAAACATGAAATTCTATTTATTTCTACCGAAAACGTTTTTGTTTTTAGTCAACAAATAGATTTAACTCATTCACTGCCAGCCATTGGCAGTGAATGAGTTAAACCCATTGACTCATTCACTGCCATTGACGTCTATAGACGTCAATGGCAGTGAATGAGTTAAAAAGAAAAAGAAATTAAATGCAGCCTCTGAGTTCAGCCGCAACGTTTTTAGCTCCTCCCCTTTTAAAGCCACTCGCTTTTTTAAGCAGACCTTTTTCTGATTGGCTGAATAAAAAATCCCCCCAGCAGTTATTATAGATGTTAACCTGGCTACTGCACATGTTAATGCCACTTAGCTACTAGCAAGTAGCTTGTAACCACCTTAGCTGCCACATTAATCAAAATATGTTGCAAAGTCACCAGAAGTGCAGCACAACAGACAACCTAACCATGTTGTGTCATTTGGAGGTTTTTTTGCACTACCTAAGAGAATCTTAAAGTTATATACTGAATAATATTTGGAAGAGTTTTAAGCTGCTAAACCACTCCTCACGAAACGCCAAAGGGATTTGTGTCTCGCTGGGCAAGCCAATGTGTAAACGAGTACACAATACACAACAGAAAAACAGTGTTGTCACTGATGTTTTTGTTCTTTTCTTTATAAGAATAAAATGCATATAAACATAACCCTGCTTCATAACAACACAAAGCAGGGCCATTATATCAAAGACATATTTCCTACTTCGATGCAGACAAACCGTAGCTACACTAGCCCGGACACTCAAGTAATACCTCAAGTTGGGATAGTGAGTCAGTGTAGCATCCAGTCTGGCCCTGGTCAAGCATGAGAAGCAGTAGTACTGCTGCCCAGATATTTTCGTATATAGACCATGACTGTGACTTCTTGTCAACCCTGTTGAACGACAGGCAGAGAATGAACAAAAGAGTAAATGCGACGATAGCTGGAGGCTTTTGACAAGCGACCACTCGAGAGAATATTATTAGGAGAGCCAGCCAGCTGGGCTTCCTTTCTCCGCTGATGCTTCCTGGCACGTAGCTTGTGATGTTCCCTCTCCAGTCCACCAGTACAAGACACGGCCGGGGATCAGTGGCTTGGTTGCTCCATCAAGCCAAAACAATGTAGCTTCTTCAGCAGATCATATTAACAGCTAATTGGTAACCGTTGCGGTGTCTAGTGATGGAGGACATCAACACGGGTGGTGTCAAGAGATTAACTAAAGCCTGACAGAAAAACAAAAGCAGCCCCACTTAGGATTCTATTACACTCCATTCTAAAACAATACCAACACCTTTTAAGGCAACTTATTTAACGTATTGCACTTTAAAGAAAAGTATCTAAAAGCCACTAAGAGGTTAAACAGAAGGAGGCAGTTAAAACTAATTCCTGCTAGTTTCACTTTTTCTTCCCATCTCCTCCTGTGAAGCCTTAACCTTCATTTAAATACAGACTCGATGTTCTTTAGACCCTGCTGACATCAAACTAAATGCGGTGTAAGGTAACGCCGCACTGGTTTCACGTAAGCCGGGAAGGTAAATAAATACATTTCCTCTATACACTCTTCTTTACATTCCACCTTTAACAGCGCCTATAAGATGAAGAAAGACATAGTTATAGAGCGAGTGTGGTGTCTGGCCATGCAGACATACTTTGTGATCCCGCTAAGATAAGCAAGATAAAAGAGTCTGAAGAATACAGTCTGAGCAGGGAAAATATTTCAATCTGTCCAGTCGATTGATGTGACACCGTGCACGATGACCCGCAACAAAGGGGATCAACGGAGGAGTCGAGTGGCAAATAGCGGAATTTCAACGAACAACCTTTCCTTTCACTGAGCTTTGAGCCGAGTCAGTAGGCAGCATCGATCCGCCACAAACAAGCAATATCCATCTGAAAGTGAGGCACGCCGAGGCTTGTGCATATACACGCACAAACAAAAGTACCCGTCGATATAACCTGGCCACCCACACAAAGGCCCTGCACTGAGATAAAGATGTTCAAATATGCGTGTTCCCAGAGCTGTGCCAAAAAAAAAAAAGATATCTTCATCAGTAGCACAATAACCGAAAATTAATGTGAAGAAAGATTTTAAAAAATTATAATTACTTTAGCACGTGCACACACACGCGCGCGTGCGCCTCTGTCTTTTTCCTGCACACGGAAGATGGGGTCAGATTATGGCAAAATAGTCCCTTGCAACTTGGCCTTATTCTGTGTCGTCTCTGGAAATGACCTTCCGTGTCATAGCAATTACCGTGGCCACAAGAGGGTTAGTGTGTGCGTGTGTGCGAGGGTGTGTAATGATATAAGAAGCTCCTTTGACACCGCACTCTCTAGGTCATGTGGTCTGCGGAGAGTTAGTGGAGGTCACTAGGATATGAGCTTCTAATGGAGGGGAAATGGGAGCGGGATGAAGAGTACGCATTAAATGAAGGGGAAAAAAACGATGGGTTGCAAACAAAAAGGATCCCATCGCAACACACACTGCTGGGATTATGTAAGGGAACATATTGACGCAGTCACCTATAAATCACTACCTTTACTTCATTACCTGAAATGACGCTTTAAACGGTGATTTGCGGCATGCGCTGAGTAAATCTCGTGACCCCTGAGCCCCATAAAACCTGTTGAAATGCCATCGCATGATTTCAAAAAAACTGCTTGAATGTCAACAAGGAAACTGCTAGTATTATTGTCTTTGTCCCGAGAGGAGTCCCAGAGGAAAAAGGTTTTATATAGCTTTTATTATTTCATATTCGCGCTTGTGTTACAGTAAGTAAATGTGACACAGAAGTGGAACAGCGTGTCCGATGAGATTAGACTCAGTGTCCTTGTTTATGTTAAAAATACCGGGGGTTTTTTTGGTCTCTTTTTTTTAAACACGTTGTTTGTGATTCATTAGTTTGTGTGGAGATGTATAGAGTTGCTTTGAAGACTTTTTAGTGTTTTAGTGCACTTTGGCGCACATATTTTACAACTGCAGGTCACCACAGTGGATTTTAAATGAAAGAATTAACATGTGATTGATGTTCAGGCTTTCAGTTTTAATTTAAGTGGTTAAACAAACCTCAGTTTTATAAGTACCCAAGAATAACTGGACACACCAGCTTCATTTACAATATAAGGATTGTTTTTAATGCTTGAATAAAAGTCCTTTGCAGTAAATAAAGTCTAGAATTGTGTTAATGTCCACGTACTCATAGACCTAGCTGCATGTGTCGTATTCTATATGTGCCTCCATGACACTTCAAGTGTGTCAAGGCCACTTCCAGCCCTTCCCTGCATTCATCCCTCGTGCACTCACACACTAAAACGCCCCTACCTCTCCAGTGGCTTGACTCTTTCGGGGTGCTGCACTCCGTCTGTGTTACACTTCCCCTCCTGCACCCGCCTGCAAAGAGCTCCCACTAGAACAGCAAATTCACACATCTCAAGTGAAGGAGCACACATGTTCACACGCATGTACACACCGCACACCCCAAAGCGCACGCTCGCGCGAAAGCTGGCAAAGTCGTAATAAAACCAACCCAAGCGTTTCTGTTGTGGATCCTAATCCACTTTTCCACTTAGCTAGCTAGTATATCTCTTCCTTACTTTCTCGCCTCATTCCCCCTGTCTACATTTCCATTCCCCCTCTTTCGGTGCAGGAAAACAATACAAGGGGGCTGATCTGCGTAAATGCTGATGCCGGTGGAAACTGCTTCACTGCTTAGAGCTCTTAAAAGGAGGCCAGAAAAAGCAGACCCTCTCCTTTTTTTCTTTTTTTACAGCAGCAATAAACCCTAAACCCCAAGGCCTAAGCACCAACATGCCTATACTTGAGATCGATAAGACTTCTCCTTTGGCATCTTTAGGCTTAAAGTGCGGATTTACCAATGGTCAAAAGGTCAGGAAAATATGGGCTTTCTCAAGTTTAGTGGATTTAGCTTATGGAGTGTACCATGTGCACTTTTCCTTAAAGGTACAAACGAAGCTATAAAACAGATTTCATGCTCGGGGAACTCCTGCTATCACTGCCCATCATTAATTAAAATTACTTAACTAAGCAGACAGAGAAATATTACACTGAAGGTCTGCAAGGGTTGTGTTTTTTTATGTTTTACTTACATTATGCAGTGGGGAGGACTCTATTTTACACATTTATCTTGGGGGAACAACATTGCAGAAAAGGATAATTGTTTCCTGTAAACATATGCTGACTGGTGCTAATATTTAACCTGGCATTTTTGATGTGGAAAACTTAAAACTGGCAGGTAGAGTGACTGCAGACTTAAGACAGAAGCCACAAGTCAACAGAGCAATGTGGTTATTGGTGTAGCATACGTGTCTTTGCCTAAAGACAAAGTCAATGGCAGCTTTAATGTTAAGGGCATTGCTATATGCTCAGGACTATGAGGGTAGTCGGCTGTGGACCTGCTGTACCTTCGCCACATTTGTTCAGCTTAGAAAAGCAGACAAAATCCATCAAGTCACATACACAGAGTACTGTTAGATGTTCTAATCTGTTTAAAGTGGTTAGAGGAGTCAGAAGAAGTCTCTTCTATTTCCTTGCAGAGTACGATCAATACTTGATTTCTGTGGCTGATGGTGATTTTTAGGCTGTTAGAACTTCAGAAAGTGGGACATCAAGCTTATATTCTGTACATGATGACATCATTGTAAGATTATATTGCTGGAAAATTCATAAACAAACTAATAAGCATCTGTGACAGACTGGCAACCTGTCCAAGGTATACCCAGCCTTTTGCAGTATGGCAGCTGGGGTAGGCTCCAGCCCTTTCACAACTCTGAAATGGAGAAGTGGTTAAGAAAACGGATGGATAGAGTTACCAACTTACCACTAAGACACTGCTTGAGTCAGCACAGATACAACAAATACAGTACTGTACAAACGTCTTGTGCCACCTCTAGTTTCTTTATATTTTGCCAGGAAAATGGGAAATAGGGGAAGTGATTTATTAGATGATGTACAAAGATATAAGTCAAAAACAGACTTTATACAGTGTACAGAAAGTTATATTTGGTTTTACCGCCTTTATTCTTCAACACAGTCTGAACTCTCTTAGTCAAGCTTTCTTGTCATTTCTTTAAGCAGACTTCAGGAATAGTTCTCCGGGCGTCTTGAAGGACATTGAGAGCTCTTCTTTGGATGTTTCTGCCGTTTGTTCGGTTCTCTGTCAAGATGATCCTACACTGCTTCAATAACGTTGAGGTCCGGGCTCTGGGGAGACTAATCCAAGACTGATAGTGTTTCACTGAGTGTCTTTCTATCCAAGTATGCTTTTACTGCACTGGGAGTGTGTGTGAGATCATGGTCAAGCTGAAAAATGAAGCTGTTGTCAAGCAAACGTATTATGTGGCGAATCAAAATCTGATGGTACATTTCTGTGCTCATAATTCCTTAAATTTTGACAAGATCTCCAACACCGCCATGCTTAACTAATGACTCTGGACACTCCCCTTATAATTCTCTCGGTTTTTTATTTAGCCACCAACTCATTAAGTTACTGACTTTTAACAAAGTGCCTAAAGATACAATTTTCAGTAAAAATGTATGAAAAAGCAGCCAGTGTCCAACTATTGCTGCTCAAGAGTGCTGGGTTCCTTGGACGCAATACAAAGAATTGAGGTGTGGCTCAAGACTTTTGCACAGTACCACCACTGCAGATAGTGTAGACAGTGCAGCCTACAAACACACAAACACCAATAGTGGTAATGTCAGTAAACTGGCATATCAGCTGAACTCTTCTTCATAGAAAACCGTTCATGAAGTCATTTATTTATGACTGCCACTACACCTCAGAACATGACTTCTATAGCTTCAGTTTCGGTTGGTGCTTCTTTTGCTCCAGTACATCCATAATTTCTGTACCTTGTTTAGCTGCTCCAGGTCATTAAAGCCCTCCAGGACACTCGTGTACTTCCTTTCCCTGTATTTCCTGCGGATAAATGTGGCCCGCTGCTCCGCAGAAGCCTCCCTGTAGAGATCCTCCTCCAGGGGGAGATTAGCAGCCCAGAAACTGTTAGCATTCTTGTTCCCCACTTCCAGAAAGAGCTAAGGGGTTGCAAAACATGTACAAAGTGACACGTTTGGATGAGAATTATTTGCAGAGGTATTGCTGTGATTTGAAATGATCATTGATCATCATTGCTGAACTGTCAAGCATCTTCCCAGTCTTTTAGATTAGTACTAGTACAATGGATACACTTTCATATAATGGGATTAGGTAAAGACAGGAGTAACACACATGACATTTACCTCCACTAGTTCATTGCTCCAGACACTGCTGTCCAACTTCAGGCTCCGCACTTTAGAAATACTTGGCCCGAGAGAGCGGTGCTGTCCTGGCACACATGAAGACACGGTCATCAATATTAGTGCACAGCCACACAAACAGACTCACACATTCATTCCCCCATTGGGTTCACAAGGCTCTCTCAGGCTACATTTTTTCCCTGAAAACGTCACATTAAAAAGCAAAAATAACGATTTACATATATGCACAGCGTTCTCCTCGGCGTGCTGAAACACACCAAATGCTGGTGATGGAATAAACAATAAACAGGCAGTTACAAGATGGAGAAACAGAGCATGACTGCGAGCTCGTTCGCTCACTCACAACAGACATATTTAGTCCCCTCAGCTCTCCTAATTGGAAATGAAAGCAGAGAACGAGGGCCATTAATTGCTAATGAATCATGAGTAATTCATTGTGTTTGTTGGTCGGCCTGTTTATTTGGGTGAACGAGAGGCTTCTGGGGTTGCTTATGGCCAAAGACAGAGCACACATGCATAATACATTAGACAGAAACATGCTGTATGTGTGAATGTGAATTATTGTCCTGTGTGTAATGGCGGATAATTTTATATTTAGATTTGGCATGATCTCATTACCGTCTTCTATTCGCTAGTAGAGCAGCTGTAAATGAAAATGAGGGGCTTTGAGCTGTGAAAAGCTATATTGACACAGTTCAAGAGAACACAAGTGCGAGAAGTCTTTGAGTTATAAGCCACTTAAGAGATTTCTTTTTACAAAAGCTAACTAGGAAGTCATTTTTTATAACTAGTCAATATTTGCATTACTTACATAGGCATAGTAGCACTACCCTGCATGTATTTTTATTATTAAGCCGTGTGCCATTCATAAAAAATTTTATCACTCACCAGGACACATAACTGACAGGTCTAATTGCTCCCAGACTGGATTTTGAATCTGATATGCCAAGACACGTCTCATTTTGGTCAGGCTTGATGTGATCAGTTGGTGCATTCATTAGAGACAAAAGGACGGTGCCACCCTTCCTGTCACAGCAGTTTTGAGTCTATACGCTTTCTTTCATGAGCATCTAGACAGAACCACATTTATACTACCTCTAAGATTTATAGACATTTTTCCACATCAGCACCAATAACTATGAACTCTGAAGTCATTTCATTTTAAATGTCACTTCACATGCAGTTTCATAGGGGAGTTTTAAAGTGGTCACAAACGCGACGTATGCCACGTCATCCAAACGTTAGTGGACCCAGTGTCAAATCCTGTGGAACGCCATGTTCACTTTCAAACCTCATTTGGTATCTCACTATTGGAAGCGTCTTCTGGCATGAAAAAGCGGGTAACTAAATGTTTCCCTTTTAGTTAATTTGGTGAAGTCAGATCAGGGACTTCATCAATATCAAGTATATCAAAATTAAATGTGGTGTTAATTTAAAATCCACACCCTATCTGAAGTTATAATTAAGGTTAGGAGTTGAACATAAATGTCTTACCCTATTAAGAAAGTCTGCGTAAAGATGATCCAATGTATTATTTAAACAATATTATTAGTTCAACAAACTCAGATCTATAAACATGTCAAACTTCAAATATCTTTCTAGGAGATATCACACACCTCTGTTCTTGTTTTACTTGGCAAATCAATAAATCTGATCAAATCAGGGCCTTAGTTTGCCGCTTAGATTGATTCAATCAAATTAGTGCAATAACAATACTATTATAAGATGATTCCTCTTTATAGCAGATGAAATGTTTCTTAAGTTGTAGCTCAGTCACAATAGACTTAAAATTGACTGGTAACCTCTTTGCCATTAAGAACAATCTGCTTTTTCCTGGTAATTGCTTGGAATGTTTTAGCATTTGGCGACTAACTACAAGTAGTTGTGGCAACCAACTGGTCACTCAGTGGTTGACCTCTGGGTGATCACTTTAGATTAAAAGGTAGGTTGCATGGGTCGAGTGACGGAAGGCAACTTGTCTCCAAACGATTGCAGTGCAGCTTGGACTGACTGATAGATTTCCAACACAATACACTCAATCTAAAAATAAGTTCAACTTGTGACTTAGCTGGTTGTACTCTGGTTATATTCCTAGTAACTATGCAGTTAAATCAGCAGCCTTCAGCAACTATGTCACTGTTTTTAAAGGAATGTCAGAACTTCTGTTTCAGGTCTACGAAGTTCTGGCTGAACTCAATGAACAAAGTTGATGTGAATCTCTGCAACCTGTCCAAGGTATACCCGGCCTTTTGGAAATGCAAAACAGATTTGCAATTTTCACTGATTTATAACAGTGAATCAATTTGTTAATGCAAACAGATTTCTTCTAATTGCCAACTTAGCCCTATTCAACCACATCCTGACACCAAGCTGAGTCCACCTTATTGCTGCTTTATCATCATCTCCATTGTGCACCAAAGTGTCTTCGAAAATTATATCTGACTACGAGTGGTTACAATCATTTCAAAGGAAGTGAGATTGGAAGTTCATTTTACACAAATGCACTAATTCTGGTCATGCCGTAGACTCCAACCACTCTTTTCCTTAGTGTGACTGTAGCATTAGACCCAAAAGACAAAAAAGAAAAGAAAAGATAACCTTCTTCCCTGCCATTAAGACAATTTATTTTTTTATTCTCTACACATATTGAGGGTGGACACAGCAGTGGGGTCTAGGGTTACATTTAAATCTGTTTTCTTCCCAATCTCGAAAAATACACTGAAATGTCAGGGATAATAACAGTCTTAGAGATCAGAAGTCCAACTTGACAAATGAAGGCCAAAGAGTAAGAGTCTGTCCCTGTGAAGGAGTGAAACTATTTTATTCGGGGTGCTTGCAGCAGAGTATTGCCATGCTACATCCACAGAGCCTTTGCAACACCACAGGACCATTTTCACTTGTGTAAGGGTAATGAAGCTGAAAGAATCGTGCATGTGCATGTGCCGCCAGGTATACAGTGAGATCGTCCCATATAAATAGGCTGCTGTAAATGTCTTCATATTTCCGGTGGAAAAAAAACAACATACAAAAAGGCATTCCCATCACTGCAGCTTTCACACAAAAAAATTAAATAAATAAAAAAATTAATGCTCAACCCACCAAGGATTTCACCCCCAATTAAAAACTTTCCCGGTGACTCCATCCACATCACATGGAGTACTTTTTCAACCTTGTGTGCTTGTGTGGATTCCCCCTCCTTCCCCTCTCGACCCCTTCACTCAGTGACAAGTCATGAGGAAGCAGAGCAAGACAATGAACCCTGTAATTTCACATTGCCATGGCAACTGTTGCCAGTGGACATGTCTACAAGTTGCATCTTGGGTTAAAGAAGTTTATTGCATTATATGTGTGAAGCACAGCATAAGGTCTTTGAAGCACTGTCATTTCTTATGGTAGCCGTCTTGGGTAGTAAACATAAGGATACAAAGAAATGAGAGCATAGATGGAGAGGTGAGTTAATTTAATAAGGAAATAAAATAAGAGAGAAATGTGGGATTGACCTGAAGCCTGTAAAATTGGGGCATGGTCACCGTGACATCAGCAAAGTGAGTCATACACAACCATCAAGAAGCCTTGATCTTAGCATTTTGCATAATATTACCTTGGGTTTTTAGAAGTAGAGGAAAAAGCGGATTGCTAAGTTATTACATCTGTAGTGTATGGGTGCATTGCACAGACAAAAATACAGACAAATTACATGAAATACACTCAAGATGTGGCCTGACATCTTGGAAGGGTGTTAGCTCATTTAATCAGACAGTAAGCCATGCTGTTTATCAGACAACTGCACCAATGCTCAAAACACGGACAAGGCTTAGTTCAGTAACTTGAATTACCAGACAGCTAGCGGCACACAGCATAAATAACGCATCATGTAAGTGTTATCAGGATTTAAATGGGTTAGTAATATTAAGAAGTTATTTAAAAAAAAGAAAAGAAACCCCAGACAGTTACTAATAGTTTTTACCAACTTTTTAACAAACAAATAAAAATATTTTAGTAAGATCAGTCAGATCCTGCTGAGAAAACAACAGCTAAAATATACTTGAGAAATAGGTCTGTGTAGCTTCTCAGTCGTCAGGTCATGGTGATCTAAGGAGCCTGGAAAGAAAAGTGACTGGATTTTAAGTTTCACCTCTCATCTTATCAACCTTCTTTAGTTCTAAAACCAAATGACCAAATATAACCTTCACTGCTCACATCAACTCAGTGGACAGAAACAAAGTTCACCAGGGAAGACACAAAGGGTAACAGTTTCTCATTTCTGGACTGTGCTGTGCTCACTGAGGAGAATGGAAACCTCAACATTGAAGTTTACCAGAAGACCAGTACCTACTCTTAAACTTGGAGTAATCAAGACCCCGCAACACAGGGCATAAAACGTTCCCTCTAAGCTTGAAGGGAAAGAAAAGGAACACACATGTAGAGAAAGCTCTTAAAATATGTGGTTATCTTGATTGGGCTTTCATCAAATCAGAAAAGATGCCCAGTAAACAAGGTCAGACACCAACTAGGGCGAATCAGAAGGACAAACAGAATACTGTCATTCCTTATGTAGCAGGTTTATCAGAGAAACTCAGGAGAATTTTCTCCAAGCACGACATCCCCAGTGTATATCAGACACAGCCATAGACTCAGACAAAAAAATGGGTCATCCCAAGGACAAAACTACCAAACACAAACTAAACAACGTAGTGTGTGCAGTGCAGCGAGGAGAGCTCAGAACTCAAGATTGGAGAGACCAAACAGCCACTTCATAAAGGCATGGCACAACATAGAAGAGCCACCTCCACAGGAATCCAGTTTTGAGATCCCTTCCAAGACGCCTCTACAACCACTCACATCGTGTGTCAGTTCATCTCAATAAGTCACATGATAGGGCGAGGTAAGGTCCCGCAATAGTTTTACCCCAAACCTCTGATGATAATGACCCACACCCTTTTTCTCACCATGGCTCATTAGATACAGCACATGTGAGTCAACAGCCCTCTAAAGATACAACTCCAACTAGGGCTGGAGAACTCTTAGAACCAAAGAAGCTTCTCAGACGAAACGCCTTCAAGAAACTTAAAGTAGTCCAGGCATCTTCTATCCAAGCTCCTTAGATTACTTGAGAAATAAAAGTTTTTGTTTTTTTTTTAAATAAAAAAATTCAAAGATAATTAGAAGACCGGGCAAGGTTATCTTACAAAGTGTTCAAGGTAGACGCGGACAGTATCCAAAAACATCTTTGAACAAATGCATGTATTACTGCATTTGTGATTAGATAACACTGTAAATATTAACAGAGAAAAAATTCACTATTATTAATTTAATACTCTCTGAATATAACAGACCCTATCAATTCTTAAAGTGTATGTAAACACAGAGAAAATACTGCAGTTTTAAGCTGTTCATATCAAAGACTGAAGCTGAAGACTATTAAAATCCATTCAGTCTTAGCATGAAAAGACGAAAAGCCAATCTGGGATCATTTTTACCATTAGCCTCCTCATTACTTCTTTCCTCTTCCTCTTGTTCAGCATTTCTCTTTATTGTGCATGACAATAGAGCAGATCACTAATTAAAAGCATGAGCAGTCACTGGTATTCCAAATGGACCACAGCCCAATTTAAAATAGAGCACAGTGTGAGGACAGCTTCCCTCGTAGCAAATATCCACCCCTCCTGCTCCCGGCGTGCCGACAAAATGTAATATTAAACACCTCAGCAAATGAAATCATTTAAGGCTGTTTGAAAGGAGATGTTGGATATCTGATGTGTACCAATTACACAGGCTTTGCACAGGTGAGGTGAAGAATTGCATTAAATTGCATGACTCTGGGAGAAATCTGGAGCGGGAAGATGGGGTGTATAGGCATGCACACACAAATAAAAAAATAAAGAAAAACACCTACACACCAACAAGATATCCCTGCACATCAAGCATGGCTGCCACGTCTCTCTAATCATGTTTAGCGGGTCAAGAAGGAGTTCGGGATCCCCCAAGTTCTCGCCTGTGGCTTAATCTTTGTTGTCATTTCATCTGAGCCATCCAGTATAGCCAAACAGATTAGAGAGGCCAGAGGCCAGACGCCAACTCCCATATGTGGCTTATCACCTGAGATCTTATTCCAAAAGAGCCTCCTGGTCAGAGCACACGCTCAGACAGGCACACACATCAGACCGCACATGCACAGAGAGGAGCCGAGCACTAACATGCATCCCTTTTTAATTTGGCACGTCTCTGAGCATCAGTCATAACTTTTTACACGCGGCGTGGTGTTTATTTTTTGTTTCTTTCCATAAGTTATGACTCCAGAGAGACAAGAGGAAATAATATTCTGCTGGCATTTCCAGCTGGTTTGCTTTGTGCCTTGCTTGTGAGCTTTTATAGCCACATAGTGCAAACTTGTGATTCCCCCCAAACACACATGAATGGTTGCACATGTGTATGTTTTCTCCCACTGAAAATGCTACGTCCAGATAAACAGTCAACTTTAAGGATAGTAAAAAGCACATCGGCTGCTTATTAACCATTTTAAAGCATCTATTAAAGTCGTCATTACTTTATTGCAGAACTCTACATTATAAGAGTTCAATTCAACAAGCTCATTTAACTTTAATTATAAGAAGTATTTAGATAAATCATTTTTAATTTGATTTTTTTCATTTAAGCAATTTCAATGAGGTTTTCGTTTAGCAGTTTCACCTACAGAATGCCAGCAACCTCCAACGACCACTCGCCAACTGGTCAAGGAATATACTTGTTTCCCAAGTGAGTGAAGGTTGCTCACTGGTTTGTAGGCCTAACAAACCAGTGAGCATTTATGGGGCCTCACTAAGGCCTTAGAAAGACTTTTAATCATAATTAATTTATAACAACTTCCACATCTGCTACTGATACGCAGTATTTAAATTATTACTCTACAATGACTAATAGGGGTTAAAACCACCATGCTACTGATATGTGTGCAATTAAACAATTAGTTATTGGCAAATATAGGGTGTTGCCATTAATCTGCAGTAGTTGTTGCATTAGCTGACAAATATTACAAGGCCCAGGGCTTGTTTCCATCATATTTCCCAGAAAAAATTTAAAGATTATTTGATTCACAGCCATAGAAAACATTTTTATGTGTTTTCATCATTCAGCTGCTTAAATATAATAATCCAAGGATCCATCCTCATAGATGAGGAATCGCAGCTTTTAAATTAACCCTGTTGACGGGCGGCTTTCATTGGCACAAAACTGTGACTCTGAAAAACATTCATGTACATTATGTTTATTATCAGCAGCATGCCCACCTCCATCCAGCATGTGTTTCTGCACAAGAAGCAGAGAAGCATACCTGTGTTCCTTACCTGCGCATTTCTTACAGATGACCACACCCAGATTGACCGACGCCCACTCCGGCTGCGGCGCGCGGCAGTCGGCGCAGCTTCTATTGGCCTCTTTAAACCAGATCTTCTCTGCCACTTCATAGTCGTAGAGTGTCTCGGCGATCGATTCTTTCACCGCTTCAATCCACTCCTGCTTCTCCCGTTCTGACTCGGCCGAGAAGCTGCAACAATTGATTTTTTTATTTTTTTTTGCCCCCACCCAACACATACCTCACTGTTATTGATTTGATTTGAGAGAGCAATTAAACAGCACAGTATCGCTTGGCAGGGGTTACGGGGGTGTGCAGCATTTGGAGTAGTTTTGGAGGGGAACGGGGGTGCTAAGTGTGTATGCCTACGTGTGATTGCAATAGATTTGGTGAAATTGATAGGGGGGAGGGAAGGGGGCAGGTAAATCAATATGTCTCACCATGCACCTCTAAAATCTATAAAGTTCTAATGCGGGAGTGTTTTTTTCCCCCCTTTCTTTCAGGATATTATTTCTACATTAGACCCAGAAAAGTTAAAAAGTGCTGATGGAAAAAAAAAAGGATAAACATAACCCATTTATAGCTTCAATATATATGTATATATTTTTAAATCAGATTTACACTGTTGCTCCAGCACGAGTTGGAGCAAGAGCTCTGTAAATCTGAAAAAGGCTAGGCAAAGGAGTGAGATGAGCTTGGCAATACAGATGGTGCTCCTTCTGTTGACATGGGTGCAGTAAGTGAAATTACTGCCACATGATGGCAATTTGTTAGTTGTAGCCAAGCGCATTAAGAATATTTGGGAGAATACATCATTAACAGTCACTTAGGTTTACATGCACTATAATAACCCGGCTACAATGATGAGATTAATGAGATTTCTCCAACTATTGGTCTTATTTCAGAGGGATTGCTCATACTCAAGAGGCCTTATATGCAAGCACTGCATGTCATTTGCAAATATTTCAATCTACTCATGTTGCTCTCATTAATTTTCCAAAGTAAATAGATTTTTTTTTGGTGCGCGCACACACACACACACACACATACACACAAACACACAGTATAAGTCTGTTACTACCTAACAAGCCCTCATGCAGACATCTTGCAGGGACAGAAAGCAGAGGTTTCCAATGAGGAAGACAGTGTTTCATTTTGCGTGCATTTTGAAGAAGAAGCTGCTGAAAGTAATGACTATCTCAGTATTATCTAAATGTATTCCAAATGTGCGTAACAAGCAGCCTGTGTGCACGTATAAGCTGAAGCAGGAGCAAGCAAGAGACAAAGAGACAGGCAGGGGGAATGACAGATAGACAGAGATATAAAACTGAGGGGAAAGAGACGGAGAGCACCCTAGCTTGACTGAAAGAAGCACTTAGACAAGAGAAATGGGACCAGCGGTCTCCATGGTAACCTGGCAACCAGTGTAAAGTAAGACTCAAGATGTTGAGTCAGAGGGGTGTGGGTGAGGGTGGGTGGGGGAGTGTCGAGGTGAGGGTAGCCTGGAGCAGAGGATGTGCACCAGGCCAGCCTCGCCCAAGTAACCCAGGCGAGATCGATAGGTTGATTGGGTTCAGCTGTTCTGTGCCCACTGGTCTCTGCCCGGGGCCCATCAAAAGAGATGACTGCTCACACTGTCTGCTCAACTGCAACACGGCCCTGGAAAAACCACAAAGGGACCGATGGGAGGCGGCACAGGAGTATGTGAAGGTGTCAGAGTTTTTTCAGATATGAAGTGAAGGCTGGGTCAAAAGTAAGGCCACAAAACAGACTGCAGCTTAAAGGACAACAGACGTTAAACGGAAGGAAAATAAAATAATTTTGAATGGAAATTTGAATCATACACCTAGTTTTCTGTTTAATGAAGACCTCCAAAAATGGATGAGATTGAGAGGTTATACTGCTTTACAAGCTAATGGTAAATAATTTCTTGCATCTGCACTGTAAGTTGGACATTTTACAAGCAATCTTGTATTCTGATGAAATCTGTCAATTACCCTTACCAGCAACAGCTACAACCTTATATCCTCTGGTGCTATTTCATGCTGCTTCCATGTAATTATCTGGCCATTTAGAAAAGCTGAAAGTCATTTAATCGAGGGCCTTAAATCACACCCTTAGGCAGTAATAATAGCAAGTAGCTACTAAATACTTGCTATTATTATTGCAGAAGTGCGTTTCACACAGTCAAGCGTGGCTACATTCAGTGCTTTACTCAAATAAGGTTCAAAAGTTGAGTGTGAAACAAAGGCTATCATAGTTAGCTGAAACTAACCTAAAGAAGAAAACTAGGTGCGCAAAACCTAAACCTTAAAATAAATAAAAACTACATTCCTGAGAAACATGAACAAACAATACCGGTAAAACCAAACTTTCTTAGTAACGCTAATGCTAGCTAGCTAGCCAGTTAGCAATGTTCTATCTCTTTTTGGTGTCATGGCAACCCCTTTGGGAATAAATAGTGTAGTGTGCTGGCAAGTCCTGAAAATTCTGCACAGGTGGCTGTTCAGCCGTATAAAAGACAGATATAGCCCTTGCGATGTTGTCCACCAGTTTCTGGACTCAATTCATATTTTAAAGCCTAGCATTTTGTCTGTAGCAATGTTGGTTATTTGGAGCTATGAGTTACCATATTCGGACGAGAAATTGGATTTCTAACTTATCAGCTAAGCTACAATACGATATCGCCACTCATTAAAGTTGTAGACCAGGGGTGGGGGAACTCCAGGCCTCAAGGTTACAAACATACTTTTTAAAACTGCAAAGTTGTGTACTGTAGTTAATCATAGGATTAACTTGCTTTTGGAGCCAGGCTCAAACAGCTATCCGGTTGTTCAGTCTGACGTCACTAGCTGTGTCTGGGTCTAAACTCCGCTGCAGGTCCATATATCAAACGATCACTATGGCATTACTGAGAGTTGAAAAACTGTCTAAAGTCTTTCATCTTTAATAAAATGATCAGCGTTCTGCTCTACCAGGTGTAACAATTGAGTTTAACATCCAGGCATCCATGAAAACGGAATTTATGACATTTAACGGAGTTAGAAGTTAGCAGGGAGTTAGCTCGCTAGCTTCTATCTAAATACAATATAGCATGTCCTGACTGCGGGGTTTTGGAAACAAATTAAAACGTACAGCTCTGTTATCACTTCCAGCATAAATGAAGACAGAAAACTAAACAGCAGTGATGTTTGTAGGGTTACTGAAGTTGGCGTAGCTGGTATATAATGATGTGCTACGTGACCGCTAGCGACACAGCTATGTTAGCATAATATAAACAAGCTAACTTTTTTTCCACTCGATAAAAGTTAACGTGAGTGTTCTCGGTGGTCAGGAACAAATGTAATCGCATGGCAGGATGCTGTAAAAGGACCAAACTTCAGCCAGGAGAACAACTGAGATAATCCATCCACAATACGAGGTTAGTCATTCATATACTGCTGCATGGGCTGGGCTGTAGTTACAGCCTAAGGTTTTAAAAACTGAGCTTAAATAAATGATTAGCGGTAATAAAAGCCGAGGGAGGTCAACAGTGATCACTGACTGTTTTAGGAGCTTTTTGAGATTAAATAGAAGAAAATACAAAACATTAAACATGTTAACAACACAAAAGCCATATTAAACGCAGACTACTTTAGGCCCTGGAAGTAGGATTCGTCGCGTCATCACTGAACAACCGGATAGGTTATACATTTTTAGTCACTTCAAGGTTGACATTATTTCCACCCATGGAAGTGAATCCTGAAGATGGTCGAGTCCATGGAAATATATAAATGTTTTTATAGAAATTTACTGAATGTTGGGAAGAATGGTTAATAAAATTGGTGTAAATACATTACTCGTGTGCCATCTTTTTTTCCAATAAAGCTTAATGCCACTCACGTCCGTCGATTAAATCTAAGCTAAGAGACATTTAACTAGGAAATGAGGAAAACAATTTCTTTGAGATATAGATAGCAAACGATTTCTTTGTCAGGTACAATGACATCCTAGAGTCTTCATGTTACTCTGAGCACAATGTGATATTTTTATAATTGGGTTTGTAGTCTTTATAGTAAGTTAAGCAGCTCATCTAGCTCCATATTTCATCTGAAATACAGAATGAACAAGAAGAAAAGTCAAGCAATTCCATTAAATAAGACCCTCTAACAGTAAGTTTCAAATGCCCTACATGGCCTTCATGGTCCGCTCTCTGAAGTCAGCTTCAAGATTCCTCATTCACCCAAGGATTTAATTTGACTCCCCACTCATGAAAATGTATTTTACACAAAAAGCCCTATGACTATCAAATTTGGTAATCCAATTTTGAAGTCTAGTGGCTTGACATTCTCAGTTTCTCTGGCTTGTTATATGAGAAATAGTTTTTGTTAAACATAGCACTTATACATTGAGTAACAGCCAGTTTAAGATGGAGAACCTCAATATTTCTTGAAAAATTCATCTGGCCATGACAACTAGTCATTCCCAGAGGTGTTTATTACGGAGAGAGTGACGCGCTTTTAACTGTGGATAATCAATACAGCCCCTATGACCTTGACAAGAAACCAAACATCGCTTCTTAGAGTTGCCCTCCTTTACAGAGAGAATCCCACAGAGCTCATATCCTGCAGTCTAAAAAATTATTTAACCACCCGTCACTGACACCACTAAATTGACCGTGTTATTTTACATGAGTGACATCTATCATTATCCATCTGCAATGTTATTAATGAACAAAATCACTAAGAGATAATAATAAAAAAAAATTAAAAATCACCCATCTGTGCCCAATTTGAGGACTTTTGTTTTTGGTTTCATTTAGCTCGGGAAAAATCATAAATCCTGTTTTCATTTCCTAAAATGATCTACAATAGAGAAATGTCCAACTCCTTAAAAGTATTTTCATTTGTACCCCGAAGACCTTATTGGGCCTTCTGTACCATAAGCGACTGCATCGGTGCATCAAGGCCTGTAGCTCTGCTGAAGTCCAGCCCAGAATGCTTTGATAATAGCTTCAGCTCATCTGTATTTTTTGGCTTTGATGTGTTTCATCTTGACAAAAGATTGTTTTTTGGGGGTTCCTATCAGTTGGTTTGCCAGTAAAGCACAGTAATAACATGAGCAGCAAACCACGTGGTAGTAGTTTTGGCAATATCTCCATACAGCTTGTTGGAAGATGGAAACGTTGATTTTGCGTTGGCTTTGGACACGATGAAACACAGTAGACCAACCACCAAGAACACCAGCAGATAACACAGTACCCCAGATCATGACAGGTTGTGGAAACTTCATAGTGGACGTCAAAAATCGTGGATTATGTGCCTCTCAGCTCTTCCGTCAGGTTCTTGGACCTTGGATTCAAAATTAAATCCAAAATTTACCTTCTTCTGAAAAGAGGAATGCCAACTAAGTATGAGTCCAGTTCTTTTTCCCTTTAGCCCAGATAAGATGCCGATATTGTCCCTGGTACATGAGTGGCATGGCATTAGCAACACAACAGCAGGTAGCTCCTTTCCGAAAGACCTTACAAGACTGTGCGTGTTGGTGCTTGATGCACTGAAACCACCCTCAGTCCCCCTATGGAAAGCTCCCAAGTTCTTGACAATCTTCTCAAGACTACAGTCATCCCTGTTACTTGTACACATTTCTTTTCCAGTCAGCTTTCCATTAATATACTTCAGTAGAGAACTCTGAACAGCCAGCCTTTCAGCAATGACCTCCTATGGTGATCCTCCTTGTGCAGGATGTTAATTACCATGATCTGGACACCTGTTGAATCAGCAGTCTTTCCCATGATGATGGTTCTTAGTACTTAACTAGACTGAGAGATGCACTGTGTTTACACTGTGTGAAAAGTAATTTACTCCAACTTGAAATAAAATGAAATTCAAATAATCTGAGATACTGGATTTTTTATTTTTCATGACTCACAAAGCATATTCATCAAAAATAAAACATAAAAGACTTGAATTTTTGCACATGAGATGTAATACATATTTGAACATGTATCCTTTTCAATTAAACTATGAAAAAATAAATTTTTAAAGATTTTCTCGCTTTTTGTGGTTTTGTTTTTTTTATTTTTTAGATGAACTAGTAGAAGTGTGCGCAAGCCACAGGCTGTTTGAGTTCCACTCTGAAGCTGTGTGTGAGCACACATGCTGAAAACATGAAGTGGCCTTCAGCGGACACTGTAATCATTCCTCCCATTGGAAACACAAAAAAAGACCTCAACAACAATTACACTGAAAGTGATGGCAGACAAAATCCACAGTTAAAAAGAAATAATGTGCAAATACAACACCGAAGCCTGGCAGTTTTCACAGACAGGTGCAAACAGTAACGCGGCAGAAATGGACACGGCGACGGTGACTAGAGAAATATAACCACCATTTTAAGGGTCATTTTCCAAATTACGAACGCTTACCCCTAGTGATTTCTAGCAATGATTTCTTAATGGCTTTAGAGAGAGCTTTTTTTATTTTTACGCTATCCACCTCAAGATCGCTTTCTGTTCACTTGATACAATGCAGTTGAAAGGAATCAGTGGGCAACAGATTACATTTGAAAAACTTTACAGTAATGAGTCCTTCAAAAACCAAAGCTCTCGCACTCAGAACAGCCCAAACACCAGGCTGCCGAGAGCTTTCATTACCAAATACTTTCTGTCCAAGGCAGAAAAAATTGTGAAACTGTCCAAAGACCTCAATACACATCAGACAAACAAAAAACAAAGCAGACAAACATGGATTTTCTCCAATATGCCCTTGAGCTAGGCATTTATCTGCAGCTTTACTGTAGCACAAGTGTGTTCTGATCATGAGCCCAAAGTTTTTCTGTCTCCCCAAAGTTGAACGTCTTTGCCTGCCGACTCTGTGCCTCATTGTCATTCCCTCTACTCTTAAAAGTTTGCTATTGTATCCAACACAACGGACCGTCCATTTAACGGCAGCGAAAACAATAGAAAAGCCAAAGTGAGTCTCCACAGCTTAAAGTGATTAGATGAATTTCTCACTAATCCCCACCTTGAGCAGGTAGGAGAACGCTCCCAGGGCTACCAATCGATTTGATACACACTCTCACACAGAGATACACACACACTCTAACCTTTTCTAAAATCATCTCATCAAAACTATTCGGGAGCTCATTTCACTATTGTGTTCGGTTTTTTGGGGGTCCTTACAAAATGGCAATTACATCCAGCGTATTAACGAAGGTGCCAAACGATGGGACCATTAAGGGAGCTGACACAAACAGATCGATCGGATATACAACAGACACATGGAGGAATGAGAGCAAAAATAAAAATCTTTACGCGAGGCAACGGGCAACACAAAAAAAGAAGAAAGAAAGAAAAAAAGGAAGGGCTGAAAAGAGGAAACGGTGCAAAAAGCACACGCAAACAAACGAGCCGTGCTTTGTCCAGGCAGCTGTGACGGTTGTATTCTAAATGGGCCATTACAGCACAAACAAGCAGCACGCTCATTGATCGCAGGCCCACAGGACTCGAGGCACCTGAAAGGCTTTGTGCCCTACAGAGGCAGAGATACCTGTACAAAGCTCCCAGAGGAGACTTCATAAAAAAAGCATGGTGATCGTGTACGCCCCGCTATGATCAATATGTTTATAGTTTGTAAGAGGCGGATGCGGTGAGTTACAAGATGCTCCGTCACAGTGATTTGACAGGAGTGCTGCTAAATGCGGTAAAAGCAAACTTATGAAGAGTTTCTCTTTTGTCTCATTAGAGCTCAGGCTTAACTTTGTGACACGGCTTCTCATTAGTTACACCCCAAAGGAAAACAAAGGGTAAAAAGCGCATACATTTGTATTAAATGACTGACAATGAAAATAAGTTTGGTTCAATGGCTTTGACTGAGCTCCTGTTTAAGAAACTTTTTTTTTTTTTTGTTCAGATAAGTAACCACTAAGGTCACGTTCACATCTGCGGTTCTGCTCAGCTGGTCCAGAAATGAAATATTAAATTTGCAGCCTCGTTATTTAGATCTGCCACAAACAAACCACGAGGAGTAAAAATGGAGCCTGGCAGACCGACAGGTAACTCGCTGATTGGGCGGGCTTAATGATGAAATCCTGCATCATCGTTGCAGGGCAAAAAAGTTGGTCAAGTTGTTTTGTCCAGGTTGCATAACAGAGCAATTTGTTTCAGTCTCAGTTTGTCTGCCATGAATTAACCGTTTGGTCTGCAAAATATCCTACAATGGCAAAAAATGTCCATCAATGTTTCCTTGAAGGCGAGGTAAGGTTTGCAAATTGCTTCTCTTGTCTGTTGATAGACTGAACATATTCAACATCTACTACAGAAGACCAAGATGATACTCAATTATGTATTTCATCGAGTCCTTGCAGATTAATTTGTTTATGAAAAAACTGATCATTTCAGCTCTAAATGTCTCAGCTGTTTTCAGAATCGTGCACATTTATCTGAAGAGAGCCAAAAAAGTAACGACTAATGTTTAGTATTATTAGTAGGAAGAAGCATTGCTTCTCTTATACCATGTGTAACAGGCAAATCGTGTTATCATTTTTATTATTATTTTTACCTCTCAAAGAACAAAGTCTATGATTATACCAGTGGACAACCCCTTTGCTATTACAGTACAAAGTTAACAGTCTGCAACAATCTTCACAAGAATAAATGCACCGACCAGCTGACCATGACAACTAAACTAGATGATTACACGATTGTTTTCTCAGTCTGGAAAACTCCTTCACAACATCTAATCAAGTCAAAAACACTCTCGAGGAGGTAGAAATATCATCATCAAGGGTCTACAATTACTGGTTACGCTTAAGAACAAGGAGGACGGATTAGAGACTGCCAGAAAACATCTACACAGGTCTCTAGTGTTTAATGACCATGTGACACCTGGTAGAAGCAGCAGGATGAACTGTGCAGTGTACAGGGCTTTACTGCCCGCTCAGATTCAGACAAATGCTACAAAACTGGCTGGATAATGAACCAAAGCATATTGCAGGAGTCTCACGAGGCAATTGGATATTTTTCAATGGCCAAGTCAGTCATCTGATCTCAACCCAAAAGGGCAGCTCATCAGTTATTAAATACAAAACTGAATGCAGAGACTCACAAACAAGCAGCAACTGAAGGTGACTGCAGCAGAAGCCTGGTCTAACCAGAACCTACAGGGACAAGAGAGTAACTGTAGAGCCAGATCACTCGCATACCACAGTTACTTGGTTATATTTGCACATAAGCACCTTATAAGTATATTTATTGCCTCCTTGTGTGTGCACACAGTGTACATGTGCATGCCCTGTACTAGAAAAGATATCTGTGAAACTCCACAACACTTAATACAAAAAACATATATATTGAAACAAAACTGCTGAACACAATGAGCTTAGAGTAGCTAATTAACATCATGATGTTATAATTAGGTGAACAGCTGAAAGTTGCACACGCTGAATTGTGCGCACTAAATCAAATACCTGTCTTTGAGGTTGATGAACTGCAGTTGTTTTCTTTATGCACCACTGCTGATATATGTGGGAGGGGGTTTTCCTCCCCTCAATTTTCAGCAGTTTTCTTGCCTGTGGCATCTACACGGCTATATGAAGATGAAGCATGGTTGTGTTTTCACAATTTTTGTCATTGACTTGGTACTTAAGCCAAGACTGCAAATGCATCTAATAAGTCAAGGATTTAGCCATGAACTTGCTGAGACCTGACAAAAGAGGCATCTTCAATCACTGCAATATAGCGGAGATGCAGTTAATGTGTGGCTGTTATTGTGTAGTTTGACTCCACTTTTTCAGAGGCTCTGCTAAAACAGTGTTTTAAATCATTTTCACTAACAAAGTAACACTTCTCATCCAGCTCCCTTCATCAGCACATTTGACTGTATCAGCTTAATTGAACTCTTGTTTTTAACAGATAAGGAGCGAGGGATAGTTTTCTTTTTGCACATTTCATAAAAATGAAGGGAGGAAATGAAGTGAGGTGTTAGGCAGGTAGCACGTACAAAAAGAACAAAAACAGAAAGAAATCAACTTCTTCCAAACAGCTACATCTCATTAATATTCACTCCCAAAAAATACAAGATACTGGTGAATAAATTCTCCACCTCTCCTCTGTTACAAGAAAGAAAGAGGCCACTGTGATGGGACTATGTGAATATTATTTGACTGAAAGTTCCCTAAACTCTTATCATACTGTGTGACTGTTAATACCCTCAATATATGAGAGCAGCTTAACTAAAACCCCCGTCCTCACCCTTTACTGTAGCTGTAATGGATGGTTTGTGAGATATGACTTCTGAGATTACAGTAAAGTGTAACAAGAGACTTATTGTAAGGACATTTCCTAAACTGTGTGACTAGAATTAGAAGATGATCCTGCAGGATTTGTTTGTAAGAGAACTGGAAATCATGTCTTGACATCCCACAGCCTCCTACGGTAAGATTTAAACAAATGTGGAGGTGTACAATGTCAACCTGGCTAAAAGAGAGTCTGTATCGAAGGCGAGGGGCGCCATCATTTCCAACATTCGTCTTTGAGAAGATGAAAAAGAAATAAGAAGCAGAGTATGTGTTAAGGTAAGAGCTGAAAGATCAAACGGATAGAGTGCACTCTTCTCTCACACACATAAAAAGACAAATCAAATATCACGTGCAGCCGAGCATGAATAGCTCTTTGTTGGTGGAAAAAGCGTGCAGAAACATGCCAAGCTACATGCCGTACACATGCTGGTGAGGCAGCCGTGCACAAACACAAATGAAGAGTAGACATACCAGAAGTTTTTGAAGGGCGTGTTGATTTCAAAACCCCTGCGGTCCACGTCTCTGATGTTGGCAGCGGTCAGTTCCACTTCAGCGACAGCCAGCCCCGCTTTGTAATCCTGAAAATCACAAACACAAAAATAGAAAAAAAATGATAACCATTTAACAGATTGTTCACATTTTCTCAGCAAAAAAATATAAAAAGGAACCATTTATCCTCTTCTTACATTACAGGATTGAATGTTAACTGTTAAATATGGAGCTAAAGCCACAAGATTGTTAGCTAGCATTAAGGCTAGAACCAAAGAGAAACAACTGGACACAAACACTCGTTATTTCTACATTTTTTTTCATTATTATTTTCACCTGCAACTTTGCAACTAAACAAACAAGCATGACCAAACGTTTCGTAACTCAGAATACACAAAACATAACTCTTTCTTTTAAATTTTTAACAGAGAGGTTAGCTAAGCTAAGCTAATATTACATGACATTTACGCTAACATCATGTTTGGAAAGCACACAATTAAATACCTTGAATCTTCTCAGCTTAGTCTTGACAAGGATGCAAATAAGTATTTTAATGAATTAAAGTTCACTGTACTTTGAATTGCTTTTTTAATTTTTATTCTAGCTCATCAAACAAGCTAATAATCTCAGCGTTCTCCTACAAAGAGAAAGAAGTCTGGGGCTTTTCTGTGTGGGTTTTACATGTTCAACCCATGTCTGTGGAGTCTCTCCAGGTACTTCAGCTTCCTCCCACAGTCCAAAGACTTACATTTGGTTAGATTATCTAGTGATTATAAATTAGCCATATGTATGAATGTGACCATGAATTGTTGTCCATCTCTATCTGTTATCCCTGCAACAGCCGGTTCAGGGTGTAGCCTGTATCTTGGCCCTTGTCTCTTAGCCCTCCATGACTCTCAACTGGATAGGTGGAAGAGAATAAATGAATAGATGGATGGATGGATGGATGGATGGATGGATGACCATTATAAATGCAGGTATTGAAAGACTGGAAAGTAGCTAATATCGGCCTGCTGCCAAATCGGTCGGACTCTATTAATGTTGTGCTTATTTGCCTCTTAAAGGCCCCTTTTATCTTCTTAGTAAATAAATAAGCATCAAAATTGATTGTGAAGTGTTGGCCTAACATGGCATTCTGAATTGTACTGAAGCAAACTGCGAAAGTTTTTTTTTCCTCACTAAAAGAGTGTTACTTTCCTGTACATCTTTATTTCCCCCACTTTTAAAGCACAGACATATGCTTCAAGTTGAAAATGAATGCAGAAAATATTAAAAACAATGTTCCCTAAGGGGCCCTGCAAATATTTGGCTTCAACCACTGGGCAGTATTTCAAGCCCCTTCTGGTCAAATTACAGACCCTGCTTAATAAGGTAGGATCAACAGGTTAGCTCATTAAAGTCGCAACCTGTTACTCAAATGAGGCTTGAATGTCAACACTGAGGAAGAAGCACAGTCACAGCTGTATATATAGTATATACATAAACACACACACAGGAAGTGGATATAATGTTAGACTCGTGAGAGGGACCTGCTGAACTGTCATTGGCTTTCTTCCTCTCCTCACCAGTGACGCACAAACTGCCTCTGTATGTGGTGTGCGTGTTTGTGTGTTGCAGAGATACACCGGGATAAGTGTGTATGTGTGTGAGACACATAGAAAGCAATAGAAACCAGAAAGAGATAGGGAGAGTATACCTGCGCATAACAGCAAAGCTCTGTTAAAGCCAAAAGTTTCATCTCGGGAATCCAAACCAACCCGAGCTTTCAGCTTCAATGTTTTCTGAGGCACATTTCAGAAAATAGGGGTTATGTGCAAAGGCACAGTTTTCACAAGTTCCACTGTAACTCTACATGCCCCTCCCTTCTCCCACTTCACCCTCAACACTCACAGCAGTTTAGACCATTTTCTATAGCCTAGAGCTCCGAGCCAGAAAGAGACGGAAAAACAGACGGGGAGACGGAAGAAGCGCACCCACTCCCACACATATAAGCAAAACATCAAAACAGAGCCGAAATCCGAGGGGTTCCAACTTTACAGTAAAGAATAATACACACTCGAAAGCATCCCTGATGCACTGAGACAAAGCCAAAAAGACGTGACTCAAAAAGATGAGGGTGACAAAGAGCGCGAGAACACAGAGGAAGGGAGAGACCGGGGAGAACGTGCATGTGAAGGGAGGTCGTGATAATCCTCACTGAGAGTGGGTGAGACAGGCGAGGGGTCAGCTGAGCAGTTGACAGAGAAAGTGTGTGTGTTTGTGTGTAAAAAGCCAGAATAAAACACCATCTACACAAATACTCCAACAGCGAATTACAAATACTGCTTAAGTGAGGAGCACTAAACGCTGCCACGCTGTGCCAGCTATAAATCATGTGTGTTTTCTGCGCTAACTGTTCTTCACCAGCGAAAACAATTTGCACTAATTACGCCCAAACAAAGGAGGAAATGAATCGACGCCATCGACGCTGATTAGGCGCTTTTTTGGAAACGCACGACCTAGCGGTGAGAAGGCGCGCGCACGTGTGTGTGCGTGTTTGTGTGTGTGAAGGAGAAGAGCGCTGCCATATCTCTTGCTAAATAATTAGCAACCACCTTCTCAGAGCAGCCAGATTTTACAGATTGCAATCCAAGATGGAAGTTTACTTAAATATTTTTTTGTGCTGCAGCATTTCCAGCCTGATCTTTTTGCTATTGTGTGGGCTGGATCAATTGAGGCTAATGTTGTCAAAATCTTCATTTGGCCGTCGTTAGCCCCAATTAGACTACTTCAAACAAATTTAGAGGACTGTAGTGAAAAGTGCGACCAATTATTCTTCCGTCCCACAGTTCCGCGCAACAATACCGAGAGAGGACAACGAGGCAGCGTCATGCGGAGATCCCGTGAAGCTTTATGAGTAATTAAGACCCTCTGATTTCACAAGAGGATGACATAAGCGACGGAGAGAAATGAGAGAGATAATGTGAGAGTGAGGCTCGTATGGCCAGGTCCTAATTGAGCTGAAACTTTTGACGCGGGGGCCTCGAGGGCAGCAAAAACTTGCCTCTCTCTCCTATCAATTACAGCCGTGTACAGTTGTTGCTCTTTTAAGTTCAGCGCGTTCAGAAGTTTGAAGACGCATGACGCTGTAATGAGAGCGTGGGGGTCATGGAGTAGAAATGCAGTCTCCTTCAAAGCTCGCAGTTGCCGTCCATTCAGTGGCGTTATAAAAGAAAACACACGAAAAGCCCCGCAGAAGGACAAACGATTTACATGGAAGAAAAAGAAATGACAGCAGAAGGATGTCTGCATGTGTACGCGTGCCTGCAGGCATGAGTGTTCACGCCTGTCTGAATGCATGTGCTGAGAGGGCAAAGCAGTCACCTATATCTAATGACCCTCATCTCACTCGGGCAGCCAATTAGAGAGTTGGGTGTTAGCGGCCGTCCAGCCCTCACCACTCGTTACCTACCCAATATGTGCTGCAGCCTCCTGCCCTCTCCAATTAATTCACCAAGTATGGAGGGATGGAGAGAAGAAGCAAAGGCATTAGAGGTAAAAAAAAAATAACCCTTTTTACAACTGCTGAGGGGTAGGAGGCATTAATGGCGCTTATAGGAGGAGAGAGGGGAAAAGGCCCTAAGGCAAATGTTCTCACGCATGTGTATGACTTACTACTTGTGGTCCATATGCAAAGCATCTCAGGGAGGTGAAACTAATTTTTTATTTTAAAAAAGTTTAAAAAAAAAATCAGCTCATATCAACAAAATCTTGAGAACTGTTACAAGGCGTGAAGGACAAAGTCTCGCTCACGCTTAACCTCGTGAATTCTGCACAAAGGCCGTTTGGAATATTCCAATTATTTCTCTCAGAGCTTTCCAAGTCAGTCGCTTCTCAGCACAGAGCCGCTCTGAAAGAAACCCAGACAAATAGAGGCAGGGCTCCACGTCTATCTCCAATTCCATGACCACTCAACCACTTAAAGCTGCTCTAAAAGCATGCAGGGTAACACCGTCTCACACAGAGGTAGGCGAGTTTAAAAGAGCACACATGGAGACAAAAGACTATTTGATTATTTTAAACATCGGGCGGCGAGGCAGCGAAGGGCGGCGACAGGGTGGAGAACACGGAAGTCACATGAACGCATGAAGACAAGAGTTCGAGGTCTTCAATTTCTGTATTCCTCAAAGTCGGTTGAGGGCGCGTTTCAACCAACAACCAATAAAAGACACATTTTTGGTCATTTGGTTAAAACATTTTCACAAAGCTTGACTGGGGATCCTGCAGGTAGCTGTAAAGACTTTTAAGACTCTCACAGCTCTTCCATCGTGAGATTGTCTGGAAAAAACATAAAGATCATAGGTTTCTGTAACTAATAGCACATGACTCCAACGAGTGTCAGTCCACCCGGACCTTAGCATGCACAGACCTCAATCAGGGGGACTTTGATTATTCTGAAACTTTTATTCTAGCTCCAGTAGAAGGTCAGATTCATTTGGTTTATTTCCCCCATCAGCCTCAGCTGCTCTTTGTTCTAAGTAACAAATGCTAGCATGCAAACACACAATTAATACCACTTTCAGACAGCTACAAGAAGCATCACAAGTAATCTTCTCGGTGCAACCTTCATTTGACTACAGCTGACAGCGTCTGCCCACAGACCTGACAACACACGACAGTGTCACAAACACACAAGACAGTCATGAATCTTTATTTGTGTGCAGCTGAGATCAGATGAGTCCTGAGTGTGCGCGCAGCAATGACTAGGAACAGCAACGTGTTTGCTGGTCGCTGCAGCAGGTGTAAACTTCCTGCATGATGGTGTTTGATTACAATAAAGTTAAAATTATTGAAAGTGCAACCCCACCGTGAGCTTTTGTCTAGTCGCAATTTGTGGTCACATTCAGTTTTAGCTTCACATGCTGTCTGGTCCATTTACTCGACTCACGATGTTACTGAAAATAGTGTGATGGCAGCGCAGGCTTCAAGGCTGTCTATATGTGATAGACAACAACTGTGAACAGAGACACAAACCTTTGGCAGCGAAACGCTTTTATATTCGGATTGGCAAGAGGTCAGTAATGCTTCTTTTCCACTAACGCCTTACTCCAGGCATCGAAAGCTGGTGTCCTGCAGGTTTTAGATGTGTCCTTGATCCATCACAGATTTCAATGACTGAATTACCTCCTCAACATTTCTTGAAGTTCTCCAGAGGCCTGGTAATGAAGTAATCATTTGACTCAGGTGTGTTGACCCATGGTGTTATCCAAAACTTGCAGGACACCGGCTCTCAAGGCCTGGAGTTGGCCACCCCTGGCCTACACGGCTCAGCTGGACTCTGTTCTTAGGGATTTTCATTAGGTGGTAGTCCCCAGTACCAATTACCTTTTATAGTACCTACTTGGCAAGAGTTCCAAGTGAGCTAAGTCAATAGGTACACGACGAGGTGCAGACGTTTTAGTGACAGATCAACCAGCTGGTATACTATCGCCTCAGTGCCCTCCATTGTTGTGTTGCATTTATGTATCATACAAATGAAGTCGTGATACTTGAGGTCGCCTTGCTATAACAATCCCACCCACATTAAAACGCCTGAAACCGAATAACGTCAAGTCGAGTCGAGCAGGTGCTAGTAAAAAAGAGGCCTAACGTGACTGGGTATAAAAAGAGCACCTTAGAGAGGCAGAGGTTCAACAATCTGCAAAAATCTCTCTCCAGTTTCGGAATGATGACGTGCAGACTGGTTATCTCTCATCATCCACAGTACATAATATGAAAAGAGAAATCTGTGCAAGTAACATGGTAACATCTAGAAAGGCACCATCAGACTAACATATGGTCGCGTCAACACGACGTCTTTTTCAGGGAGAGCCTTGAATATTTTTTGCCCCCTCGCTAGTCTGATGATTACATTTGTTCTGTTTGTTGTGTCTTTGAATACATAACCAGTAACCAGCTCACCAAAGCTTGTTTTAGTCTTATTGTGTTAATAACCAATCAAATTAGTACTGTCAAAAAAGTGGTCTGTACTGATGAACCCAGAGAGATTCATTACCCCACAGTGCAATTACCTTCTGACCATTTTTAGCATCTTCAATGTTTTAGTTTTTCTGCAACTAAGCGGCTTTTGGTGCTCTCACTGCTACATTTCAGCAGGCAGCTAAGACAGGAAAGTACCACTGAACACAGGATAGTATTTAGTAGCTAAAAGGAACAGCATTTAATTTGTAATTAGTCAAACATTTTCCATTGCAATCAACTTAATATGCAAGTGTTGTATATTAAGTTGATTGCAACTTCCAAGTATGAAAAGAGAAAGAAAGGCAGGTGTAAACTGCTCTTGTTACACAGCAAAAGATTTGAATTTGTTATCTTTCAGCTAAATCAGGTATGAAGACAAAAAACGAAGAGCCTTGATCTCAAATTCAGTCGCAGCATCAGTGCTACAAAACGGCCTCGAAGTCTCTGGATGATGTTAAGTCTCACAGAGAAGATCTTGTGAAGAGCAGAGAATTTAATTAAAGCAAAGATTAATTAAATTTTCAGTCGCAATCTCATTGTGTACTCTCCCCCCCCCTCTCCCTCCACCAGGAAAGGCTCTACTGCATGTTGAAAGTTTTCATTTCAGCTAAGATTTAACTTGGAACTGGGAGGAATTCTAAATTATACACAAGATGACAGCGAGAAATATGATCATTCAACCATCAATCAATCCCTCAGCTACCAGAGTGAAAACAAAGTGGGCAACACTTGTGATGTACGACACGATAAAACACGAAACAAGTCACTCTGCTTGTACCAATTTGCCTATGCAGGGCATGGCAGAGAGATGGTTCTCAGAGTAACCGTGTGTGTGTGTGAGAGACACACTTTTCGCACTGTCTGACTTTCTTTACCTTGGTGTTTAAGTGACCTTAACCACAGCTCCATCACGGGGCTTACGGTCCGTGAGAAATGGGGTAGGGGTGTTGAAGGAGGAGCTGGGAGGATGATGTTTCCAATAGCTCGTTCATCATGTTAGATTAAATACTCCACTCCACTGAACTTGAACAGGGCTATGGTCTACCTCCCTCCCTGTGCTCTTGCTCTCCATCACTCTCTCCTTTTCTTACAAAACCACCAACGCTCGATTCTCACTCATGCAAGCCCTGGACCGAACTGGTCTTTCCACCCTGTTCACTTCATCTTCCTACTTCCATCTCTCAGTTTCTGACTCTTAAGTCTCTTGTCTTTCATTTGCCGCCTGCTTTCCTCCCTGCAAAATGCACCGCAGCTGCTCCTGCATTTATGCCGAGGATTTAGCTTGTAAGCTAAAATAATACAATTAATTTGTTCACTCCCCGATTCTCTCTTTCCCTCCGATTCTCCCGCTGTCTCAGATCAAGGAAGTGGAAATGTGCTGACAAGGAGTGATACCCAAAAGAGAATTCTAACAAAGATGTTTGTTCAGGCTAATGAAGAAAATAATGAAAGGCAAACAACAAAACTACAAGAGCGAATGAAACGAAATGAGAGCCGAGGAGGGATGGAAATGAGTCGAATGCATGTAGCATTATCAAATATGCACACAAATACGTGTCAGGCACTTTAAGAAATAGTATCACGGCTGTGAGGTATCTTTCCATCTCAGATGTTATATCTCGCTGTCGGGACAGGAGAAGGCAGAGAACAGAGAAGCTGTACATGAACAGAGACTATCAGGGTTTAATTGGACTGACATCAAATATGAGAGACTCAAGGGAAACTTTAAGAGCAAACTTATCTCTTCTTTATTTTATGACTAAAATGGAGACGGAAGGTCCACAACAACAAAACAAAGCTGTACATTAACACTAAGTTAGCTACATCAGGGGCGTTACACAGCGTTTAATTCTTTTGTTCCTATAACAAGCATGCTAATGTGCATGTAAAGTATTAATACCACCAAGAAGCCTCATGAGTACTTGTAATAATTTGAATATATACACTACTACAGTAAAGCTAAGTGGTTCATAGTTTATGGTGTAGCTGCTTTGAGTGTCATGTAAGCTTTCACTAGCCAAAATTAGCATTCCATTTAACGCTAGGATGCTGTAAGTTTGTAGGTTATCACTAGTGTTAGCTGCTAATGTCAGTTTAAACATTAAAAAAAAGAAAAGAAAAGAAAAAAAACTTTCAAAGTAAGATCACATGTTTTTCTTAAAGAGTTTCATGCTAATTTCTCAGTGTGTCACATACAGGTAAATTAGCTTAGCATTAGCACCAAATCCAGACTGTACTGTCGTCCCTATCCAAAATTTTAAAGTAAGCCTGCCAGCATATTTAAATATTATACACAGATATGCATAATATATATATGTGTGTGTGTGGTGGACAAGTTAGCATTACATGGTTAGCATCACATGTGTTAAGATGGCGGCGCGCATAGACGCAGCGGCTCACTGCTCCTCACGTTCAGTGTTTTGTTTTTTATATTTTCTATGTATATGTGTGTGGGTAGGTAGGTGTGTTTTTTACTACTGTGTTGTGTTGTCTTGTTTGTGTTGTGCTGACGCAGGACAGTTTCCAATTTCGTTGTACTATTGTTCGAGGTATGACTGTGCAGTGACAACAAAGAGTTATCTCTGTTATCTCTAAAGGTTTAAGTCACATTGATATGCGTTTCACCTTTCACACCCAGAAGCCATGACCATCTTTTATGCCATCTGCTGTTAGTAAGTACATTTTCTCACCTTTGTAAGGCTAAATTACACTCCCTTCCACTCACGACAAGCTAAGCTAAGAACACTTTTAATAATACGTAAGAAGTATGTATAAGGCTTAAATAATTCCTCAAGCAGATACTGCATCTCTGCTTGAGATTGGAGTCTACAAATTTTTAAAGGAAAGTCTGTGTTACAAACTGGGATCAAAAAGTTTGCAAGACACCAGAATGTACCAGGCAGGTTTGCTTAATAAAAGATACTATGGAGTTTTCAGAGCTCCACTCAAAGGGACCAAAAATAAAGATATCTTGACTTCTGCTTCTTGAATGCTGACCATTCCTTTTTAAAATCCATCTCTCAAATGTAATACTGAATCAGTAGTTCTCATTTGAAGATTTCAAATGTTCACCAGAAATGCTGCTACTATATCCATTCATCAACCCTCCAGAGGATTTCAACACTGCCAACAACTACACCCTTTGCATCGAGTAGTGATTTAAAAACAGCAAAAAGCAAGAATGCACCAGATTGTAAAAAATTCAATTGATCACTCAGCAATTATGAAGTAATGCAGAAAGCTGGAGGTAAAGCCACAGCATTTTAAAAGACTACTTCAGCATTGTATATGTGCGCTGGGATCCAGCCAGCACCTCAGGGTGAATCTGAATTGTAGTTTTAGTTGTAGTTTTGTATTTTGAGTATTCTGACTGTAAATAGTTACTCCATCAAAACATCACAGAAGTACAGCCTGAAACCTCTGGGTGTATTGAGACAAGTACTTTTATGACTGCTTAAGTCACGTCTTCAATTAGTGCATTTTTATCTGGGAGTAAAACAGGCTAAAAATAAAACATAAATGCACAAAAAGTAAAAACATTAAAAAGTGTTTTCTAGAAAATACATTAATTAAAAAAGCACATTTTAATCTTCCATACAAGCCATCTCTCTCTCTCTGCTTCTAATGTATTCACTCATTAAAGAACAAACAGGTTGGGTGCTAATTCTCTCAGCATCTGAGATTCAGTAATGATGAGTGTAAACAGATGAAAACTGCTACAGTTTAAGGGGGTCACGTCAACAATATGCTAACAGTACAAGTCTCACCGCCACTGGAACAAACAGTGGTAGGTATTTTTGTCCTGCCACTGTTTGGACCATAACAAACTTATCTCAGTGTATCACCTTTGAATAGGGTCAACTTCTCTTATTCTCTGCTTAGCTCTCCTCCTTCCCCGTCTTGCGGTTCTGCACTAAACACTCGCATAAATATGCGATCGGATGAGGTGCTGCAGTTGGGAGAATCCTTGCATGCTAATAACACTGAAACAATAACACTGTGACACCTGTCTGCTCCTGACAGCTTGCATTCAATCGGATGAAACTGCAGTTGCACGGAGACAAGTGTGGGCTTCGACTCGCGTCCGCAAATTAACAGAACGCTGACAGCCATCAATAGCAGACATATGGACAGATGGTCAGAAGTGTAAGAATTTCAGCGGGCGATACACTTGTCTGTCTGCAACTCTCTCTCTCTTTCCTTCTTTATAAATCTGCCTTTGTCTCACTCTTCAAATGTTTTCCAAACGCTGTATGCGAAAATGTCATCCAAAACAATTAATGAGCAAAAACAATAAGCAGAACATACTTTGAAGAGAAAACAATCGAAAGAATCATAGTGCACATGCTAGCTCCAATCTGTCTGTATGGCTAAAAATATGTAGATGTACTTATCCTCCAAAATGCCGTGAACCTGCCACGCGTGCCTGTTATGTGAGAATTTTAATTAGACTCAGACAAACAAATAAACCCCGACACATGCACTCAATAACATACTAATCATATGAATGCCAATTAAAATATCTGAATGAGTGTTTAGTTATCGCCTCAAAGGTCCCCACACTTGATAAACCTGCAAATTTAAAGCAATCACTAACATCCACTGAGGCACTATGTGGATGTTAAAGATAACATACAAACACTAGATTTTTCCTTCTGCTAATTATTTACCAGAATTTATTTATGTAACACTTTAAAAACAACACATGGCCGACCAAAGTGCTGTGCAGCAGAAATATAAAAAGTACAATGAGAACAATAAATACAATAACTAAAGTTACCCACTGAGCGAGTTTTTAACCTGGATTTAAAGATCACCACTGAAGTAGATTTGCCTAAAGAGGCCATATTTTACATAGTAAATATTACATAGACTGTATATAAAAGATGGACTTAGCCATCTTTACCAGTGGGTTAAACAAGGCTCTGTTCCCACATGGATTGATGACATGTGGGAACAGAGCACTTCAGCTGCATAAAGCGTGCTTTGCCTTGGTTGCTAACAGGTTGCCGTGGTAACTCGTAGTTTGTATGGAAGACACCGACTTGTCTTTAAGCGCTCTCTCCGAGCTGCAGTGAAACTTGAAAGTGAGGCATGACAAACAGAATGTTGGCCTTTAAAGTCAAGGTTGTGCCTTATTGTTGCAACCACAACATTTCAACACGCGCAACTTCTACTTTGAAGGCGAACGTCCAGTATGCATCGCACTTTCACAGTTTCACTACCACTCGTTTGCACGTGTTTGCAGACATGTCGGCATTTTTCATGCTAACTACGGGTAACTGCGGTAACCTACTAGCAACCAAAGCGTATTCATAGTGAGGTTTTCAGTGTGGCACCTTATTTCTCTATGCAGCCAGATTCATGCTAATGAATGAGTGCATTCTGTCCCATTGAAACTGCTGGTGACGAGGAGGCTGCAGACTGGTAACTAAGTCTACAAGCCTGATGCTTTACGAAGCCTCAAACTAAACATTTTCGCCTTAGCTATCATTCTGTTTCAAAACTTGATGTTACAAGCAGAGGGTGGAGTTGACTGAGAAACCAAAAACACTTACATGAAAGCCACAATTCACAACCTAAATGTCACGGTGCATTCAAAAAGACTCAAAACTATTGCTTGAACTCAAATGTATCAACTACTCAAGTGAGTATTTGAGATGTTTTCCAACATACTTTCATACAACCATGTAAACAGAATTATTGCCCTCTGCTGGACATTTAAAAGAACACAGGCTTAAGACATTTCAGCATCTGCTTCTATTTTCAATTTTCAGCTACATGCACAACACGTCAACTTTAACTTCACTACATTCTTCGTCTTGTATCATTTCTTCTTCAGCCCGTTGTGGCTGTGATCGAGCTTTAGGTCAACGTGGCTATAAGCAGTCTTTCCAGAGAGCCCAATGCATCTCAGTGTACCCTAAAGCAATTTCAAGCAAATATATTTACTTTGTGCACATTACACATTCAAGAGCATTTCCACATCTGCCACCACTGCTTCAGATAGGCTCTCATCTTCCCCTTTTAAAAAACAAAAAAACAAAAAACAGGAAGCTGTCATTCTGTAGAGAGGAAGTCCCGACGGTGTTGGAAGTACCTGTTCTGTTTTGCAGAGCCTGACTTTACTCCCCGCCAGGGACACCAGCACTCTGCCTTTGTAACCGCGGAGCTCCAGCAAGCCTCGCTTGTTTGTGGAGGAGGCGTGAGGGAGGGTGCCGGAGCGCTTCTGGGAGCCGCAGGCGGGGGGGCGCGTGGCCGTCTGAAGAGTTTCCATCCACTCCTGGCGCTCCCCTGTGGACACGTGCATGAGTGAGAGACAGATACGAGAGAAAAAGGGAGGCAGATGGTGCATGTGGATACAAGTGTGAGCGTGTAAAGGAGTGAATACAAGAGGGAAGGAAATCAAGAAAAGCCAGGGAGAGAACCAGACAAAAAGAGATCAGGGCATCCTAAAGTCTTTGAATCATAGTGTTAACTCATCATTTTTGCATTTGTTCTGTGAGCTACATTGGCTCCTAAACCTCCGCTGCATACTGATACAGAAAACTCCAGCCTGAAAGGAAAAGTAATTGAAACACAGGATGAGCTACAATTGGTGAAAATTAACTCAGCCGCTGGAAGGAGAAAAAAACCCCTACTATCCTGCAAAGCTGAAAAGTGCTAGCAGTGGAGATACAGATAGCTGCTTCTCAGAGATTTGCAAGCCTCAAGCAAAATGTGGCGGGGATAATTTCAGTCAAGACAACACCTAATTAAAATATACGATAAAAAGAGAAGAAAAAAAAGGTACAGGTTTTAATGAGAAGCAGCCACACTTCTCTGAATACTCTAATTTGTCTCAAGTTTGGAAGAAAACAAAGAAAGTCACAAAGAGGAGTGACTATATTTCACAGAGCAGCTTATCTTGGCTTTAAGAGTATCGCTTCTTCTGAAATTCTTATTTTGGGGTTCAAATTGTTCGTCGATGTCCAAATCCTTATCTACTGCCGCTCAGGCGTTTCAAACGCTCCGTTTCATGAAATGTGATAACCACTTTAAGTTATTAATGTCTTCAAAAAAACAAAAAAAGCTGCCATGTCATTGCATCAAAGAGAGACTTAAGAGGTTGTTACTTCCACATGCTGACCGCTTTTAATGAACAGCAGCTACTGCTACGTTAAGATGATGAACGACTTTGTTGAGGAGAGCTCTGGATGAACAAATGCCAAACATAAATGAACACAAGCAAACGGGCCAAAAGTCCTCCACAAGCAAGTGAGACAGTGATAAAGTCATGCAGAAAACTAGTATTTCCAGTAAATTCATGTCATTGCTACTAAAAGTGGGGCGCACTTTTTCACAGGATTGCAGGATATAGGAGTCCTATAGCAGCAGATAAACACATTAATCAGTCAATTTCTTATATTTCTTGCTGTTTGGGGGGTTTGATAAAACCACAAAAAAAGACATTGCAGATTGTCTTGCAGCACAACGCAAACAAAGGAATCTAAAGCTTTACAGGCCTTAGACTCTTCGGGTAGCTATCATTAGACAATTGCTGCTGGAAAGACGGGTTTAGCAAACAGTCAATTGTCCCATCAATGGCACATCTAACGCAGTTTGGAGTCTTCAAGCAGTGTCCTTGAGCGGGACAGGACTTACTGTAAATCCCCCTGGATTACTGTGCAGATAAATGGCTCAAACGTAGTGTGCTCCATCATGTTCCGCACAGGGTTTACATTCAAAAGATGTATTCGAAAGGCCTCTCAGATATCTTCCTCTGCAACTTTTCAAGCAAACATAAAAGCAGACATGAAGCACACGCTGTAAAGCCCATCCCTCCACCGCCCAAGACACGGTGCTATCAAAGCCCACAAAGTGGAAACACAAGAAATACCAAAGGACTGTAAACACACACAAAGACTCGCATCACAGGTCCAAAGCAGAACCCACAGCGGTAGCTGTTCTACACAAGCTGGAATAAGAAATGCATTTAGTGATATGAACACTATGCAAGCAGCAATGCTGTCCTCTAAAAAAGAATTTATAAGTTATGTTTTTGAAATATAAATATCCTCCAAGTGAAAATGTGCAAAGCATCAACTCATCATACGAAAAGCAAAAAAACAAAAAGCAGCACTGACAGCATGACAGTTTATCGGAATATAATATGACTAAATGATGCTCTCAGAATAACCACAAACATTTGTGTGTGGTCACAAAGGGGGCGTCACACCGCCCCTTTCAGGAAATGTATTTTTGGATACCTCACACATGGGTTTAATGTGTTTTGCTCAAATATTCAGGATGAAGAAACACCTTCGCTTGGTGTAACATCCTTTCGGCTTGCTTTTTTTCATCCGTTACATTTCTTTGCTAAGAACAGGAAGGAAACTGCACGAATCGTGACATGAAAGTTATTGCAACTGGAAATGCAGACTAATGAAAATGCTTGAAAGAGGTTAACAAACTGCCGTAGCATGCCAATGAACGAATTTTATTGATTTCCTTGATGGGAAAATTCATCTTTTTCCCTTTTTTGCCACATCTCGTTTTTTAAAAAGTAGAATAGCCTGGAGCTGGCGGGGACTCAGTGTCTCCCTCGAAGAATGTCAAAGTGAACAGAAATCCAAAGAAGAACAGCGTGTGCTGAACCAGTGAAGGAGAGGAGGCTCACTGACATCTCACTGTTTGGATGACTAAAATTCATCTAAACATACAATTTTTTAAAAATAATTCAAAAAACGTAAACTGCCATATATCCCATACATAAAGTGTAATATTTCAAGCCTTTTTATTGTTTATTTTTGATGATTTAGGCCTAAAAATGCATGAAAATCAGAAAGCCAGTATCTCAAATTATTAGAGTTTGAGTAAATTAAATATTGTGAATGTCTCAGTCTAATTCAGCACTCGCAAACAATCATAATCACAGAAAAGACTGCTGATTTGGACAGCATTTGTCCAAATGACACGTATCAACACCCTTCACACCGAGGGTAAGCTATGGGGGGGTCACTGCTGAAGAGGCTGGCTGTTCACAGAGAGCTGTACTGAACCATAGTAATTACAAGTTAACTTGAAGCGAAACATGGGGTGAGAAAAGCTGCAAAAGCAGCAGGGATGACTATAGCCTCGAGAGGACCGCCGAATAAAGTTGATTCGAGAACTCGGAAGAGATTTATGCCGAGCGGACTGAGGCTGGAGTCAGTGCATCAAGAGCCTCCATGAGGGAAATCTTCAGGAACACAGCTGTAACTGTTACAAGTGAGGTGCTGTGTCATCTGCTGGTGTTGGTGGCATTTGGTCAACTGTGTCAGTCAGCGCAGCAAGCGTATACCAGGAGGTTTTAGAGCCAGCCATGCTTTCATCTGCTGAAGAACTTTATAGAGATCCTGATTTGCTTTTCCAGCAGGACTTGGCACCTGCCCAGAGAGCTTGTGCTCAACTGGCCAGCCAAGTCACATGACCCTAACCTTACACAGGTTATATGAGGTTCAGGTTCAGGTTGGTACTTGACAGTACCTCACAGAAAAGCTGTGAGGTACTGTCAAGCAGAACATAAGAAACACCAGAACCAAAAATATAGATGAGCTGAAGGACACTATCACAACAACCTGGATGGTATAACTCAAGTTGGACTTGAAACATCTTTTTTTTTTTTGATTGATTGATTGATTGATTTAACATTTAGAGATACTGGATTTTCACAAATAGTACATACAATAACCAAAAAAAGTGATTTGCAACCATGTTAATAGAGCCTGACACATTTATTACCTGATGTATCGTATCGGCCAATAGTAGCTATTTAGTTTCAAAACTGCACACTGGAGGATACTCTGCAACTTCTCAGTTAGCAACACACAACAATCGATTGATGTAAACGAGTACATAAACACACATAAAAAATATACAGAGAAATCCCCCCCACCCCACCCCAAAAAAACAGATCTTTTGATTTTTATATCAAAAGATCGATATCAGAGTTTAACAGCGATATCAGATTTTTGATATCGGTGTTAAAAAGGACAGGCTCTACAAGATACAAAAGAACAGTTAAGTAAAAGTGATACAAAAGATTGATACAAAAAAGGAAGGCACTGATAACTTGAGATTTACACACAAAGGACAAAAAGTGAGGTACAGTGGTCCCTCGTTTATCGCAGGACTTACGTTCCAAAAATAACCCGCGATAGGTGAAATCCACGAAGTAGCGAACTTTATTTTTTACAATTATTATAGATGTGTGAAGGCTGTAAAGCCCCTCACTACACACTTTATATACAGGCATGAACATGTTCACACTTTTCTCTCTTGTTTAAACTCTCAAAGTTCAAACCTTTGTAGAGAAATAAGTCCAGTATTATAGAATGAAACCAAACACACCTGCGGTTTGCCTTTGATGGTGCAAAACGTTTCATGGACATTGTTGTGTTTGTTGGGGAGAAAACTTACAAACACACAGTGCAGCACTTCAGAGTCACACTGCTAGAGATCGAAGATTTATGCAAATTTGACAAGCTGAACGCACTCTGCACTGTACAGGAGACACGGCACGAGATTGATTGACAATGGTCTACAGCCAATTAGGACGTAGAACACTATGTGCTGTAAAAAAAACCCCAAAAAAACAAAAAAAAACATGGAAAAGTGCACAAAAAAAATCAGCGAAACAGCAAGGCCACGAAAGTTGAACCGCGTTACGGCGAGGGACCACTGTAAACCTTTTGCTAAAAGTATGGGCAAGCAGGAAGTTTGTTGGCTAAAACAGTGTTCGGCTCAGCTATAGTTTACTTGGGTCACTAATTGAGAGCTGGTAAATGGAGTAGTAACTGATAGCAGATGCATTCTTGAGACATTTTTGCCAACCATGACTGATAAATGGTACAGTGAAAGTAGTCCAGTTTAAAGAAAGAGTTCAACTGTACACTTTTGAACATGAGGCACAGTGAAGATGAAGGGGTTCTTGAATCCATCTGACAGGGCTGTGGGTGTATGTCAGATGAAAAAGGTCGGTAACCACTGACACACACCATAGAGTAAGGCGTATGTGATGGAAAGACTGACACTAAAAATATTCTTCAAAACACGGAAGCTGGTCAGCAAACCACAAAGCCCACATACTTCCTTTTTGTGTTCAATCTAATTTGCTCAAACGAGCTCCAAGTTCATCTTAATCGTCAGAGCAAAATGTTTTTGGTACCCTCTCTTGTCACCAGATAAATCATTGTGGAGCATCGCCTTGCTCCGGAAATTTTAAAACGGACCGTTTTACACTCGCGCCCATGCGCACATGACACAGTGCGCGCTCCTGTTCACGGCGTCTTGCTATTCCAGTCATCTCCAGGTGGCAGGAGTGCAGAAAAGAAGACTGCCTGCATTTATGTCAGCAGTGCCGGTTTCTGAGTAAAAATCTAATTCACTCAAAGGAGACATCCTTAACATATAGTATATAATTTTAACAAAGTTCCTAAAGGCAACCATCAACACAACATTACATGAAAGCCGCTAAAACTACAGCTTGCCCACCCTCGCCCCAAGACGTCAGCGTGTACAAAAGAAAATTAGCCACCAAGGCCCAAACAGTGCATCAATTGCAATTTGTCTTGCTTATTTGTAGCATAAATAAACTAAAGAACCAATTTAAAAGCATAAAAACAGGCCTAATGACCTAATAACCCCAAAACATTCAAAAACACAGTCGTTACAGATTTATTACGTGGGTGCAAATTAATTTAATATATCCAGAATTTTAACGATCGCAGAAATTAGTTCGTATTTATAAAAACAACAAGGTGATTCTTCAAGGTCTTTTATTTGAAGGCAGACTACACCTCCATTTTTCTCCTCTCTGTTTTGACAGACTCAAAATTTGAACTTGAGCTGCGTCACCCCCCAGAGCGACCTGTCGGCGTGTCCTCCACACACGCAGGAAGGGACCCGTCAATCATTTTTTGGTCACCGTCAACCTGTCACCGTCATAAATTGACCTTAATCATCTTCTCGACTGTGACCTTCTGGCCCTCCTGCAGCCTTTGTGGACGTGTCTCTCCTTGAATTTGCATGCAAACATACCCTCTGAGGTCTCTGGGCGTCCTCATCGTCGACAACCTTAACCGCCCCCCACTCGAGCACCGAAATACTGTATCTGCTGCCCGGTACCAATCCCAGCTCAGCCCCACCCTCAGACTCTTATGAATTCACAAAGAGCTGGTATCAATAATAAAAGGCCTGCTCAATTATTGACCGCCCTTTACATCACTCGGCTTTACTGTTCCCTTCCCATCTTGCTTTCTGACTTCCATTACCTGTCCTGCTCTCACTTATTTGCCTGTTCATTTATTCAGATGGGGGGGGGGGGCTCCTTCCTCCTTCCCTCCACTCTCCGCTGGCCTCCTTGCCCAAGCTGTCAATCTGAGCGCAGGAGGGATGGTAGCAGAGGAGGAAGGTGAAAGTAACGGTGGCGTGCCTGTACGCCTTGCACGTTAGGATTTGTGTATGTTAACATTTGCCTCGCACAGGAACCTCGCAATGATTTTTTGCTCGGTGCACAAACACGGCATCACCTCTGCATGCACAGAACAACTGCCAGCCACTAAAAATCCAGCGGCCAAAACTAGTGCTTATTAAGGGATATATGTAAGGCCATCTATTTGAAAGAATATTCGACTTTTCACGGAGAGAGACGAGGGGAGAGGCAGATAATCCTCAGCGAAAGTGGATGAGATGAGAGCTAGGTCCACTCAGCGCTCAACAGAGATCTTAGAAGCTGCCCACGCGGTCTCCATCAGCAGGGATACAAAACAAAAGGGGAGGAAAACAAATAATAAAAGATACACAAAGCTGAGGGACTGTGGCCATTTTCTGTTTCTCTCCTTTCAATCATCTCAGTGCCCAAACTCACCAACACTGAACAAAACATTTCTATTATTATTTAGTGTTTAATCTACACATTTGCCACAAATTACGGCTTACTCTCACATTCATCCTCAGTAAAAACTGTTTATGTTCATCAGAATCAAATTTCTGGCAAACGTATCCAAACTGTGGATTTTGTACATTCTGAATTATGTGACATTCAGTTCAAACTGATTTAAGTGACTTTGAATGTGGCGTGGTTGTTCGGTCCGAGTATTTCAGAAAGCAATGATCTGCTGGGATTTTCCCCACACAGCCGTCTCTAGAGTTCACAGAGATTAGTCTGGACAAGAGAAAACTTCCAGTGGACAGCAGTTCTATCCATGAAAATGTCTTGCTGATGTTATTAATCTCTGGCTCTCTTCCACAGCATGTCTTTATCCTGTCTTCCTTCTCTCACCCCAACCGGTCCGCAGATGGCCCCGCCCCTCCCTGAGCCTGGTTCTGCCGGATGTTTCTTCCTGTTAAAAGGGAGTTTTTCCTCCCCACTGTCTCCAAAGTGCTTGCTCATACAGATCATAGGATTGTTGGGTTTTTTTCTCTATATGTATTATTGTAGGGTCTACCTTACAATATAAAAGCATCTTGAGGCAACTATTGTTGTGATTTGGCGCTATATAAATAAAACTGAATTGAATTGAATGTCAGAGGTCAGAGGAGAATGATCAGACTGCTTCAAACTACAGCTGAGGTATGCAGAAGAGTATCTCTGAACAAAGGCCACACTGGGTACCACTCTTGTCAGCTAAAAACAGGAAGCTGAGGCTAAAATCCCACAGGTTCCCCAAAATCGCACTGATGACTCTTAACTTTTGCTGCAACACTCAAAATGTCGGTTGAGTATCAAAATGTCAAGCTGCTGTTGGTGTAATGGTGTAGAAGGCATTTTCTTGGTACACTTTGGGCCCCATTATACCAACTAAGCATCACTTAAACACCACAGCCCACCTGAGTATTGTTGTTGACAGTGTCCTTTAAGACCACAAAGACTGAAACAATGTTTTTTAAAACATATACAGCACATACAATCAAGACCTGACAGACTGTCAGCCCCCGCACACTTTCATGTCAGAAGGCCCAAGTTACAGACTAATGTGTTTATGTATTTTACACTCTGTGATCTGTAGCTAATTTTATGCATGGACTTTTATAGCTGTACGGGGGTGAATTTTCATACATCTCAAAATGTAGCGAGGCTTAAAGTTATCACTTTGAGGTGACATCTCTGCTAGGTGTTACATCAGATAACTTGAGTGCCTTAACTCAAAGTCCCTGCAGTAACTGTGGCCTTTATAACTTTGAAAACATTTTTGAGGCAGTTATTTCACAAATGGAACGGCTTGCTATGTGGTTTACTGCGACAACAGCTCTTCTAAGAAGTCTATTCTTTTATTTTATTCTGTGACAAAACTATTAGCCTTATAATATTCATGGGTTAACACAAAGGCATCTGTGTCTCTGCGAAGATCCCATACGGTTTATAGGCGGGCCTTCTGGCTTTCAATAAAGGAAAGACGTCCAGCTAAAGAGAGTGAACGCTGGACTAGCATTCACCTGATTTAGCTTAGAGGAAAAACCCAACCACTGTAGCAGTGAAGTATGAAATAATGTGAAGTGAAACATGTACAAACATTTACAAAACTTAAGTCTCACTGCAGGTCCTTCTGAGTTTATAATTCTGCCATCATTTTGTCTCTGGGCTGCTCCCAACCACTCCTCTGCTCTTCCTTACTCATTCTCTACACCTCTCTAAACGTCTTTCCTGTCATCTCGAGCAGAACCAACATGTGTTACGAGCAGGCTTGTGGAAAGGCAATTGCCAAAGCATCAGAATACAAATCATCAACCTTTTTCTTTTTTCTTTTTTTTTTAAACACAATAAATCTCATCTCCTGTCTTGTAGCGCATTTGTCTGCAACCCCTCCGCACATCTCCAACATTCCCCCTTTCTGTCCTGTCTGTTTTCCATCATTCCTCGCCGCATCTCTTCCTGCCGCACTTTCTTCTCCCCCACCGCTGCCACCGCTCTGTGCATCACTCCTTCCCTCCCTCCTTTTTTCTCCCCCTGCCTGCCTGCCTTCCTTCCTCCTTCCATCTTTCCTCTCTCAAGCTGACAGTACCTAAGGGAAGGGGCCACCTGCGGACCAAGTGGGGAATCAGCCGACAGCTGTGTGCACACTCTCTCCGGTGGCCTTCAATTATTCACTCACTTCTCACTCCTCCTTTTCCCTCTCTCCATCTTCACTCTGCCCTTTTCATCGCTCCCTGCCGTCTCCGCCTTTACTTCTCCGTTCCTTTTTTTTTTTTTAAAATATCGAGATTGCATGTCTGCTTCTTGCACTATCCACTCCTGCCACTTCCTCGCCTAATCCCTTTCTTCCCCTTGTTGCTCTTCCTCCCTCTTCTTCTATGCCTTTTGGATGCCTTTAACCACTCTCGCACACTCCTCCGACCATCACTCCATCATTTTCTCCCCGCTCTCGCCCCCCACCTGCATCGGCCCAGCAGCTCCTTAACTCCACTTCACTAACCAACTCTTTCTCTTTCCCTCTGTCTGCTCGTGTCTCCTTCTTTTTCATGTGTTTCCCCAAAGATTGATGACTCTCCGCCACAAGGCGAGTGGGCCTGTTTAAAGATGCATGAGGTGATGAGGCCAAGTTTTATCCTCCTTTCTCCCTCTCTCTCATTTCTCCTCACAGACTCGTCTCTTGATGGCAGGAGCCACCTTCACGAGAGCCATCCGACTGTTCCCAAGCGGTCAGAGGCCACCTCCAAATCAGACAGCCCTCTCCCCTTCCCAGCTCTTGTCAAGACGACTGAGCGTGACGTATGACGATCAGACAGCCTGATAAATGATGCCATCGAGGACCCGCGACTCATAAACGGACCAAACAAAAGAAAAGAAAAAAAGCTGGCAGTCATCGATATGATGATGCGCTGAATCAACAGAGAGGGGAGGGGTTGTCGTTCACCCTTGGTCCTCAGAGTGGGGGGAAAAGATGAAAAAAGTTTTTGAAGGGCAAGTTGTTTTTTTATGTTTTTTTTTATGAGCTAGAGGTGAAGCAAAAACAAAAAAAATCCTGAATGAAAAGACTGTATGCAAATCTTTGCTCGGTGGAAGCCACAAAGCAGCCAGCACTATTCATATCTCGTATATGCATAGTGTAAAATCTCCTGTTTGAGCTTCCATACATTTCACTTTAGTTCTCAAACGTTTGTACATCTGTGCACGATATAACTGAAATCCTTTGTTACCAAAATGGGATGATGTAACATAACTGATGGGCCACAACCTCAAAGAGTAACGAAGAAGCTCTTCCTAAGAAGAGATGCTAAGAAGCTCTCCAGCTAGCTAGCTAGCTAGCCGGTACACACTTTAAGCTTTTAGTCCTTTGTGGCGTGTTGTGTGGCTAATTTCGCTAAGGTCAACTGACTGGGGAACAGAGAGTGAAGCTGTATTCTTCTAGAAGCCGACCAATTTATCGGCAGGTCAATGTTATTGGTCAATATTTGCCAATCTCTCGGTATCTGCCTTTATAACAGCCCATAGATGTAATCTTAAAAAGTTACACCCTTCCACCATGAGCCTAGATGTTTCATAATTTGTCGACCACAACTGGCAACAACTGTTTGAAAGGCCAAACATACATATACACAACCATTTTTGCTGTATTTAACTTATCAAATATTCTGGTAACACAGTAGAGCAGCAGTTAGCATTGAAGCCTCACAGCAAGAAAGTCCTGGGTTCGAATCTACCATCTACCCAGGGAGTTTGCATATTTTTCCCACGTTTGTTTGGTTCTGTGAAGGTGATAATGAAACACTAATACTTCACTTTATTTTTGCTCAGCTTTGCTGAAAATGCACCCATACATCAAACAAAAAACAGTACTGGCCAAAATCAGCCTTCTTGTCTGTTCCTGTCCGCATCCTTAATGACTTTTCTCCATGGCAGTAGCTGATGGTTACCTCTTTTTGTTACATCAGGTCTGCACTGGCTAATATTCAAAGGTTATTCTTCAAAATGAACATTTCTTTGTTTCCTCTGGTACATTTTGGAGAATGAGGATAAACCTAAATAAAATGAAGAAACACAAACCAGCATCATCAAGTTTGGCAATTTTGCGTCTAAATCAAGCTACATTTGCATCCCTACACAATCTTTTTCTCTTTAGCTGCTGAACGGGAAAACCGCACACTGCAAGACAAAAAAAACAATTAGCTGAAAGAGGCTAAAACGCTTAGTTGAGACAGTAAAACATTTTACAAAAGTGTTTGGTGCTAATTAATTCCATACAAGCACTGATTAGTACGGCTTTGAGTGCTGAGACTTCACAAGTGACGCTCTTCTCGACAAGAACGGTGTCAAGTACAAACACTTTGGGAACCATCGAAAGGTTTTAGCTTTTCAAAAGTCCTCCCAACCTGTCGTGTTTTCTAAAGGAATGACCTTCTTCACTTATTATCTGCACGTACGCCTCACAATGATTTGTATGCATTTTGGTTAAAGAGCAAATAACGGGAGATGTTCATTTCTGTCCCATTAAGTCCCTTTATCGTCTTCAGCTGACATTTTACATGGATCCACACGAATGCTGGGTGTTTTTACAATTTCTGCTCAGACTTAAAATTAAATGCTTCTTTACATAAATAATTATCCATTAAACGTTTCAATACGGGTTTCCATTAATGAATAACTGTATGTAGTACTTGTTATTCCTATGCCTTGGTCACCATTAAACTGACAGAATGCCAGAGTAAAAGTTAGATTTTGTGCAAGGCCTGATGCTTAATGTCTGCTCCAGTATTATGCTGCCATTAAAAGACCAGTAGGGCTCTTCAAGAGCAATAAGGTGATCCTCAGTAATGACTATTAGCAAGTCAAATATTGAGGTTTCTATTCTTGGCTCAGATGTCAGCGTGTCACAAACCCGCGCTGAGGTCTCGGTGACCCGGTCGATTAAGATCTTTCAGCTCTGCCTGCTCTCACGTATTTACACTGTACCACTCAATGCCATAACCACGCAGAGCTTGATTTCTGCAATCTAACTTATTCCCATGAATCAAAGGGCAGCCAGCATCTGACCCCAGAAACAGACCCTCATTTAGTGAATGAGCTGTCTGACCTGTGCTGCCTAATAGACTGCCATCAAGCAGGCAGGAGGTGAGGAGCAGAAAGTGTCTCCTTCCCCTCTCATTAAGGCCGACACAGACAAAGCTTCCACCTCAAAGACGATAAGCGGAGACAACTCGTGCGGCGTTTTGTGTGTGACAGTAAGATGAAGAGTAGAGGGAGGAAAGATGTTATTTAAGCAGAATTCCTGCAATACTGACCTCTTTAATAACCACATGCACACTCATCGGCAGATCATAATTTTCATTTATTCAGCTGGACAGAAAATAACACTTTTTCAAGCGTAATGGTAGCTCAACCAAACCAAGTCCCAATCCCCAAAGATTGGTTTACGTCAGTGACAGAAAACATCAGCTGATTTCCTTCTAAAGTGGTGTTTACACAGAGACAGGAGACTCCACATCCAAGCAGTCACTCCTGCTATAGTTCTAGTAGCTGTATTGTAAAGTCTCCACAGTCGGGTACAAGCGATCACGAAACACTCGTCACCCTCTGATGATAACATTTCCATCACTTGAAGCACAACTGCAGCAGACTCGCTAACATGGAAACTTTAACACACTTATAAGCAATCAAATAGAAAATCTCAAAAAAAGTGCCAATAATAAAACTGCTTTTTTTTCTCCAAGCCACCTTGCAACCCGCCGCAGGTCCTATATATATCTACAGGGCTCTAGAGTGCGACCAATTTGGTCGCAAATGCGACCAAATTTTTTAGTGATGCGACTAAAAAAATATATTTGCACCTGTGCGACCAACTGTTCCGGTAGCAAAAAAAAAAAAAAAATCTGCAACCTTCCCTGTGGTCAACAACAGACACAAATTTTGCCCCTATCGTGGACTAAACCAATCAGAGATAGTCAGGGGCGGGACCTCTCTGATTGGCCGTGGTCCAGTTGAAAGTGCAGGTGGAAGTGGGAGGTGAGTAGCTTGAATAAATTCATTAAATCCTGAATCAACTTTTAAACATAACTGTGTTTTGCCAGAAACGCCAGATTCTCAGATTAAAGCTCACAAAACCATTTCAACAACAACCAAACAGCAGATGAGAGCAGGTACACGGATTCCACACAAAGACGTAAACACAGAACGGACCGACGCATCAGAATCAGCTTTGTCTTTCTCGGCTTTCTCACCCGACGGCCCGTAGACGGACACGCTGTCGGAGCTTAGCGATCCTGATGCGTCCGGTCCGCGCTGTGTTTACGTCTTTTTGCGCTGATTCTGAGCTGCAGGTTTTGTCTCTCCAACCAAAATTCACCGAGCCAGCAGCAAAAGAAGCAGCAAACTGCGCTTCACATTTGATCAATGTCGTCATGAATTTTGCTGTTTTGCTTCCACGACTATTAAAATCACACTCCATGCACAGCTAGCTCTCTCTCTATCTCTCTCTGTTGTCTTTTTCTTTTCTTTTTTTCACTTAAATGACCTCGGACAAGAAAGCCTATTTTTTCTGTTGTTCAATACTGAAGAAATTTAAACTTTATATGCAGAACATTGTAGAATATTTTTAAGGTTATCTGCTATAAAAAGCCAGACCAGGAAAATCTCCTTCATGTTTTTCTGTGTTTTATTCTCAGTTACTTTCACACAAAGGCATCTGTTGTGATGTTCACAATTCTGAAGAAGTCAGTACTGATAAATGATCAGAATTATAATATTTCTGACTGTCTGAGGCTAGTCTTTTTCCATGGCCTCTCCGAACTCCTCCCACACCCGAGTTTTTGCTTCAGCCACTGCCCGAGCCGCATTCCGCTTGGCCTGTCGATACCTGTCGGCTGCCTCCGGAGTCCCACAGGCTAACCAAGCCCGATAGGCCTCCTTCTTCAGCCTGGTGGCTCCCTTCACCTCTGGTGTCCACCATTTGGTTCGGGGATTACCACCACGGCAGGCACCAACCACCTTGCGGCCGCAGCTCAATGCAGCAGCTTCGGCAATGGAGACGCTGAACATGGTCCATTCGGACTCAATGTCCCCAGTCTCCCTCGGAATGCTGTTGAAGCTCTGCCGGAGGTGTGCGTTGAAGATCTCGCGGACTGGGGCCTCTGCTAGACGTTCCCAGCACACCCTCACTACGCGTTTAGGTGCACCAGGTCTGTCCAGCGTCCTCCCCCGCCACCTGATCCAACTCACCACCAGGTGGTGATCAGTTGACAGCTCAGCCCCTCTCTTTACCCGAGTGTCCAGAACATATGGTCGCAGGTCTGGTGATACGATTACAAAATCGATCATCGACCTACGGCCTAGAGCATCCTGGTGCCACGTGCACTTATGAACACTCTTATGTTCGAACAGGGTGTTCGTTATGGCCAAACTGTGATTAGCACAGAAGTCCAATAACAAAGCACCGCTCGGGTTCAGATCAGGGAGGCCGTTCCTCCCAATCACGCCCCTCCAGGTCTCGCTGTCGTTACCCACGTGAGCATTGAAGTCTCCCAGCAGGACAACAGAGTCTCCAGGTGGAGCACCTTCCAGCACCCCCCCCAGGGACTCTAAGAAGGCTGGGTACTCCGAACTGCCACCCGGCGCATAAGCGCAGATGACAGTCAGGACCCGTTCCCCGACCCTAAGGCGCAGGGAGCAAACCCTCTCGTCCACCGGGAAAAACCCCAACGTACCGGCAGCAAGCCGAGGGGATATAAGAATACCCACCCCAGCCCGCCGCCTCTCACCAGGGGCAACTCCAGACTGAGACAGAGTCCAGCCCCTCTCCAGGAGACTGGTTCCAGAGCCCAGACAATGCGTAGAGGTGAGCCCAACTATATCTAGCCGGTACCTCTCAACCTCACGCACCAACTCAGGCTCCTTCCCCACCAGAGAGGTGACATTCCATGTCCCTATTGCCAGTCTTGGCAGCCGGGGGCCGGTCCGCCAGGGCCTCCGCTCCTGGCCGCCACCCGGCTCACAATGCACCCGACCCCTATGGCGCCTCCTGCGGGTGGTGGGCCTGCGGGAGGATGGGCCCATGTCTCCTCTTCGGGCTGTGCCCGGCCGGGCCCCATGGACTAAGGCCCGGCCACCAGACGCTCGCCCTCGGGCACCCTCCCCGGGTCTGGCTCCAGGGCGGGGCCCCGGTAACCCTATCCCGGGCAGGGTAAACTGTTCCCTCGATATTCTCTTCATGGGGGTCTTCTGAAGGAATACTTCGAGGACCTCCTTAATCCCACTGACACGTCTTCCGAGGAGGAAGCAGAGTCTGGGGATGAGGGGTATGACCCGCCAATTTCCGGGGGCGAGGTCACTGAGGCAGTTAAACAACTCCTTGGTGGCAGAGCCCCCGGTGTTGATGAGGTCCGCCCCGAGTTCCTGAAGGCGCTGGACGTTGTAGGGCTGTCTTGGTTGACACGTCTCTGCAATGTTGCGTGGAGATCAGGGGCAGTGCCTGTGGACTGGCAGACCGGGGTGGTGGTCCCCATCTTTAAGAAGGGGGACCGGAGGGTGTGTTCCAACTACAGGGGGATCACACTCCTCAGCCTCCCTGGGAAAGTCTATGCCAGGGTGCTGGAGAGGAGAGTTCGTCCGCTAGTCGAACCTCGGATACAGGAGGAACAATGCGGTTTTCGTCCTGGTCGCGGAACACTGGACCAGCTCTTTATCCTCTCCAGGATACTTGAGGGTGCATGGGAGTTTGCCCAACCAGTCTACATGTGTTTTGTGGACCTGGAGAAGGCATTCGACCGTGTCCCTCGGGGTGTCCTGTGGGAGGTGTTGCGGGAGTATGGGGTGTCTGGCCCATTGCTACGGGCCATTCAATCCCTATACAACCGTTGTAAGAGCTTGGTTCGCATTGCCGGCAATAAGTCGGACTCGTTCCCGGTGGGTGATGGGCTCCGCCAGGGCTGCCCTTTGTCTCCGGTTCTGTTCATAATTTTTATGGACAGGATTTCTAGGCGCAGCCAAGTGGCGGAGGGCTTTCGCTTTGGTGGCCTCAGAATCTCATCTCTGATTTTTGCGGATGATGTGGTTCTGTTGGCTTCATCGGGTGAGGGCCTCCAGCTCGCACTGGAGCGGTTCGCAGCCGAGTGTGACGCAGCGGGAATGAGGATCAGCACCTCCAAATCTGAGGCCATGGTTCTCAGCCGGAAAAGGGTGGAGTGCCCACTCCGGGTCGGGGATGAGTTCCTGCCCCAAGTGGAGGAGTTCAAGTATCTCGGGGTCTTGTTCGCGAGTGATGGGAGAAGGGAGCCGGAGATCGACAGACGGATTGGGGCTGCGGCTGCAGTAATGCGGACGCTGCACCGGTCAGTCGTGGTGAAGAGGGAGCTGAGTGTAAAAGCGAAGCTCTCAATTTACCGGTCGATCTACGTCCCTACCCTCACCTATGGCCACGAGCTGTGGGTAGTGACCGAAAGAACGAGATCGCGGATACAAGCGGCGGAAATGAGCTTCCTCCGAAGGGTGGCTGGCCTCTCCCTTAGAGATAGGGTGAGAAGTTCGGCCATCCGGGAGGGGCTCAGAGTAGAGCAGCTGCTGCTCCACATCGAAAGGAGCCAGCTGAGGTGGTTCGGGCATCTGGCAAGGATGCCCCCTGGGCGCCTCCTGGGCGAGGTGTTCCAGGCATGTCCCACCGGGAGGAGGCCCCGGGGCAGACCCAGGACACGCTGGAGAGACTATATCTCTCGGCTGGCCTGGGAACGCCTTGGTATTCCCCCGGACAAGCTGGAGGAGGTGGCTGGGGAGAGGGAGGTCTGGACCTCTTTGCTTAGGCTGCTGCCCCCGCGACCCGACCTCGGATAAGCGGATGAAGATGGATGGATGGATGGATGTCTGAGGCTAAGTTGAATCGAATCGGGACTTTGAAAACCGGAATCGAATGGATTATAGAAATCAGTGATGATACCCAGCCCTAGTGAGCAGCCTAGGCACGACAGAAGTGGATGTAGCTGTAATAGGAAAAGAACTATTGCTAACTTTTCTGTTAAGTTAAGGCCTGATCCTTCTGAAATTCATAGCCAGTGCTCTGACACGGTGTCATCAATCTTTGAATGCTGAAAAAGCACAGTGTATCCAGAAAAACACATTATATTATATAAATTATTATAAAATTTGTGTGCGCCTAACTTTTGTGCCGGTACGCCTAACTTTAAAAAGTTAGGCGCACCGGTACGCCCATGGCAAAAAGTTAGTCTAGAGCCCTGTATCTATATATCATTATCTGTTGTCACAGATGGCACGCAACATCTTTTGCACTTAAAGTTCAGCTACAATGCTGACATTTTCCCTCTCTGTGGCCCAGTGATCACGAGTTGTAAACATGGCCCTAATCAGCCTACACATGCTAACACTAAGTATAAATTTAGAGCAGAATCCTGTTTCCCCTTAAGTAATTTTTCTTCCTCATTCACCAGCCGTTCTGCTACAGTAAACTCGAGCGGCGCTGATACATTGGCCAATTTTACTATTTTTCTCAACATATGTGAATTAGCAAAAAGGCCAATAAATGAAAGTTTAGGAAGTTTAGAAATTAAGAATCCAAAGGAGAAAGTTCGTCCACCAGGGGCGCTCTGCAGCTTCCCAGTTGGCTACACGTGTTTGGAACACCAGAAACACAACAGCTGATCTGAGCAGACTCAGTTTAAATGAGTAAGTAAAGAACTCAATATAACAAATGTTACAGAAATCAATTTGTCTCCAGCAATATATGAATTTTAAATCACTAAATATTGATCTTGGTCTCCAAAACTATGCACTTGCAAGTTCCCAGTCAGAATTTTCAACTAGAACAAGTCAAGGCAGTCCCACCAATCCCGACTTCACATCCAATCCAGTGCACACATACACAACTGTCAAACTTGCAGTTTGTACAGCCACTGTTATGTATTTGTGACTTGCTAAATAAGATGTATCCAGAGCACTGACTGTGCTCTGTCCATGAAGAGGCAGCAGTGATGTTTTTAAGCACAAGAAACAAAAAGCAAGCACTGTGCTGGTTTTCTAGTGACACATGAATGGCTCTACGTTGCTAAGGAGCAAAACAAATCCCATTTTTTCTTGCTTTTCCAATTTTACCACTGGAAAAAGCTCACCTCGGGAGTGGTGTCACTCCCAGTCCCAACATCCGACTTGCGAGGCAACTGGAACGCAGCGTTAATCTTCATGCTAGGCGAGGCTAAACGCCACATCGCTGTACCTAACTCACAGACATTAAATGGATCTTGATCCTTTCATATCTGTCTTCAAAGACTGAAAATAAATGTATACAACCGTTTCTTTACACAGGGGTGCTTTGCAAAAGGATTCACAGTCATACAAATGAGCCTAATAAAACTGAAAATGAGTATGAGGAGAAAGAAACTGCAGAGAGAGAGAGCGTGTTAGAGAAGGAAGAGAGAAAAAATAGAGGAAAAAGGAGGTGAGACAGAAGATTGTCACGGAGGCATTCAGATATTCAGATGGCGAGGTAGGAGAAGAAAGAGACAAACAGGAAGGGAGGGGGGAGAGGCGGGGAAACAGGGGCAAGCGAGGAAGGAAAAACAAGGCTAGACGGGGAATCAGCCGGTCAGAGTGACAAACAGAAAGAACGGCACGTGTGGCTCATAGCTGAATGCAAAACCACAGAACAAAGAGGAAAAGGAAGCACTTGTTGTACCTTCTCTCTCAGCTCGGAATATGAAGGTCCGCAGGGAGGTGACTACCTCAAACTTGTTGTCGCCCAGTCCTCGCACCTGCCTGATAGCGCTGGCCAGAATCATCCCTTTGGAGTACATCTCCTAAACAGAGGAGAACACACACACAGCGAATAAACACAAGCACACACGCCGCTTCACTCATGTTAATAATGTTATTCAACTGCTGCTTATTCCTATTATCTGCATCTGTAGGCCCACAGTTATTATTTTCTGGCGCATTGTTTGTATCAATAGACGTGAAATCCTGAGTCGTATTACTCTCTGTTAGGACCGCATTCAATTTCAAACAGCACTAACAGACGTCCTCGTGAAACCACAGAAACATCTTATCAGTAGGCCGTCAGATTTATCTGCAGAAATGAAGCAACCCTGTTCCGTGTCCAGCAATAACTTTGATAAATCGCACAAACGCTCTCGGACAAGGAGCGCTGCTCCGAGAGCCGGAACGAATTTGCATCGACGCGACCTCCGACCTCGAGTTGGAAACTTGAAATGTGCAGAATTTCAAAAGCAGGAAACGATGCCCAAATGAAAAAAAGTGAACTGCGCTACATTAAAGAACGCCAGCGCACGCGGCGAGACGTCATCTGGAAGTTCGTGAAACAAATCTACGAGCTGAAAACAAACTTTTAAATTTAAAAAGAGACGTGCACACGTGTACTGGGGATTCAGCACAGGAAGTGAGTGGGTAAAGCGGGACTTGGTTGTGTGCTTTGTTTCATTACCCCCCCTCCTCCCCAGCAGCTCTAGTGGAGGCATCCAAATAAGGAGGATGTTGCACTGGAGGCTTCGTGACCCTCTTTACAGTCTCCCTCGACAATGGCAATTACAGTACTGGGTCATCATGAATGGGAAACGAGACAGAATGGACAAAAAAGGAGAAAAAACCTCCAAACTTAATATTATGACTACTGAAGAATCAAGGACAGACGGCATCACTATCAGTATTCAGAACCTGATGTGAGAATATAACACAGAAATGTCCAAGAACATCTCAGACTATAACGTTCCTGCAATAGAGGGAAGTGGGGGGAGGGGGGCAGCACATTATGCTTTTGTAGTGGCATGAAAAATGACATGGCTGTTAAAAAAAAAAAGGGGGGGGGGCAGACACGAGAATGCATTATTCATGCTGATAATGTCATTATCATTGCAAAATAAGGAGGAAAAAAACACAGAAACAACAAATGACTTCATATGACAGTTTTTTTCCTTTTCCTGTTTTCTTGACCTGAATTTTGATTGCTGTGTATAAACTGTAACAGTTTGTGTCTGTCGCGCACAACACCGTGCTTCTATCCCACAGTCACATGCAGAGTGTGCCGAGTAAGCGAAGGAAGAAAGGATGGATGGATGAAAGAGGGAAGAGGGTGTGGGGAAGACAAAATGAGAAATTAAAAAAAAAAGGATGTGAACTTTTGACTCCCTCTTGTCATTATTAATTAAACCAGTGACCTTGCCATCCACAAAAACCTATTTCTAGAGACCATGCAGCCAAAAATATACCAGCCGGCACAGTCAGTTAAGGAGAGCAGGGCTGAGTGGGAGGGATGGATGGATGGTGGGGGAAAAAAAGAGATAAATTAGGTTTGGGTGAAAGGCCAAGGAGAGAAGTAAGGGAAAGAAAATGGTAAGAGCGTTGTGTGATACAATCAGAAAAAAGAGGTAAGGAGGGGAAGGGATAAATCCATGATCAGAAAGAAAAAGAAACAGAGAAGAGGGAGGACAAAGAGAGGAGAGGAGGCGCGTGGGAAAAAGAGAGACATCATGTAGAAATGAAGACGCCTAAGAGGGTCAAGAAGGGGTCCTTCTCATATTAAAGCAGGATGTTAACAATGGCAAGAAGTGGCTCAACCTAATTACCGACAGGCAGCCGTGTGCGTTCCTCTCCCCGGGAGTTTCACACCAATATCTCCCTCTTTCTCTCTCTAAATTTAGCCAGAAGTTAAAAGAAGGTGAGGAAAGGAGAAAGTAAGAGCGCGCGTGGATGAATTAGCTCGGCGGCTGCGCACGGATAATTATACCCCGGCATGGGTTAATTAATTGTTTTAATTCCAGTTTTGGGGTCACGCAGGAGAGACTTGTTTAATTGCGAGTTGTGCATCTGTAAATACTCTCCCAGCAGAGTCAGCGGAGACGTGCAATGTGACGGGAAGCGGCGGTCGGCGTTGAGATGACGCCATGCGCCGGAGCGGCAGCCGCCCGCCCGCATGCACGTGAAGGTTTTTGAGGCTGATCTCGAGGGGACTGGCTGCCAAGGAAGCAATGAGGCCTAACTATCTCTCTTTCTCCAATAGCCGACACACCTGACTCACCTCCGTCTGCCAAAAGATCTCCTCCACACTCACCTCCCCTCCTCTATGACCTCTCCCCACTCCAACTTCAGCTGCTCATTCTTAGCCATACAAACCCTAGGGAAGGCCTCTCATTTGGTCCTCCATAGGGTTTGTCACCCCATGTCATTTTGCAGGGTGGTGTCGGTACTACCTCTCCTTTTTTGTGCGTGGAACTGCCTATCCTGCATGGATAACTCTCTGTTCTTTTCAAAAACAACCTGGTAAACTTCAGGAAACAATTAAGGCAGAGCAATGGAGCTAAAGCCTACAATAATAGAGGCGCCGTGTGGAGAGAAGAAAAAGAAAAAAAAAAGAAAAAAAAACAGGGAGGAGGGTTAAAAAAAAAAAAGAAAAGAAAAAGGATGGAGGAGGTTTTACCACCAGCATGGAGTTAAGGTTCTGGCATCTCAAACGCTCAGATTTTCAGTGGAGGCATGAGGACACCAACTGGCTGGAGGGAAAAATTGCACCTCCCGGGAAAAGCATCCACGATCAGCGAGCTGCCTGCAGTATTTAGAAGTCGATGGCGTCTGTGTTTTCTGTTTTTTAAACATGTAAAAACCAAATAATTTATGCCTAACTGTGAACAGTGAAGTTGTGAGATCATTCATGTCTCTCATATCTGTTGTCTGAGGATCAGACCAGAATAAAAGATTTAGACTTTAAAGTCCTAATGGAGTCGAATTATAATCCTCATTTTTAACCAAAGTCTGGTTCCCTTCCAAGTGTTAGTTTAGAGGTTACGCTGTTTTTCCCTCTCTCCGGGACAGCAGAACTGACTGTGAATAGAAACAGCAAACACTAATACCACCGTCTCCCTACTGCTGACAGACAGAATCCGTTTAACAGTATTTATTTCAGGCTGTGTTTTTGTCCATTTGATGGATTTAAGTCGCTCGGCGTCCTCCATCACCCACCGCTGAGCAAAATATCAGGCTGTTTATTTGTCAAATGCTTCCCTACGTTAGCGAGTGGCAACGGCTAATCACCAACTTTGTCTGACATGTGGTGCCGGGCAGGATGTGTACACTGGGGTTTGGATTTTTTTTTTTCCTTAGAGCTCACTGCCTGCTGAGCTGAGACTAAAAAACAAAACTAGTGAGAAAAATGAATCAGAACGCTTATTTTGCAGATCATAAAATAAAAACACGAAGCTGACAGATGATTAAAAAAAACTTGAAAGATCTGAGGAAATCTAGAAATTTAGGTAATAGATCGCTTTCACTATAAACATGTTAAAACATAAAAGCCATTAATGGGAGCAGCTAAAGGTATGTTAATAATTATTGAACTTGACTGCATTAGGGCACTTGATCAGGGTCCTGGGAGTCAAAATAAAAGCCATTTTAAGGATGTATACACACACACACTCACAGTGAAAAAAGGAAACACTCAGCATCAGAGCAGGCATCTTAGGATGATACTGGAGATAGTAAGTAGAGAAGCTTTCAGGCTTGCAAGGGAGCTTTTCCACATCAGACTGACTAACACGCAGACAGACAGACAGACAGACTGAAAGACTGATCCCCTGTCCTAAAACCTCATCTCCCCTTTGGCCTTCTATCCAGCTTCATCCCCCACCCCAGCCTCTCATCTCTTCATCCCTCGCAGCCATCCTCCTCCACTTCCTCCTCTCACTACCCCGAAGCAAGGCTTTGGACTGTCTTCATGCACGCACACACACACGACACCAATATAGGGACCCCGGAGACTACATCTCAGGCCCGCAGCTTTCTCCCAAGTCAATCCCACTGTTGACGAAATCAGGCGAAAGGCGTGATTGATCAGACAGATTGGATACAATGCTGCACAGAGAGAGAAGTGAGACTGCGAATCTCGCTACTCTCCCACGCCACCTCCGTTACCCCTATGATGACATCATCGTGGCCAGAGACCTTCAAGTTGCGACTGAGATTAAGTGTGATTAGTTCTGTCTGGTGCTGACAGATCCCAGGGGGGTTTTCAGCTACAAAAAAAAAGAGATTTTTGGGTGTTGGAAAGTTTGGCAAAGAGAACAAGCATGGGAATGTTTTAGCGTGTAGGCATTTTTGTTTTTGTGTACGAATGCTAGAGACGGAGCGCGATAAAGAAAGAAAAACATACTCATATCAGTACTGACTCGATCTAAGAGTCCAAACTGAAGCTCAGCGCAGACTGCAGAAGTCTGTTTTTTGCTTGTGTCTTTTAAGATATGACTCAAAAGGGCAAACCGTTTTCATTTAAACTAAAGAAAGAAGATTTGTCTGATGGTTTTATAAGCAACTTTGACTCACACAGTTACAACTGCAATAAAATAATATTTTTTGTTTCATTACCCAATGCTCCAGGTTTAAATCTTTTATAGACATTATCATTTGCTAAGGCATCAGAGACACAGGCCTAAAGACTTATCAGCAAAAACTGTATGGTCTCCAACCAGTTAGCAAGGGGCTGCTTGTGATGGCTAGGTCAGATTGAACCTTCTTGATTTGGTAATATTGTGAGTAGAATGTGAAAAAAAATATGACAAACTGTGAAGTGAGATTGTTTAAAGTAAAAGTTGTGTTCTACTGCTTCAGTCAACATTACTTTGAAAGTGAATTATCTCTGTGTCCAGTTTGTTTCACACTTCTCAGTTTCACTGTCACTTGGCTAGTGGTTAGTGCGTGTTTGCAAAGAAGTCTGACTCCTCCACGTAACCGATGAGCAACTGCTGCAGCTGCAACGTTTTCCGCTTTGTGAGCAATTTCACCGAGCACCAAGCATTCATTCACCAACTCCTAGGGAAATACACATTATTTTCCCCCCAAACAACCGGTAGTTGCCAGAGTATTGTCAACTGGCATCTAGGCTTGCGTGACACAGGCCTGGAGACCAGTGAGATACTTGGTCAGTTAGCAGTGTAGCTTTGTAGCATTAGCCGCAATTTACCATCACAAAATACTAGTAGTATTCAAACACTTTTTACCTGCTCATGAAGGACATGTTTAATTCATAATAGAAAGAATTTAATGTTTTAGCGTGTTTAATTAGCATAATCTCACATAATCTAATCAATATTAGATTAGCACAGTAAACATGTTAGCACTGTTAGCATCACTAAGCTACTGACTATATATACTGTATATTAAGTTTTACCTAATTAGACACAATTTCACTGACTAATATGAGCCTAAAAATTCAATGTAAACCAAGTCTAGCTTAACTTTATTTCTTGCTTTAACTTTTTAATGTTTATAGGTTAATTTAGCCTGCAAATTATCTCTAACTGGTGCCTAGCATGCTTAAATCGCTTTCCTTTGAAAACAGTTCTCAAAATTGCTTGTTTTTGTTCTTGTATTTACTCTTGCCTCAGATCTCTCTGACTGGCATAATCTTGTAATGAGTACAACTCCTCTGAGATGAGCTGTGAACCCCCACATCAGGAAGACAACAAAAAGGTTATGTAGCTTGAGGAGTACAGCATTTTATTTTTTTTGTAGTCACAAGAATACACGTCTCAGCACAGCGAGGGAAAGAAAGCCACCAACTCATAGTTCAGTTTCTGACATAAACCAGTGCTGAGAGACTTCCTTTTAATGTTCTTCTACCCCCGCGCTAACCCTCTGGAGGTGGCAGTGGGTGGTATGCTGGGTGGTGCAGGGCCTCAGCTGGCCGCACAAAGCAAGGATGACAGAGACATTGTACTCAACCTTTCCATTCACCCAAAACATGATGAAGTCCTCTACTGTCTCACAGGGGAGAGTCACACTGGCAGGACTTTAGAAGTCTTTTTATACTTTTAAAAGTCTAAACAACAATGCTCGCTCACACACACACACACACACAAACACACATTAAAGCAAACTTTCATCTTTCCAGAGACTGTCATCCCTGCACCGACAGTGACACAGAGTATAAAGTGCTGACTCGTTGGCCTCCCTGCCGATTCCCGCCCTGCTGTTGATGGAGCGTGTCCTGATAAATAAAGCGACATATGCATTGGAATGGGAAAACGAGGGGAAAAAGAGAGAGAGAGGCAAAGGGAGCGAGAGAGCATGGAGAGCTATAATTAGTAAGTGATTAACGAGCAGGCATCAGACAGGTCCCACATCATTGATTGTGATGTTGTGCAATGCTGCTGCAGCGAAAACAAGTTGGCCCTAGGAGGGGGATATGGGGTCACTGCTCAAACACACATCCACACACACGCAGTAAATGTGCCTGTTCCTACTGCAAAACACATCCAGTGGTCATTAGTGAGAGCATAATGGCAAAGCACATTATGTCAGACTTGAAACTAAAAGACTTGCATAATAAAAAGTTTGACTGTGCTAAATTCCACATACTCTAACCATGTATCCAACAACTCCTTCTATACATGATTTAATGTTTGCCTTTCCCATCAACCTCCACTATCAGTCAGCTCCCAGGTTCCCAAACTGATGTGTGTGTTTAATCATATCCAATGTACTGCAACAAAAAATTTCTGAATGCAGAAAATATTTAAGCTCAATAACAGTTTCTTGACTGTGGTACAAGCGAGCATGTAGATTCTGCATAGAGATTTGGGAGGATGTTATACTTTGATAGCGAACAGTTTTAGCTTTATGTAGGAATACTTCCCTTTTTTAAGTTCACACGTAGTTCGAGAAATCACTTCTCAGATTAATAAAAAGTTGGCTCAGAACTTCACACAGCACCGCTGCAGACAGACAGGCACACGGCCCCTCCCTCCACTAGCAGCTGAACACATGAACAGCAGTGGATATTCAGAAAACTAAACAACATTTTATGATGAATTTGGAAGTCACTAGAGCTCCCATTTTAACAACTTTAAAGCAGCTATCATAAATATTGATCTAGTAAACAAACACATTAATGTTAGCTGTTAAATTATTAGCTATTACTCAAAGCCAACATTAACTGTCAACTTAAATTAGCATTATAAGGTAGCAGCTATGGCTAATAATAAAACAATATTTTTGTGGAATTTGTCTTGATTTTTTTGTGTCATTTATTTCCCTTATGACATCAAAAATAGCACACAACATACTGAGTATCAGTATCGAGCTTAAAATTCTAGCATTGTTACAAAATTCAAGCTTATTTAAAGCATTGCAGATCAGCTCATTTCAATGCATTTCCACATCACCCAATACACTTCTATGTGTATTTGAAACTTCAATACAGTGCATGGCATTTAAGCTTCTCTACCTTGCTTACAGTTGCTGGATGTCTGAAAGCCGCTTTGCAACCCCTCGAATGAAAAAACGGATACTGTTTTTATGTTTTAAATACATTTGTTGTTTTCTCTTCTGATTTATCCTCTAGACCAGAGGTAGGCAATCGAGTTTCCCAAGGGGACACATGAGAAACTGGGACTGTTGTGGAGGGCCGCATCAATAAGCTTTGAAGGAGTTAAAATTAATATTGCGCATAACTAAGTTCAGCTCATTGATGCGGCCCTTCACAACCCGTGCTTTTAGACTTTTCAAGATTGTATTGAGTGGCTGAGGACACATCAAGGTTACACACCCCAACTATCAACACAAAGTAAGAAAGTTATATGTGGAATAATAAATGGGTTTCGGTTGATTCGATTCCAATTTGGAACTTAACGTGATTTCAGCACTACTATAATTAAGCTTCTCTCAAACTCAAAATTGTTTTAACCATTACCATCTATAGCTTGGTCATATTTCCACATTTTGTTTAGCTCTTTAATTAATCTAAATTCATACATGTCTTACTTTGAAAATCTCTTTGTATTTCTTAAAAAAGGTAAGATGGAAACGGGTCTGACATAGATATGACACATCGCTACCCATTGACAAGCCTGGTTACCTCACAGATGTAGCATAACGGCGACAATAAATATGGTCTTCAGTCTGCCAAACTGCAGAACTTGTATCATTTAGAAATTATTGGAGGTCGATGGAAAAATTGTTTGATTCACTGTTGCGTTTTATCAAAACTATTAAATGATTCAGCATTCAGTCAATGTTTTAAGTGACTGAATGCTGAAGAAAACCAGTGCTTGCATGTATGTCGGCAGCCTCTGTAGTATCTTTTACAACTCTCACCCAACCCTGACGCAGTTCTCTCTTCGTCTGAAGATGAGTTAGGCAATACTAAGCGAAATTTAAGATGTAGGGAGAATAAAACGAAAGAGAGAGAGAGAGAGAAGAGAAAGGGACAGAGAAATGCTGAGGAAGGCTTTCCCTCTCCATCTTTCTTTCCCAGAGAACTGGTCAGGTGCCAACATCAATGTACTTTACTGTATGGCTGGGTGGGCACAGAGAGTGCTGGCCCATCATGCGTGGTGTAATGTCGCTCTGTCCTTGCCCCCATTCTTTACTCTGCCAAGCTAATAATGATGACAATGAGAAGGCGGAGAGAACGAAGGGAACACTTAGGAACTTGGCTCAGCTGCTCGCAGCACAGAGGAATGAAGCAGACTTTGCCAGTGTGACGGTGGAGGGTGTATCAGCAGGACACAAGGAAGAGAAAAGTTTGGCAAAGCAAGACGTTTAAGGCCGTATTTCCCCCATTACCTACCTTGTCGTTGTTGTAGTAGGTCAAACTCTCACCATCAAATCTCACCCACCTCCTCTGGAAAACACATTTTCTGCACACAAAAAAAGAGAAGCAGAAATGTGTTTGATACACTCACAAAGTAATTAACCAAAAAAAGAAATCAAGCGAAATCCCCAAATCTCAGGACAGCGAGTCAGTGATCCGCTCTGTACAGGTACTCATATTTCATCAAGAGTGTCATTGTTTCATTAATGTCAAGAGTTGTTTCAACAGCTGTCAATTAGCATAATCAAAACAAATGGCCACTTGCAGTTTGAATATTCAACAGCCCAAGGGCAGTTTGCCAAAGTTATGCTAATCAGGTGAGGAAGGAGAATATAAAAAGGAAGCAAATGACTGATAGCTGTGGCTTCAAGCAACAGTGGAACGTGTAGCACCGAGGGAGACACGGGGAAAAGAAAATGTAGTTTTTGACAGGAAAGCTGAACGAACTGAAATAAGACATATCGTGCATCTCAATGCTACGAGGTTATCTCCCATCTTCTTTTTTCTTTCCTTTCGATAGTGCCTTGCATTAAAGATAGATCTGCTTCTGTATCCAATACCATTTATCAGTTTTAAGCAATCATCCGAGATAGAAAACACACGGGGAAGCAGAGAGTACAAAATTTATTAGAGAACAGTTTTCTGGCCATTTGAGATGCATGTTGGGATTCAGAGGTGTAAAAAAACAGTATATACACTAAACCTGCACTGATCTTAAGAGGATATAAATATCCTCCAGGCAGAGTGGAGCTGCAGAAAAATTGACCTTCATGCATGTAGAGCTACCTCTAAATACTAGTATGAAGCAGTGTAACCTACCCTTGAGGTGACAGCTTGTCCAGCCAACCCACTTTGAGCACCTGCCGTTTGGGGACTCCATAGAAGCATGCATATGGAGAAATATCAGGCAGTCCACTTTTCTCTGCAGCCCCCACAGAGTCTGCAGCTTGTGAGTAGAGGTCACAATTCACCATGATCAAGGATTTATTATTAGAGCCGGAGGCAGCTGGACCGACAGCAGCAGCGGGGTCAGGGGTCTTGGAAAAACTTTGGTCCACACATGCCTGCGGCAAAACGGCAGCACACTCGTCCACTGTGGAGTAGTCGTCCCCGTAAGGGTCTGGAATAGCTGGAGCTGGTGGAGACATTTTTTCTTTGGACTCTTTCTTCAGTGGTGTCTTTTTTCTGCACAGAGGACATCAATAGTTAGATGGCATTAGCAGTTAATCAGGAATTACCTTGTGTATGCATCACATGTTAAGAGAAAAATGCTGCTTTGCTAAAAGGACCCATTTGTGCTTATTTCCAGGTTTCAGTTCAGTTCAGTTTTATTTATGGTCAAATCACAATGACACCTGCCTCAAGGTGCTTTATATTTTATGGTAAAGACTCTACAATAATACAAAGAAAAGTCCAACAATCAGATAACTGTCTGTGAGCAAGCACATGGCGACCGTGGGAAGGAAAAACTCTCCTTTAACATGATGAAACCTTCAGCAGAACCAGGCTTAGGAAGGGGCGGCCATCCGTGATGAATGGTTGCCTCTATTAGAGTAGCTTTGCATGATCTACAGCTTAAAATAATTTTGAATTATATTATTCTGAGGCCTTGGTGCAGCCAATGTTCAGCTACTTTTTGTTCAGCCTTCACTTTCTCCTGATTGGCTCATCTACTAAAAACAAGTTTGGAATAGAGGGTGGGCGGGGCTTCTTACTCTGAGAACAATGTGACTGACATGACATTTTTGGAATACCCTCATTTCATTGACATCAAAAATGTTGTTTTGAAGCAGATTTTGACAGGAATTACTAACTTGTTAATTATTTGCTTATGTCATTCAGCTAACTGATTCTTATACTGTTTGAATCAGCATAAGAAACAGAAAAAACCATACAGCACAAAAGTAAGCTAGGCTAATTGCCTCCTGAAGTATTTATATTTATCTATGTAGACTGTACGAGTTCCTCGGTTCCGTCGTCACTAAAGAGACGGCTGCCTTCACTTACACACAATCAAGTAGTGAGCAGTTTCATGTGGGAACTGTTTCCTTTCTATTGAACCGACCGTGTCACTGGGCAGAGGGAAGCGTGCACTGAAGTGTGACAAGAGGCACGTGTTTCTAGCAGGAGTACTGGAATAATGGTGTTCTCCGGAACTGAGCTGCAAAGTTAGCTAGGCTGCATGCTCCGTTTGCTTGGTGAATGTAGCTTGGCTATAAAGAAAACGGTTCCTACATGAAATTGCTTTCTGTAAACACTGCTGCAGTAAAACCTGGGAGGGGCACTTTCACCAGCACAAGGCAAGTGCAATCTGGTTTCATTACATTCAGGAGAAGAGACAGATCTCTGCAGCCAATACCTGCAAACTAAATGCAGCCTAAATAGGATGGCAGCAAGAAGGAAAAGAAGAAGAAAGAAATTGATATTTCGGTGTTCTGCCTCTTTAAGAAGGCCCATTCTCACAAATCTGAGGAAGGACATATATATTAAATATTTCTAGTGTAGCTAATCACAATAGTTATTTTTTCTCATGCAAAGTGGCCACATACTGTTATCAGCACTTTACATGCCATTATACAACAAAATCTGCAGTGTATGAATCCCAGTCTTCATTCAAATATCTGGATTTCTTTGTGTGTATATCCAGAGTGGGCTAGAGCAGCATTACGTGAGCATACTATACCTCTGTTTCCTCCGTTTTATCTTGTCCTTTAAACCCTTGTGGGGCTCTTCTTTAGCACCTTGGTCCTAGAGAACACAGCAGAGATTAGCATCAGATGAAAAGGAGGTGTCCATCTTTCAGTCAGACACAGTTATTGTCTCGGTGCACTAAACTATGTTAACTTTAGCAGCGAGGTGACATTTCTATTAACCTCAGGGGGCAAGCTGAAACGAGCACATTTTACACTCTGTGTGTCTAGTGACAGCATTAACACTGAGAGGGAAGTTGAGTGTGCGGACTGCAGCCGAAACACCGAAGATAGCGTCGAAGATCTGAGAAATGTCTGTTCCTCTTTGGCGAGCTGCTACTCACTGTCCAGTAGTGGGAGTGTACGCTGTCTTACCGGAGCACTTTTGGGGGTGTTGAACAGGAATATTTCACCGTAGGGAGCAATAGGCGTCAGGGTTCTTTGAAGTGGAGCTAAAAAGGACACAGAGACAACACGATGGTGGTTTGTCACGGCACTGACACTTGCAAAACACAGTGTGAAAGCCTAAACGTGGTGCTTGAAAGTAGAAAGCTTAACTGGATTGTTCCAGTTCAATTTTTAATCACTCAGATGTTATAGTGTCCTTTGATTAGACTAGCTCACTGATCTGAGCAAACGTGTCAACGATTGATCCGCGCAAGCAAATACACCAATTAAATTTCGCTTCAGCATGCCTGTGTTTCTGCCTCGGCCCTCATCCCAACACACAAAATGAAAGTGCGGTCCTCGCTGCCAAGACATTTCTCTGTCTGGGCTCCTGCAGGGACCGTGGTCGGTGGAAGCGAAGATGAAGAAGAAGAGCGTAGAGACTCCGGCCAGACGCTATTAGTCTGGAGACCCCGGGCCACCCTGCGTGGGCTGCTGCCTGTCACTGTGAAAAATGACACCGCCCTCTCCTGAGGATTGTGAGGGCCAGAAGACGCCGCCACAGGGCTGGACACACACACAGACACGGGTGGAGGAGCAGATATGCGCGCTGACAGTGGCGTACAAAGATCGAAACACCCTCGGACATGTAAAGACGCCTCGAGACAAACACAGACATTAAAAGGATCTACAGCCATATACGTAGACACTCGCACTCCTACGGACATGAATGTACTACTTTTGAAATCCTTACAGACACACACTTCCAAACAATGCAGCCCATTACCGAAGTACACAGAGGGCACGGTAAGCTTTATGAAGAGGTCAATTTACTTGATGACAGAATCCACTCCAACAAAGTCGCCCTCTCCACAGAGAGGCTTGGTGCGCAGATAGCGACCATCAATCATCATCCATCAGCCGACCTTCAGGCCACTCAAGGGTCTCTCAGAGGGCCGTCAGATGCCGCTGTATTCAATTCCTGTCTGATTCCCTCTACTCTTCCCTCGCTGGATCGGTTGCCAGCTTCTGCATTTGTTTCTCTGCTTCTTTATCTGCTCATGAGCAGACTGTCAAGTCGCAATCTGGGAAACGACTTAGATGCAACCAGCAGCTTGGTGTTAGCGTGGAGATTATTTTGTTTCTCCTGTCTTTACGTTGGAGAGTTATGGGTTACTTTGTTATTACTTGTTTGTGACACCTCATTGCTGAGCAGGGAGGACACGGAACTGAAACTGCATGAATTCAAATTAGTCACCAAACAGTTTATTTGGTGCACTGCTTCCCTAAAGTTAGCAGTGTTTAAAGCATGAAACGGTCAACTCTACAGCACTGCTTTACTAGCTAACATTTAAATCTTTTTTTTTTACTGTAAAAGTTTATTTCTAATTCTGTACAAGAAAAGATTCATTTACAAAGTAATCTACAATAAGATTAACTAGAGAGGCCTTTATTTAGTGCCGTTTATAAAAATGTTAGCATGCTAACAAGCTAACATTATTAGCTAGAGTTACTTCAGCTGTTCAACTGCGTGCTAAACAGCTAACTACAGTGAAGGAGGTGATTTACACTACTTTGAAGGTGGGAATCTAGTGTTGCACTGTACTATATCATATCATTCACAATAATACCAATGTAAATTTAAATAAAATAGCAATATTTTTGCGATGCATTTACATTGCATTTACATTACGTAGTGTGGGCATTTATGAGAAAAGCGTGGGTGTGTCTGCCTCCAAAAATATACAGAGGAAGCTACTTGAATATCTTCCCAGTGTTGCCAACTTAGCGACTTTGTCGCTATATTTAGCGAGTTTTCAGACCCCTTAGCGACTTTTATTCTAAAAAAAAAGTCACTAAAAAAAGACGTGAAAGCCCGTATCGCTTTTACTCTCAACAAGCAGCAGGTGCTGTAACGCAGTCAGTTCTTCTTTTACTCTTGTCGCGGCCTTTTACGTTCCAAACACCAAAAAAGTCCAAGAAAAGGCCGTGGGTGGCAACGGGAGGTTTGTTTTAGAACGCACTTCTGACTCCATTGTTTAAAAATCATATGCCATTTATTTCGTGGAAAATTATAAACAGAAATCAGCCAAATAACTTCTTAAAACTTAAAATTAAACGAAAGTTAACTTAATTTGCTTTAACAACTTCAAAAGTGGTCAAAAAATCATTTTCTAACCCCTCCCATCTTCCCATCTGACATTTGGCAAACAAAAAACCTCTTTACCACACCCATCCAGGGTGCTCTTAATCTCTTGATTAATGGGAGGGTCCATAAGCTAATAAACCAATCACTTTCCAAAAGCTTCTCCAATAAAATTAATTACAAATTTACATAACAAAACTAGGTCAGTATATTCTTACACCTTTAAAGAAAAAACAAAAATGAATACAAATTGCATTTTATAAACATTCAACAAAAATGGCCACAACAACTCTTATGCTGTTTTGTGGATCACAAGGTTTAAAACTACTTATAAACACACACACACACAAAGTAACTCCACCAGAGTGCCAATTTCGGGTCACTTTTGCCGGTCCAAGCCCGGGTAAAGGAGCAGGGTTGGAATTGTGACATTAAAAAACAATAATTGCTAAAAGAAATTTAACTTGTAGTTCTAAATAAACTCTAAATGCATTTAGGACGTTTTTTACTCACTTTATGTCTCTTCCACGATGTTATTTCTCTCTCCAACAACATAGGTTACAATTAGATTATGCAAATTAGGAGATGACGTCATTTAGCGACTTCAAGCGACTTTTAGGACAACCAATAGCGATTTTCCTTACTGAGGAGTTGGCAACACTGTATCTTCTGACAAAGCACAATACTCTTCAAAATATGAAAGAAAACCGCTTTTGCTTTGAAACAACTAACACGTTTCACCACTTGAGGTAAAGACACACAGTCGAGTAAATCCGGGCTGTGAAGGAGGAGATACTGGTGATGCAGCTGCTGATGTGCGACCCAAATGTAATCCAATCACATAACCTTGCTAGCTGCACGCCATATGACAGAAAGCGCAAATGGTCTTTAAGCAGCTGGTCAAAAAACTCGACCCAAGGCTCAACATCCCAGGCAGAAAACATATTTATGTTTCATTATGTGAAAATGTTGTGCAGCTGCTAATGAATTACTATGCCAACTTACTTTAGATATTCTTACACTTAAAATCTGCCTAGGCTGCTTTTGTGCTTATGTCTAACTTATGCTGGGTCATTACCACTGTACTATAACGTTGCTGCTGTTGGCACCTTGTTTCAATAGGTTTAAAACGTCAAATTAAGAAGTGTGCCATCATTGACAGGAGCTTGATGGAAAAGGATGAAAAATCTCCTTTATTTACTTACACTTAGAAGTAAATACCACTGTTATTCTGAGTTTTCTTGAACTATAAGCTTGAGGCTATATCACCCATGTTCACTCGAGGGTTTACAGAGAATGGTCCAAAATAGAGAAAGTATCTAGTGCCTTGTTAGGGGAAGGTAAGTTAAGAACAGTCAGACTGCTTCAAGCCAACAGAAAGGCAACAGTAACTTAAACTCCTGAGTATTGCTGCTGATTGGAGGGTACCCATCTTCCAGTGGCTGTTTCCAGTAGCATTACACGCTATGTCTCAAAGTTCAAATCATCTCTTGACAGTGACCATCACTCAATCAGTGAGTGGAGGCCATTTGAGAACAGCCAGTTCTCAATCCAATAGAGCACCTTTGGGATGTGGTGGAACGGGATATTCCCATCATGGATGTGTAGCTGACAAATCTGTGGCAACTGTGTGACACTATCATGGTAGCATGAACCAAAATCTCAGAGAAATGTTTCTAGCATCCTGTTGAGTCTGTGCCACAAAGCAGGTTCTGGAGGCAAATGGATGCATATACATGTCCAGCACTTATTACAGTAGTGCATCAATGTGGCCACTGTTTCAGTACAGGGTATTAACCTTTGTAGTTTTGGTTGTTTGTCTAGCAGGTCAGCTGTTTCCCTGTTTGACTTGTTATAAATGACAAATACACATAAATAATACAGGTTTTCTGGATGAATTAAAAATACACATTCTTAAATTATATATTTAGGAAAAACTACATGAAAATTCTCATATTAAATTTATGGAAAAAACTTCTAAATTTAATTTAAAGTAAAACGCAATAATACTAGTTTTACTTTGATGAAATGTGGCTTCCACTTGCTGAAACTGAGAAATTTGGCTTTCGAAATGCATATTTTAATTTTGGGAATCAGCTTGTAAATTGCATGATTCATTTCCTCTTCTGCTGCAGTGCAAGATGGTTTAACTGTGTTTATAAGTAGAGATTTTAATTTAAAGGACAGCATTTTGCAGGTGTCACAACGTAGCTTTTAATTACACTTCAAGACATTGTTCTCATTTACGGTTGAACACACAGAAACTGCAGTCTTCATATTGCGAGTCAGCAGGTTCACACTGTGACAGCCCAATCTCACAGTTTTGTACAAAGGAAAATTCATACACTCTTCTGTTAGTGCCACAAATCCCAAACACGGATTCTCAGTAAACAGGAACTTTTCATCCTCTGCGAAAAGCTGGCGTGTCTTATCCCACCCCCAGAGTTTGGCCTCGTTCCCTCCCTCCCCTCCCAGCCCTAAGAAGTGGTTTACAGACCGCCACTCATCCTCTGAGACCTCTGCTAGACAGCCTAGTGTTTACCAGGATTTCTGCAGGCTGGAGTGTGGCGTTATGTATTTAACAAATTCTGTATGATTCTTTATCTTTCAGCTAGCAAAGCCTAATGTACTGATCCTTCGAGAGCACGCTCTCACATTTGGTCTGCCTGATACAACTGATGCAGTTTGTGCAGAGTGTTTTTGGAAACCTTCAGTGCAACAATGGTGTCACACTTGGAGAGCCCCTCTCTACTTAGAATAACAATTTGACTTTTGACACTCTCTGCTCTGATGCTGTTGTCCCACCATCACACTGGTGAGCAATCCTCTGGTGTAAACTTAAGTCACAGCCTGCAAGTTAATTTCCTTGAACAAGCCTTTAATGAGATCAAACCCAGCTGACTGTCATCCTCAAGCTGATTCAGTACAGCTCAAAGGAGGCTGCATAATGAACAACGCACCTTTGCTCAAACTTGATAGCTGACTTAGAAATAGCAGCTAGTGTGCATACTCATCTTCATTTTACACATCAAGCTTTCTTGTGTGCATTTTTTTTAATCGTCAGCATCTCTGATAAGTTACATAAAAATTTCATAGATTTCCATTCATGCATTACACCAGTTGTACATCAGCAAATTAGCATTTAAACTGCATCACGGTAAGCATGCTAACTGTTCGAAGCAGATGTGATTTTATCTGCAGCATCAGTGTATTACAAGCGTGCTTTTATCTGCTATCGTCTGATGAGTACAGTTAGTCGTGTTTACGTCTGGTCAAGCTACTGCATTATGCTTTTAATCTGATAAGGGCGATTGCTTTGGTTTGTCTGCGCGACCAGAGCATTACCAACACGGCGACGGTCACCAGCATCGCTAATCTAATGTGAAGGTAAATAAAGCAAAAAAAAAACTCCCGGCATCACTGAATCAACACAGATCCCGATGAAAACTCAGAGGATATGTGTTAGTCTGCTTCTTTCTTGCCAATTCGCTCGGAAAATAAACTTAAAGTATCGTTTTACACAAAGACAGAGTGCCTCAGTAGTTTTCTATAGTTACGCATGAACCACACAGCATCTAGTTTTCCTGAATTTTGTTCTTTGTACTTCTACCTGCCCAACTGAAGAACACCTGTCAGCTCAGCCATCAGAGCCACGCAGCGCTTCCTTTTTTCTTCTATTTTTTTTGCCAGCACAGAATAACTCACGCCTACTCGCCACAATACAAACTCCGCACTTCAAGTAATCACTTCAAATGAAAAGCCCTCGCATCCAAGTGAATGTGTGTGCCAACTTTAAAGAAGTTCCATCAAGGCGTTCAAGAGATATATACGCTGAAGCGAAGGCGATGAAAACACAAAAAGACGACTAAACGGAGTTGTCTTTGTACCATAAGACACTGAGGATTATTTATTTATCAATCACCATCAAAATGAAACAAGTGCAGTAGTTTGACACCAAGGTTATTAAAGTTAGCTAAAACTAATTCAAGTGTTGAAACAAAAAATAATAATAAAAAAGTGTAAAGAGTAAAAAGAGTACGTCCTTAGTTTTAGTATTTGGTCAACACAGCAAGATCAACACATGATTTCTGCTGTGACATTCAGATGGTAGTATCAGAATTTGGTGTAAACAACATAAAAGCATGAATCCATCCTGCCTTGTATCAGCAGCTCAGGCAGCTGGTGGTGTAATGTTGTGCGCGATGTTTTCTTGTCACATTTTCGGCCACTTAGTACCAAATGAGCATCATTTAAACCCCAACCTGAGTATTGTTGCTTACCATGTCCATCCTTTTATGACTACAGTGAACCCATCTTCTGATGACTGCTTCCAGCAGGATAACACACCACGTCACAAAGCTCAGATCATCTCAAACTGGTTTCTTGAACCCAACGATGAGTTCACCATACTCAAATGGCCTCCACAGTCAATGAATTTCAATCCAATAGAGCAACTTTGGGGTGTGGTTGACCAGAAGATTCGCATCCTGATAACTGTGTGACGCTATCATGTCAATATGCACCAAAATCTCCAGCACCTTGGTGAATCTATCCCATGAAAAAGTAACTTTTTATGCCTCTATAAGCCAACGATGAGTAACCCTTGAAGCTCTTTTCTGAATTGAGAGATTTCTGATATATTTTGGGCCTTCATATAGAATAAACTGACTGGGTCAGAAATGAGTGAGGGTGGTCTCTGCCTATGCAGCTATCCTTTGAAAAGCCCAGATGGTCGCCAAACCATGTCTTTATTGATATATACTTATATGTTAAATAGGGCTGCCACGATTAGTCGACTAGTCACGATTACGTCGACGACATATTTAATAGTCGACACGTCGTTTAAAGCCTTGTAAGATCCTGAAAGACGCAGGAATAAGTAGTAGGAATTAAGAGTGTAATAACGGACTGAAACAGAAGATGGCAGCACTGCATGTACAAGGATGCCAGCTGCCGTTAAACCCCAAAGAAGAAGAAGAAGCAACTCCAGTATCGTAGCTGTGTCCAAATTCAGGGGCCGCATCCTTCGGAGGGCGCATTTGTAGGCCGATTACGTTACAACAACGCGACAAAGTTTGTCCAAATTCGAAGACTTCTGCATATGCAGCCGACAAATGTGTCCTACTTTTCCCCAGACTTGAAGGATCGGTCGGGCGTATATCTTTGTAGCCCGACCTATCCCAGAATTCATAGCACGGCTCAGCCAATTCCAGTTTCCAACAATGGCGGCAGCTACTTAGTTTTAATATTACTTTTATTATTCTTTCTAGGTCACAAAATAAACGTTTAACATATTTTCGGGCGAGAATGTAGCAGTGTAAACCTCAAATATCTGCTCGGTTTATCAAGACACCACATATTTGTAAAAGTGCTCCGACGTTTTCGGAGACGTCTGTTACCCAGCAGCTCGATAGCTAGTCGGGGTTCAAGGCTCACTAGAGCCGGCGAGAACAGCAAATCATTTTCAAACCCCCCGCGGTCTTTCGCTACTCAGGTTAAACGTATATAAGTCACTTAGATAACTTAAAAATGTTATTGTTTGGCTTTTTTCAGTGTTTTATTTGTTCCTGAGTAAATCGGTTTGGCTGAGATTAAAATTATAGTTTTGACACAGCTGAATAAACGTCAAACAGAAAACTGATTATCAGAAGTGTGAGATGCTCGAGAATATACTCCGGTGTCCTGTTATATTTTAGATAGCAAGGAGCAGACGGCTGAGTTTATTAAACTCCACTGACACAATCTGCAAAATTCATTAAAAGTTTAATCAACTATCATCTTGTCTTTATTTTTAGTTAGCACATACCTTAAACACTTAAAGCTGTAAGCTAATGACAGTTATATGAGAGCAGATGCTGCTGGTGCAATAAGCTGTATGTTTTACGTCCAATGGATGCACGATTCGATTAGTCGACTAATCGCAAAAATAATCGGTGACTAGTCGACTATTAAAATAATCGTTTGTGGCAGCCCTAGTGTCAAACTCGTCGTTAAGGGTGCGAGGTAGGCTGTCTTTTTGGAAAAAGAGTTATGAAGGTGGTCCAACATAGTAGTATCAAGGTGTAACTAATAAAGTGATACTTTTTAAATTCAAATTAGTGAAGACCCAGAACAGTCTGCTGTGCTGCTGTAGAGCTGATAGAGAAGCACTAGACAGAAAACTGCGTCCTTAATGAGATTTTAAAATTCGAGAGGAGGAGAGAAGGTGTTAATTAAAATTCTGCCAGCCTCCAGTAGCAAGTTTTGATTTAATACAACAATCATTCTGTGAGACTGCACTGCTTGTTTCTCATCTCGGCATAAACTCTTCAAATATGCTTGGGTAAAATGATATGTCAAATAACGCCTTGCTAGGCCTTGCTGTGCAGGGAGTTTTTTACTTGCTAGTCGAGCTCCCCGTTTCCCTGCTCTGGGACCATCTCGGCTCCCTCTCTTCCTCCGTCTCTCTCAGCCTGCTTTGCATCCTTCCCCTGCTCGTTCCTCCCAACCCACTTCACTGTCGTGCCTTTCTCTCAAGTCTCACTCCCTGCCTTGTTCCATACAGAGAAGACGTTGGAAAAACAAGACCGCCAGGAGACTGCTGCGGTAAAGGCACGCGGAACAAGAAAGGAGCGTAAAGGAAATGTCAAAAAACGTGGACAGAAATCTGTTGATTCGCTGCGAGGGGCGATGTTACCATGTGGTCACATATGGTCCCAAAAAGACTGACACGTTCAAGGGTGTTTACCACATATTTGTACAGACTGTCATCATAGAAGAGCATCACATAATCCTGAGAGAGTGCATCTACTTCAGGTGGCGGGGCCGACTAGGTCCAATAAACAGGGCTGGGACGGATTCAAAAACATATTTGTAATGGTTGTACTACAAGTCTGTGTGCTGTTAGCAAACTTGAACAACTTCTAAAAAACTTTGGAGAGCACTGTGACAGAAATACACACCAGGGTCTCGCTGAGGGACAAGATGTGAGAGAGCATATTCCCTGTGAGATCACCTCTTGAAAAGGGGGGTGCCGGCGTTTCCCACGACACCAGCCTCTGAACACCCTCACCCCACCTACGCACTACCCCTCATCTCCTCTCCCTACTTTCATCCGGGCAAACAACAGCACCGCTGCTGCCTCTACTGTGGAATGAAATATTCATGGCAGAGATAAAGCGGATGCAGCTGAAAGACTGTGTGTACCTTTCTGTATGCCGTTTGCACCGGTGGGACCATCGGAGCCAGTTAGGTGTTCAGGGCTGGTTGTTTGCGATGGCGGTGCGCTGAGGAGGAAGAGGGAGAGAGAAAAAAATCAGTGGATTAGAACCAGCATAGCAGCACGTGGGAAAATCTGTGACACCACGTTAACGTAAAGGCCGTTAGAAAAAGAGATGTGGAAGTCTGAAAGTTAGTTTCACAGTTTAAAAGTACATCAGTGAGAGAGATATTAATGCGTGCGGATTGCAGATTTGAACATGAAATTAGAGGCCTCGGGTTCTCCATCAGTGTAAATCTGAAAACAATGAGAAAAAGATTTGCCTTTGCATTAATTCCTAGCACGGCAGCATGAAAACACATCTCTCCAAGTGTTTTTGCCTTTGTTATTTGAACTTGTTTGATTTGGACCCAAAAACTGCTCCTAAACTTTTATAAAGTCAAACTTTCTGCTTATATGAATCGTTCAACATTTGGGGGAATTGACTTGAAAATGTACTCCTTGCTGAGCGTAAGAAGATTGATGTGCACCTCTCGTGGCCATGCAGAGAATATGAAGATACTGCCAAAGACAAAAACTGAAACTAAATAAAATACATAAAGCACACTCCTTTATAAATATGTTAGATGTTTCAGGAAATAGTTAAATAAAAACTATGATTACATTCACAGAGTCTGAGTTTAGACACGAAGCGATCCCATGCAGCAACAGCTAGCTTAGCTACATCCTGTCGATGATTATGCCGAGAAAAGAATTTAAAGAAATGGAAATAGCTAGCTTCACTCTGTACAGATGTTCAAAACCTTCCTATTAACACAAGCAAACCAACAAGTAGTATCTTTTTTGTCACCAACGTAGGGTAAACATAAAGCCTATACCAAAAGCTAACAAGCTACAGCTAGCACAGAGCATCCAACTGCCAATTTGGAGATTTCCTGGCCTTTAAACGATTGAAACAGGTACACGTTGGCTGGGCTCCGTCTCAGTTAGGATCACATTATATTATTAATGTTCTTTCAGCTGCATTAATCATCTTATTTACTTTATTCTTTATGTATTCGCTGTTATAAATGGTGACACCAACAAATGAGCAAATAGCTAACACTTCCCCAGCAGTAAATTGGTGAGGCTTTAATTACATATCTGTAACATAAATATTCAAACTACTGCTACCAACTGCTTATCTTACCACAAATGCAGAGTAAACAACAAAGCTAATCGACTACTTATAATCCATTTATATGGTTTTCTTATATGTGTTTTGATTTTTTCCTTTTTTTTTTTTTAAACCTTTTTTTGCTTATTAATTCTATAATTAACAACAACATGTTCGTATTGTATCCAACTCATGTGAGCCTATTTCCTAAAATGTCAAACAAACACCAAATGAACTTAACTGCAGTACCTGTCCTGAAGTGGCACCGTGGTTGGATTTGGGATTTCAGGAACAGGCCGGTGCCTGAGTTTGTAGGAGCGACTAAGCCTCTGACCAACAGGAGGATTTAAATTGGGCGGCCCCTCATAAATTGAGTTTTCAACCATTTCACCTTGAAAACCCCCATCGTCACCGGAACAGGCGATGGAGTTCGTGCCATGCAACGGATCTTCTGTAGTAATCTCTCGATCTGGTATTTCAGAAGCGGAGAGGGACTCGCTGCTGCTGTTGGAGCATGCGGAAGCAGGCAGGCAGGTCTGCGCAGATTTCTGAATGTTCTTGGGGTTGCGTGGGGCTGGTCGAGGCGGGACGAGGTAACTGCTCCTTGGAAGGTTTTCAGCTTTTTCTCCCAGTCCTGCTCCTGGAGGTAAACTCTGACTTGCTTCCAAATCGTGATTGCTCTGTTCCTTTGGTTGCTGACATGATGCCCCCCTCTTTCTATCTTTCAGGAAGATATGTCTTGGGTATGGCACTGGCTCCCTCAAGTTCTTTGCTCCATCCTCTTCACTTTCATCTTCCCCTCCACTCAGCTGCTTGAACCCCAGTGCCTCCAGACTCCGGAGGATGCGTCTACGGTGGCCTGTCGGCAGCACTTTGAGCTCAAGAAGACTCTCTTCTGTCAGGTCCATGCAGTCTTCCAAAGATTTATAACCTCCCCGATGGAAAAACGGGGCATAGTGAGACAAGCGGAGGCTGGAGAGCCACTCCACGATCTCTTTGCTGGGCTCTGGAGCTGCAAACATCATCCTCTAAACCCACATTTGCCACATTGGGGAGACTTTTAAAAGGTGGAGAAGGCCAGCTTTACTCTGTAGGTAAAAACAAAAAGAGAGAAAAATAAATGACAGGTAAAGCAATCCACAGACAAGACAAGTTCCAAACTCATACAGTATTTAACATATAGAGTTAGGTTCTTTGCGACAAGCTGCAATTTCCCAAACCTATAACGGATTTAACTTACAGAGAATTTTTTAAGTGTTCAGTTTGATGGTGTTAAACAATTCTGGCTATGGAAACATGACCCAGTTTAAGAAAGAGATCAATATTTTGAAAGATACTAGCACTCACTTCTTATTGAGAATTAGATTAAAAGATCAATAAGGTCAGGCAATTTTGCAACCGGAAATTAAATATTTGCGAAGACACGCGCGTCTGCTCTGCACAGAGAAATGATTTTCAATCGCCATTTACAGAAAATAGTGCGAGATCGCATGTAATATTCACCAATCTAACTATCAGTTCCTTTAACTTCACGCTTTCAGTTGTGCTTTATAGTTATTTACCAAGGTGAATTTTCAAAGACGGAGACGGCTAAAACTGCGAAATAAAACAATAAAATAACCAAAACAATCGCCTCACAACAAAAAACAGCCAATGATAGAGTGGCCGGCCATCAATCTTACCCTCCAAATCAATTACAACTGAATTTCACGATATCAGATTTTCACTTCCCCATTAATGTGGTCCCTGAAGTGAGTTACAATAAATTTCTCTGGATATGATGATATTTCTCTACATATTGCTCACATTATTGTTGTAGTCAGATCCTCCTTTACGTATGGTGGGGTTTTTGGGGCCAATGCAAACTCAAAATAAAAGCAAATGACGGCAACAAGAGAAGTACAAAAATAGCTGCACAGAAGCATATTAAAAAAATCATTGCACAACTAAACAAAGCAACGGGCCCTCTGTGAACCTCACCCTATATCTGACCTGTATACACAAAAAACCTAACTAAAAGATGACCGTGGGAGTTTTTGATCTTCTGAGGGTGGCACTGACCGCCTTAACAAGCGATAAAGGTGACTAAATATATCTTCTTTAAAGTCACGGTGAGAATACTTATATGCAGCCAAAACAACACGAAACACATCTGCAATACTCCTGGATGAAGCAGCAGGAAACAGCAAGAGCTATGAGGAAACACTGTACACCGTCACAGCCTGGCCCTATGGCACAGCCTTTACAGAGCACTTACCTCAACTGTGTTTAAGAATCCAGGCACCACAGCTCAAAGCCAACATATCATAACCCTTCTAATGGCGGGCTACTTTTAAGCGTCTGCATCCTGACACCAGCAAGTCTTAAGAGTGAAGGGCTGACGAACTAAGTGGCACAACTGGTCTCTCACTGCTAGTTCTCTATCTTGCACACAAACACACACAGGAAGATACATCAACAACCTCTTGTCATGACTACTTCTCCTCTTAAGTTGCAACTCGGCAGCACACAGGCAACCTGAAGTGTTACTTCTGCTTTTAAGTAAATAGGCTTTTTTTGGGGGGGGGGTTACTGCATGTGTTTGTCATTTATAAAACAAGACGCTGATGAAATTAACACAAACGGAAACTGATTCTCTTATCGCTTTTATCACGAGAGTGATATGAGCCTCTGGTGTGATATCAGCAGAGAAGATGCAGGCAGTGACGCAGTCCACTGTTCCACAGTCCCACATCATATTTGACTGTATTGTCCTCATAACGGGGATCGATAGAGTCTGTGGAGTAGCCCTTCTGAGGACTGGGAAGCCTCAGCACCACCCAGTGATCTGTAGTGGCTCGCACTCTGTGAAGCTTGCCAGCACATTTGACCTGACCTGCTCCACATCCACACACAAACTTCAACCTATAAAAAGGCACACACACACGCAGTTAAGCAAGCAAACATTATTACAGGCAGGATATGGGAGTTTTGATCCACAGCTGCTGCCCGGAGTGTGGAACGTTAGATCAGGGTGTGCAGATCAATAGCAAAGGGCAGAAAAAAGGAGAAGTTCAGCAGACAGACAAACAGCTCACACATGCCACAAAGGCACACGAAGCTGTGTAGACATAATAGAGTTATACTTTTTTGTGGGGTTGTCTACAAAATAAATGGCTGCCAACACAAGATGGTTGTATGTCTGTGTGGGTGTGTGTGTCACCCACAAGCCAGCAACTTCACCCACACCACAGGTATGGTTATACAGTGCAGGCAGTGAGTCAGAGAGGACGCACGCCCATGCATGCACACACAACCTACCTCATAATATGTGCACATCCTCTCAGCCAGCCCACTTTGAACAAAGTCCAAATCATCGTCCAAAATCTCAAACCCTTCCTGTTTTCACACAGAAGATACCCGCAAACCTTTACCATGTTTTAACCGGCCTCTGCTGTCACCTTCACTGTTTCAGCGGTGTGTTTTTTGGTTTTTTAGTAGACGAAGATAAAGCTAGTAAAATGTAACACTCAGCTGTCCGTATTAACCTCCTAAGACCCGAACTCTTCCACGGCATTCATTTTTAATTTCTCTTTGATATTTGGGCTGATTGGGACCTGATGAATGTAAAAGAAAGAATTACCAGATTTATTTTTTACCTTATTTTTGTTTCTAAGAAAAATAAGAGCCACATATGAGGATATTCGTTTAGGTTAAGGAGTATGCTTTCACTGAGCGCGAGCGTTACCGGAGGCTCGCACGTGCGACTACGTGTCGACATTTTCAGGACTTTTATGTGACACACACGCACGCACGCACAAAGTGCGTTACACACCACTACGACATAACGCAACACGTCAGGTCTGAGCGAGGCAGTCCGCCTTCTCGTTACACGCAGTGCAACATGTATAAATCTGTACCCACACTTCCTGTGGGAGCGCATTAAAAACTAAAACGGACTTTGTTTATTTATTTATTTATTTTCAGTTCGGTTCCCACGTTTCTGGGTTTTTCTTTTTTTTTTCTAACCGTAAACACAACACTGTACACTAACCGCTCTGCTTTACAAAGAGGAGGAAAGCTGCTCACCTTAGCGCACCGGCTGCGTCCGCTTTCTCTCATATTAGCGCCTCTCTGAGTCTCTGTTGACTCCTTTTCTTTTTCTTTTCTTTTTCTTTCTTTCTTGGTTTTACACACTCGACTGTTTCCGACTGTTGAGCGCAACTCCACGCCCATTTCAGGAGTATACTGCCAACAAGCAGTGACCTTCCCTCCGCTCAGACCGCTCGTAAAACTGAACACCGCAGGCTCCGATCGTGTTAATGATCGGCTGCTGCTCTCTGCTTATTACTAAACTGTCACCGAGTTTTTCTCTTTTCTTTTTTTAAGAAGTTGAAACTGAGGCACATAAAAAAATAAAGAGGAAGAATACAAAGTGGAGGGACTTGAGAGGTATTTGTTGGGAATACTTGCATGTCCCGGCTTGATCCCGGAGCCCCGGGATATGCATTCAACACTGGCAGGAATGCAAGCTGGCTGCCAACACGTTCACTTAAAACAACATCGATGATAAAATAATAATAATAACGAAGCTCCGGCTTATTTTCATTCAAGTATAAAAACTACAAGAAAACATGATTAATAATGGCGTTTAAAAATCCCTTATAAGATAAAGTTAAGAAGAAAAGATAAAGTTTCAAAAATAAATAAATGTATTTACTTTCACTTTTACTTTTTTTTTTTTTTACAATTTTCAGATAATTTTCATTTTCATGTTTTCCTTTGTTTTTTATAAATTCTGGGCTTTTTATTTATTTATTTATTTAAAGTAATGAAGATCTTAATAGGAGGGAAATGCGTGCAGTGTGTGGCATCGGCCACATGATGGCGACACAGTGCTACATTACTGCGGCCTGCCTCTGAGGACGCCTGACCCGGCAACAAGTAAGGCACAGCTCTAAACAACACGATGAATAATAGTCATTTATTATTAGTAACATCTATTATAGAATGACGTGAAATTTTTAAATGCTTTCACGTTGCCACCACCTTCCTAAGACTTGGAATGTTAGGTTAAGAGGTGATTCCCAGCTCCTGTCCAGGATATATCCCATGATTTCTTTTGTTAGATTAGGACTGAATGCATGCTGAGTGCAATGCCATTGAACATTATAGCAGTACAAGATCAAAGGACTTTGATAGGACTCGTTTATTTAATGTTAACATGATTAGAATTGAATGCCAACCCATTCTTACAGTGATGCTGAGTATTCCTTTAATTCCAAATAAGGATCAAGAAACTTGTTTTAATACTGATGTCAAAGTAACATCGTAAGTTCCACACAGGAAACCCACAAAATGACTCTGTGGTTGTGTTTGTCTCCACCTTTTTCTCCTGTAAATAGTTTAGGTGCTGCCCAACATTCTAATGCATTTGTAGCAACGCTTGTGGCGTTAGGAAAACAAATGATTTATGAATGTGAATGCATTCAAACCAACAGGGGAGAACTCCAGTAACTTCCTGCTGTGCTTTTGAATGATTCCCGGCTCCGTGTGACGTTTTTTAACTGGCCGGATATGCAAGCAGTGAAATGAGTGACAGGAGACCGTCAGACGTGAGATGCACAGAGCTCTCTGCCTTCCTGTGAATCTCCTCTTTTGTCTCTCCCTTCCACGCCTCCAGGGGTCGCCTTGGCAACATGTTTTACTGCTGGCAGCCAGATAAATGCAGCCTTGGCGCCTGTAAACTGGGATAGCCGGACGCAGTAACGCTCACTGCCAAGGACACAGCAACCCAGCAGGGCTTCGGCTTCGAACATAAAAGGAGGTACACAAGAACTGAAATCCTCTTTTAATCAGTATTTGACGCTTATCAGCTGAATTGTGTAAAAGCAGGGAAAAGATTTTGCCAAATGCAAGATGGACTGAAAAAGAAAAAGGCCTGAAGAAAAGCCTGAGCAGATACTTCTGACTCTCAGCTTTTTTGCATTTTGCAGTCCAGCGTGGATACGAATCTGCATGCAGACAAACTCATGGAAGGACAAAAGCCTCCTGACTGCACAAGCGAGGACAGACTCCTCATTGCATTGGCTGAAACTGTTCAGGAGCTTGAAGGTGTCCAATGCTGCGTAGATCATCTCGATACAGCAATGGGTGGGAGGATGGAAGAAGGAGAAGATGAGAGGGAGGATGAAAGAAGACGAAGGAGTAAAGAGCAGCAGGAGGGAGACTGCAAAAAGAGAGCTCTGGGAGTGCTGAGGGAAGTCAGTGTTTTTCATTCATGCAGACTCAGAGCATGGAAACAAGCCCTCAGACAATGTTCCTCCACGCTCAGCAGCTCTCCACCAGGGGGTGGAGCTCAGCAGCATCCATCTACGACAGGCAGAGGTGGCAAAAGTACAGACGTTCTTTACTTAAGTAGAAGTACAGATACCTGTGTTTAAAAATACTCCAGTAAATGTTGAAGTACAGATTCAACGTCATTACTCTAGCAAAAGTAAAAAAGTACAGGCTCAGAAATGTACTCAAAGTAAGAAAGTAAAAGTAGCTCATTGGAGGACGATTCTAACCATTCTTGTACAGAGGTAACTAAACCTTGTCTGTGTTAATATAATAAAAAAATTATATTAGTGTACAAGAATACAAACATTATCCCAATCTGTAGTTTTAATGAATGTACTCAGCTTGAATCTGTTATCTAGGACACAAGCAGTGACAGAAAATTTAAACAAATAACTATTTTCTGTTGCCAACATTGTAGAGGGAGACTTTGCCTCCATTGCTAAACAGTACACTGAGAACAGTCAGGGGTGAAAGTGCGATTTAGCAGGTGGAGGAGCACTAAATCTGAGTAGTGGCTCAGCATAGGGAAAAGAATCACAACTCACAATGCTTTCTAATATGAACTTCAGTAGATTTTCTTAGTGTGATCAGCTGACCTGCTGCTTGCTTCACAGCTGTCCCATATCACTGATACTATACTCTCTATACTTTATATACAGTTGGTATAAAGTTGGAATTCAGTGAATGAATCTAAGCATCATCTGCGTAAATGCAAATTCATCTCTGCAACACTTGATATAACCTAAATCTGACTATGACCACCACAGCCACTGTGCACCAGTTCAACACAATGGGAATTCACCACATTGATGCAAGCTAACCTGTTTATCCTGAGCTGCTCAGTATTTTCATGCCACCTTTGAGTATCAAAAAGTTAGTTTGTTTTTTAGGATATTTCACGACAAAAAAAAAAAAATGCATCATTTATCAAAACACATCATATACAGATTCAATTCAAATGATGACATCATACATCTGGAGTTTATCAAACACCACTGAGCTGTCCTTACCTTTAAATCTACTCTCTCTTCTTCTTCTCCCGTCCTGTCTTTTTTATCTTCCTCCATCTCTGTGAAGTTAGCTCTCACTCTTTTATCCCCCTGCGAAATACAGCAGTTGGAGCTTTAGCTCGCAGACGCAGTGTACGACAACCTGCACACAAACAGTTTGTGTGTTTCCTGAAGTTTGTTGAGCTGATAGAAAAAATGTATTTGAAATGGCCTGCCACTTAAAATAGCACTCTCTTCATGCTTCCTCCTTTTCTGTAGCGCTAGCTAAATGCTGAAGTACCACAACCACAACTAACGGATACATTCAGTCCTTCCCGCCCACTTTAAACCCTGAAATAAACCCTATAGACGAACTTATAGATAAACCAAAAGTAATGAGTCTGCTTTGAAAGCGTAAGAGGAGAAAGTACAGACATTTGTTTAAACACGTAGGGAGTAAAAGTACAGATGCCAGAAAATAAAAAAGTTACTTCTCATCTCTGACGACAAAATAAACTTCAAATAGAAAACAAAATTAAATTGTGGAATTCTCAGAGCCTCAGAAGTAACAATGTATTTATTTTCATTTATTAAATTTCACTCTCAAAGTTGCACACCTCCACCTTCATATCCCCGTCAAGCTCTCCAGGGTCTCTGTCTGAAGGTTCTTTCAAAGTGTCTATTTGGACTCTGGGTCCTTTTTAATGCTATTTTTCAGTCCAGTCCTTGTACCTGACCATTTTCAGAGGAAAGAACGAACCTATGAACCATTCAAGTACAAAGATAGTGTTGTGTCTACACATAACAGAAAAACTTTCAATCTTTAGGCACTTTGTTACTAGTAGATTGTTGCAGCAACACATAATTTGATTTTAAAAGTCCCATCAGATTTTTATCCACCATGTAACACAATCTGGAAAGCATCTGATTGGCAGCAGGTTCATTTTTCAGTATGACAATGATCCCAAACACACTGCCAATGCTGAAAAAATATACCTGGATGGAAAAACACACAGTGGAGCATTATCAGTCATGGATAACATTATTGAAGTGTGCGGGATCATCTTCACAGAGAATAGAAAAAAAGGCAGAAACATCCAAAGAGGAGCTTTGAATGTCCTTCAGGAAGTCTGGAGAACTATTCCCAACGACTATTTAAAGAAATGACATACAAAGTGTTACAAAGTGTAACTAATTTAAAAACTCAAGTAAAAGTTTACTTTTTTTTTCAGAGGATACAGGATGCAGGCCCTGTTCGGGCTCCGTCAGTGACATTTTCCTGCGTGTTGGAGAGGACGTAGAGAAGATCATCGACAAAATAAGCTCCATCATTATCAAGCTGGATGCAGCGATTCAGCAGTTATCTGTAGATAAGACCTTGATCGCGGGTGAAGCGTGTCGAGAATCCAGAGACACAGACACTTCGGCGCAACCTGAAGACGTTAGGAATCACCTAAACTCCCCCGATCGGCTCGAGTCTGACTCAGGTCACGAACGGGTGATTGAGGACGGAGCTGATCGAAGGCGTACAGAGACATCGGCAGACACTGAACAAACACTGGACTCATTCAGTGGTTCTAATTGTGACAACAGGGCAGAATCACATGTCAAAGGTCAAGCAAGAGACGTTCTGGAGGAATCTGTTAACTCTGAGACTGATTTACTAGAGGAGACTGAAAAGGAAGATGAGAGCGCAAAGAGAAAAAGAAAATGGATTACTGTAGGGTAAGATGACTAAATCATCGCAGCTCACCGTACTTAAACTCTTAACACATAAGTATTTATGTTTAACCCACACTTCCTGTCAGTGTAATATGCAACATCTTGCATGTTTGTGGTCTTTTGCTTAAAGCTCTATGATGTTTGCAGTCAGTTTTGTGTTTTTTTGATGAGGCTATTCAAGCATAATGAAATCGAAACTTCTTCTGTGTCAGTTTACACGTTTCGTGCACAGCGTGAGGTAGCACATCATTTTACGTTTGTTGGAAACAAAGAAAGTAGTTAATACTTTCTTCCACTTGCTGACAACGTACTGGCAACATCCACACGCCTAAAAAAAAAAAAGAAAACAAAAAGATGTTGAGCATTTTGTTCTGTGCCCTCCGTTGGGATGATTGCGAGTCTGGACATGATTTCCTTCCCCTCATTTCTCCTGCTCACTGATACGGGGCAAACTCTCTGCAGTGCTTTATCACAAGTCGCACACATTTTTGACCTCCTGGCCTCCACACAGCCAGCTGTTTCGCACAGTTCACTGTCAGGCCACTGCACACATCTAAAAGCCAAACAAATCGGAAACATTAAGATCCGAGGGAGAGGCTAAGTCTGGAGAGAGCTGATATGGAAAGTGCATGCTCCGGCATTTCAGCAAGTCTTAATATGTTTGCACTTGAAAAAAAAATCAAGATAATAATATTTCTACTTAAAAGCATTAAGAGCAAATGCAAGCATGCAAAAAATATAAATAAATAGAAATAAAAGGAAGAAACAAACAGTCAAACTTTATTTCAATCATGAATCGTTTTCTAAAAATATGCATTTATGTGTTTTTAAAAACATCATTTAGGCTCACTGCTCAGCTGGAGGGCAGCCATTCTGATGTACCGGACGTGTGCTTTATCAGAGCGCCTGCAGGTGCAGCTAAAGTCCTGAGGTGTGAAGTGGCTGATGCCCTGAGCTGCCTGATGGTGACTGGCTCAGAGGAGTTGCTTAGCAGAGTGATCCGGGTCAAAGTTGAACATGGAGCAGCCTTTAATAATTTCCCCCTTACTGTGGTTGTGCCTTTCCAAGCACGCCATCGCAGCAGCTACAGAGATGTCGCTGTGAAGACAATAGACGAGGACAAGAGGGTCAGCTACATCGCTCCCATAGCAACAGAGGGCATGTATGGAGGACAGAAGGTAAGGTTTTCCCTTACTTACAAATATTTGTTCTAATATTGATCAAATAACACAATTTTCTCCTGCATAATGCTTATTTTATGTTATTTTACTTTATTGTATGGAAGCTTAATATAAGCTGGAGCTTTATACTGAACCTTTTTCTTCTTAGTTATAAATAAATTCTTAGTTAGAAGAAAAGTCTTCTATAAAAGGTTCGTGGATGCATGTATATAAAGAACTAAAGTATGGAACAATTGAAAACAGAAGAGGCTCTAACATAGAGCCTTGTGGTACACCGTTTACTATTTTTGGGGCGTTTTAACCCAAATCAAAACTGTTACATTTTAGTTAGATAAACATATTCCCAGTGTTTCTGTATATCTTTGGTTAAGAATAAATACAATTACATGAGTTAAAATAAAAAAAACTGAATTCGTGTTGTTTTAAAGAACATGTCAGCACAACTTAGGTTTGCAAAGTTGTATCTGAATAAACCACAAGAACTCTGGTACAGATGTTTGTTTTTAAAGCACAGCAACACATTTGGAGACAACCGAACACAGCATATCTGCATAAACACCTCACACCAACGGTGGAGCACGGTGGTGGAGGGGTGATGACTTAGGTTTGTTTTGCAGCCACAGGACCTCGACAACATGCACTTAGTAAGTATTGAGTAAAGCATGAACCCCTCTGTATACCAAAATACTCTAGAGTCAAATGTAAGGCTTGTCTGTCTGACAGCTGAAGCTTGGCTGAAACTGGGTCGTGCAACAGGACAGTGATGCCAAGCAAAGCAGCGAATCTACAACAGAATGGCTGAAAAAGAATAAAGCTACTGCAATGACCTAGTTAAAGACCAGATCTCAACCTGACTTAAATGCTGTGGTGAGAGCTGTACGCAAATAAACCTGCCCACAAACCACAATGAACTGAAGCGAGGTTTGAAAGAAGAGTAGGCGAAAATTGCTCCACAGCGATGTGAGAGACTAATAAAGTCATACAGAAGTTAGTTCTGCTAAATGTGGTACTCTAAGCTATTGAAACATTCAGTGTACTTACTGTAGTTTTTCATGCACTGTTTCTCATATTTGGCTTAGATTTTGTTAAATAAATAATGATGTGGTACAATAAGTCATGCTCTTGTTTATCTGTGGTTATAATTACATCATTTTAAGACTTGCCAAGTTTTTGTTGTATTATAACTCAATGTGTAAAATCTTTGAAATGAAAGAGGGTGGCTGTATCTTACATGAGTGCAAAAAAGTAACAATTGCAACTCCTGTAATTGTACTTATTCTTAACCTAAAAAACATAGAAACACTGAGTAGAGTTTATTTTTCAGAAACGTATTCATTGGTGAAAGATTGTTCAAATGTTTTGCCGTGGTTTCTTTCTCTCTTTGTTAGGGCTCATTTGCAGAGGTGAAGGTGTACTCTGTGGGTCTTTTTGCAGTGGTTTCCTGTTTAAAACTAGAAAACTACACCATTCCCAGGAAGGGGTTGTCACTAAAACTCCCCATGGATCCCCGAATTTGTCTGAACTACCTCCCAGGATCCTTTACTGCACCTGTAATAGCGCAAACCACGGTATGACAATACCCTGATCATTACCCCTTTTTCTCCTACTTTACTTTCAGTAGAAGTAAAGAAAAGAGTTGCAGAAGTGAGGTCTGGTTGGCATTGAGAGATAGGAAGGGCTCCTTGGGACGAAGCCTTTGAAATGATGCCAAAACTCGGATGAAAATAGAGAGGAGAAATGATGAAGTAACAGAAAGCTTGCTTCTGATTTGCAGGTTTCACAGATGTTTGCTGTGAGGCACAAACAGCTGTGGCCGATTTCTCAATTGACTCCTGAGACTAAACACTGGTGTACGAGCAGTTTGTTCCTTGATCTTACGTCAAATCCACCACCTCCCTCTCTGCACAGCTCTCTTTTGATAGAACAACAGAAAAAATAGACAAATTCTCATATCAAACGGCTTTTGTCTAAACTGCTGCCTAAATCAAGCAGAACAGCTGTTTCCTTGTTTGCTTCAGATCCAGCCGCTAGACGCCGTGCTCCTGGCTTCTGTCAAGTCCAGAAATTACGCCTATCATTCGGTGGTGTCTACCAGCCCGCTGCTCTACCTCACCCACCCGACCTCGAGGCCCCTGAGAAGACCCCTCACGGTCACACTTCCATGTCCCCCAAATCCTGCAAAAAAGAAAGCAACAAGGGGACAAACAGAGAACCAACAAGACCAACAAAGTCAACCTGTCAGGGATTCTCCCCCATGGGATCATTCACCTTCCCACAGACTGAGGTGACACAGATCTCCTTGAACTAAAATATATTATATATGTGTCACAGCATCATATAAATAGGGATCTTAAAAGGTTTTGTTTCTATGCCAGATTCATGGACACCTCTGTAAAATCCAAGGAAATGTCCAATGAGTCGCTGGTTGTTCTGGGCTCAAGGGACAAACAGTGGAGTGTCATGGATAAAGTCACCGTCAGGAGCCTGCAGAAAGGACTGGTGTCCTTTGACCTGATGGAGAACTTTGACAGGTTTGTACAATCACGTTTTCTCCTCTTACAATAATGACACCTGCAAATGGAGATAGGCAGTTTAACTTTATTTAAAAAGACAACAAAGTCGATTGTAGCGCAGGACAGCAAGGAAGTAAATAAAAACAGGTCTGCCATCGACTATATATAAAACAGATGGATGCACCTCCTGGGACTGGAAAATGAAGCCAGTGAGTAAGTGTCTTAACTCTGAACTGGCTTTAATGGGCACCAAGGCATGACGCCGCTGACTGCATAAAGGCTTCCAGTCCTATTGAGGTTTTGGCAGACAGCTGCTGAACAATGTTCACATGATGACAAATGAAAAACCACAAGTCTGTGAGCTTCCTGTCTGTACCCATGTCCACATTTTCCTGTTGAGTTTATGAGATCAGCCACTGGTTTTGAATAAAACGTCAATTCTGTTGTGTTTGAGTTATTTAGTGTCAGAAAGGAGGATTATCTAGAATAGGCTCATTGGCTGATGATTTGTGATTGGCAAGCCAGTAGCCAATGAGTGTGCAGTTTCAGTAGTGATGACATCAACCATTGTCCATCTTCTGTATACAGTCTACATTGCACACAGGTAGATACATGTTTAATATATATACATATTGGTGTTTTTTTTAAGCCAGTAGAGAGGTATTTGAGTTGTTGTTGGGAACAATAAAATGATAAATGGGATCTGCAGAGTGAGCAGTGATTATTATTTGATATGAATCAGAGAGGAGACAGTGTGCTAGGTAATTATTAGAAATGCACTTTAAGCTCTGAAGCCACCTGTGTGGAGGTAAAACCAAATGTAAGATGGTTTTCTGTCATGTTGGAGGAATAAGCAACGATTTGAGGTTGCACGAAGAAGTTTGAGCCTATTCGTTAAGAGTTACGGTAGATTAGCATCTCTGTGACAGCGGCTGACTCAGCTGATGTGTTGTCGTACTCTCCAGCCGAACCACATCACTGCACAAAGAGCAATGTGAGGCAGGAGCGTCCAAAGCAGAGCCACGGACAGAGCAGATACCCACAGAGCGAAACTTGTCGGGCGGCGCTCATTTGCAGCATCGTTTCTTTCAAAGCCAAGGCCGATTTGTCCTGTTTGTCCATCCAGCAAAATAAATACCTGAAAAAGATAATACTGTGTTCAAAAGCAGGCTCCTAACAGCATTCTCCAACAAGATTTCAAGTAAACGGTCATCATTTCTTGCTATATCTCCCCTTGCATGTACCTTTCTGCCAAACTCAACAAGCCACTGTAATTTATTCGAAGGCCTGAACGCTTTCAGCCAGATGTCGTTGGCTCTAATGTGCAGTTTCAGAATTCGCTGGCGCTTCGAACAACACAGGAAGATGTAATAAATCCTGCACCTGAATGCAGAAGAGCAAAAGTTCACACGCTAGAGCTACCTGAAGTGAAACTTTTTGTATTAGTCAAAAGCGTAGACACGTCCAAACGTGGGATATTAAACTGTGAACAAAACAAATGACATTTGAAAATGACTGCAAAAAGAAATAAGGCCGTGCCGTCTTTATAGAAATCTAAAACATGAAACATGTCGTTTTGTACCTTTTTTTTTAGATCCAGTTGGCAGGCTTTGACTCCAGGTTTGTTGGATTGTCAGGGGAACCGAGATCTCCCTGTAAAACCTTAAAATAAGTCAATTTCTCTCAGTCTTGTCACGTCAAGGAGACTGCTGAGACTGGAAACATGTGGAAGTCTATTAAAAAACATGTACATTTGTCCCATTTATGTATATGTAAGCAGCACAAACTAAGGAACAGTTTTCCCAAACCTCTCAGTGAAGTGCAGATGTTTCAGTTTTTGTTTTACCAAAGACTTAACCTGCAAGATATGAAGGAGCACATAATTAGAACAGAGTAAAAGTCTGTTTGATTTGGCAGTTACATTTAACTAAAAATGGGATCAGTGGTGTTTAAAGCTCTCTTGGACTCTACTAGAGTAGCTATGCATGCAGATTCTTATTAGAACTGGACTTAAAGGACTTTCTTACAACATATTTTTGACATCTGTTGCCTACGAGGTTGATGAGAGTGTGTGACAGGCGCAGCAGGTTGTCGGGGTTATGAGCTGTCCTCACAGCCAAGTCAACAGTGGCTGCAATCAGGAGTCCCCCAACCATGTAGATGGCGTAGAAAACAGTCCCCCTGACCACACAGTGACAGTAAGAGACACAGGATGAGGCTTAAATTATGCAGCTGTGCAGGAAAAACTTTGCAGCTGTGGGACCCCTGCAGCAGAAATACATTTATATTATATAATGGCATTTTTGTGCAGCACATTCAGAGATGCCCTTCTGCACACCTTGGTTGTAATGGGTGGTTATTTGATGTTACTGTTGCCGTCCTGTCAACTCAAAGCAGTCTTGTCCTTGTCCGCTGATCTCTGTCATCAACAATGCATTTTCTCCCAGATGTTTTTTCTTTTTCAACAACCCAGATGTTTCTTTATTTCGCTTTACTCACACGGCAGCGAACGTAAGCAACAATCCTCGAGTTAATTTGGTTAAGTGAGGTTATGTTGCACTAACTTCCAGAGCGATTAACATTTCCTTTGCTTCAAACAGGAGAAAACAAATTATTTCCTCACTCACGGCTCTGCTGTACCTCACCGGTGCCTTTCATGTATCCTCAACATCACGTCCATGTCTTAAGTGCCAGCATTAAAAAATAAATAAAAACAAAAGATAAATGCTACACTACGCTACAACAAACCAGACTTACAGAAAGCTTTTACTTTACATAAGGGGCTTAAAGCAAGGCCGCATGGATAAAGGGGGGGTGGGTGCAGCTACATGCTTTAGATTCCGGGCTTTAACGTGTCAGAGCATACGCACATGAACAGCATGGCAAGACTAAAGTGTTAAGAAACCCCTAAAGACATTATAAAGAAGGAGAAAATTAAGTCTTACTCTAGTCACCTGTTTAAAAGAATAAGCCCAGCTGTGATAACGTTGGATTCTCATTTCCATCCCGAGTTATAATTCTCTTCTTTCTTATCTAAAACAGCTTCTTCAGGGGAGAAAAAAAATGTGTGCAGTAGGTTTTCATGAATTCTCCATTCTGTCTTAAGTCTATTACATCTGTATTCCCGCCTGCGATAACAAAGTCTTTTCCCTGTTCAGCGGCAATCTAATCTTTCCCCAGAGCTAGACTCCTTAACTTGTCCTCCGTCTGCTTCTCCGCTCAGACTGCTCGTGCTTCGTCTCCTCTCCCCGCTGCGCCCTTGTCACCTCGCCTGCCTGGCCGAGGAGCTGGAGGAGTCGGTCTGCTGCCACGCCGTCACCGTCGTCCTCCTGCGAAGCCGAGACGAGCCTCGCGCCCTCCTGGTGGCCGTTGTGCCCGGCAGAGACCTCAGCTGGGAGCTGCACAGGCTGCGAGCTCAGGGCTACAGCGACCCAGTGGAGACCTCCTCGGAGATCTCGATGCGTGAGGCAGATCAGCTTCTCCTGCATTTCACCGGCAACATCACCTGCACAGGTAAAGTGTGAAGCTGGCTCACTGGCTTCTCCTACAGAAGCTTCATACGTGGTTTAAGGAAAATAATTATAAGCTGACAAAAGAAACACAAGAGAATCTTCATCTTTTTATACATTTATGCTTCTCACGGGTCTAATGTTGGCTTTTCATCAAGGATTGGGTCATCATTTATTTTAATTAATTAATTAATTAATTAAATGGTTTCTATCAGTGAATCTGAAAAAATAATCAGCTTTATCTATCACAGCGAACACTCTAAACATCATACATGCTTAACTTGTTTGTTTGGTTTTTTTTGTTTATTTGTTAGAAAAATAATCCCGATGTTCAACTTTTAGCTCCGCGAGCCTCAAACACAGCTGCTCGCTCTTGTGTTGTCATTGTTCTTATTAAAAGAGGCCTGTTTACTTTGGCTGGACGCGCGTGACACTGAAAAAGGCCTCGATTTAAAAGTGCAAATCATTGTACGCTATTGTTATTGCGTGGTTAGCTGGAGCACTGCACATCTAGTGCAGTAAAAAAGAAAGATATACTGGGAAATGTGAAACAGTTGCTGCAGCATCAGGTCTAAACCGGTTTAGCCTCCATCCCCTGGTCACCACGTAAGACAGTAACCACATAATAAAGTGGATGAATGATATGTTTGTACAGCCAGCTGAATGCTTCAACAGTACAACACTCTTATGTTTCCTCTTTTGTTTCCCACGGTACAATACAGCAGACAGTACAAAAGATGGGGATACTGCCTGTTTAGAAGCCTCCAGATGAGTGTTTACGCCGTCTTGGTGTGTTGAAACTGGACGAGATAGATGGATTACTCGATGTTAAACACATGTTTACTTACTGGCTTTAAAACATTTTAAAAATCTATGGTTAAAATGTATATCTATATATATGGTAGACTGTATACAAAAGATGGACTTGCTGTGTGTATTTGATATTTTAAAACTGGATGAGACAAGCAAAAGGTGGATCTTATCGACGCTACGTGCTCATACTGTAGAATCTTGTAAATGTCAATCATGATATAGGCCCGCCCCAGTATACCCTACTCCGTCCTAGCTTTTAACTCTATTCCCATGATGCATTGAGTATTTCTCCTTCAGTCATTTTTTCACTCACTATGCATGGAATCATCACTTATTATTAAACTCTTTTCCACAGCACTTCTTTTAGCCTGTCTTTTTTCTCTCATCCCAACCGATCGCTACAGATGGCCCCGCCCCTCCCTAAGTCTGGCTCTGTAGGAGGTTTCTTCCTGTTAAAAGGAAGTTTTTCCTTCCCACTGTCGCCAAAGTGGTTACTCATAGGGGGTGATATGATTGTTGGGTTTCTATCTGTATGTATTATTGTAGGGTCTACCTTACAATATAAAGCACCTTGAGGCAACTGTTGTTGTGATTTGGCGCTATATAAATACATTTGAATTAAATTGAATAAAATTGAATATTTAAATCTACTTTTGGCTGCTGTCATGCTACGAGGGGGTCGCCACAAACATCTCCATGTTTGATTTGGCAGGTTTATGCCAGATGCCCTTCTTGACACAACCCCAAAGGAAAAGTTTGGTTCACTTTATAAAATTAAAATCATGTTCTGTTCAATAACACCTGAAACTAGTTACTGAGGCCATGGTCTCATTAAAGTGTTTAATGAGGTCATAGTACAGTGGAGCTGAAAGGCCATTTTCCCATAAACTTCTCTCCATTTTAACCAAAATTTGCAAAATGGAATCATTGTTATTAAGTATCACGTAAAATAACCTGACTGAAGTCAAGTCCGAGGGATAGACTTCTACAGCACGGAGAATCCTTTTGAAAGCAGGAGCAGCAGTTTAATGAACTTCACTTTTAAGACCATCTATTATACTGTCTTTATACACCACAGCCCTAACTTGCTCCATAGCTTTGCTTGATAAAACTGTCTTTCTTATGGCTAATGTTGGCTAGCATTAGCTTACCTACTCACACAAATCACTTGCTACCTAACATAGCAAATAGTGAGGACCCAAGCTAAGGTAACGCTGTTGCTTTTAAAATATCATCTGAACCCATCTGAACTCAGATATGTTTCTATTTTTATGTGAGGTTTGTTTTGAAGTCTGAGTTGCACTGGGAGCTCATTTGTTGGCCGCTTGGTCCTTTTCTAAGCTAGCCTGAGTTGAAGTTGCTTGTTATCTAGATGTGTCAGGGAACAAAGGAGAGGCACTTCAGAGTCCAACAAGTCAGCCCTAAGGTCTAAGTTTTAAGTGACTTTACCCTCTGTTCACAAACTGGCAGTAAACAAGTTTAATACAGGAAAATGTTACAAACATAACCTAGAAAATTCAGTTAGCATCAAATTCAGTTAGTAAAGCAGTTTCATATAATTGCATCAGGCCTCTTTTTAAATGTGTGCATATTTATTTTTCTGCAGCCGCTGCTCAAACCAACAAAAATGAAGCCACGCATGAGCGCATCACCTTCCACAGCCAGAGGAAGAATCACCTCTTAGTGCATCTGACTGAGGTGGACCTATTTGGAAACTACAGCTCTCCTCACTACAAGGGCACGGCCCTATTTTATAAGGTCACCAGAGGTCAGCTGGAGTGGCGGGATGACAAAGCTGTCCTGAAGGACACGAAGCTTCTGGGAGATCCCGTCTGTAAGCTGTCTCTGACTTTACCCAAGGTAAAGGTCTGGCTTCACCCCCTCACCCCCCAAAAATGAAACATTATGCTTCATGTAAAAGACTCAAATAAAAGAATGCTACTGTTTTATGTCATTTTAGAAAGTGAGAAACTTTACTCGGCCCATTACAGCCCAGGTGAAGTTCTGTGAGGACACAGGTGGGTGAAATTCTGCCCCCTTGCTCCACGATCCATTCATTGTCTCTTTGCCACACGCTTTAATGCTGTCTCAGCTCCAGATACTAAAACATGCATCATTTATCCATCACCTGCCCATCCAACCAGGTTCCCTCTCAGACTCTCTTCTTCTCTGGCTGTCCGAGGAGCTCTCAGAGGAGGAAACGGCCCTGCTGGCGCTCTCCCTGCGACTCTGCCGCAGCACCGCTCAGCTGGTGACGACCCGAGCCGGGAGCGGCGGCCTCTCTTCCCGTGCCTTCACCATCCTGGCCATGTGGAGGAGAGGGCTGCCCGCCGTCCCGAACCAACCCAAGGCCTCTCTGCTCGCTCGCTACTTGGCCAAGATCGGCAGGCCGGATCTGGCTAGAGAACTGCTGCTGAGGCAGGCTGCAGCTACCAGGCAGGAGTCACAGAATTAAGGAGGCCCAGAAAGGAGCGCTCACACTGCCTTTTAAGTGCTGCTTTTAATATGAGCCAAGCCACTGGCTCGCAGTGCTGCGTGTGATCCACACGAGGTCAGCATCGCACAAGGAGAGTCAGCGCTCTTCTCTGGGCTTGCAACCCCACCTTTTGTTTTTGTTTTGGTAGTTGTCTTAGATGTAAAGTCTAATTTCAGACCATTATTATGGTATTATAGTATCATTTAGCTCTGAAAACTGTGAAAAACTGGGGAGATTTTAAAAAATGAACTGCAGTACAGATGAGCAAATGTTTTAACCCAGCTGTGATATTACTGTTGTGACTCCTTGCAGGGTCCAGACCTCTAAGGTTTGGAGCATTTATATGTGTGTTGTTATAACGATTTATGACTCACAGTCTTACCTCACAATGCAGTTTATAAAGCAGTGAAAGCTGCAAAGTTTGAATGCAGATGAGCACAGAGCACATCTGTGGCGTCCGGATTATTTTTCTTATCAGCTAGACTCGTCACTGGTTTTCTGTCCGTCTCCAGGTTTTCTCAGTCTTCTTTTTAAACTCTTGGCAGCCCTAATCTGTGACAGAGCCTTCACTTTCTCACTTCATTTGGTAGTTTGTCACCACCGCTGGCAGGGAGGTGATTTAGCGGACCAGTCAGCCGCCTCTCCCCTCTGCGTAAACAAACAACGACACAGAGCTGTGGCCTCCTTTCATCTGCTCCTGACACCGAGTCATCTTTGAGACGTGACCGAGTCAGATAATGACCGAGTTGTAAAAGTTGTTTTCTTTGTTATGAGGATACTAAAATATATTTCTGTTTGCAGTATTAGTTGGATGAATTCAGGACAGCATTATGAATTTGTGTCCAATGAATTTGTGATATTAAAACAAATCCTTTCATTGTGTGTACTTTCTTAAATTAAGGAATTTGAGGAATTGAGAAATCATCCATCCACTCAGCAGCTTTTCTACTTTGCAATTCAGTGGAGTTTCACATTCACGTGGAAGTACCTGCTCCTTAAATCTCACCGCTTGAATGGCAGCTGTTTGTAAGCAAGCCGCAGCTCGCCTGTTAGGCTTTTAAATTCCTGCCACGCAAAAAGGGGGTTTGGGAGTAAGTACATCGTATGCGGTGTGCTTAGTTGCACAGGTAAAGTCTGCCTCTGCACTTAAAGCCTTTTTTGTCCTGGATGCTAAGGATTTAAGCTAACGCTACCACACCCAGCACATTCTTCAGCGACTGCATGAAGTTTGCACTGCAGTTACTGCAGACAGTGTGGCTCCAGGCAGCTTCAAAGGTAAAAACAGACTGGGCTAAATTTGCAGATCATGCTACTAAAACCAGGAGTAACCAGCTTTATCCTGAAGTACACACTGAATGATTAGCTGGAGAAGATGCTAACTTTATAACTTTTAGTCGTTGTGGAGGTAGATCAATGTATTTGATTTTCACAGATCCTTTTTAAGCTGGATGCCCTTCCTGATGCAAACCTCCCAGAGATTCTCTCACAGTCTCAAAGCACAGATCTTTCATGTTTTAGGTGATTGTACCCAACCGAGCCACCCAGGGATCTACGCCTTGACTGAGTTCTAGTTTTAAAATCATTTTTAAGGAACTTTTCATAAGCAAACATTAGGTTAACTAACATCTTGTTTAAAGGACTGTCTATTTTGGTCGTTCTGGAGAAACAAATCTGATCAAAGGAGGCTCCACCTCGCAGCTGAGAGGATTTAAAGGATCTGTTGCTAACATCTCGGTGCAGATACCACAGCACGCTGTCACAGGTCGAGTGGAGTCCATTCCTTGTTCTCAGGACTGTTTATATTAGGTGTATATAGCACCTTTCTACTCTATTTTCACTACTATTTTCTACTAATACAAAATATAAAATAAAGTCTTATTCACCCAGTCACACACACATTGATCTTATCTATACCTAAGCACTTCTAACATTCATACACTTAGTCTCTGATGGATGCATCTGAGGCAACACAGTGTTCAGTATCTTGGCCAAAGATGCATTGACACATGAACAGGAGGATCCGGGGACTTTCCATCTGGTAGATGACCCGCTTTACTATCGAAGCTGCAGCCTCCCCACGCCTACACCGTCACTACATTTTGCCACTGGTTGTGGTTGTGGACGAGTCTGACAGTTGAACCAAATAATGTCACTCTGAGACTCACCGTCTAAAAGCGGTGCAAATTTCAAACAGCACTGACCACCACAGGAAATTCAGCGTGAGAAAAACAAAGTGTCTAAAAACCACGACAGAAGATCTGCAGATAACTGTTAGATTTGGTGTCAAAGTGCATGCATCTGCAATCAGAAAGAAACGCCTATATTTGATGTAGCAGAGGCGATCTGGTTATTGGATCAATGGGATTAACTAATCAAAGACAGCCTTTCAGCACAAGAATCAGACACCGATCGTGAGGTGAGAATGTTTGCCTCAGAAATCGTTCGGCTTGCGGTCAACAATTCTTCTATAAATTGTGCACATCAAAGAGCGCTCGGAGCATACGTGACGCCATCTGTCCGAGTGCTTCCGCTGAACCGAAGGTGGACCTTGCAACAGGATAATAATGCCAGGCAAACACATCACTCTCAGTAGGCTCCGTCTTTTTAAAGACATTCAGAGGGTTTTTTCTCTTTTTCTGTTTCATCTATCTTCAGAGCTCGTACTCCAGCTGTGTGACATTCTGCAGGCCCTGAGCTGGAGCAGAGAGGTAATGAGATGCCATGTGTCCAGGTGGGGGGTAGGGGACACCCCGCGAAGACGGAGAACACCACCCGCCGCTTCAAATAGGAGAGACGCTTAATGAAGTATGAAATAGTAACAGGTGGAGCTGATAGATCGCACGAGGCGATCCCCCCTTTGCTCCTTCTCTGCCATTCGCTGACAAAAGCGGCCTCCTCTCGCCGCTAACCTTTTCTCTTCCTTTTATTTGCTGCCCTTCTATTGTGCTCCTCCTCAGCTCCATCTGTGGATGGAAATATTGTTCGCACAATTTCTTTTCAACCCCTCCACGCTCCATCTTGGCTATTACCTCCTTCTTCCTTCCTTCTTTCCTTCCAGTGTGACTCTAAAGGACACGTGTGGCATCGCTGGCGGGAGAGTTTTGTGCTTCGACTGTGCGTGGCAGAGGGGGGCATCATTAGTGTGGCACGGGGCCATCACACACACACACACATTGAGGGTGCCACTAGAGGTAAATGTCACAGAGGGGGCTCCCACAGTGCCAGGAAATCGTTTCCTCTCTCATTTTATCTCTTGTCTGTCCCCCCTTTACATTATTGAAAAGGCCACACAGCAATGCACTCTGGGAAGTTGAAGTAAGGAATTCCCGCCGAGCGCCAGCATAAAAATATTCTGATTTAAACCTCATCTGTTTCATCATTTCATTTCATCAGCCTCCTCTTCGTTTTCAGCTCCCCTCGCCCTTTTTTTTTTCTTGGCAGGAATCCTCGCCGCCTCGATCAGTCGCTGCTCGTGCACTTCTAGCTGTCAAGGTAAAACAGTCTGATGCGACTGAGATGCAGAGATGCAGAGATGCAGTCATGAATGAACATATGCACTGTCACAGCTCGTCCTGTGAGTTATCAGAGCACAGCGTTCACATCTGCAGGGCCCCAAAAAATCACTTCTTTTCTTTTTATATATATATATGAAAAAAAAAACAGATTACTTTTTGTTAAATTAGACTGTTTACGACAAAGTAGAGAAATATGAAGCCTATTAGTTACAGAAATCTAGCTGTTAGTTCCATAAATGAGCTCTAAGGCTGGTTTAATTACCCATGCTCTTATTTACTCATATAAACAAACATAATTTATTCTTTATGAAAGAACATGCCACACACAGTGCTGTGCAAAACTATTTTTCCTCATCTTGAGTTTTTATTTTGCATATTTGTCACACTTACGTGTTTCAGATCATTAAATACATTTTTATATTAGACAAAGATAAAGACGAAGAAATACAAAATGCAGTTTTTAAATCATGATTTCATTTAAAAGAATAAAACTTTTGTAATCACTGGCACCCAGTCTTTCACATGACTGTGGAGGACTGTTGTCCCACTCTTCTGTGCAGAATTGTTTTAATTCAGGTATATTGGAGGGGTGCAGACTTAGTTTACTCCAACCATCCGTTCAGGGAATGAACTGATTTGTGCTCTTGGTGGTTTTTTTGGAGCTTTTCAGCTGAGTAATCTGACCAATATTACGGCTCCCTGTGTGGTACAGAAAATGCAAAAAGTTTGCACTTCAGTTTTATTCTAGTGTTTTATTAGTCAGTTATTTATCAGTATAAGGACTGAGTATTGTTTAACTGAGTCTGTGCATTTCAGACATACAGTTTGTAGCAGCAGCTTGCTAAGCAAGCTTTCTAATGTTAGCTGGGAAAACAGCATGCAACCCTTTTTGCCAAATATGGCAACTCCTGGTTCCAAAAAGGCAGCATGGTGACAGCTGAAGAACTAACTCTCACACTTTAAAAAAGGGCTAAATAAAGCTAATAGGTGACAAAAACCCACATTTTATACTGTTTATTTTTATCATAAAGCCACAACCAGGAACAATATAAAGGTTGGACGTCATTTGTTGGTTTCTGAAGTCTTGAGGTGTGTCTCCACAGCTACCGCAATCTGACCGCCTTCTGTTAAAGTGCAGGTTAAACACACTTCAGCATTGGCTTCGTTTGTCCAGACCGCTAGCAACATGCATGCTTTATACGCTCTATGGTCAATGGCAATGCTACAGTTAGTGTGGACGCTAGATAAATGTTCACAGGGCCTGCCCTCAGTTTACTCTAACAAGTCTGCTGCTGGTGTCATGACTACGCTCTGCTAGCTAAGTAGCTAAGCCAGCAGAAGTTACATTATTCAAGTTTCCTCCCCCACATTTCAGGTTAGAGTAGCAGCACTGAGTTATCTAGCATTAGCATTAGCAGTTATTATCACCCACCACCATTTTTTCCTGTCTCTGTTCACCCTCAGAAGGATAACTCCTCTTTATTTTTTCTTATGTGTTTTTTTTCTCTATAACAGAATCATGCACTTGCAAAGGGACAGCGTGGATTCAGGTGGGGTCGCCTTAGGAAGGTTACATTTCTCAAACTGTTACTACAAACTTTTACGCTGCCCTTTGAGTCCTAGGCTTAAAGCCTCAAGCTCAAGTTCCCTTTTCAAGCAGCACCTCTGTCTATGGCTACACGCAGCAGCTGGCTATCTTTTAATGTTGATTTAATCAAGTGTAAAACTCTCAGTGTAAAAACTGCACGTGGTTTTATGAGGGCAAATGCAACCCATTCTTTTTTGGGTGAGTAGGAACTTCCTCTTTTCAGTATTCTTGCCGGCAGGCAGCAGTTGAAAACCACAAAAAAATAACCTAAAAAAACAGTTTAGCACCAATCTGGAGGATTAGCTATGCAGAAGTACGTTGAAGGTCATGATTCTACAAAAAGCTAAAGGTACATCTCTTCGTGAGAATGAAAATTCTGTCACAAATAAAAGCTCATTATTTGTACTTTCCCATAAATAAAAATATGTTTACCAAAAAAAAATTAATAAATAAAACCAGGATAGTTCCTACCACCTAATGCTGTATCTATGGTGATAAAACAGGGTCCTTTCAATTATTAAAAATTATGCCAACTGATGAAAAACAAGATAATTTTGTTATTTAAACCGATTATATTTTATTAATGACTTCATACTACATATCTAAGTGAAAATAAAATCTGCCACATCTGGATAAAATTAATTTTATGTCTGAAAATATTCACTTTGTAGTGACATCATACCCTTTGACAAGGAGGGCAAAAGGGCCAGTGGGTACATGTGCAGGAGGTTTAAAAAAGGAAAATCCTATTTTAAATCAGCCTAGACATAAATTTCATCATGTGCTCTAGAAAATACTGGAGCTGAAGCACCCAAAGGTCCAGTGGGTGATCCGGGTCGCTGTGCCGTGCTGAACCCAGTGATGTTTGAAAAATGGAGACAGCTCCTGTGTGGCTGCCCGCTCACACAAAAACAAGGATGGATCAAATCTCTGGGGTGATTCTCTGACTCACAGCTTGGCCCTGACTCCATCCCTCTGTGTGTAAATGTGTGTGTGCAAGTGAGGAAGTAAGAGAGAGAGAGCGAGACCTCGCAGGTGTTCTGCTCTCTGGCCCGTGACAAACTCTTCATTTGTCCCTCGTTTCAGTGGCAGACAGGGCAGCCAGGCCGGACAACTGTCACCCGAGAGGGTCCATGTTACCGCTGCAACGAGGGCCTGCGGTCATGATGAGGGATGTATTAAAAGTGGCATGACGTTGTTGTACATGTGAAAATCAGAGAATTTCAGTTTTCTGTTTTAGTTTTTCTGATGCACAACTTTGGTGTTTTGACTCTCACTCCTCTCCTAGCATGAAGCTGTGTTAACAGTTAGCTGGAGCAGAATCTATAGAGCCAGATATTTCTATTTGTAAGGGGGCTATGTGGGTTTAAGGGAAGTTTAAGCCTCTGTTAGTCCTCTCTCTGTGCATTTGTTCAGTGGCACGAGTAGGAAACCGGATCACAGCATCTGTAGATATGACGGTCAGGTCTACTCTGTAGCTCTTTTGCTAGCAAATGCTGGAGGTATGCTAGAAATTTCTGTTCGTCCTTGTCTGTTTTGTTGTCTTGTGTTTTGCTGTGTTTGGTCCTCTCAGACAGATAAAAGATACTAGATTAACTAACTAAAATGTCAGTTAATCTTTCAAAGAGGGCCGGTGAAGGCATCAGTGTAACTTTGTGCTGAACATTGGGGGGTCAAGATCTCTCTCTAAATAAATAAATAAATCTGGGTAAATTCCCAGATGATTAAACATGCAACTATTTTGTTGGTAATAACTGAAATGAATAAAGAAAATCAACAGCCTATTTATGCAAGATAATTCATAATATTATTGGGGGGGTTATATTGGTTGGGTCTGATTATAGGGGGGCTCATAACCCCCTAACCCCCCTGGAAATTACGCCCCTGGGTGAAGGCTAATGGTGTTTCAGAAGAATACAAGGTGAGAGATGACCAGTCTTGGCTGTTACTGTAGTAACATGAAATATATCAGTAATGCAGTAGTGTTCTGTACTTCAGTAATTACATTACAGTTACAACTATGTTGTTATTGTGCTACACAGGCTCTTCAGTTATCTCTATGCCAGTAGGGATGGGAATTGAGAACTGGTTCCCAGTAGTCCAATTCCTTGGATTTGTTAATCAGGAGGTTTCAGTTTGTGGGCCGGAGGAGGAAAATAGTGGTGTGGTCTGCAGCGTGGCCATGGACATTACTTTTATTATTATTGCGCAAAAGGACGAGAGCACGATGGTAAAGTGCAGCCTGCATCCAGGACAGAAACAACTGCACTTTGCTGCAAACACAACTTCTGCTCTTTCCAAGAATCTGCACAGACAGCATGCTAACGCTAAGCTAGCCAAAAACCTAGAGTGATGCTTAAGCTGAATGAATGCCGACACCAGCCCAGCAGCAGCCAGACCCTGAACTTCACCAGGTAACAAACGAATGAACAATCAGGCTGCAGCGTCCATTTCTACCTGTTCATGTTTCTACAGTAAAAACACCATGACGATTTGAAGTCTCTTTGTGCTGGTTTTCATCTTTGGTTTGTGCTGTTGGCTTTGTGTTGATAAATAAAAATACTGGTGGCTGCAAGTGCTACCCCTCAATTTCCTAGTATGTTATAAATGTGGAAAACCTAGGTGACTTCCTTCTTGCGATATCACAACGTTTTTAGAAAACTTGACTTTTGACCTTGACCTCAAGGTCAAGATCACTGGGATTCGCATTAGTTCAAGATTTTTAGTAGATGCACGTATGGTATGAATGCGAAAGTCCTATGTCACCTAGGTCTCGAGGTACTGCATTCACAAACTTGCATGTCCACACCGCCGGCCTAGCAGGATGACAGCAGTGCTCCATCAGCCTTTCATAGCTGAGGGGTGAAAACTAAGAGTCAGCTCGTCATGTGTCCTCATTAGGATAGAGATTTTTGTTCAGATTTCTATTGTTAAACATTAATTATGAGACAATAAGTTTCCGATTATTTTACTGAGTAACAAGAAAATAATGTAACGAGTAGTGTAACAAATTACTTTGTCAAGTAAGTAATTAGTTACCGTACTGCATTACTCTTCAACAAAAGTAACAGGTGTGTCATTAGTTGGCTTTTTTAGTATCAACCTCAACACTGGAAATTACTTTCAACTGCACCTGTAGTTTTTTATACATACAACAATTAGCTTTGTGTTCCATCTACTGAAGCAGGATACCTGTCAATACTGAAGCCCTTAATGTAAAAACAATATCTAAGAAATGCTAGAAATTGATCCCAACACTAGGGTTTAAATCTGGGAAACAGGATTCCCCAAGAAATCCAATCCGAACCATCTCCTAATTCCCAGAAAATGTAGTAATAGGATAAAATGTAGTGCATTTATGAATTGTGGTTAAGTAGCACAAGCACATTCTGACTTCTAAGCGTGACGTTGTGGGATTGGGGTTTGTACAGTAACACCTTTTGGCCCGTCATTCTTTCTCATTTCTTTTCATTTTTTGGCTTCTCGTTTCAGCCAACTTGTTTTATCTAGCATTGAAATATACTTGGTTGACAATGAGACTAATATTCACAATATACCACTTCCACTTCAGACCACGCCCTCAAACATGTTGGTCGGGTTGATGCTGCCCTTCATTCCTTCTCCATATCAGATTGGAGCTAAGTGAAGCATCTCCATGCTCCCCACACTAAGTTTGAAGTTTCCAAACAGAGTTTGCAAACAGGATGAAAAAAGGAAAATATGGTTGTGTGTTTTGTGCCAAGCTTGTTGGATGCAGTTTCTAAGCTAGCTTTTTTCTGAGGGAACTTGGGGTTTCTGATTGGCTGCTGTGCCAACCTGTTCAAGCCAAATGCAGAGCTGTACTGCTGCTCCCTTTGGTTTTGATAAGAAGATGACAAAGCTGGCACCAACATAAAAAGAAAACATAAAAATATAATGTGCTGTTGTTCTTCTTCAGACACACAAAAACCCCTGAATTTGTATTGTTTTTGCATTGGTCCAGATACTGCATGCTCACGTACAGAGTCACAATCCCAGCAACTTCTCAATGTCCTCGATTTTCATTTTCTGGTTGGAATACAGCGGTATTGTTTACTTCTCCGGTAACGTATGAGCCGCTGTGAGGTGGAGCGGGAGAAAGAGGGTGAAAAAAGGTCAGGGTGATGGAAAGGGAAACGTTAGGAGTGTCAGCACGGGTGAAGAGGTGTCGTAGAAGTGCCGGAAGAGCGAATAAACCGGAGGAGAAGGTGTGACGTGATGGGAGATGGTGAAACGTGTGGGGGAGAAGGTGGAGAAGCAGCGTCTCCAGTGGTGCACGAAACCGTCCTGACACGTCTATGCAAGTGTGATCGTAAAGCGAGTAAAGACGCGGTCGATTTCGTCTTCTCACACCACACAAACACTTTGGTGGTGTTTGACTGAGAGGATCTTTTTGGGGTTAGGAGGTCAAAGAGAAGGCAACGCTACGCCTCCTGTGATGGTTGTTTTTTTCCCCTCATGTTAAAAAAAAAAAGCAGCATACACCCATCAAAACAAATAATATTGACATACCTGCAGAAATGTAAAAATGACTCGCAGCTGAAGGAGTTTTGCACAGAGGACAAAAGTAGAATTTAAACAGACATTTAACATAGTTTTTCATTGTTCAGCCAGAGATACACAACTATAATAAAGATGAAGAATAAACTGATGGCAGGGCGACAGAAGTACACATAGCGCGTAATTAATGTGGATAAATACATAGTATAAATGTATGATATGATCAGTTACAAATGCTGATTAGTATATTTACACATTCAAGAACTAATTTAAGAACGCACAAAGGAAAGAAACTCAAAGTTTAGTAGCTCATATCCTGATGTGACAACGCTGACACCTACAGGCTTCTTTTATAGTAGTTTCAGAGCTGAACTGTATAAGGATGTGAGATGTCTGATTGTAAATGGTGATGCTTGAGCACAAAAAAATGATATCAGGCACATAAATCACTGGACAGTATATTAGGTTTATCCTAATAGTACCAGGTTGAATCCCTTAATTTTCTTTGTTGCACAGATTCGACGCGGTCCTGGAAACACTCCTCAGAGAATTTGGACCATGTTGACTTGATAGGATCACACAGTTGTTGCACATCCATGATGCCAGTCTCCCAAAGGTGCTCTATTGGATTGAGATTCATTGACTGTGGAGGCCATGTGAGTACAGTGAAGTCATTGTCATGTTCAAGAAACCAGTTTGAGATTAATTTGAGCTTTGTGACATGAACTGCTGGAAGCAGATGGGTACACCGATGTCATAGAGGGATACAATACTCAGGTAGGCTGTGGTGTTTAAATGATGCTCAGTTGGTACTAAGAGGCCCAAGAAAATATCCTCCACACCATTACACCACCAGCAGGTTGAACCTTTCATACAAGGCACGATGGATACAAGCTTCTAAAGTTGGATGTATAAGGAGACGCTTGTCTGCGTACCTTGGATATAAAATGTGGTTAATAGAGTCGCTTCTACCTTCCAATTTGTTCAAAGCTCTAGCGTCTAACCAAAACATTTTCACTAGATATTTTCTCTTTTTCAGACCATAGAGATGATAGTGTGAGAAAAATGTCAGTCCATCAACTCATTTGGCACCAAGAACCAAGCAGCCAAAACAAAGTAACTGGTAAGAGTATATGTGGTGGTTTAATAAGCTTTAAACAGTTCAGGCTGGTCCAAACTGTTCTTTAAAGTTGCTTTGCACATTTATCAAACACGAGTTGTTGTTCCAAAATATTTTTGGCAAGCAAAACCTTGTTTAAATCCTCGGTTTATTCTATTCTTTGACTTAATTTTAAAATCTACAAGTGGGCTCTTTTTTAAGGGAGAAACGGACAAAACAGATTTTATTAAATTCAACACAAGATGATTGCGTTGCCTTGATTTAATACGAGTACGTCATTGGCAGCCTCTGGATAATGTGCAGGAAAGTTATTTATGAACACAGCAGGAGCAAAGATTGATCCTTGGGCAGTGTCCTTTTGTTGGTCTCTAGCGGTGCAGGAAATCGACATGTGAGCCAAACAAATGAAAACTGTTTGTTTGGAAAAGTGTTGCACAGGTGTAAGGCACTGATGTAGCTTCCTTCATTTGCTCTCCTGTCATAAAGAGCTGCCACAACAGGTACTAAAGCACACTTGACACCAAACGCCCTTCCTGACACAACCCCAGAGGAGCGTTTTGTCCTGAGCTGGATTTGAACCAGTCACTTTTCACTTGTTGAGTGAATGTACACACCACCTCACTATGAGGCCACGCAGGAGCATGCCATCGATATTAGTGTAAAATGGTTTTCTTGTGTGTTTTTCAGGTCAAATAGCACAAACCCCAAGACACTGAGCAAATACTTTTTGAGGAAAATAACAGTTGGTCTAAACACGACCTTGTAAGGCTTTTTCAACAGAAAACAAGTGTATTGAAAATGATTGAAAATGCATGTTTGTCGTTGCCGCTTTGTTCATGTAAACCAACTTTATATGCAGGATCTGTGTCACCGAGAACGAAAATGTTTGCCTGTCCAAACATGTGTCTGCTGCTGGTTCCTGCTGGGATTCAAGTCTAAAAGTTGTTGATTCTCCTCCCTCCTCTGCACTCCCAGATAAAATCCCCCACCATCCACGTGTGTGATGTGAATAACTGAACACGCACAGAGCGCGCTCTGTTGGCCTTGGAATGGCCTTCTTGACGATCCACGTTGTAATTATTATTGTTTATGGATTGTAGAAGTCACAACAAAAGAAGTTCGGAGATCTCAGATTTTTTTGTATTCATTGGAAAATATGGAAAAATCACAAAATGTATACTTATACATGTGAATACTATGTTCAGTCCACTTTATGCACACTAACATTAGCACTGAGGACAGCATACTTTACACAATACTCATGTGGACTATTAAGACGACTCCAAATATCTAAATAATTAAAGATGGTCTTAGTCGCTGGTTTGAGTCATGTTTTAAAGCTTCAACCTGAGGTTTCATCGTCATCTTGCTAGTGTTTTGAAGGCAGACATCATCAGTGCTGGGGACGGTTTTGCCTGAAAAACCCAGGGTCACTGAACAGCTCATTGGCTAACGATTTGTCAATCACATGGAAAAACATACCCTTCTTTATCGTCCGTCTAGGCGATAATGATTTAGAAACATTGTAATCGCCTTGAATAAAGTAAAACTAATTAGAGAGGACGCTCTGTTTTTCTTGTATAGAACTGGATCTAAAATAAAAATTGTAGTTGTGTTTTGGAGGTTGCAAACCTCAAATATGTCTTTTTTTAAAATTAATTGATACATTTTCCTGTTACGAAATCTTTTGAACTTGATTTCATGATTTGTTTTAAGCAAAAAAGTTACCCACTTATATATCCAGCAGGTAGAAAGCAATTAACTGTGTTGTTCCCAGCTGATGAATGTCAGCCTCATATCATCCTCTTTTAAACCAAAATCTTCTGACTCTGGCTCGTACCTACGAGAAATCTCTGAGTGTATACCACCTAGATGTGTCACTCATCCACTAGCCAATCCCTAGCATGCAGTGGGTTTATCCCTCTCAGGACCCGCAGCTCTTCTGTTCAGGATTTATTGTCCATCCTCAAATGTAGACTAAAAACTAAAGGTGGATCATGCCCTCCCTCCATTTTTCCTCCAATTCCTGTAAATCCATTTATTAGTCACACAGCAGATTTGAATCTTATATATGTAGGCCTGTGAGTTTTAAAAAACAAGGGAAATCCCTGGGTAGCTGGAGTGAGAGAAGGAAGAAATGAGAATTTGGCATGTCAATGAAGATATTTCTCTGTAACCCACGCTCTGTCTGATGGCCTCTGATCTCTTTTCTTCACGTCTCTGGCTCTGCTTCCCCCCCTCACTTCCACCTGTCCATCATTAGCCGATATCTCGGTTGCATCCCAGGAGCCGGGGCAGGCCTTTTCTGCAGAGGGGCACGTTCACACGCTTGCACAGCATCCACAGCAGTGTTGGAGAAATCTGTTGAAATACTCTCAGGAAAAATGACTGCAAAACACTTGATTTAAATAAAACCGATGGTGGGAAAAAATGGAGCAAACTTTACAGCAGAGATAAGACTCCAAAGTCTCAGAAAAGATGACAGATGATGTTTTTTGTAGCGCGGACATCTCACAAGTCCCCTCTTACTCTATAACAACCAGCTGTCCACTTTTCTTACTAATTCCACCAATCCTCGTTAGACGCTGCACTGCAGATGACCTTGCAGTCAAGTGGTTTCATTTCCTTCAATATGTGGCTGCTAGAGTGGGGCTGAGGTGGGAGGATATTAGATTTCCAAAAAGGCTTATTTTCATTATTCATGTTGTTTCAGGGTTTTTTTTACACTTGTAAATACAGCGCAGATATTGCTTTGGAGAGTCGTCTATACACTGCAGACGCATCAGAATCTGTTAAGTGTTTCCCTTTAAGACGGTGTCTTTGATGGTATGTTTGCTGTTATTATGACCCCGGCGGCTCACTGCACATTATGATGCACAGGCGAGCGTGGTGGTGGAGAAAAGATGAGAACCCCATCACATCGCCCACACTTCTCCCAGCAGACAATGATTCATGGTTTTTTTTCCCTGAGATGACCGGAGGCAATAACGCGGATTCCTGGTCGCACTGCAATACTTTCTGATCAACAACACCTGTTTGACCATGGTTATGAAGGCCACAGTCATTGCTCAGTGGAAAGGGAGCAGAGTCTTTGAATGCAATAAGCAATGCTTATGTCCACCTGAGCCTTTTGGTTACTGGGCTCTTTGAGACTCAGAGTGGAGTGTTGTGCAGCTAATAATATTTTTAGCACCATGCGGCAGTGCATTTAAAGTCTTGGGTTCACTCTGCCCCGGGCACTGGTTTCATGTAGCCATTTACATTACATGAGCATCTTGTTAGTCTCTCCGCGGAAAGCCAACAGTCTGTCTGGTTGGCTGGCCTCTCCCTGGCCTCTGATCTTTACACCTTGGCCAGCGCTCGGCACAGCAGTTGCAGAGAGAGATAAAACAAGCCTGGAAATATTCGCAGCGAGTGCGACTAGTGGACGCACGGAGTCGACTGACTTTGCTGCTTTGTACTTGTTGTGTCTCCTGCGCCTATACGTTTGTGATGCAGTCTGTGTTGCTTCAAGGTCAGGTGTGTAGGATTTGATTTTCAACTTTCCACACTCTTGCAGGCTTTCCTCAAAACACACAGAAACGTCTTTCTCTTTGTTGTTCAAAAGGACACAGTAACTTTGGGTCTTATACCCCAAACCACTAAAAAATAATAACACTCTTAAGCATTCCTCACATACTACTCTTTAACTCAAGTCTTTCCAACCAGATGTGGCCATCTGAGATGTAGACATGGTCAAGACGACCTGCTTGAAGTTCAAACTGAACTGCTGGGGTTCTCCCACACCACCATCTCTAGAGTTTACAGAGATTGTCCAAAAAACAGAAAACATCCAGTGAGCGGCAGTTCTCTCTGAGAAAATGTCTTGTTGATGAGAAAGGTCAGAGCAGAATGGCCAGACTGCTTTGAGCTGATAGGAAAGGAACATTACCTCAAAAATAATCATTTGTTACAACAGCAGAAGAGCATCTCTGAATGCACAACACATCCAGCCTTCAAGCAGATGGGCTACAGGAGCAGAAGATCACCCTGGATGCCACTCATGCCAATAGGAGACAATAACCTGTAGAAGATCGGCAAAAGCGTTGCCTGGTGTGATGAGACTCAATTTTTGCCGTTACATTCAGGTGGTTGGCTCATAAATGCCTGTAAACAGCATTAAAACATGGATCTATCCGGCCTTGTATCAATAATTCAGGGTGGTGTTTGTGATGTAGTAGTATGGAGTATGGAGGATATTCCTTAGTAGCAGCTAAGCATCATTTAAGCAAAAAGAGAAATCGTTATCGTCTTCCTCCTCTGCCTCTCTCTGTCATCATCACTGACATCAAATGTGAGCAATTTTGAGTTGTGTTTAAGAAATGACACCTGTGGCTATATTACATAGTACAAATGAATGGCTGTCTTTCAGTGCATGAGGATGTGCTCGCACTTTTGCATAAAGATTCAATGAAATCTGCAAATTGTCTCTAACTCAGTGACAATTGTTTAAGGTTTTGGCAAAATAGCAATCAATTCACTACACTGTGTTTTTAGAGTTCAGTCCAGACAAATTAAATTTTTTGCAAAAAGAAAGTAGAAGAAAAAGAACAAGAAGAAAACAAAGAGCAGACTACAAAAAATAAAATAAAAACAAAACATGTGTTCAGTTATCTTCCCATTGATGCTTAATCATAATATTGTTTGTAGTACAGCAGCTTCCATCTTGAGAAATGTAAATATGCTGTCGGGGAAATCCAGACAAATAGTTAAAAAAAAAAATACATTTAATTAAAAAAAAAGACTATTTCTACTACCCTTATCTTTTTGAACTAGCTGCGGAGCTGGCGCAAGGAATTAGCTTAGCATAGCTTAGCTTAACATAGCTTAGCTTAGCCCGCACGGGTAAAACTCAGTCTGAGGCCCAGAACCAACCATTTCAGCCTCCCCCACAACATCTTAAAAGGGAAACAAAAAATAAAAAGACCTTACTACAGTAAGTCTATACTGCATTGAACTCAGTTCTAATGCTGTGTGCGTCATTACTGATCCATATCAGAAAAAACTGTGATTTAGGAGCTTTTTATACTGTAATCTTTTCACTGTCGTTAGCATGCTAGTGTTAGTGATGCGTGGCCCTCTAGATTTTATCACACCTGATTTGGCTCATGAATGGGAAAACAGCTAATATCATTATTAAAAAAAAACAAAAAAACATCCAGCTTCTGCTCACTAATTAATATGCTGTATTTGCTGTATTTGCTGTTATTTGCATAGCGCTGCGTACACATGATAGGACAATGGGAGCAGGAACCTTCTGGTTTTCCAGCTAGCTTAACACCAGCGTTAGATGTGTGACATATTTAAATCACCCATTTTTTTAAAGCCTTAAATTAGCACCCACTGCATCTCTACCAAGTGTCATTAACTCTAAAGTACATTAGAAGGCTCACGTGTTACTCATACTAAACAGCTTGCAACAGGTGTCTAGTATAACCAGCACCATGTGGCCTGCACTCACATTGCTTTTAACATTTGTTAAGTACATTTCAATTTGTCTCTGTTGCAACCCGTGTGCCACTCCACTGCCCTTCTCCCTGACCACGCACTCACACGGGCACGCTTCATCGAGGAGACTGTGCTGAAGAGTTAATGATCCTATTTACTTTGAGGCCCATTTGGGGACGTTTTATGTGCAGCGGTACATGGGGATGAACATGACTTATTATTTTTGATGTTGCTATAAAAGGCACCCGAGTTTGAGGAAGTGTCTGAGTTCAGCGCTTGGGCTCAGTTAGCAATCGCAGCTGTGATTGGCTTCAGCTGAACCACGGCCAAGCCCAACAGGACTACCTTTAACCTCCCACGTTTCACTTTGGTTGTGTAGGCTAGCAGACACAACAGGATGGAGCTTAAAAACTGTAACTTTTTTGTGATAGGAGAGACCAGGATAAACAGGGGTCAGTTCTTTATGTTCCAACAAATTAAACAGATTTTACAGCAGTAATTGCTTGGTAATTTACTAATCTTTCTCTGAGAAAATGCCCTGAAGTCAAGTGATGCAGGATGAATGCAGAAATGAAAACTATGCCTAACTGCAGTGGCTGTGGCATTAGTAATGGGCTACACCATGTAAGGGGGTAAGTTATTGACATACTCCATTACTCTGTGTGCGCTCATGCATGCAAGTCAGCTTGTTTGTGTGAAGAAATTTTGATGCAGTGTGTGTGTTTGTGAGCCTAAATGGCACAGTCGAGAAGTTAATAGCTGCAGGCTATCACGCAGCAGGCATAGCAATAGTAGCAGGAGAACAACAGTAAATATTCACATCATAATCATCTTAATGATCAGTGGCACCAGAGCAGTGTGCTGTGAGGTCTTTCCCGCCTCCTGTCTGATTATCCAGGACATATTTTTCACCCCTTTTAACTGTTTTGGGTTTTTTTTTTATGCATATCAAATCCTAAATTCCTTGTCATTCCTCTTCTCTTAAGAGTTGCAAGTTGAGAGACGCTTTTAAATTGGTGAAAAATGCGTGAATAGCCGTAGGCAGATGGCAACAGAAATCTGTGAAGGCTCAAATCTAGCCTTGGGTGATGAAAGGAAGTAAAGCACGCTGGTTTGTTAAGGTCCAAGCTACTTTACTGTCATTATCTTCAGTGCCTTTGGTCTTTTTATGTGTTTACCATGGGTCACACGATGGGATCTTTCCTCCTCCATCACCCCAACCCTCTGCGTGTCCTCTTTCAACCCATACATGAACCTGTTCTGAGGTCTTCCTCTTGTCCTCCTGCCTAACTCTAACCCTGCCCTCCTTCAGCTCCTGCAGCCATCTCCAAACAATACAGTATAGCAGGTCTCACTCACCACCTTGTAAACCTTTCCTTCCACTCTTGCTGCTGTCCTTCTGTCCCTGACACTCGTCTCCATCCACTCCACCCTGCCTGCACTCTCTTCTTCACCTCTCTTGTGCACTGTCCATTGATTCGAATGGTTGACCCAGGTATTTAAGCTCATTCGCCTTCACTATCTCTGCTCCTTTCAGCTTCACTGTTACACCTGTCACCCTCTCCTTCTGACTTTCATTCGTTCCCTTCTCTTCAGAGCATACCTCCACCTCTCCAGGCTCTCTTCCACCTGCTCCCTCCTCTCACTACAGATCACAGTGTCATCTTCAAACCTCATAGCCCTCAGAGTCTCCTTCCTGTCAGCCTGTCCATCACCATCACAAACAAGAAGGGGCTCAGAGCCGATCCCTGATGCAATCCCACCCCCACCTCGAACCCATGTGCCACTCCTACCTCAACACTGTCTTGCTTTCCTCTCCACCGCCCTCAAATACGTCTCTGCCACTCCTGACTTCCTGCAGCACCATAGTTCCTCTCATGGGACTTTCTCATGTTTTCTCTAGATCAACAACAACAACTCTTTCCCATAGCTTCATGATATGGCTCATCAGTTTTATCCCTCTGTAGTTACTACAGCTCAACACATCACCCTTGTTATTAAAAATCAGTACCAGTACTCTTCTTCTCCACTCTTCTGGCATCCTCTCACTCTGCAACATTGTGCCAAACAGTCTGGTTAAAACACCCACTGCCCTCTCTTCTATATATCTCCATACCTCCATAGGTGTGTCACCAGGACAGGGTGAGGCATTAACTTTACTGAAAAAATACATAAATATAAATAAAAATAATCTGATTCAACAATACTGACTCCACAACAATACAGCAGAAATAGTTTGATGTTAAGACTGTTTCCTCAGCACAGCAGCACTTTGGGATTTGGGATAATTAAATAGATTTATTTTTACTCAAAAACATCCCTTTGATCTGCCACCGTTAGCCCACACTGTGTTCCTCTGCCACACAGGATGATTACCCATAAACACATTTTGGCTTCAACTCCACATAAATGAGTAAAAAAAAAAGTTAATGAAAAAAAAAGTGCAATTAATGAGCTTCTTCTAATATTTCATTTTTAAAAGTGTTCACAAAAAAGCCAGGTTAGCATTGTTGTGTTATGGCTAGCACCGCCACCTTACTGTCTGCTGCTTTCCCTGTGCTTGTTTAGCTTTCCGCCCACAGCTCAGAGATGTGCGTGTTCGGATAATTGGCCGAAGGTGTGAGCACAAATGATTGTATAAGGAGAAGACATGCAAAAAAACAGAGAGAAAAAGATAAACACATAGTCAGCTATTTTTACGTGCTTTTATTTCTTCACACTTAGATTAGTACAACAGCCGCTCGCAGCAGCTTTTAGAATAGATTTTTAGATTTTGCTGACCACTTTTAATGCTCCCAGTTACATCTCTGAGCTCGCACCAGAACGTACCCTGAGATCCTTGAGTCTTTCATCCAGAGTGGCCCACTGGAAAACGAAAGGGCCGGAGGCTCTGCCCGAATACATCAGGTCAGGAGCTGCTGCAGTTGCACCATAAAACCTATTTGCATGTCTTACTTCTATTTGTACACAGCTCTATATCTGACAGAAAGACAGTATTTAATGACAACGCACTGACATCACTGCTTTATATTCCTAGCAAAGAAAAACAGGACACACCCATGAAGTTTGAAATAGCACACACTGTCTCTCTAATTGCTAATAGTTGTGAACAAGTTAAGAGCCCAGATTTTCCCCTAGAAAATGGACCCAACACCCTTTAGAAGTGTCCCCATTATAGCTCGTTGTACTCAATAACCCCCAGAATCTCTCAGTTATATACTCTCCTCCTGTCCAAGTCTCTCTTAGCTGTTAATGGACCGGCTCCAAAAAAAAAAAAAAAAGGGAGTCTGCTAACATTTCCCTCATGTCTTTTAGTAATGCGCAGCTGCTGGCAGGTGAATGAGAAATACTGTATCTCTGGATTGAATCTTACAGCTTTGAAGCCTGAAATAGTCTAGACATAAAGGGTTAAAAGGATTTCTTCCAGAAGTCAGCCAGACGGATGATCAAGTTAACCGGCTTGATTGAGAAAAGTCATGTCTGTTTAGTGTCTCCTGTAAGCGCAGACATATGCTCCCTCATCTGTAATTGGCAGTGGTAACGATCCTGTGAGAGCGTGCCTACAGTGCCGGATATTTGCTTGTGTGCACTGAACGGGACACGCGCGCTGCATTTGTAATCACGCATGTGTGAAAGCATGTGTGTATACAGTATTTCAGCGTGATTTGGAGTATTTGAGAGGCATTTTGTGGATATGAGAGACAGATAGATAGCTAACGAGTGCTTCTGTATATGTGTGTGTGTGCTGTTGCACTATTTCTCAAACAGCTGTCAGCTTCTTCCAGAGTGTTTCAGCTGACTGATCCCTAAACTGGGCCAATAAGTTCCTACACAAGAAGCCCACAATCATGGTTGTATTGATGCGTCTATCTGAGAACTCATCTCAATCCTGCCATCGACTCTAACTGCCCCTCCTTATTATTCATGTCAGCGAGTGCCTCAAAGATTATCTAGTGACATTTAACTGAAGCCACCAACACTAGTTGCTCCTCTGCTGTACTTGCTGTGATTGTGTGTGTGTGTGTGCCAGATTATATAAATTGTATATATGCTACAGGAGCAATGTGTCTCATATATGTGAGCCACGTTTCTACATATAGTATGTAACTTTATGAATGGGCTGCGTGTGTGTTTCTAGCATATCTGTGTGTCTTTTTACAGTGTGGGCTGTGTTTGCTGGAGGCGAGAAGCATGACGGAGCTGAACCGCACAGCATCTCCTCCGGTGCCACTCCCCCCACCCCCTGCCCTGCAGCCACCCCCCCCAAGGGCAGCCAGCCCATTACAGTAATTAACTAGCGAGGGGGTTGATGGGATGGAGAGAGAGAAGGAAGGAAAGAAAGAGGGCTGGGAGAGAGAGAGGGAGGTATGAGAGATACAGAAAGTGGTTTTGAGTGTGAGAGGAAAGAGAGATGGAGGGTAGGTTTTGGGGGTGGGGGTTACTTTTTCTGCCAAGGCAGCAAGTGGGTGGGGGCCGCTGCTTTCCTTCCTGCCGTTAATCCCTGAGTGACTTTCACTGCGTACAGTAAGCAGCGCAGTGCAGCCCAGTGCCCCTGCAAATTAATCTAGCAAAGAGCTTGGGCGCCGAATCCCCCCCTCCATCCTCCCACGTTCCATTTCCCCTCCGCCCACCTCCCCATCGCCTGCTACAAGACTTGGGAAAGAGGGAGAGAGAGTGAGGCAGGGAGGAGAAAGAGGGATGCGGAGATAAGCTGCCGCTGTATTGTCCGGTGAGTGGAGAAAATGTGGTGGAGAGAAGGCGAAGGGGACAAACCCGTGGAGGAGGGAATGACAGGAGGCGGTGAGTAAGGAAGGAGGGGTGAGAGATGAGGAGTGGGGGTAAGAAGAGATAAGGAAGACGGCGGGCTATTTCAAGAGCAGCAAAGGATGACCGTGCGCCCTCGCACGTGACATCACTTGGGGACATGGTGACATCACCGACTGCGAGGAGCTTTTCTGCCACTCCGTCACGATGTCACTCTCCTTTCGGCCTCACATCGTTACAAACAGATGTGTCATCCTAAAGGTTCCGCGTGATTCGCTGTGAACACATGTGCGTCGTGATGCCAGCCGCAACATTCCACAAGTTCACATCACATTTATTAAAGAGTAGCTCCGGAAAAAGTTTCTCTCCACGAGTGAGATTAGGAAAAGCCGATGAAGAGTTCGAGTCATGCTTAATCTAGCTTAGCACTAACGCTGAAAGGAGGAGAAACTAGCCAAGCTGTATCCCTACAGCAATGACGAGTCTGAATCCTCCTGAAGGAAAAGAGATGGAGGAGGAGGAGCCGCACAAGCTGCAAACTCTAAAAGCTACAATACACTTAAAATAACACAGATTAAGTAATCCAAAATTCTAGTAATGAGTCTGAAGCCTGATATAAAATATGACAACACTCATGTATCAAATACAACACAGCAGGCGTTACAGGGTTAAATGATCATACAGTCTCCTGTGAAGTTTAAACTCTGGATTTTATAATGTTTCCAAAGATGCTCGAACCACTGAGAGTGAACTCAAGCCTCACAATCACACAGGCCTAGACTTCCTGGCAACCATCAGTCGCTAGGGCAATATGAGTATTCCCCAACTGGTTGGCAAATGGTTGCTGAGGTTGTTGGCCTGTCGCAGTGAAATTAATTGCTCGGTCCAGCAGGCCTAGAGACCGGTCAATGGCTCCCTGGCAACCACAGGTCGCTGGGGGAAAATGTGTGTCCAAAGACTGAATGATAGGTACTTGCTCGAGGTTACTGACAAACACTCGGTGAAAGGGTGCTGCACCAAAACCTCTTTGTGATTGTATTAGTTGTTACAGATTGCCACAGTTGCCTGTAGTTTGCATGGAAGATGCTGACCTGTCAGCAAATACCTTCAAAGTAAAAGCTTCACCCTATGGAAAGGTGTCGACTGCATTGGTAAGGCATAAACTTTTAATTTGAAGGTGAATGGCCTCTGTTTCCCGTTTGTTTTCTCAAGTTTCCTTTTTGCTCACTGAGTACTTGGTGAGTGACAAGATTTTCATGCATTCTGCTAGTGACCAAAGCAATCACCAGGTTTTTGGTGCATCAAGCAGTTTCACCTAGTGACTGCCTGCAGCCACTTGCCAACTTGTCAAACCCCTGGAGTTTATTTGGAGATGTATTTGTGATCCACCAGGAAAAGATATTCATATCTTTATACCGTTATACTGTTAATGGGTGCCTGCTAATGAGACTGATGGTTGGTAGATGTGTATCAGCACACTAAAACCAAAACAAAGTGCTAAAAGCAGACAAATGCTGTCACATCAAAGTAAAAACCGATAGTTATTTGTGTAATATTCCCTGTGATCTTTCCACATCTTCAGTAGCTGAGTTATTTTAAGCAGACTTATTAACCATTTTCAAAATGCAGTGTAACAATGACACATCCTAAAAATGCCTAAATTAAAGATAAACTAAAGTTATCTCTGCAGCAGTACCAGCTGGGACCAGCTGCTGTGGAAAAATGGGACTGCTTTAAGGAATAACTGCCGTTTTGTTAACTGTGGTGCATTTCATTCCCATCATGTACTTGAATAACAATGAGTCTGGATCCGGATTGTGACCTTTATTACCTACCATCTCGCTCTGTCTGTCATATCTTTCTCTGCTCACCCGTTGCTGTTTAACAGAGCAGTTCATATTAGAAAATCTTTGTCCGCTCTTATTCTGCTTTTTTTACCTCTTGACTGTGACAGCTTGCTGAACTGGCACTGATGAAACTAAAGCCTGTGTGTAGTGTAATGCCACAAGACTGCATCTTTTGAGGAACGAGGCAGTGGCTGTGGTGCTTTGTAGCTGCATTAGCTCGCTAAAGAGAGGGTGGGCGGTGCTGTTAAAGATAGAGTTCAGCTTAATCCTCATCCTCTATTCTGCTGCCTCAAGGGTGTCCAGGCAGAACCGGCCCATTTTCTTCCGCTACTTCATCAGTCTGTTTGTACTCTGTGTGTATCGCAGTTATTCTGCTGCCTCACCAAAAACAAAACCTCACACTGGCCACACTAACAATACAAAAATGGTCTTGAGCAATCGTTCTGAAGGATTTCTCAAAGTCTTTCATGGCTTTTCTTTGGACACTGGCTCCTCTGAACGTTTTTCTTTATTTTTCTGTTTACTTCAGATCACGCTTTCCAATTAACCCTAACCTATGAATCACTCATTAAAAAAAGAAACCTAATTCATTGTGTCTACACATAATAGACAACTTTCATTTTAAATTGTATCTTCAGGCACTTTTTTTTTACTGCAGCCTGTTACAAAACACATCAGTCGTTCCAGTTTCTTTAGTTAAATCTGCAAAAAAAATCCCCCAAATAACACATTTTGACAGAAAGTTTGCATCAACAAGGTGATTCCCGAAGAGCTATTAGCTGAAAGCTTGGAATACCTCAGCACGATGTGCAGTGTCCTCGGAAGATCTGAGGAGAGGACTAAAGAAAAAGTGGCAGACCCAAAAAACTACAGTGGATGAGACATATCTGAAATCCATGTCCTTACGAAAGAAACAGCAGACAATCCAGCAAAGACCTGACAGAGGACCTGAGAGATGCATCTGGCCCTTAAGTTGATCTACTGTTACTGGTACTACTACTGTTCATTGAAACCCCATCAGAAATGGTCCCCGTGTAAAGGTGGCTGCCAAGAAGTCATTCTTAAGGAAGGAAAAGGGAAACACCCATCAGTAAACACGGCAGAGACTCTGTCATGGTTTAAAGCTGCAGCGGTGTTGGGGATCATTTTAAAACTGATGGAATTATGAACACAGAAAAGCACCATCAGTTTTTGATTCACCGTGCAAAACCATCTGACTGACAACAGCTTCATTTTTTCAGCATGACAATAATTTTCTGCGTCATGGATTGGCCTTCCCAGAGTCCAGACTCAGCATTATTGAAACAGTGTGGGATCATAACAAAAAGACCTGTAGAACTATTCCTGAAGACTACGTAAAGAAATTACAAGACTGCTGCCTCAGCGAGTTCAGCCTGTGCTGAATACTAAAGGTGGTCAAACCAAATACTGAATTGTACAAATGCTGTTTTAATGTTTGCATGTTTCAGTAAAACACTGCAGCCGTTTCCCGTTTTTCCAACAGAAGCTAAAAAAAAATAAGGTGCAGCCAAAGACTTTTGCGCAGCAGTGGAGGAAAAGAATCTGAAATATCCATGTATCCACTCACTGATCTCTTTGCTCCTTATTCCTCTCCTTCTCATTTACTTCCATTACCTACTGAACCTCCTGAACACTCCAGCCTCTACAATCAGCTCATACATCTTCATCAATGGCAGCTGCTACTCTTCTTCAGGGAGGCTACAATAACCAAGCAATGTATTGTTATGGCCAACCAAGGAATGATGATGAACATTGATAGCGCTAAACAATCTCCCCAATATCCTCTTTCATTTAGTAAGCTGCCCCTGAGGCCAACTGCTGATTATTGAGCTCCCTACTGCAGCGTTTAGCCCAGAGGCCCACGCACGGCTCGCCTACACCGAGCTTGATTGACCTGATATCTCATGAGGATCCCGGGTGGTTCCCTCATTTACGCCTGTGCTGATTGCCAGGGTGAGAGAGAGGCCAGCGTTTGTTTTATCCGACTATGAGAGCAGCCATGAGCTGAATCAAGTCAGCTGAAAAATCGTGCGCTCTACAGCTGAACTTCAGACCCACATGCACAGACGCACAGCTTGCAGCCGCCTGTTGGCTCATGTGATCCGGCATTAGACTGTGCACGTAAGAGATAGGCCGACCCAGAGCGAGGAGTGCAATGACCGGAAGAAAACGGACCCCTCATCACCATCACACCCCTGTCAAATTGTGTTTCCGCTCTTGCTACCACCAGCTTCAAACCTCTGTTTCCATTATATTTTTGTTTTTTTGGCGAAAATTACAAGGATACAAGAAGAATCCAAACAAAAAAAAACTAAATATCACTTGATGATCAAAGAGTTGGAGCAAGAAGACTATGAAAAAATTTAAAAATTAGCTTGTATTGCAATTAATTTTAACTCCCCTACATTAAAATGTGTCCAGAGTAGTGGTTTATATGCTTAAACTGCAAAGTGAAGTGAGAGGAGAGTAAACACCAACCTAAAGGATAATCACTGAAAATGCAGGGCAAGGTTGTTTTACTAAAAAAAGGGAGAAATTTTCACTTGGCAAAATAAATAAATGAGAAATTCATAGCTGTGTTGAGCGTCACTCAAAATTCTTGCACCAGCATGACCTTTTGGCTTGTTTTCATGCGTCTGTTACGTTCACTGGGACTATGAAGGACGCAGGGCTGTCAGATTTCTGCAGTTACATTTTGAGTAGGTGCAAACCGTGCACTCATTAAAGAGACAAACAGAATAATCCAAGGACAAAAGGGAATTATTTACATGTTGGCCTAAGTGAATATTTAATTCCCTTGTTTGTGTATTCTGCTACCCTCAGGACTGCTGAGACAAAACAGGTCAAAACTGAAGAATTTACAAAGCTGCAAAGAGCTGCTGCTTCTTATTAGATGAAATATATTCTTGTACCCGACAGTAAATAAAAAGATTCCTACAGGTAATAATTTGAATGCAAATGAAGCATTTACAAAGACAGAGTTTCAGGTCGTCATAACAACCAGCAGTTTAAAGGAAACTTTAGTCCTCTTTCTCTTAAAGTTTTACTTTATCCCCTTGATATAGATGATATAGATGACATCCCTTTATCATCTATATCAAGGGGAGAAAGTAGCTAAATCACTTATGTGAACAAGATATCTTGTAGATATCTAGGTTTTTTATTTTTATTTTAACAAACAAGGTTAATATCAGATCCTGAGAGGAGCTGGACACAGCTAAGCTAACACTTTCCCTTCCTTTATGTTAAACTAATCAACTTAGGTCTCAATCAAAAGGGACTAGAGACTGGTTAGCTACCCTCCAGCAAGGGAAAGATGTGCATTCTCCAACTGCTTGGTAGTGGTTTCTGGAGGTTGTAGACTTTTTCCGGGTGTAATGGGTGCCTCCCTGCAATTGCTTTGGTTGCTAACAGATTGCATGGTTCCATTGTTGCTTGGAAGACTCTGACTGATATGCAAACACTCAAAATTTTTTCTCCGAGTTTAAGTGAAACTTGACAAAGTTTGACATGTTTACTTTCAAAGCAAATTGTCAGAGTCTCTGATTTATGCTGTACTTTTCTCAGTTTCACTGCTTAAATTGGTGAGTAGTTTGCAGAAATGTCTTTTTCGTCCATGCACACTACAAGTAAAACAGCAAACAACTGGAAAACACCCGCTAATGATCAAAGAGCATCCGTAAATCACTCACGAACCTGCTGCAGAATAAAACCTGTGGTTGCCGGGTGGTCAGTGACAGGTCTCTAAGCTTTTGTAACTCTGTTTCAGAACAACTGCCAGAAACTTCCAACAACCACTCGCAGCCGGTTGGAAAATAAACCGTTTGACCAGATTACCAGATGGTCACCATTTGGTCTGTACACATGTGTGACTTTAGGCATAACAGTGATACTGACCGCCCCCCCTCTCAGTATTTCTCAAAATGTCAATATCATTGTTTGCATATTGCTGACATGCTTTATAATGTCAGGAATATGCATTTTGTAATTTCAGCACTCGTATGCTGTAGTATAACACAAGGTGTATCCTGTTACCAGAACTAGAATCTCAATCGATTGAGGGGACAATGGACACCATGTTATCAATCCATCGAATGGTTGATGTCGATAGTGATCATGTCCTTGATGTTGCCAGATTGGCGAGCTACATGACATGAGGGAGAAGACCATTAATATGATAATCGCCTATGATCAACCCTATGACAAAAGTGGGAAAGAAGAAAACTCTTTATAGAGGAAGAAACCCACAGCAGAACCGGGCTCAAGGAGAAGCAGCAATCTATTAAACTAATTATGGGTTGGTGAGAAATAGAAGAGAGACAAAACACAAACTAAAGGAGTGAGAAAACAAGCGTTAATGTTGGTGTGTAGCCACATGGCTTCAGTCTTAGCACCAAAACTACTTGTTAGGGTTTAGGTTAAAAAAAAAAAAACATGAAGTAATTGTAAAACTTTGCTTGGCGACTGGGATGAAGACTTCCTGTGAGTTTTTACATAACCACTGAGAAAACAAAACAATTCACTCTTTAAGCATGAGTAGATATAGAAGGGCACCTACTGGTGGCATCTGCGAGAGAGCTATTCAGCCGAATGACAACATCCCAAGCAGGTTCAAGCAGTAAAGGTATAGAAATGTCTTCAACAGCCTTAAGGCTTTAGCTCAGCAGGAAATGATGTGGTGACCAGAAACCATAGACAGCCAATGACATTCAGCAACTTCAAGCGATGACGGGGGGAAGAAAACACTAGCAGTCAAGTGGGCCGGGCCAGAAATAAACTTTTTTCAACTTCACGGTGAGCAAAATAAGTGATGGTGGACTTCAAGTCTACTTGCAGTCCACCGTCTGGGGAGCAAGTGTAGTTGGTGCATTTTAATGTAAATTCTCTGTGGATAAGTCCGTGAGGTCACAAAAACAGGCAGGCGTGCAGACATCCACATGGACCCTCTTGCTTACTGTCTGACGACAAAATTCATATGATGGGGATCCTAGCAAACTGTAGTAGGCTCTAGCGGACTCATGGAGACAGGAAATATAATCCTTACTTGACTACTTGAGGTTACCTAAGCACCTGAAACCTAAAATGTCTGCTAGGGGCTAACCATCAGTTGCAAAGTAATGTGCAACAAGCAAACAGCTTCCTGTGTGGACACTTTAAAAAAGGCTTCTGCATTAGCTTCATGACATTTGGGTCACTTGCTCTACGAAATGAGCTTTGTACAGAAGATCAGGGTCTATACTTCCATCAGAGCCCTCCCAGGGACTCGTGAGTCTAATCGCACCAGAAAATTGTGCTAGAATCGATTAGCCACTCTTGACGCCACTCTGTTCTTGGGTCAAAAGGTTGTCGAGCTAGCTGTGGCCAATAAGCAGCCCAAGAACAAAAGACAGTTGGTCAGATGGGGGGAAAAAAGTAATGGTAACAAATTTCAAAAATTCAACAAAATGTAACATTTAAGAGGTTCTGAATGTCTTTCGGGACTCGGGGGCTGCTGAGTGCGGAAGCTCGATATATGGAGAAGAAAGAAAAGGAAGCTTGGGTGTTTTGTGTGCTCTAATTGGCTCCTCAGGCTTTCACCTTCACAGGCCATTGAGTCTGAGCAGACACAGAGTACAGTGGTGTGGATGGCTGAGGCCAAAAGGTGATTCGGTACTCTGTATGCTCTGTGCCTTTGTGTCTGCTCATATCTGCGAAGATGTGTGTGTGTCTGAGTGTGAAAAGAACAGTGATTTTGTTTAATTTAACTACACTTGTTAGCTGTTGTGCAAAACAGTGTGAATGAAAGCAGAAGAAAATAATGGAAGCCAGAAGGAAAGAGGAAAACACGGTAATTTGCTGGCTGCTTTATTAATTGAGCTACCACAGCACTTCTCAAGAGGCTGGTCGGCTAGGAGATTGGATAGATTGATACGGATACACACACACGCACACACACACATGCACACAGATGAAGAAAAGAGAAGCCCAGCTATGCACACACAGATAGGAAATGCCTCAGACAAGCTTTCATCTATTGTTTTCTTAGCAAAATTCGATTAAGTTCTGCACAGACAAAACAGAAAAGATGGTGGCCAAGCTCTTAAAAGCTTTGAGGAAGCCACCACCGCCTCTCAAAGTATTGTTTCATTAGTCCACAAGGATGCATCTCAATGAGATTTCATTCACTGCCAGAGAGACGCTTGTTTCACAAGTTTGACAGGTTTCTGTTTTTTTGTCTGTGCGGGTCAAAAAGAAGCCGCTTTTGCTCGACACCACAACATCAAAGAACCTTGAAGCAAATAATGACTTCAAAAAGGTTACACCGTGCACTCCACAGCATTCTTCCTATCTTCAGTCTGAACACTGCACAAGAATTAGTCAAATGTTAAAACGACTAAAAAGGGAGGACGAGAGACACAGGGAGAGCAAGGGAGACCGTGAGCTTACACGAGCTAATAAATCTCCATATTGTTGTTATTAATCCTGTGTCAAACAGGAAACTTCCAGCATCAACCAGAGAGCCAAACAGGCGCTTTCCATTGCAGCTTTGCATCTCAATGTGGACAATCCCCAGCTACACAGGCGGCGCCCCTCAGATTAGCACATCATTTAGGATTTTTAATGACACCCTAAGGCGCTACAAAAATTTTGATGATGAGGCACAGACTTTATGTCCTTCCATACAGAGCCTGTCCCCATAAAATAAATGATGTTTAAATGCTGCGAAAGTGGGTTTGCTTTACACTTACAGTGCAGTCTGTACACCTATAATTGATATACAATACATATAAGCAGAGAAGCCCAGATCTCCCTCTCCTCGCCCACCTCCTCCAGCTCATTAAGGTTCAGTTGAGTCCTGGGTTCACTCCTGGGCCTCCCCTCAGTAGGACATGCCCAGAACTCCTCACTCAAGGGCAATGTTCCCTCTAAACTGCGCACATGTGCAATTGTACACTGCTGGCATGGTCTCTGCGCACAGAAAATCTGCGTTGCGCGCACACACACAAAAAAAAATCTAACCTGAATTGAAATTAAAACTTTAACAATTCAGTTTTGCAGTGTTAGTCAGTGACTGGCTGTTCCCGTATGGGATTAGAACGATGCCACCTTATCCCATAGTCCAGCCAATGATGCGATTCACATTCGTAGCTAATCAACGTCGTTGGCTGATGTGGAGTGAAGCCACGTTAATGACAACGTGTACAACCATTGGAGATGTGAGCAGGACAGACGGAACAATTGACGGAAAACGTGTGGACTTTACACCAGTTTTTAAATTGTGTTGATAGGCCACGTACAACCAGAGTTATGATAAAAATATGCAATGTTTGGTTTTCTTCCTGAATACTGTCGTTGTTTATATTTACTGCAGAAACGGTAAAAACGGCGTTTTATAAGGAAAACGCTCAAAAGCACTCTCCGCCTGTGAGAAAAGCCAAAACCAAAAAACCCCGCCCTTTCCTATTGGTCGAAAAATGTACCATGTCAACCAATCAAAAAATGATATCGTATAAATGATGACACTGGACGCAGCGTGTTCGGGTGATGTGTTCCAACTTTACTCGTAACCCGGAAGCTCCCCCCACACACAGCCTTATGGGAACAGTACTCTACCGCTACACCTCCTCCTTTTAGCTAAAGACATACTTCATAACGTCTCAAACAGCTCACTAGAACAGAAATGGGGAACCTCATGAAACGTGAAAATTATGCACATCCCTCATTTGTTCACTTACATTTAAACAAAACACATTATTGTAAACATCTCTGACAGCTTAACCCAGCTTTGAATAGGGCATGAATGGATAACTTCAGAGAATTACACATCCAGTCTTTCAGGAGGTCTCACCATTCGACCAGATCTGGTAATAGTCCCTGTTGGTCTGAGGTGGCTCCTATTTCTCCTCAGAAAACCCCTGTCTGTCTCTACCACATAGGATCTGGGAGCACTGGCAGGTCCAACTACTGCTCCGGTAGTTCCTTCAGTGGTAATCCACACTTTCTGTCCTGACGATAGTTCTGGAAGCGGTCTGACTCTATGTCTGCGGTTGTAGTGTTTTGCCTGCTCACGCTTCCCCTCCTCATCTTTTTTGCAAAAAGCCTGTAGGTCAGGCCACTTTGGCACCAGCTTTGCCACAGCTTGTGGCAGCGTGGTCCGCAGGTGTCTCCCCATAAGCAACTGCGCCGGCGAGAGCCCATGTTCCAGTGGGGTGGCCCTGTAAGCTAGCAGTGCTCTGGTGTAGTCACAGTCCTTCTTCCACAAGTCTTTAATGGTACGAACAGCGCGTTCTGCCTCCCCGTTGGCTTGGGGGTACCTAGGGCTGCTCGTTTCATGTGCGAACTGGTACTCTTTGGCAAAGTGCTTGAACTGTTCTGATGAAAATTGTGGCCCGTTATCCGATACCACAGTCTCGGCAACACCATGTCTTGCAAAGGCTTCTTTTACAGCATTAATAGTGACCTCTGCAGTTGTGTGTCTCAGTTCAGCTATCTCAATGTACCTTGAGAAAAAATCAATAATCAGCAGGAAGTGTTTCTTTGACCACTCGAACAGATCCATGCCGACTTTTTGCCATGGGCGGTCGGGAACAGGAGTTGCCAGCATTGGTTCACGGCACTGTAACCTATGTTTTTGACATGTTTCGCACCTGTCTACCATTTGACGTATTTGGGTTGAGATGCCCGGCCACCACACAGACTCTTTTGCTCTGGCCCTGCATTTTGAAACGCCCTGGTGGCCTTCATGCAAACGTGACAAAACCTCCGCTCTCATTTGAGGTGGTATCACAAGTCTCTCCCCTTTCATGAGAAGACCATGGACTAGATTGAAGTCCATTCTGTATTGCCAGTATCCCTTTAACTCTGGATCTAGTTTATCTTTTTCTGGCCAGCCTGTCCCACATTGATACACCACCTTTCTACACAGGTCATCCATTTCCTGCGCCAACTTAATCTCCTCCAGCCTTTTATCTGTTGCTGGGAGATGGGAAACTACACCGTCCACGAAAACCTCCACCTCTTTTTCCAGCTGAAGATCCCCAGCAGAAGGAGGCCCTGCCAGCGGTGCTCGTGAGAGAGCATCAGCAGTGACAAGGTTTTTCCCTGGAACATGGACAATGGTGAAAGTAAAGCGCAGCAGCCTGAGGCGGAATCTCAGGATGCGTGGAGGCAGGTCGTCCAGGCCTCTTGTGCTCAGAAGAGGGACCAGGGGTTTGTGATCTGTGATTAGAGTGAACTGTAGGCCCATGAGGTAAGATGACAGTCGTTCACACGCCCACGTTACAGCTAGCGCCTCCTTTTCTATCTGCGCGTAGCGTTTCTCTGTGTCTGTGAGACCTCTTGAGGTATATGTGACCGGTCGCCAGGAGTTGTCAGACTGTTTCTAAGTGAGAACAGCCCCGACACCGTATGGCGAAGCATCTGCAGCGACTCGTGTATCTGCTGAGTTGGAGTACTGAGCGAGCACTTCTGGAGAGCTTAATATCCCTTTTAGTCTCCTAAATGCTGTTTCCTGTGGCTCCGCCCATATCCACTCGTTTCTGTCTTTTAGCAGTTCCTTTAATGGTGTGGTGATTGTGGCTAATTGTGGCATAAACTTGGCAAGATAGTTGGCCATGCCCATGAGACGGCGCACATCTTCCACACTCTGAGGCTGCAGCAGCTGCTGGATTGCTGTTATCTTGTTGGGATCAGCCTCAATGCCTTTTGCTGACACTTTGTGTCCTACAAAGATTATTTGACTTTTAGCAAACTCACACTTCTCATTCAGAGTGAGACCCTCCTTCTGAAACATTTGGAGCACACAGTGCAACCTCTGGTCGTGCTCCTGCCTGTCTCTGCCATATACAAGCACATCATCGGCGTGACAAATCACCCCTTCAAAATCTTCCAGCATCTGTGACATTCGCCTTTGGAAATGTTCCGGCGCCGATGCAATGCCAAAAGGAAGGCGGTTGAACTGAAACCTTCCAAAAGGCGTGATGAAGGTAGTGAGTGGCCTTGACTCTGGCGTGAGCGGAATTTGCCAGAATCCAGACCGGGCGTCGAGCTTTGTGAACACTTTAGCATCTTTCATCATCGCTAGTGTTTGATCTACTGCTGGGAGGATGTCTTTCTCTTTTGACTACTGTGTTCAGGGGTGTGAGGTCCACACGTATTCTGGGGGGCTTTCCTGCTGGTCTGGGGACCACTACCATGCCAGAACACCACTCTGTAGGCTCAGTGACTTTGGAGATAACACCCATTTCTTCCATTCTGTGCAGCTCATTTCTCACTGCATCTCTGAGGGGAAGAGGAACGCGTCTTGGGGCAGATAGGGCTATTGGTACAGCTCCTTGCTCTATCTCAATGTGATAAGGCTCCCTCAGCACGCCTAAACCTTTAAAAACGTCTGGGTATGCTGCCCTGAAATCTGTCACCGATTCCGTTACTGTGCTTACTCTGTACACAAGACCCAGAGCCTCACACGCTGGCCTGCTTAGCAGTGGCTGTACTAGACCTGACACAAGGTAGACGTCTTGAGAAACACTGCGCCCTTTCACTGCTAGCTGTGCCTCGAAGCAGCCTTTAACATTAAGTGGGTTACTGCCTGGCCCTAGTAACTTCTTTCTGGGTCTCTGCAGCTTACCATCCCTGTCTGGACTGTACAAACCCTCTGGAATAGATGTAACATCCGCCCCTGTGTCAAGTTTAAAATATACATTTTCCCCATTTAACTTGACCTTTTGCACCCAGGGCTGTGACCTCCCAGTCTCTACTTCACCCAAGAACACACAATCCTCGCTGTCTGCATCTTTCTGATTTTCTGTCACTTTGCGTAGCGCTGTAGCTTCACTACTGCGACAGACCGCAGCAAAGTGCCCTTTTTTCTGACATTTTCGACACTGTACCTCTTTGGCTGGACATTCTTTCCATGAGTGTTTGTTCTTGCGACCACAGCGGCCACATTCTTTTCCACTTTGTTTGATTGGCTTTTGTTCTTTCTTCTGCCACGTCTGCGTTTTCCCGCGTGTTGTATTTGTCCATATTGTGTCCATGTTCAGTGTTTTCTCCACTGCCGCGCTGCTGTGAAGTATTGATTGTTGTTTCTTTACCGTTTCGCTCTGCCTAACTTTCTCAATGGCTTTAGCAAGAGTCAACTCTGAGTCCATTTGCAGCAGCTCGGACAGTCTTTTGTCTTTTATGCCAACTACAATTCTGTCCCTTATGAGTTCGTCTTTGAGTGCTCCAAATGCACAATTTTCTGCAAGTTTGTGCACAGCAGTGATGAACGACTCTGTACTTTCCCCTTCCTGTTGCCGTCTGGAGTTAAATTGTGCTCTTTCAAAAATTACGTTATGTTTTCCTACGTAATGTTTGTCAAATGCCTCTTTGACAGTTGCATATTTCTTTTTATCTGCATCGCACAGTGGTAAAACTGCCAAAACATCATCAGCAGCGTCTCCCATAGCATACAGGAGTGCATTAACTTGATACTCGTCTGATTTGTTATCAAGAGCAGTTGCAATGCGAAATCTTTCGAACCTTCTGATCCACTTTGGCCATTCGGCAGGATGAGAAAAGTCAAATGTTTCTGGGGGTGTTATTTGTACCGTGGTCGCCATCGTGACGTGTGGATCCCTGGCTTCCTCGCGTTCAGAATCCAAGCTTTCCGGTGCGCCGACCTCGTCTCCTCCTTCCGACATGTGAAGCTCGTGCTCGACCGCGCGCGCACGCGCCCTGTTGCTAGCGCCGGTCACAGCCTCGGCCACGCTTCACCTGCATGCCGGTCTTGTTCGGGTTACCGATGCGAAAACTTCTCTCGCAGTTAACTGCACCGTACTGTACTCGAAAAAGAAGAAGAAAAAAAAACTGTGGAGACCGCCGTTCGCACTTCTGACACCACGTATAAATGATGACACTGGACGCAGCGTGTTCGGGTGATGTGTTCCAACTTTACTCGTAACCCGGAAGCTCCCCCCACACACAGCCTTATGGGAACAGTAGTCTACCGCTACAGATATGGCAACAGTTGTTTAGGAAGGGGGGTAGTTTTAGGAGTGTTTTGAGATCTGAGAGATTTGCGACGTTTAGCACAAATCTTGTGTAGTTAGTGTGTAGTGTAGTCAATAGTTTTGTTGTGTGTGTCAGAACAATGAGGCGACTGCTGAATGTTACAGGTGTTACAGCAGTGATACATCTCCTGTTGTCAGGCCTGCAGGTATCAGGCTGTTGTTCTCCTTTATCTCATAGTGGACAGAAATTATTTTTTGGAGTGGCACAAATAATTTGTGTGGCATCAAATGTGATGCAGAACAGCTGATTGTTCTGTAAATAGTTTGAAATCTTTATTTAAAAAAAAAAAACCCGGCTTGGCTGCATTTTTAGGTTAAACAGCTGCAAAAAACTTTGTTGTTTGCATAACTCAGTTACTTTTTTGAAGAAGTAACTATATAATTAATTGCCCGTCATTGGTCATTATATACTGTATTTTGCGGACAGAGTTACAGGACTCTCTCCCAGACCACAGACTCATAATACAAGTCAGAGCTTTATAAAAAAAAATATATATAGAAAGTTGTGTTTTCAAAATTGGACTTTAAGTTATTTTTACTTCCAATAGTGTTCCAAGATTTTTTTTTTAAATTTTCATTGTAAGTGGGCTAAAGCAGTTAATTAAAAGTAGTCTAACATAAATGTAAATGCTGTAATTTGATTATTTTAATAAACCATGTAACTTGGATGGATTCGATGCTGGCGTGACCACAGTGCACATGTCTGCTGTTGCTCACAGCGGTCGACGAGATCGCTCAGGGAGTTTGTGTGTTCGCTCAGACACATGAAAAATTAGAGGGAACATTGCTCAGGAGGCATCCTCAGTCCTAGTCAGATGTCCTAATCAACTCAGCTGGCTCCTTTTGATATGGAGGAATAGGGGCTCTACTCTGAGCCCCGTCCAAATGACTGACATTCTCAGCCCATCACTGAGAGCCTAGCCGGCCTGTATTGTCATTCCTTCAGTCACCACCCATAGGTTAGAGTAAAAATGTAGATTGACCTGTAACATTGGACCTCTTAGTACCAACTCATAAACACCACAGCCTACCTGAGTATTGTTGCTGACCATGTGCATCCTTTAATCTTCTGATGGCTACTTCCAGCCGGCTCACACTTCATGTCACAAAGCTCAAATCAAACGTCTTGAACATGACAATGAGTTCACTTTACTCAAATGACCTCCACAGTCACCAGATCTTAATCCGAAAGGGCTCCTTTGGGATGTAGAGGAACGGGAGGATGTGCAGCTGACAAATCTGCAGCAGCTGTGCGATGAATGTTTCCAGCACCTTGTTGAATCTGCGACACAAAAGGCAAAAATGCACTCCATCCCAGCACTAGCATGTGTACCTAATGAAGTGTCCAGTGCATATATATTTATATAATACTCTAAAGGTGAGTTTATTTTATTAAGAAATGTTAAACTGGCAAAAGCTCAGCTGTATCAGCTGTAAATAAGTAATGAAAAAAAGCATCAACACAACATTTTGTTTCACATTGTTTAGTTAATTTAGCTTTTAGCCACTAGCATGAATACAAGACAATAATAACCACAGAGGATGCAAAAGCCCAGTCAGAACCTCACATATATTTGCGGAGCTTAATCTCTGACTTTATTCAACAAATTGCTTGGCCAGTGTATTCTCATATGAGCAGATTAACAAACAGTCAATGAGGCATTGTGCTATTAGCCACGACAATATGCTGCGTGTTGCATGATTGCAGAACATTAAGTTGGCTGGAAAACCCTCCAAGAAGTAATTAAGAAAACTGCTGGGCAGCAATTCATTTCAGAATTAGTCGAATTGAAACTGAGCTTGTCAGACATTCAATAACAGTGAGAACATAAATGTCTGAATTGACCTTCATTGTAGCATCCCCACACGATTATCCAGCTTCGTGCAGTAAATGCCTATTTAACACCATTTTGATGATGCTGGAAGAGTGCAGCAGGCTGAAGAGACAAAGAGAGGAAAAACAAGCACTGCTACATTTATACCATTATCAAAAAAAAAAAATGAAACAATGAAACATTATTACCTTACCCCAATGGATTGTGAATGACATTTTTCACTGTGTGAGCATCATCTGGGGAAAATTACACTTAACTAAGCCCACGGGGCCTTTTCAGACTCTATTTGTGATGACAGTCGGGCCTCAAGGCTCACAGTAGAAGTATTTCCCCCAGAGAATGTGAGCAAACAGGCATATTAAAAAGCCAGGCCAGCACAAGGTGATGGATTCATCCCAAAATATATTGTTGTGTTCATTAGATTTTTAATCAGATCAATACTCTAAATAATTCCTTTCATTATCTAGGACAATACTATGAATTAATAATATAACTGCGGTAAAACATATAGAATACAACATTATCGCTCATCGGAGCCATTTTCCACCTGTTTTTTGCCCTAACATAAAAGTATGGATGTCCCAACAGTACATGTATGTCTGTTCCATGCATGCCTTTGGATCACTACGGGGGGGGGGGGGGGGGTTGAATTCACAAACAGACATAATTATCTACCTCGCACTGCCTTGTTCCCTCTCTGAACTGTGTGTTTTCTCCAGCAGCACAAACAAGGACCATGTAATCACAGTGTGCTGATGCCATCATGGCTGCACTGCGTCGCGAGGAAGAGCTTTTAAGCAATTAACAAGTGTAAACAAGTCAGACTGGCACGTGTCAAAGGCGGCACCCTGCAGTGCGCCGGATGACTTTTAGAGGCACCTCATACAAAGCGCTTGATTTTTCTTGTAACGCGTGTGTGTTTTCAATCAAGGAATCCTTTTGTTAGAGTTTGTATGCTCCGTAATAACCATTTCGGCAGTTATTAGGTGACTTATTATATTTCACAGCTGGATTACCAAGTGAAGAGAAACTATTTCCGTGATAAAGCGGTGTCGATATCAGTTTGAGCTCAAATTTTTTAAAGCTTTACTTTAATTGATGTGAGCAGATTGGGATAAAAGTGTCATTTAGCTGCTCTGCTGACGGTAAGCAACTCCAAGGGAGGTGTGACAGCAGCCGCTGTGATTTTCTCAGATGTGGAGACACTTTCTGGTTAGGATTTGATGGGATTTATCAAACAATTGCTTTATTAGTTACTAAACGTGGACTAGTGACAGAGAGTTGAACAATAGATGAGACAGCTTCCAGCTTAAAGTCCTATAATCACACCTCAGAGCGATCGAGCCTAAACCTCGTAAAACCACTAGCTAAGCTTACTCATCGCACATCCTGTTCTGTCTATTAGACGCTTGTTTCTCTCATCCTCTTAATTGTTTCCCCTGATGCAGCTTTTCATCATTTTTCCATCGTCACATGTGAGATATGGGCTACAGATTTCCTATTAAAACTGTATCAGTCACCATCCCAGTGAGGAGAAGTTTGTCAAGATCGCTGATGTAACAAACCTCTGGGAGCCATTAGGGGCCAGTGTTCGAAATCAAAATGATTAAAGGATGCTGTGTTGGACACATAAAAGGGAGTACAAGCAAATGGGAGAGAATAAGAAAGAACAAGAGATCTTCTCCTCTTGTCCTGCTCGCCAACATGGTGCCTTCCCGGTGGCCATCTTTTTTGCAGCAGCTGTTTATATTTGTCTTTGAAGCCTCACCGGCAGCGAACTGCTGATTGATTCATTACAGTCATCAAAGTGCTGCCGCTAAAGGGTGTGAAAACCTCTCCATCAAATAGCACGTGTCTACTTTGTGATATTTGTGAAGGCTGTTTTTGCTTTAATTTGATTGCTGAAGTAGAGGTTCCAGACATAAACTCTCTATATGGACAAAGGTTTCGGGCACACCTCGTAATCTTTGAATTCAGGTCTTTCTTAGTCCCATTCCCACAGGTACAGTAGATGGCAATAAGTATTCAATCGCCCATCTAAATCATTACATTCAGGTGTTCCAATCACTTCCATGGCCACAGGTGTTTAAAATCAAGCACCTAGGTATGCAGACTGGTTTTTAGAAACATTTGCTAGATATTCTACATGTTAGCAACCCTCATCCGAGAATCTTCTTCAGTTGTAAGAGCGACTGGTGGAGAGTCCCAGATTTTAAGCCCTATGTGAGTGTCCCCAATCAGGGTTATGGACCCCCTATTGATTCCCCTATTGGTATGGGTCACAATCAGCCAAGGTTTTTCAGGTGAACCCACTGTGAAACCTAGCCCCACCCCATCATGTGATTTACTGAGGTCAACTGGCCCAAGATGTGAGTGGGCGTTAAGGTGTCTGGGAAGGGATCTCAAAACTGGATTACAGATGGCAGACAGTTGGTGTCGTAAACCACCGCTTCTGTTCAAAGATGGGTGTTCAAGTGGACATAGATGGCCTCTTTCAAACTATCTGTCCTCTCTGTCCAAAATGTGAACATTGGCATCCTCCAAAGAGTGACCTTTGTCCTTTAGATGCAGATGGACTGCAGAGTCTTGTCCTGTTGAGGTGGCACTTCATCTCATGGGTTTCCCTGTCCAAGAAGCTCTTGTCAATTCCATTTGTAGGTGGCCCGGTACTTCTGTTATATAGGGTATCTTATCAGATTAATTTGGTGAGCTGGTGCACTTTGTCTCAAGATGTTCTTCTCTTAAACCTAATGGTCCACCTGGTACACAAATCACAGCCTTTTGGTTTGAAGCCTTTTGATATATGCCATTAAAAGCCTTCTCCCCTTGGTTTTCTGTGCTTTGTCACTTTGTCCAAACAAGAACTTTCTGCCATTTAGCTTTGCAGTGAACAGCAGAGCTGGGTAGATTGATCCAAATATCGATCAATACCGATACTAATACTGGTATCGGTATTGAGTCGATACTACCGTGATAGGCTCGATACTTTGTTTCTAACCTCTAACTTCGGTATGTAGCCCACTAAATTGTGTTAAATCTTTTAAAAAAAGAGTTTCAAAACCTATAAAAAGCTGAAAAGTCTGCTTTGTTGTGTTAAATTATTATCGTGGAAAGTAAGCTGCATTAATCATTGGAAAATAACAGAATCGGTATTGGTATCAGCAATACTGTCCCTGTACTTAGTTGTTATCAGATTGCTAATAAAAACTTGCAGTGTCCCACAGCACTAGCGAACAGTGGATCAGATTGGTACCAAAGGAAAACTCAGAGATGACAGCAGCTTTGACAGTTGGTATTTTTGTTAAAGGTGTTTTTTCAACCTTTAAAAATTTCACTATTTTCCTACCCTTTAGGACTAAAATCAGCTTAAATATGATAGTTGGAATAATTGTGTTAATGACTGAAAAACTGATGAAATTTTCACATCTCTTTTCTGTGTTCATAATTCTTATTTTTGACAGGATCCCCAATACCACTGGCTGAAATGTATCCCCAAACCATTCATCATGGGGTGATGAATGGTTCCTGCCTGTCAAACTGTGTTATCATTGGCATATTTTGTAGATTCAATTAAATAGATGGGAGCAAATAATATGGTTTTGCATCAGTCAGCTAATAACGTTCTTTGTAAAATTGGTTCTTTGCTAAGCTAACCCTGTTGCCGTCCCTTAAGTATAGCTTTTTTATGCCTGTATGATTCATAGGTCAGTGTTAGGTGGTTTAAGAAAAAGAAAATCCTCAAAAAAAAAAAAGCTACGAGAACTGGACTGAAAATTAATAGTAAAAGGTTTCTTTTTAACAGCACATCATAAAACATTACTGTTAATTCAAGCAAGGTCTGAAAAATAGAGGTTGTCCCAGAACAAACCAGAAAGAGGAAAGACAATTTCATGTGATGACAGTTGGTGTGACATATGAAAGTTGTACATATACACTGTCTCTGTTCAGCAAGCTGAGCTGGAGAATGGAGCTCTGCAGGACTAATTTAGAGCCCAGTTGGATCCCTCGACAGCATTTCCTCTTAGTACCGCACACGTGATAAGTTCAGGGGAAAGCCGTGCAATCTTCTGACTGAGCAAACATGAAGCGATTATATCTGTTTAATGTGTAAGAGAACTGTATGCACAGAATATCCTCATGAGAAGATCCTCTGTGATTTAAAATGTATGAGTGTGTATTTGTGGGTAAAAAAACACAATTGCAGTATTTCAGCACCGCGTCTTCTAATGTATTGGATTTGCCAAAGAATCCCCAGTGATCAAGTCCAATTCAGCAGCACTGCCCTAATAAGCTCTGCACATCAAGGCTTTTCTGTCCCCCCCCCTCTCTCCGCTGTGCTCCCATACTCTTTTCCTTCCTCCTGCCTTTCCTTTTCACTGCCACCCATTAGCCAACCTAGCCCACACAATAGCACCCAATCACAACTGGCAATTTAAATTAGCTCTATTTTCTCTGTCTCTTGCGCTTCAAAACACCTCTCAACAGAATGGACCCTGTGCTTCGGCAGCACCCAGATTATTGGATCCCATTTATCTACGCGCACGGATTTGTGTGTGTGTGTGTATGTGTGTCATTTTGCCTGAATGCTACGCTGAGAATAAGAAAAGGGGAACAAAGAAAGAGGAGCCCAGCAATGACAGGGCCACACTCATTAGGCTTTCTAAAGCTATTATAGCAGAATTCCAGCGCTATTCTGTCTAGAGCAATTAGTTTTTGCATATTCACTGCGTGCGTCGCTGATGACGGCGGTGTGCTTATACATGAAGACAGAGTGAATTAGACAGCCTGTCAGTTAGAGAATCCCTCGCCACCTCTTTCATTGCTCATTCCTTTTGAGTTGCTGGCTGGGGAAATGGGTTAAAACACACACACATGCACGCACACACACAGAAACCTAATTAACAGACAAGTGCCATGTGGACGCTTTGCAAAAAAAAAATTTTTTTTTAATGTTAAATGTGAGTATTTATGCGTGTTGTGCCAGCATTTGGAATTAGCTGTCACGCATGCAACTTGGGTTCGTGTCCCAGCATGCATTTGGATTGTGTGATGTAGGTACCCTGGCAGCGAAGCGATGCAATAAACGCATTAGTCTTAACAAGCTGCCCGCACAGGGAAGGAGAGAAAAACAGCTTCAGTAATAAAGCAAGTCACACTGAGGCTCCAGCGTGTGTGCGTTAATGTTCACGCGCATTATCTGTATCTTATATTCAAACTATCTGCTTCTGTTGTTTACACATATACACATACAGTCGCACAACCTCACAAGGTCTTTCTTAAGAGAAAGCCCAGCAGACAGCTGGGAGCCTTAGACCGCACTGTGACTGATTGTGAGTGTATACGACTCTGAAGGCAGTGACGCCTGTAACCCAGGGACAAATAAATCACCACGGTGAAGAGAAAAGAGAAGCAGGGGAATAAGATAAAGAAGTCTTGCTGTGAAGAGCAAGACGGCTCCGTGTGCCAAAGAAATCAATTAGAGTAATGCGCAAAACACATTAAAAGGTTCCTCAAAGTAAAAAAACAACAACTCTGCATGCAGTAACAGGGTTCTTTAATTCATATGTGAGTACATGCTGCATTTACTGTACCTACACATGCAGATCAGAAGGATGAGGGATGAAGAAAAGTCTGCGTTATCTTGTGTGATCCTGATCAGAAATGCTGATGTGCACAATGAAAATTCAAATACAGAGTGCGTAATACAGTACACCTATGCTACAACACGTATACGTTTGTACACGTTAAGGCAGAAAATCAGCTCACGGATGTGGTTTCGATTATTTCGTGGCTGTAACACACAGTCACGGTTAGAGGAAATCAATCAATCACTTTTATTTATATAGCACTTTTAAAAACAACAACTGTTGACCAAAGTACTGTACAATAAAATAGTCAGATATTATTTAAAAGGAAAGTAAAATAAAAGATAAGAAAATAATAAGAATAAAATAATGACAAACTCATAGAGAATTAAAAGCCAAAGAGTAAAAATGGGTCTTTAAATGAGTTTTAAAAGTATCCAGTGTTGGAGAGGTCCTGATATGTAAAGGCAGTTTATTGCACAGTTTCTCCTCTGTGTTTTAATCTAGACCTAGGGACAACTAGAAGCATTTGGTCTGCAGACCTCAAAGATCTCGCCAGAGTATACCAATTTAAAAGATCAGAAAGATATATAGGAGCTAGTCCACGCAGTGTTTTAAAAACAAGCGTCAAGTCCTTAAAATCAATTCGAAAACTTACTGGCAGCCAGTGTAGCGAGGCAAGTATAGGGGATATGTGCTCTCGCTTCCGCTTGCCAGTCAGAAGCCTTGCCGCAGCATTTTGAACCAGATGTAGTCGGCCAATAGATGATGAAGTAACACCAGAGTAGAGACTGTTGCAGAAGTCGAAGCGAGAAGGTTTGTTGGCCCACTCATCCACCTCTACCTTGTCTCAGTGTTGTCTTTGGATCGAGCAGGGAATATCTACGTAAAAGCAGTTACATGGTCTACCTTCATCATCACCTAGATGCTTGTTAAGTTTGTTTCTGGGATGGTGGTGTGAAACATGAAAGTTTGGCATCACCCAACAGAATCAAGGAGCTTAAAGACTGGCTGGAAGTAGCAAAACTAACAGATATTAGCTTCTTGTTGTCTTTAGCATGACCTGAAATTAGCAATTGAGCTCATAAACTCATTATGAAAGTGTTTTGCTATAAAGACATCTGTGGGGAAATCTTTCTCTGTGACCTCAAAAAAGTCTTTTTTGCTCCTAGCTCATCATTAAAGTGAATAAATGTAAAGCATTTCTGAGATGGCTTCATTTTTCAGCTTTGTCTATCTGATGGGTTCCATTCTGTTTTGTTCAGAGTTTCAGTCAAAGCCATGACGAGATGGCTCATTTTCTTTTAAACATTGTTTTTAGCTAGCCAGAATTAGCACCATATTTAAGAAATGATGCTAGCTAGAATCGGATGATAATTCTGGCTAGCATTATTACCTGGGTTTTAAATACACCTTAGAACACACATGCATCAACACTACATATGAGCGGGCGGAGGGAGGTTTGGAGTCTTCACACACCCCTGTTCTCTGCAGCCTGCTGGAGCGGGAGGGCTGGGAGGAGGAGTTGGCCGTCCGATTGGGGTCTGGAACGTGGGGCCTCCCTGCTGCTGCGGAGTCGGGCGGTCTGCTTGCCTCCACCCCAGGGAAAGGGGTAACACTACCTGGGTCTGGGTGCAGTTTCCCCCTCCGGGGGCAAGGGGACCTAGACCTGGGGTACAGAGTACGCTTGGGGAGTGTGATTGTGTGTGTAAAGTGTCTACTTATGTCTGTCTCCATGGTGGGTGAGTGCTGAGTGTGTGCATATGTGAGCATGGGGGGGGGGTGTTTGGCACACACAGATACGAATGGATGTTTGTATCTGTGTGTGCCTGTATGTCTGTGTCTATATGTCAGGTCGGGTATCAGATGCCACCTCTCTAGGGACATCTCAGGCCCTCCAAGGTTTGGAGGCCTATCTCCCCCACCACTCCCCCTGCCAGTGGCAGACGCCCTCAGACATCGGTGCGTTGGTGGTTCTTGGTGTCCGGGGCTGCGCGCTCAGGTACGCACCGGCTCACTCCCGGTGGCTGCTTGTCAGGGCCTGGCGCCTGGGGCTCGCTCGGGCACCTTCGGGGGGTGGGGTGCCCTCAACCTCTGGGCCTGGGGCTCGGTCCACTCTGGCACAGCTGGCTGCCGGTGGAGCTCACGGGCATGTCACTGCAACCCCCTCTGGCTACTGGGTGACCCCTCATCTGGGGCTCTCCTCAGCTCTTTCTGGGACAGTGGCGCGGCTGCCCCTCCATTGGTCTTCCTTGGTCTCTTGTGCTCTGGGGGCCTCTGGATGTCTGGAGCCTGGATCTTCTGCATACCTGCTTCATGCCCTGGAGGACAGGGCTGTGACTCCCCACACCCTCAGATTGTTACATGAAGGAACCTTTTAAACACAAGTGCGTCCATGCTCACAGGTGTACACACGGGTGCTCACAGACACAAACTACACCTTTTTTGGCTGCTACCTCAAAACACACTGTCCGCTGTCGATCCTACGTGCTGCACAATAATATCCAATATTTAGTATTTACTGTTTATATACACATAGATTATCGCGATGATGTTGTTTATTATATTGCTCTCTTTTTTTGCTTGTTTTCTCTTTTTTCTTTCTCAACAGGTGATCCAGGTGATATATATATATATATATATATATATATATATATATATATATATATATATATATTATATATATATATATATATATGTGTGTATAATATATATATATATATATATGTGTATTTTTTGTTTGTTTGTTTTTGTTTTTGTTTTGTGCCCCTTAGCACTGTTCCTCTTCCCCACTGTTTTTCTTTCCCTACCTCTCTTTCTTTGCCCCCGTCATGTCTATCCCGTGTTTAGCAAGTAAAAATAAAAGAAAATAAACAATAAAAACAAAAGTCAATCAAATGGACCAGGATGGTCCATTTGGTAAAGTAAATCCATTGGGCATCTTTGTTGGCCTTTAGACAATTATTCTGATGGCAAAAGAAGCAAACGGGACAGGCGACAAAAAAAAAAAAAAAAAAAAGAATAAAGTTGGTGATACCAAATATTGACTTTTAAGCTGGTTAGAACTGTACAAACTGAGCTTTTGCCTTGTTGCATGGTTGCACGTTTCAACAAATTGCTGCTCTTGGTTCCCTTTATCCTAAGGAAAAATATTAAAAAGAGATGCAGGGTTATTGAAGACTTTTGCGCAGTACTGTAAAACTTAATTTGCCCTGATACAAATGAATATTTATTGATATTCTGATTTAATCTGAATTATGGAAGCCAATGAAGTATTTTTAATCAAACGTCATATAAATTAACTTTGTCAGTCATCACAGTTTGTTGTTTTCATGTTTTTATTACTCATTTAAGTCAAGCAAATCACAGTTTTGTTTTTAGAATTATGAAACCAAGTCCAACTTTTTCTTTATGGTTCAAATACTTTAAGTTAAAAACTGAACTTTTCTAGCCCTTTAGTTACACTCTCTGACCTTCCACCCGTTCCTCTGAACCACCTCCTCCACTCTTGCCTATTTTTTTACAAACTCCCACTCACTTTTTCATTCTGTCTGCTTTTCCATCTCATTTGGTCAGTCAATCAATAATGCTGGAATAATTTGTCTCCATTTCCCACAGCCTATTCACATGTCAAAGAAATGGGCTTCGCTCTGACATACGCCAGCGAAAGTAATCCAGTCCTCCCACTCACCCGCCACCAATTAGCTCATAAAGTGACTGCAGCTAGGCTAATTAGTCACTGTTACCTTACAGTTGTGTTTTCAAAACCTGAGCGTTTTCTAGGAGCGAATCTAACCGTTCATGCTTTGCCCCAGTCTCCTGGTTTTGTGCTGGTTTTCCCAACATGTTTGTATTGTCCGGTACGACTAATGAGCCTGCTGATGGCTAATTATGTTTGTGTTTATTTGGAGACGGGACCAGTGTTGTCCTTCATCAAATACCCCCCCTTACTCCCTCGCACCCCTCCTCCCCTTTTTCCTCTCGCACGCATCCAAACGAGAGCTATTGTTTTTACCCAAAGCGCCTATCTTTCTCTTAACTTTGTGGCGTCTGCGTTGATTAAGCAGCGTGGCGAGCAGCTGGGGAGCGGCAGCGTTCGGGAGTGATAAAATGCCTTCAGGTGGAACTCTTTCAACACCTGCCATCTCCGCTCTGCTCAGCAGTCGCAGGCGGGCACCAGGCCGGGCAGATAGAGGAACAGCAAGCACAGCAGTGCAGTGCAACAGCACTTCTGCCGTCTGGTGCGCCCGGGACAGCTGAGTGCCAAGGACGGGTCAAGTGTGTGTCTGTGTGAAGCCATATGAATCTCTACAGAGGAGGTAAAGCAAGGCAGAAGTGCACGTGCATCGATCGAGTGGAAACTTTTGCAAAGCAGATGTTTTTGCACGTTCTCTTTTCAGCAGGCCTCCACTTCAGTCTGAATCACGATTTAGATTTTGTTTTTTTTGGGCCCCTGGACGACACTGGTAGCTCCCATTTCCCAGCATCCTCCTCCTTCACTGCTCGCTTCCCTTCAGTGGCTCGGTTTCGAGAGCAAGTCATTTCCTGCCATCTTTGCCAAGGCTCCTTCTATGACAGCCTTCTCTAACTCCCCCCACCCCTTTCTTCAATAACCGATGGTCTCTTTCTCGCCAGTAGACACTAACAGCTGCATATATATGGATCCAAATGAGGCTGGGCGAGCTTTTTGTGGCTCTTTATGATATATTAATATTTATGCCTCTGCCAACCAAGATAACGACCGCGTTTGAATTTAGCGCCCGCAATTAACAAGTTCCAGCTGCCTCTTTCTCAGGTTGGTGTGGCTGGTTTGTGCATACATGAGCACAACCGTGTGTGCACCTCTGTGTGTGTGCGCGCCGAAATGCTCAAATGAGAGGGCACGAAGACGGGAGGTTAAATGCTCCATTTAAATGTTGTGTCACGAACTAAAGGGCAGATCAAATCAATCTTGTTGAAACACAATTAGGATATTCCCGCTACAAACATGATGCTACTTCTCGCACTCTCAACGGAGATAATAACTGTGAACAAAGCAGATAAGAACTTCATGATAGTCTTATAATATCATGTTATTAGAAAGCAGCAGACTGGTGATTGGACTGAGCTCAATGCGTTTTTAATCATCATTCATATTAGGAATTCATTGCCCTGGCAATTTCCCATATTCCAGTTCTCGTTTTTCCATTATGCTCAGCAAATACAAGCTGAAATCTGAGTATATAGAAAAATGAAATTAAATATAGGTGATTTATATAAATATATGCCACTATCAGGACCGAGGAGTCTACCACCCTGCTGGATTTCCGTGTGTGTGTGTGTCATTCGCTTGGTGACATCTACAGAGAGTTGAATAGTCCTGCTCATTCCTGCCAGACATGTTGGGGGAGAGAGGAGGGGACAAAAAGGACAATGCGTGACAGCATCCATGAGTCACCAACACATATCTACTCAGCAGCAGCTTGGAGCACAGCAGACATGAACGATGACAGCGGTGGCGGAGACCCAGTGAGGTGGAGAAATATGCTTACACTACTCTGTGCGTGCACGCTTAAAAGGAATAAAAATGATTAAGCTCCTTCTATTATTCCACAATTCAATACTTCATAGTTATTCCATGCGGTAATATAAACTCATCTTCGTATTACTCTGTGCTGATGAATAATGCAATACTGGAACTTTGCAAAGCGCCAATTAATGCAAGCAAACACAACAAAATGTTTGATCAAAAATGCTTTTATTTTATTTTTTTGTTTATTTATTTATTTTGGTTTTCCTGGAACTGTTTCCACCGACATCAACAATTAGTATGATTTGTTTTCTGGCTGAGAGCAGCTCCTCTGTTCTCTTGTGCTATGCATTAATGAAGAATATTATCCATTTAACAGCGCGAAAGGACACACACACACACACAATGTTGTAGTCATTACATGCCGTTGGGAGTACACTTTCTTGTCTTTTGTTTCCAGTGTGACCACACTAAATACTGAAAACCTCCTTAGAATTAGTGTGTAAGATCTATTTGGGACACAACATATCCACTGGTTGCCTGGTAACTGGTCCTAGGGAAGAAATGGTTGAGCTGATAACATCTAATACTGTGAGATGAGATTTGTTTTTGTAAAGATATGTGTATTATGCTATTTTTATTATGTTTTACAAGGACTTGTTTATTGGTGATTGCAATTGTTTTTAGATATTAAAATGCCTGAGTTTGTTTAAAAGGTACAGTGAGTAAAATCTCACCATTAGATGTCAGTAGAGTGCAGACTGCAGTCAAATGAGTTCTGTTTTCTTACCTCTCCTAATTCAAATGCATAATCGGAGCTACGGTGACCGCTCTTCATTTGTAGTGAGTGTAGGCTGTCAGTCTGCTGTTTACCTCAGCTGCCAATACTGCATGTGCCCACCATGTATTTGCTTTGGAGGAGGCTGTAAAACTTTGTGATGAGTCGATGAGTCAGTGGAGCTCACTTCTGTTCATTATCAGTCATACTGAGGTGAGTTCTTGAGGATATCCTGAACGTTCCTGTTGGTAAGCGCTCTGTTTTTGTTGCTGTTAGCCGCTGTTAGCAGCCGTTAGCCGCGGTTAGCTGCTGTTAGCCAGCATTAGTGACAGTTTATCTGAAAGGAAAGTCTGAGTCTAACAATGTTGGACACTTAGTGAATAAGCTCTTGTATGATATGAGGATAGATTCAAACTATTTGTCAGAGGAAAAGTGAGATTTTTAGGATACTTCAGCCTGACATTAGCAGGTATGATGTTGACTGATGAACAGCTATTGATGTTGTTTAGCCAGATCGTTGTCCAGAGACAGGAGGGTCCGCATGTCTAACCTGCTGACAATAAGTAGTTACAACCATATCAGGAATAATAGTTTATAGTAATATAGTAATAATAATGTTTATGCATGTTTTTGTATAGCACTGGTGCAGAGGAGGAAAGACATAATGAGAAAAAGATGATGAAAATAGCCATAAATCGTTTTAAAGAGTTATTTGTGATTTTTAAATTGAAAGTAAAGATTTTATATGTATGTGGTGGGTCTGTAGCCACATCTATAAAACCCCATTGAAGAATGCCAATGTCCATTTTGGCCACTGTATTGAAATGGTGGGACTTCCGCAAACTGTGCCCACTCCTATGTATTTTAATGGATTAATTCTAAGTTTACGAGAACACATCAGTTTGTTGGAAGATATAATTACACACCATCAGTGGATCCTTTTAAGTACAACATTCCTTTTTTTCTATTTAATAATCTTTAAAAACGTAGTCACTGTACCTTGAGAACATTATAAGATTGTCAATCTCTGTCCGTGCGGGTCTTGGGCATTGAGATTGGCTGGAGTGCTTCACTATACTAATTCTGAAGTGATGCATCTCTGGTGTTGTTGTTTTCAACAGACATTAAAGTACACATATTTTATTAATGAAGCTGTCTTTTTACTTATAGTATTCCATGGTACATTCAAGGCCTCACTTCGTCACATTTTGAGGCTTGCTTTAACCCTCCATAATGTTACATTTCAGCACACAAGCTACCTGTAACCCTATCATATTTGATACATGAGTTTTTGTGAGTGTTTTGCGACCTCAACATCATTGGTGTCATTTCCCACCCCCTGAAAAACTGCAGTTTTTAAATTGCACGATAAATTTAAAGCAATAAATTGCAAAACAATGCCACATCTGGAAAATATGATACAAATTAAACTCATATTGCTTTAATGTTTTTATCAGTGTTGTTTTCATAGCACTGCTATTTTTGATTTTAGTTTCTATTGGTCTGATTTTCCAGGAGTAGGAGAAGAAAGAGAATAGAAGCCTGAATCCAGCCCATTGGGTGGTTGGTTCACGGTCTTCTTCCTCTTTTGTTTGCTTTAGCCAAGGCTCCCGTCTCTTTTTGGTTCTGTTTGTCCTTTAGGAGTGTCTCTATTTCCATTATTAAAAGCTTGTTGAACAGCGGCAGCATTGTAGCATGCTGGATTTCTCTGAGCCATAAATTTAGAGACCATTATGGTGCCAAACCATAACAACAGTCTCAAGGCTCTTTTTATTATAAGGTATAGACCCTGCAATAACACAGAGTAAACCTAACAATCTGATGGCCTCTTATGAGCAAGCAGAAAGAAAGGAAGAAACCTCTGGTGATGGGAAAGAGAAGACAAAAGACAGACCAGATGATGTATACAAGGTTATTTTGCCTTTATCAGAATCACATTAGTGGACATTCATTTTTGCATATTTGTATTATTTGAATAAACAAGTAAAAACAAACAAAAACATAGAAGCCAGTCATATGAAAGCACAAATGTGTCCATTTCTCCTTTCTAGTGACTTGTTCAGCCACAGATCAACCTTTGTCTAATGCAAATTCACTATGATTCATCCTCTGGGAACCAAAAATGTCTGCACAATATTTCAAAGCAATCAACCCATAGATACTTCCATCTGAACCAAAATGGCAAATCAATCAAGAAAGTGGTGTTTCCAGCCCCAGAGCCATGCTGCCATTTCCTTGTAATTTTATGCCATGATTGCTTCAGTCCTTGTGTTTTTCGCTCTGAATAAGCGCTGGAAACTGAAATCATACAACACAACAAATGCTTAAAGCAAATGAAAATGTAACCGGCAGATCAATAGTGTTGTTTCCAACACACTGAGCTCTTGCAGGTTTTTTCAAAGGGAAAGACAGTCACAATACAGATCTGCAATGGAATATAAAATTAGCATAATCAGTTCTGACCCTCTTTCAAACCTAAACACAAAAGCCAATACTTACCTGCATGAATGCTTAAAAGTCAATTCTCGGCTGGCAGATCTAACAGCAAGCGATGAAACCGAACTCGGCTCATGCAAAGAGAAGACGTGGTTGACGGACAGTCACGTGCTTTGTAATTCTCATCCGACGTTGCTGCCTTCGATTTCTTGTTGAATTCTGCCTGGCTGATGCTCATAGCGCTAATAAGCTATCCAATGTTCTCTAGGGCCCAAGCTTGACATCTCTTTGTGGTTGCCGGGCTATTATTATAAATACCTGAACATAATAAGAGCCCAGGCTGCAGACGAGTGAAGACATCCAATCAGCCAGCGGAGGGGAAAGATATTGCTGGCTGGGCCCAGCAGCTCATTAGTGAGCAGGTCCAGTTATCCTTTTTGACAACTCGGAAATGTCTAAGCTCACCATAGATGCATTATTCCTGACATTCCTCAACCAATCAGGCCAAGCGGAGAGCCATGGGAGTCACATTTGACAAAGACATGCCTGTAACTGTTGAATTATTCAAGGGTAAAAGTTCACAGGTTAGTTGCATTTGAGCATGAAGTTGGTATTTGATTCATAAATTGATAATGATACATCGAGGGAAATAATCTTGATAACAACAATGTGGATTTACGTGTATGTACAGTCATCTGAAAATAAGTGTTTTTCACAGGACTCTTACTGCTTCCATTGGACTTACAAAGGTAAGTAGCAGCCAGGTGCTGCTAATCAAATGCACTTGAATAACTGATCGTTAACAAGTGTGAGCACCTCTATAAAAGCAGAAGTTTTGTCACTTTGCTGATCTGGAACATTCGGGTGTGTGTTAACACAATGGTATGATCTACCCAGGAGTGGATCTTCTAGCAACTTCACCTGAAGTTGAAGGCAACGCTCAAGTAAAACTTATTTTTCCATTAGTCTTTTGGTTTGTAAAGATGCAAGTTTTCAAAACAATGCCATGCTCATACACTTCAGTCTGTTTATAATTGTTCTGTAACTTTTAACACACCGAGGTTTAGAGTCTGAGATGTTGCTCATGTCATTTGGACAGATGAGACCAAAGTGGGGATGTTTGATTGTCATGTGCAGCGCTGCTTTTGAAGGAATACAAACAGCACATCAGCACAAACACATCAGATCAGCTGTGAAGCACAGTGGTAGATGGGTGATGACTGTTTTGCAGCCACAGGCCATGGACACCTTGCAGTCATTGCTTGACCATGAACTCCTCTGTATATCAAAGTATTCAAGAGTCAGAAGTGAGGCCTTCTGTCTGATAGCTAAAGCTTGGCTGAAACTGGGTCATGCAACAAGACAATCCTCCCAAGCAAAAAGTGTTGCAGGTAGAGAGCTGTGCATAAAAAATGGCCACAAACCTCAATGGGCCCCATAGAAGAGCGGGCAGAAATTCCTCCATAACAATGCGAGAGTCTGATGAAGACATACAATTAGTTCAGTGTTCCTAAAGGAGGTCGTCACAATCTTTGTGAACCACTTGGCAATCATTTGACAACATATAAAAGACCAACAGCAGAATGAGCAATGACAAGTATGAAAGTTGTATTGATATTGTTGGGTTTACATGATGGTATCAGACTGAGGAAGCAGTGATAAATGGATTTTTCTACCATTTGGTTCACGTTTTGAGAAGATTGTCTTTTAAAGACAGACCTGATCTTTAAGAAAAAGGGTCTTGAACTTAGATTTTTTTTTTCCAAGAAAGAAATGTTCAGAGATTGATGCCGGTCGAGGTAATGCTCTGTGTCACAAACCTCACGCTGATATCTCTCATGTCCTCCCACCGCTTCCTCGCACCTGCTCTCTCTCCCTCTTACACTCTTTCAGCCGTCCACTCAAATCACTTTGATGGCGATATGCAGTCATGCATGAGAGGGCCATCGTAACATGAGCACTAAAAAAGAAAAAGGTAAATGACTTGCATCCAGGTACCCGCCCTCAGACTAAATTAGCCGAGACAAGGGTATGACTTTTGCAGGTCGAGGGCCAAGCTTAAAGCTAAAATAGCAAATGTCACATCAGAGTAATTATTAGTAGCTCAGTTTGTGAGTCGGTCCAGCCTCGGTTCTCACACCTCTGGGTCTGTGTATTTGTATTCTGCTGAAAGAGAACGAGAAAGAAAACAAAACTGATGAGGTGAAGGTTTGTCGATTGCTGCGAGAGATTTAAAAGGTTGAATTTTACCTCAACAATCCCAAAAAAGTCCTGTAAAATTATATAAATGCCATTTTTACAAGTATTTTAAAGCTCAACATGATATCTGAAAAGATTGCAGCTATTTTTGTTTTAAATTCTGTGAAAAATTTACTCTCTACGGGAAGTTCATTACCTGACGATGGAAGAAGCGTTATTGATGGGTGAATTTCTCCCACTCGGACAGGAAAGGCCTCAACTCATTATTTATTTTCCACTCAGAAGCCAGAGATAAAATGGCTGCCGGTTTGACAGTGATGTACGAGCATCTCAGCGAGGGAAAATCCACGGTGCTGATCCTCAGAATATAAACAACAATAATAGGCAACAATCTAATCGAAAGTAATTAAAAACAAAACGAATAAAACCCAAAGCGAGGAGGGGCAAACACCGGCCTAGCCCTACAGGGACGATAACCCATGGGAGGAAGGCTGGGACAAGATGGGTGAGGAAGAAAATGCAGCAGATTTCATTCTCATTTGCTAATTGAGGAGATAATGTAAATCATTCTCAGAGTCGGTGGAATAAACGGCCCTTAAAAAAACAAGAGAGAGAAGGGGGGCGGGGGGGATCAATGGGGTTTCCAAAGTGCCTGCTCACATGGTTAGGAGGGAATCAGCATCTCTGAGAGCAACGGGTCCCATCCTGGTGTTTGAGTTGCCTCTGGTCGTCTAAGATTGATCGTTTTAATTGTGCTAAAGGTTAATAACTGATCTGCAGGGAGGCAGAGGGGCTTCAGGACATGTAGCGCTTTCTGGAAAACCATATTCCATCAGTGAGAGACCGGTATGTGTTTAATGAGGGTAAGAAGACATTGCAACACAGACATGTTCAAGGGAATTGGTGAAAAATGCCATTATTAAGCAGCCTAGTGGCTGTGCACTCAAGGTCTCTGAGCACTGAAGCTCTCGTTTCCTCAGTCCTTATGAATTCACCTTCACATTTTCACTTTTTCTCATGTTCCACTGAAGTGTAGGAGGATTAGAAAATGATGTAGACACAAACCAAATTTTCACTGAGCATTTATTGGTTAAATGAGCTTAAACAGATCAAGAAAGAAGTTAAAATGGTGATATCAAACTCGTTTGATTGCTTCTGGAAGAAGCGAGCAGATACATAAATGAGCAAACAAAAACCCAACCAATCATATAATCGAAAGGCAACAGTGAGGTGGATCCCTCCCAACTCCAAACCCAGTATTTTCCTAACCCTGTCTCAAGGCTCTGAATGCCTATATCTAATCAAGTCTGAACAACTAAATGAAAGTGATAGCACCATTGATAACCTTAAAGAAATACTGCCGGTATTCTCAAAGCGAATGCAGTAACAAGATTGCACATACAAGGTGGGAATTCAGAGATTCTTACAACTGATTTTTTTCTCATATGTATCTCTGGGAGTTCTTTTGTCATGAGTAACTCAAATGCACAAACTGATTTGCTCTGATATTCAACGCTGAGGTTTTTCGCTTGATATTGAAATCATCTGACTGCACCTGTGTTTAGAAAACATGGCAACTTTTGTAAATCACCTGTAAAACTAACCACACCTATCAGCTGGTCATTGGGGATTGCCCTGACATGCGAATTTGCCCCATTTAGTAAAGCATAGATAGTGTAAAAGATGGATGTAGCTACTGAGATGTCATGTGCTGATTTCTGAAGTCCCTTTGGAAGCTTTGTGATGAGCACTGCTGCCATTACCATTGGCAAAAGAAAATAAAAGAATAACAATATTAGCTAATAGCATGTGATTACAGTTACATGCTATCCCAGATGACAAGATAAAAAACATAGGTCTAATCTTTTATGAAACAGAACATGAAAGAGATGACTGAACCCAGGAACTCTTCTGGAAAGTGTTTACAAAAGTCAAGAAAGCTGCTTCTTCATAGACATCAATAGAACTGGAGGTCTTTTCGCAACCACAGCTATCGCCATCTGGTGGCCGTGGGATAGAATGCAGATTTAAGGCACATTGGTTTTGTTTTTCTGACTTGGCACTACAAACATCTTTTGTAAAGGTGACACATGAGCAACATCTAATAAAACCATAAAACATACCTTTTTGTAAAGTTTAAAAAGGTATACTGTCTATACTATGCATAGCATCCTTGTAGCATCAGAGTCAAGGCACATATCTGCAGAGGTTCATGGTTCAAATCTTTGGTGCATCTTCTAATCAGCCCAACTCCCCATCTCTCCTCATGTCTCCTCACTGTCAGTTCATTGCAAAATACAAAGAAAAGATAGAAATGGAAAACAGCAGTGAGGCTGTAATTGTATTAGTCATGGAGCAATGCACACACAGTGTTTATGCTTTAAACAAATAACTGGAGTTTCAGTCACTAAAAGCTGCACACAGAGTATTTAGTCATTCAGAAAGCAGTCCCAGCGTCTCAGAAACTTCTGTAGCACTTTATTCTCTTTCATCAGGGGAATCTGCGAGATGTGTGGTCTATTCAGGATCACAAAAGGTACAAAGTAACACTCCAAAACACTGGCAGTCTTAGCATTAACAGCTCTGTCTACTTTTTAAGTCATTGCACAGTCTGTAATAAGAATCAGAGCTGCAGGTGTTTGTTCATTTATCTCTCTGAAGGTCACACTTCTCAATTATATATGTGTGTATAAATGAGTAAAAGGGGCTGCCACAGTGATAGTCAATATTTGAAAGCATTGTTGATTTTGTTTTGTTGCAGAAATATAACCTCAGCTTTTCATTTGAAAGGGAAGCCAGGGAATAAAAGCGGGTTTTAAATATCAGGACACTCTTACAAACCTTGTAGCCGTCAATACTGCTGATTCTTAAATGACGAGCTGCTCTTAGAAAGCTGTGTCCTTTCATTCTTCAAGACAATCAATAGAAAATCCCAATCTAAGGCTGTAGTGAAAAAGGTCCTTGGCGTGATTGTGCTGGAAAGGACGAGGGGAAGCCCCTAATGAGAGAGTGGGAGGAAGGCTGCTGAGATCGTTTAATCATTGTTCCTCATACATCCACTTATCAGGCTGCAGCAAAACTAGCCTTAATGGCTTGGCTGACTTAGGCAGGATATTATTTCATACATGAGGGAATTAAATTAATGCATGACAGAGTTCAGTCTCCTGGAGAAAAATAATGGGAATCCGGGCAGCTTAAAATATTGGGTTTGTTAATGAATAAATGCAGTTAATCTAAAGCGTGACTCTGAAAACTGTCACCAGAAAAACATCCCCCCCCCAAAAAAAACAGGTGCTGACAAGAGACGGGGAATAAAAAAAAGGAAACAAAGCCGAAAGGAAAACACCACGTTTGCTTTAAACACTGTGATTTCCCTCGCATTACAACCAACGTCCATCACAAGCGGTACAACCGTGAAGAGCCGCAAATGCGTACATAACGGCTGTCAGACTCTCCCCAGTGGAGGGTTTAGATGAAGGTCAACCCGTTGTTTTCTCTAGCACTGTCATTATCTGACAGGGAGGGACAGATAAGGGGTCACCGATAATAAATGCCTCGCCATGATTGGAAATAATCTTGACAAGAGCCTCTTCAACGGTCCTGAAAAGTCTGACAGCTAAACAGAATTGGAAATGACGTGTTTTTGGTTGCGCCAGCCTCACACTGTACAGTCAAAATCTTTAATAAAACTGCAAGCGGTGCAGCTGATGAAGAACAATATATGCAAGCAGCTCATAACTGCTTCTCGCTGGTCAGGGTAACACTTGTGCAACCTTTACCTCGGAGGAAAGATTAAATTTGTCTCTATAATAAATTTTACTACAATTAAATTTGACTATACTACAGTCTCACCAGGGAAAACAGCAGTTTGAGACTGCAGCATGGCCATAATATTAGGATCTTGTTGCCTGGTGGCTCTAAAGATGGCTACCAGGTTGTGACCGCTCATCTTGCATCTCCAAAGTGACTTTGGTGTGTCAAGACCTTTCTTTTATACAGAAATATAACCCGTATATAACCTTTTGAACATTGCATGGGGGGGCAAAGGAAGGGCAAAAGGTCTAGGCAGGGTGGCATCCCCTATATGTATAATATAATATAACTATTTATTGTATCATTATCTCTTCTAAGAAAACAAAGGCAGTTTTTAGGTTGGTAGGTTTAGACAATTCATTTTTACAAGTATTTTAAGAACATAAAAGTTGGGGATGCAAGGCTCTGCAGCAGTAGGGGCAGTTGCCTCCCTTTGCCCTTCTGTAGAGCCGCCTTTGACTCACTGTCTGGATCTCTGGCTGTTCTACTTGCTTAAGTGTGCTTGTACTTATGTTAAAATATTTTAAAAGGGGGGAATGCTCTTTTAAAAGTTCCATATATATCTTTTCAGAGCAGTCCAAACTTCATTGCCATGCCGTGGGTCTATAGTTAGACTCGTCCATAGATATTCCTACACTGGACCTGAACAATATTCTCCTAAATTACTGCAAGAACATGTAGAAAGCTGAAATTCAGCACTTTAACCACAGTCAGTGTTGAATCTTATATTCAATTGTTCTCTAGGACAAAGCCAATCAATAGAAAATCTATCACTGTCCAAAACCTTGGAGTCTGCACTCTATATTCTGGTCTGGTTCAATGAGCAAAAGTTGCTCTTTGAGTCACATTAAAGTTTGAATATATATTTCAAAACGAGCCGTTTGTGATTCAGTTTAGCTATAAAAAGAGGCAGCATGCATCGTTGTCTCCATTTATCTTGTTAGGCACACACTGTTAATTTAATCCAATGATTTGTTTGGTTTTAGAGGAAAGTGATTTCTTCCATGTGTTCACATAAAGCAGAAAATGAAAAGAAATGACTCTAGATGGAAAGAATAGTGGTAATCAAGACTTCCAGCTATGTGTAGTCATGAGCCTATTCCAGGAAGTTTAGATACACTTTGTACTGCAGTATAGAATCGGGACACGGTGTCAGATATGTGCAGAAAATATCATTCGATATTATCAAACCTGCTCCCTGTTATCACTGAATCTGCACAATGAGGCCTTTATCCATGACAACGTGATGGATCGGCAATGCTACGGGAAAAAGTGCTTACTGAGGCTGAGATCAAATGCCACAATCGAGATTGTAAGATTTGTGGGCAATTTCTGGAGTGTTTGCAAAAAAGTTTATCCCTCATGTGTGAACTGTGAGTCGGAGTTTTGAATTTTCAGTTCTATTAACATTGGCTGACTTTTGTTTTGGTCTGGAGACAAACTGCAGGAGGGAGGGTCATTAATCTGTGTTTTTTCTCTATTCAAAACTGGGGATTGCAATCAATATTTTGTATCTCATGGCGGAGTAGGCAAACCCTGGAGGGTAAAGCATGTACGGGGATAAACGGTAGCCCTTTGGGGCTTTACTGTCAGCATGCAACCAAAGGCCTTGGAAGTTGAGTGCACCAGAGCAAGAGAGTACAGAAACCAAAACTGGAGTTGTGCTGCCAGTGTAGTCACCTTGGCGGTCTTCGTATGTCCTCCAGGGATAATCCTGCAGAGGAATAAGTTTGCGAGGTTGAGCAGATGCTCACCTTTGTCCGTCCTTCTCCTTTTTCTGCACTCTGTTAAGACAACTGCTGATTAGGAGCAGCTGTGCCGAGGTACACAGGTGTGGGTCATTAGAGGCAATTATCAAATCCCAGAATTCCTACTCCGTACTGTGTCACTGAGTCTTTCACGGAAAAGCTCTTCAAGAGCAGAGAGTCTTTAACACTGAAGGTAAGCTAGTGTGCTTGATCATCGGTGTATCACTGTTGATGGCAATTGATATAATATTTGAGACACTTCAAGACTTTCTATGATGCAGCAACATTCACAAAATGTTTGTGACACTGGCCAATAAGAGCCTGGAGATCAGTAAACAAGCCCTCTTGGTGTGATTCAGAGGATCTGATCTGCCAGTCAGGAACAGAGTTTGTGTACATTCATTACATAGACAAGGATTCGATCCTGTCACTTCCTTCTTGATGATATAACTCAAATCGTAAATGATTAATGTGCAGGCCGGGGCGACGCTGTAGTCTTCATATAAGCAGCTAACCTGACTCTGTGTGTGCCTTATCCAACTCAAATGTCATATGCTATGAACCCAGCCTAAGACGCCCGAGTCTGTGCTACAAATGTAGCTCTATAGCATCAGTTTTGTCCTGTAGATTACACTTTATACAGCCTTACCCATCCATCCAGCTTACCTACAGTCATGTGAAAAAGGGAGGTTTTGGCAGTTTGCTAATCTAGAGCATTTAGGTGTGTGTTAATGGTCTGATCTACTCAGGACTGGAATGTTCCAGCAAATTCACCCCAAAATCCGACCGTGCTATCCCGAGAAAAACTGCAAAAGCCCAAGAGCTACGTCTCAGACTCTACAGGCTTCAGTTAGCACGTTAAATGGTAAAAGTTCATGATAGTGTATTCAGAAGAAAAAACAAAAGGACCTTTGGAAAGACGAGACTAAAATGAGATGTTTGGCCATGATGCACAGCACCACGTTTGGAGAAAAACAAACACTTCATACCAACTGAAGCACGGTGGTGGAGGGGTGATGACTTGGGCTTCTTTTGCAGCCACAGGACTTCGGAACCTTGTAGTCACTTCCCATGAACTCCTCTTTGTATGGAAATATTCCAGAGTTAAGCTTGGCCCAAAATGATGTCATGCAACAGGACAATGATCTCAAGCACAGCAGGAAATCTCTCAAATAAAGGTGTTGCAAGGTTTCAGTCAGGGCCTGGACCTCAACCTGACTGAAGTGGAGCCTTAAGAGAGATGTTTACAAATGGATATCTGCGAACCTCAATGAACTGAAGCAACATTATAAAGAAGAGTGGGGAAAAATTTCTCCACCATAATATGAGATACTGACAAAGTAATATAGAAAACAATTACTTTAAGATATTGCTGCTAAAGGTGGTTCAACAACATCATGGCGTGTACTTAAGTTTTCACAGTCCTGCACTGAGTCCTGTAAGTCCCTGTACTAAACATCCACATGTCAGCCAACGGCAGATGGCTTCATGAAATGTTAGCGCAAAGAGTTTTAAATGGTCTTGTAGATCAATGTAATGTTAGCATTTAGTTTAACCAAATAGTATTTATGGTGTCATCTTGCAAGTCCAGCAATATTTCACCATCAAGTCCTGCACATCTCTAATCCACAGTCCTCAATACTTCTTTTGATCTGCAGTCCTTCAGCATTTTGTGAATCACACACATACTAAACCCGTTTTGTGTGAAAACGCCGTTAGAGAATCCCAGCACTCACTTTTCATTGTGAGTGACACGTTAACGTCTTTGCTTTTTGATTTTGACTCACTGATGTTGAAATACTATTGAGCTGTTGCATATTGCATCCCCCCCTGCTCTGTCTTTCACCTCCTTCTGTTAGTAGCTGGCCTTGGTGCTGAACCCGCACCGTTGTCAGCATCTGCTGGTAAACAGCTGACAACAACAGGGCAGATTAATGCCAAACAGCGAGCAAGCCCGAGGAACACTTTGCATGTAAAGCAAGTCTAAGTAGGAGAGCAACAAAGAGCTAAAATGGAATGAATTTCTACAATGACCAGTCCTATTCCACACGCGCACACATCTGAAATACAAACACCTCATTAGTCAGGCATTTCAGATGCTTTATTTGTACGTGAGAAAACATCCACCGCGCATGCATTTGAATGCGTGCACATATTTTGCTTTAAACACGAGCACACATGTGGTTCCACGCATTACGGTAAATCCAATTACGGTGCGTGGTCCAGGAGAAATCTCGCCAATGCACAAACACACACACAGGCCACACAGTTAATGAGCCGTGGCGGCACCAGCCACAGTTTTGTCGCCCCTTCTTTTCCTCTTCTCCGAGCATTAATGCATTTCTCTCTCCCCGGCTCCGCGTGTCAAAGGATTACGGTCTCATTTGGAGTTGGTGTTTTTTCCTCGTGTGCCTCTGTCAGGAGACTGCCACACTGCAATGAAATGTTAATCTTCACTAAATATTTTTCCCGTTACAGGATGCGACACATGCTGCAGTCAAACAAATCCATCTCCACAAACTGCGCCCGTTCGTTCACATACATATATATCTTTTGCAGTCATCTTGTAAAATTGTGGATTGGAATTCATTATGATTTCTGGGTTGCATCCTAAAAATCCCATTCTTCCTTCCTTCCTGTCAACTTGAACACACAAATCTCTTTCCTCGTCTCCACGTTCCCTCTCTTTCTGCCTTTCTTTTATACCCCCAGTTATTATAGACTCTTTGATGTCTGGCTATTCTTGCGCCTCGCTCAAATAAATGGAGCATTTGGACTAAGAGAGCCTGAAAAAATCAGGGAGAATGGAACCCAGCAAAATGTCATATATCCCCACCGTACATTATTTTAGCAAATACACACTCGCACACGCACTGCTACTCTCCTAAACAAGTTGTAGAGAGCAAATGAGAGCAAAGCGACGCGCTGATGGAAGCAATGAGCCGATGGAAGGGAGGAGGAGGAGGGCCGGAGCGTGAAAGGTGCAAAAAGATGAAAGCTAGGAACATGAGAGCGCAGAGAAAGGAGACGAGGTGATATATTTACATGTAGCGAAAGAGCGTTTGCTTTTAGGATGAATTTTATGCTGTTTGCTGTCACTTTCTAGACACTCTCCCCTCATCTCATTCTTATTCTCTTATCAGCAGGTCTTCCATTTTTCTCCCCCCTCCTTTCATTTCCTTCCCTCCCTTGCCTACGTTGCTGCCTAGTCATTGGAATTCATTCATTTAATCCTGACAGCTCTGGTAGATACAGCACTTAGTGCTTATTGAGGAGGTAATTCATCTTTAATTCTCCCATCCCCTACTGCAAGTTAGTCATGCCTAAGTGTCTTCACAATGCCATCAAACGTAAGCGCAGCTTTCTTATACACGGACAAAGAGTCAGCAGCTGTACCTCGAAACGAAGTACAAACGATTGCTGGAACTGTAATGGACACACATGCCAGCTTTATACATGCTCTTTAAAAATGAAGTATGCAGCATTAGCAGCTGCTTAAACTTGCAAAATCTTGTAATAACAACAAGCAGCATCTAATTTAGATATATCCATTTAATGAGGATGAAAAGGTGCTCGCTTTAAAATGATTTTCGTCAAACTAATCCAAAGGAGGGGAAAAACACTTTATTTCGTGGTGATACTTTCCACCCAAGTTTGTTCAATCTCGCCAGCATTTATTTGGTTTCCTTCTCCCAACAGCAAGCTGTAATGAGACACTGTTTGTGACATTGTATGAAGCCTTATTAAAGTATTGTTTACAGCTCTTCGGAGTGGAAAAACTGCGGCACAATAAATAACAAGTTCATGCTGTAGCTAGAAAAGAAAGTCCAGCCCAACTCTAAATAGTTCTTGGCTTACATAATGCCTCTTATTTAAAGCCCCTGCACAGCTGGTACACCTACACTGAAGTTTTCACTTATTGTTCCTGATTGGACCGCTTGTCAGGACTGGGAGGGTGTGAATAGGCTGCTGATTGTCTCCCTGATTCACCTTTTACTTTTTTGTTTCGCCTGACACAAGTGAAATGAATCCGTCTTCACAACACCAGAAGCACTAAATGCTTAGTAACATGAGGAGTTCTCACAGTAGCAAATAATTCCAACGGAAGCGCTAAAAGCTAATATTAACAATACCGTGCTAAAGCTAGTTCTTTGAGCTAAGTAACCAGTACACTTTATTCAAAACAACACTGGAAGCACTAAATGCTTAATAACACGAGGAGTTCTCACAGTAGCAAATTATTCCAACAGAAGCGCTAAAAGCTAACATTAACAATAGCATGCTAAAGCTAATTCTTTGAGCTGAGTAACCAGTACATTTTATTCAAAAGTTAGTTTGTGACAAGCAAAAAGAAAAAGAAAGCTCTTTTTAGGCCAATAAAATCAACTGAACTCATAGAAACTACCATAAGTGTGTACCAGTGTGTTCCATTTAAAATGGGAAGATGGAAATTCAGACTTCCCATCTTGGCTGGAAGACCCTTACCAACCCAATTGGCACTAAAACACACAAGTGCGTAAAACAGTGACCTAAATGGCCACTTTAGGCTACTTCTAAAAGTTAGTTGAGCCAGAGACTCCCATGTTCAAAAGCTAGCTTTATGGCAAAAAATAAACACGTTTGTTTCTGACCGATATGGGACCAGTTTCACCTAGCGACAGCCAGCAACCACTCGCCAACACATGCGCTATTTCTATCGTAACCGGTGGTTGTATCACGTCCAATATAACGCACAACTCTCAAGAAACGTGCACATGACGTCACATAAAAAAACCCTCTATAGCCAAATTTTTTGTATTATTGAATTTCTACCTTATTCATGTTGCTACAGTATTTGTTTTTAACTAAAAATAACATGTAACGCCTTCTTCTACTCATTTTTTTCAGCTGGAATTGCAAACGTTAGCTATCCTGTATCGTGGGCAAACCCCACTGGCACATCTTAGTATTTTGGATTTTCCCCTGTGGAATTTTCGCTCTGGCCTGTTCAACAAACAGCAAACAGAATAACAACTTTTAATAGCACACCATTTTTTTGCGATGTCATTTCACCTCTGCATGAATGCACAATTTCATCAAGTATACAAATCAAATGTTGAAGGTGAAATGATCGCTGTTATATTTACCCGTCCATAGTGACATTACAGCACGCACAGACGCACACAGAGCGGCACTCAGAATGATCCCTCACACAGCTTTTCAGACAAATCCAATAAATTGCTGCAAATACAACAAATTATGAATGCAAACTCCACAGCTAGCAGTAAATAATCTATGCTAATTTGTTTTCTCTATGGATGCCTACTAAGTGTTTTATGGCATTTGCAAACAATGCAAGACTCCATGCTGGTTTACACAAACGCAACACCCACACACGCTCGCACACACAGGCACAAAGCGCCACGGCACGACAGGATTGGCTGCTCTGAATCCCCGGGCCGCTTCACCAAAATGTAACTAGACAAAGTCCTTGCATCACACACGCACACACACATACAGCCAGAATGCAAAGAGAGGGATTCCCCAGACACACAATCACGCTGACACAAACACGCATGCACGAGTGAATGAGCACACTTTAACACAGTTCACACACAAACAGCACACCCAGAATCACATGCCTGCGCAAGCACATCTGACCACAGCATGCAAGCATCCGAGGAGATTTAATAACAGCATCGGACAGGAGGGAAGAAATCTGCCTTGCTAAAGGGCTTAATGACCTCATCTGTGGCCGGCAGCCGACATGACCGATAACATCCAAGAACACGCTCGCACACTGCCAGAGGCTCATCGTTTCCCGCTCTCTCAAACACACTCCTCACTGTGTTGTAAGGGTTTAATTTTACACCAGACTACGCTGCACCCTGATTAGCAGCGAGCTGCACCTTCCGCAGATTAAAAACAAAACAAACAGGCTTCTTTTCTTTTAAAAAAAAAAGTGAAAATTGCATACGCTGTCGAATCCGGCAGTGAGCTGAACAGGTACAGCAGGGTTCCACACTGCTACAACAGCAAGACCAGACAGATAAATAACATAAAATACACACCATACACTGCACACAAACAGGACGAGATTGAGATGGGGATTTTAAGAAGGAGATCAAAAGATGAATTGCGATTTCCAGAGAGAGAGAGCAGGAAACAGATTATCCCTGCTCCGACTGGTGCTTCAGTTTTACCCGTTTTCTGTCTTGGCTTGCGTGTTACATGAGATGTGGCTTTTCTGTGGAAGAGTGTGTTTGCATCCTTGCTGTCTCACCTTCTTTTCCCTGTTTTTGAAGTCTTCTATAATCTGCTGTGTGTGTGTGTGTGTGTGTGTGTGTGTGTGTGTGTGTGTGTGTGTGTGTGTGTGTGTGTGTGTGTGTCTGCAGGTTTCTTCTGTACCATTAAATAGAATAAATCAGATACATGTGTGCTTTCCACCTTCCTCCGAGACACTCGAGTGTGCGCCTAAACTTGTGTGTCTGCAGCATGACACTTCTTAAAGTGGATTTTCCAACTAATACCCTTCAACTTATTTCTCCCCACCTTCCGGCTACTTTATTTCCACTCAAATTTTCAGCGTTGCAGTGTAACAGCACGCTATCCAGGCCCCATGCTGTTTCCTGGATACTTCTCCATTTTTTTCTCTCATTACTTTTCCCTGATCCATTAGGGCCCCTATGGCGTAAAGCTCTACCGGCCCAGCTCTCCGGGATTGGGAGGAAGAGATATCCATTTCTAGATGTAAATAAATCTGTTACTTCCCTGACAGCACAATTCATTAGTTCTCGCAGCAATCTGCCTGTTCACGCAGAGTGCTTCGACGAAGCGGCAAGTGTGTGTGCGTGTGTGTGTGTGTGCAGCAAAGAGGGGATGTCAGGAAAATGTGTCAGCCTGCTCTTTAGAGGTTTGGATGTGATTACAGGAGGAAAATGCTTTCAAAGGACAGAGCAGCATGTGTACAGAAGTTAACAGTGGCTAATTGCAGTATGGCCCATTCTGTTACCTCACTCCGGACTGTATTTGCTTCTTATTAATAACCAAGTTTTGTTTGGTTTTTTTTAATGTTTTTACTTCTCAAACTGGTGCGCTGAGGAGTGGCTTTCAGCATGATATACAAAGTATGAAATGCCTGTCTTTAATTCCTAAATGTATGCCGACTCTCTGTGGTCTTCCTGGCTGAAGTATTGTAAAATAAAGTTACCATGTAAATATTTACCATTAGCCAACAGTGATGAGTTAAGAAGGCTTTAAAATCAAATATGAGAATTCCATCTTTTCAAAGAAGGCGATTGTTTATCACTTAAACTGAATCTACCCACAAAGTGAAGCCAATCATGATACATGCAGCATTAAATAGATGATTACTCTAAATAAATTCCCCAAGGTGTTGAGATGCCTGCTAACTTGTGGTGATGACAGGTGACTGTATAATGAAGCCAATCGGGCAGGTAATGACTTAAACTGCTGTCAGATTTGAAGTAAACACCTGAAATGACCTCCAACGGGTGCAAATGATACCACTGACTAACATACGATGGATCTGGAGCAGCGGTCCCAAACTTTTTTTACGCCACAGACGGGTTTAATGTTAGAAAATCTTTTCACGGACCGGCCTTTAAGGTGTTGCGGATAAATGCAACAAAATAAAATGATACGACCAAGACAAAAACTATGGTATTTTGTAAATATAATAATAAATGCGATTTCACTGTGTAACTGTGTAACTTTATTAGCAGTGTCCTCCAACAACATTGAGAGTAACATCCTCCTCTCTGCCCCTTAATGCTCTCTGGTCGCTATGGTAACGTGTAAATATTTCTTTCAAAATAAGACACACAAGTAAAAAACAGGAAACAACCCAGGGAAACCAAGTTAACAATAAAAACCCTAAAAACAATAAATTTCACACCCGAACCTCAACTCTCCCGGCCCGGTACCAAACGACTCATGGACCGGTACCGGTCCGTCGCCCAGGGGTTGGGGACCCCTGATCTGGAGGATTTTAGGGAGCAGTTAAATATTATATAACCTCCCGACTCACAACTGGGTATAACTGGTGCTATCTTCGTGGATTCTCTCTCAGCACTTTCATCCACGAAAGTTCAACAGTAGGATCAATCAACAACACATTCAAGTTAAACTTTGGGGGGGGGGAAATCACCTTACGTGTATAAGGAGAGTTCTTCTTTCCTTGGAAAACAGGGTTTGTACCCTGCATGGAATGTAAGAACTACTATAGCCCCATAATAAGCTCCAGGCATTATTCTTATATCGATCCCAAACACTTGAATTTCAATGCAAGTGAATCAGCTCTGCTAGATTGCTTTGTATCAATGTTATACCGGTAATTTCTCAAGCATACAGTACCTGTTTTGGCACAGTGTGTTATCGATGTAATATTCATTAGTTGCTTGTGTTTACTGCTGTTTGCAAACAGTGTGATTATGTCTCTCAAGCTTATTCGGTGCTCTTTGCATCTCTGCCTCCTCCTCAGTGATCAGATCGGCTCTGGTGAGTTGAAGCCACACAGTGAGAACAACACTTCTGTCCTGATAAAATCTGCTTTGCCACTGTTTCCCTTTGAGAATCTAAGCACCTTTTCAGTGCCAACACTTGAGGGTTACCTGATGCTTGGTGTCAAAGGGCCCAAAGAGTTTTGCACATGTTGTCAGGAGAAAACTGAAGTTGATGAGGAAAATATGAAGGAGTGAATGAGTATTTGTTTTTTTTGTTTTTTAATTTAACTCAAGTTTCCTAATGTAGCTATGAGCATATTCACACAAGACAGGCAGTGATTGCAGCTAACACTTAGCTAGCTAACAGCTAACACAGCTTCTAACCCTTATTTTTAATTTTTGGGTTGTAATGCGAAAAATAATGAATATCACTTTTTAGCTCCTGGCTGCTGGAATTTTTTTTTTTTTCAAGAAGTTGACGTTTAAATATTGGCTGGATTTTGAGTTTGAGCCTGATTGCCATTAAAACCTCAGTTCATGCATCTCAGTTGGCAGCAGTGCCTATAACTGTCAGCTTTTCCATGTGGAAAGGCACCATCAGTGCTGAAAGGTAAGTACAGGCTAAACAATGCAAACTGCAATCTTCATCTATCCCTGCCAGCATGGATTCAGAGTACTGTTGGGCAGCTGAGATGGTTTCCACAGGTGTCTCATAGGTCGCTACACCCCACTGAGTCAGTTCTGACCGTGCCAACAGCTGCAGCAGCAAACTGCGTCTCTGCCTCCAATGTTTGCTTTGCAGCCTGTGAGTGGCAGCTCGCTCAGAGTGTCAAAAGTGAGGCTGAAGCTGTCACTGAAAAGCTGATGGAGGCCCTGAAACAGCACATTTCCGTTTCCATAACAGCTGATGATTTCAGTGAAGCTCTGCGTCGCCTATTTGCTAACAAAGCTGCTTCCAACTAAAAGCTCACAATGCAAGCACATTAACAATGCTATTCATTTAGGGAGCCGCTTCAGAGCCCAGACTCATTTTGCTGATGGATTTTTTTTGTCTTGCTTTCTTGGATATTTTAAACTGTGAATTTCATTATAACCATGCTTTTTGCAGACAAAGCCATGTTAGCAGTGTTAACAGTGTTAACAGTGTGCCTTTAAATTAAAAACATACCCATTTGACCAAACTGGTAACACTGATGGAGACCAGGTGAAGATGGGAACAAGAAACCTTTAAACCTGTCACTCAGCAACAGAGGTTTCACTCAGCAGTGAGCCATTAAGGCCTCATTCCCTGACAGCTGGGTGAATAGTTCCTGAAGTTGCTGGTAGTGAAATTGGTTGCAAAGAGGCATACTGTGCTGCATTGAAAACCTCCTTGCAATTGCTTTGGTTTCTTGTAGATTGCCATAATTTGTCTGCAAACACAAAAGCAATAGTGAAAAATCCAACAAAAATATTCAAAGTAAATTTTGCACCTTTTGAAATGTGCAGGATGAAGTATTTGTAGCAATGTCCGTGTGTGGTCAACCGTGACAATCTGCTAGCAACCATAGCAATTCCAAGTAAGTGTTTGGTGCAGCATATGCAAGCAATTTCACAACGAAACACCCAGCAACCCTTGACAACCAATCAGCAATCAGTCATTCTTTTAACCTCACAACCAGCCTGTAGGACTGTCTCTGGTATCTGGGACCAAAAGCAAAACTAAACAGATTGGGGTTAGCTAACTCAGCTGCAGGCGACTGGTCAAAATACATCACAACATATTTTTGTGAGATTTTTGTTGCTTTGCTGCTAATTTAATGTTTGCCTCTTCTAAAGAGTCATTTAAGGAATACTGTATCCACCGAATCTTGACTTTAGCCGTTCAGCCGTGCTAGCCTCTTCCCCTACCGCTACGTTCATGTGCCACTCGTGCGTCACACAACAAAAACCCCTGAGCAGATAAGTCTGTGCTTTCCGTACAATGTTACATAATAGATAGGCAAAGAATCAACGCAGCACAAAAGAAAAGATTATTTTGGTGTGTGTGTGTGTGTGTGTGTGTGTGTGTGTGTGTGTGTGTGTGTGTGTGTGTGTGTGTGTGCAGAGAGGGAATATATGTGTGTGTGTTAGGACGAAGGCAGGGACAGAGAAAACTAATTAGCGCAGCACTTTAAGGATCACGGGCCACAGACTGCTGCGAGTGGGGACTGCCACAGACAATCCCAGTCAATTTTCCCACTCAGCGAAGAGAGCTGAGGCATGCTCTGACATTGTGTTTTATCTCAGCGGGCCTCTTCACTCATGTCAGGAGCTGGAGAGACAGGGAGGAAAGAAAAGCGAGAGAATGAGAGGGAGAGAGATGGAGGCAATGGTTGGTCAGAGAGTTGAGGGGGGAAAAAGTTGAGCAAATTAAAGAAAGAAGGATCAGTTAATGAAGACAAAAGAGTAACAGCGCAAGAGGGAGACAGTTTCGAAGTAAAATCCAAAACACACAGACAAAAAAAAAGTAGAAAAGGGAGACGGAGACAAAGAGAGCAAAGGCAAAGCTTCAGGGTTTAAACAGTTGCACTTCTTAAGGACTGTTCTCAGCTTTTAAGATGTAAATGAGCGGTATTTGAAAAGGCAGTGCTTTAAAAATATTGGTGTTGCACTGACAAAACATCGCTACATCTAATCAGTGACATTTGCTGAAATGTCAGCGGACTGTAGCTCGTTCACAGGGAGAGGGGGAAAAAAAGATGTGCAACCTGGAAGCAATTCGATTGTCGTGGACACGTCCAGACAATTGAAAGGAAAGAGTGCCCTTTGTGAAAATCATTCAGCTGCCAAAACACAACAACGGGCAGTTTGACTCACAACGGGGCTCCAGTGCACTTTTGATGAATACCGTCCTAAAGCGCTCCCGTGCTGCCTGGGGAAAACACATTAATACAGTAGCTGTGTAAAAGCGCCCGGCGTAAACACGGAGCGAGCGCCCATATGGCTCCTGCATATGCAGTTGAATCTAATGCGAATAAATCATTGTACGAGACAGGCTTTGCACTTTAGCTGCTATTTTTATGGCCTCCCCGCCATTAGCATAGACACACAATACCCATCCACCCTCTTTTTGCACGATACAATACGCATCAGGCCAAAGCGGTGGTCTGCTGGAAAGCATCACGGATGTCACCACAGTGGATTAGATGGAGCCAAAAACGCTGAGGAGGCATGTGAAGGAGTTTCTTACTATTCTCACTAAATTAACTTAAAGAAAATTGGCATAACTCTAAGTGCATCGTCATTATTTTCTGTGCAATCACTCACTGTCCCCAGATCATGAATGCTGCTTATACGGGTGGATCGAATGACTTTTCATCCCTTCACGCCCCTCAGGGTGATTCTGGATGAGGTTGGGGATGTTTTGCTCTGGAGGAGCAGTGGACCAGCATTATTATTTTTAGGATGATTAATAATAAGAGGAAGGTGATCTTAAGGTTTCTTCCACTGTCATCATCCAGTAAATACTTCTGTGTGTTCAATACTTCTGTTTAGGGCTACAGATGTGCACAGCTAATGACAAATGTGTTTAAAGCTGATTAGCGACTGTGAGCATGTTCCCATGCTACGCTAAGATGCTAATCAAGGGCACTGGAAAGAGTGGTGCCCTGTCCCGAGCTATTTTTAGACCACAGATCACTGCATCCCCCACAATCATTCACTCGAAGTAATTAGGTTAATAAAAGCACTAACAGGGAGAATATTTAGACTTTAAGCTCGCCTGTAATTTCCTAAATTAATGTTGGTGTTATATTTATGTCCTCTGTTCTTCTTCTTCTTCTTCTGTACCATCCTCTAAAGAGAGACGCCAGCTCATGTCAGACTTCTCTCTTCTTCTTCTTCTTTTGACTACCCCCTTTATGGTCCGCTACAGTGGCTCATCTACCTTCATCTCCACCATCCTTCTCTGTCACACCAACTCTCCTTCCCCTCATGTCCTCCTTCACTACACAGACAAACCTCCTCTGAGATCTTCCTCTCCTCCTCCTCCTCCTTGGCAGCTCCATCTTCAACATCCTTTGTCCAATATGTCCTCTTTCTCTCATCTGCGCATGTCCAAACCATCCCAGCCTTGTCTCTCTAACTTATTCTCCAAACCACTCTGCCTGAGCCATCCCTCTGATGTACTCATGTCTTTTTGGTCACTGTCAATGAAAATCTGAGCATCTCCAGCTCTGCCTGCTGTCTTTCTGTCAGAGCCACTGTTTCCAAACCATACATCACTGCAGGTCTCACCAAATCGCAACACAGCACTTTTATTTACATTTGATCACATCATAGCATCATCAGCGGGTTTGTCAGTGCAGCACTGTACTGTACAGCTTCACAACCTGAGCTGCTAGTTTTATACAGGTGTGAAACATTTCTGTAGTCTGGGTAAATGGACATTGATGTTAAATGATCACCTTTTAAAATGGACTCTCTGGGTAAGAATCTCTATTTCATTGACTGCTGTATCCGTGCCGTTTGCTCATTCTCATATTTGCAGACACTAATGCCTGCACACAGTGTGTGCAATGATCGTTCAGTCCTCCTGCCATTCTCCATATGGGGGGCAGCACAATGAATGAAAATACAAAAAATTATTGGAGACTTAAGCAAAAACAAGAGTGCCTTTTCCATTCATACCACCCTACTCTCTCCTCCAAACTCACACACACGTTCTGAATCTGCTGGAATTCATTAGCCAGCCACTGCTTTATAGCGCACTGTTGTCAGCGCATAATTAGCAGTTGAGGGTTGTTTATGTTGGCTTTGCAAGTGGAGCGGGAAAATGTGTGGCGGAGAGCATGGTCCGAGGTTAAGACAGGCCAAGAAGGGAAGGAAAAGAAGCAGGGAAGACCCAAAGCAACCAGTGCAGATACATTTAGCATTCGCAGATGGTGAAGAGAACATAATTAGATGATAAAACTGTCTTCAGATGGAAGAAAGAAATCCTGCAAGGAGTGGGGAAATGCTCACAACATGGGCATAAAAAGCTTGTCTTCTTGAAATCCCAGAGAGATTACTTTATAATCATGGACAAACACTCAGCTTATTTCATGATGTCAACATGATGAACTAGAGAGTACATATTTAGCACAAATATATATACATATAATTTTTTTTTTTATAATCAAACAAATGTTATTTTTTCAAGGCTTATGTTGAGATCAAGATAATTATTTTGTGCTCACAGGGAAACAAAACTTGTGGCTACAATCCTCACTGGTCTTCCATAAGATGCTAATGTTAGCACAGTGTTGCAAAATTGCAGCCCAAACACAGCCAAGGTTCCCAACCACATATGAAAAATATATGGCACCAAAAAGTTTAGATTATGACTTTTGTTTTATGTTCTATCACCAGAAATCAGACGGATGCTTTTACAGTGTGGCCAGAATCAACTAGTAACGTTCATTTCCTCATCCTACCATTAGCATAGCAATAGCACGATGTTCGACTCTGCTACCTAGCTGACAAGTTGGACGTCGGACAACTGGATGTAGCCATTATGTCACCCACCAATCTGTGAACTTTAGATTTAAAGGCTTTAGTTTCTGCTCATCAGTGTTTTGTTTGTTTGTTTTATTTTTCATTTATTGGAGTTAGAAGAGATAATATTTTTACAAGAGGCTGCTAAGTTATCAGCTAACGCTAGCTAACATCATCTGCAAGATGCCTCTACAGACATGGCCGTGACTTCAAGATGGGAAAAATGAAATGGAGGAAGAAGTACCTAAAACCGGAATTCTTTTCCATGACCAGCAGGGAACAAAATCCTCCAATTTGAAAAAGTAGTCACATTTAACATTCCTTGGCCCCCTTTTTCTATGTACTTCCTGATTAGCTAATGGCTTCAATCACTAGTTGCAAGCTTCGCTGATTACAACATGGCGTCCACTTTAGTGGTTCTGGTTCTTATATGGTGTTTTTTTTCTATTCTTTTCTACTCTACCTAAGCATACATGTCACAAAATGCTTTCCATCTAACATTCACACTCCGATAAACAAACTCAGGGTTCAGTATCTTACCCAAGGATACTATGGCATACAGACCAGAGAAGTCACGGATCAAAATGCCAACCTGCCAGATAGCAGACGACCCCGCTCTACCTCCTGCAACTCCAACAACCCCATTTTATAAATTCTGATCCTCATAAGAGGCAAACATTAGAATAAAACTGGGCAGGATTTAGATAACGACCTTCTACAGTACCAACGTGCAGCAGTCTGCGCTTACAACCAACATATGTAGAAGAGCATCTCTGAATGTACATTGAACCTTGAAGCAGAACCTACAACAGCAGCAAACCACACTGAGTGCCAATGCTTTCCATAATTCCTTTGTAAATGTACAATGTCAGTAAAGGGCTGTTCTATTCTGTTCTGTTTCTGTCAGCTAACAACAGGAAACTGAGGCTACAGTTTTGCACAAGCTCAACGACACTGGAGAATAAAAGATTGGAGAAACGTGACCTGGTGGTCTGATTTCTCCTGTGATATTCTTCCATGAAAGTATGGATCTATCCTGCCTTCAATGGCCGGGAGTGGCCACGTCACAAACCTTTTGTACCTGAAAGGCCAATGAGTGTTTATGTCACGGGGTGGAATGGACAAGTTTTTATTTGCATGTGTTGCTGTGTTTTATTAGTTTGATCTTTTAATAATGCACAGTGTTTTATTCTTATGGTTTTACTGCATGTTTTATTGTATAGCAATTGAAAATGTGACGTCATTTCTGGGGTAAAACCGCAAAGGATTGTATGTACAAGTGGCAAGTGGTACTAGCACGCACGGGCTATTACAGGACAACAGTTGCACAGAGATAAACAGAGACACAAAGAATGGCAAGAAGCTGTTGTATTATTAACTGCCACAGCCGGTCGCATGACAGCCACGGGAAGCCGACGGGTAAAGAGATCGGTTTTTATCGGATTCCTTCATGGAAGAAAAATTGTTCAAGTCATGTTTCCGAACTCACGAAGAGGCGACGGATGGCCTGGATTGCAGCTATTCGAATACCAAATATAACGCTCCAGAACACTCCAGCTGTTAGTCTGCTCCAAGCATTTCCACAAAGGTAAGTCTTTTGTTGTAGTTAAAACGTAATTTATCAAATAAATCTTGTATTGATTTGAACTGAATTCGTTGCGCTATGCTGCTTTGTTCACTGTGGCTTTGCGGGCTAATGTTTGTTGTGTTTTGTAGGAAAACCAGCCTACAAAATGCTGGAATGCAATCCACACTGGGCACCCTCTATCAACCTGGGTCATACCGAGTTCAAAGCTGCTACCACAGTGAGATTTGATCGGTTAAGAGAGAGAGCGATATCAAAACAGCCACGAAAAGTCCTGCGTATATGTGCTCAAGTGTTGTATTGAAGCAATCAAGTGATGAATAACTGTTTTCCAGTATGTTGTTTTGCAATGTTTTTGGGGGGGGGGTTGCAGTGTTGATTTGTTTTTCACCAAAGCAGCTACTAAAACATAATGAAATACAATTTTGCCTCTTTCTTGTAAGATTCTATAATAAAATGAAACAATGCCAGTTATAAATAAAAACAATAAATTGAATGAATTATGAAACACTTATTTTATTTCTATTGGATCTGAAAATGTTGTGTAATACTACAACCTGAAACGACAAATAGATTGTGTTGGCCTGTACAAGAGACAAAGACAAAATTTTAACGACCGCTGTAAAATGAAACAGTCCAAATCAGAAAATAGACACACCAAAGTAAACTGGACCTGGGCTTGTTGCAGGGATCTGAAGTTACTAAACATTTTTGGAGTGTATGCACTAACACTTAGGACCATATAATAATAAATATGTCCGTGATGAAAGTTGGGCAGTGCGCTAACGTCCTTACTCCACCCTGTATGCTCGTGTGGGTCTGACCCTTTCACTCCTTTGATTTTTTTTTTCCTCGTACCTTTTTTTTTTGCCTTTTCGTCACGTCTGTCTTTGTACGGACCTGCTGTGTTCTCCATCGATTTGTACATATAGATACATTTTGCAAATAAAATGCAAGTAGGGATTAAAACCGCAGAATTAATGATTAGCAGTCCTGGAAATGCTAGTGCTTGATGCAGTGTTTTGATTTTGCTGCCACTCGTACCTACAATGCAATGCGCGAAAGTCACATGGTCTGTCGATCTCTATATATTAACTTATCCCGGAGAGACTCCACCCCCTCCTGATCACTAATTGCACACACCTGGGAGGTCACAGAGGCCAATAAGGGGGCCTGGCAGGACAGAGACCGCAGCGGCGGCGACAGAGAGGTGGGAGGACGTTTCCCGAGCGGAGCTCAATTGGCAGCAGCAACAGGCTTGGAGGCCCTGGCAAGTGGGCTGCAGAGAGGCAACAGGGATTAAGGAATATTCTGCAGCGTGCTGGAGATTCACAGCTGGGAGACGGGAAGAGAAGTATCGAGCGAGGGGCGAGATACCTGACGCACGCTTGGGCCTAGGATAGCGGCAGGCAGAGTTCTGACCTCTGCCTTGCGGGCGGCAGCCGGCGAGTCTTTACATGTACACTTTTATTTTAGGTCGGATGATCAATGTTAAATGTTTTTGGGGCTTATTATTGCCCGGCTTACATCATATGAAGTGCCACGTCCCCTCAGCTGCAGCGTGTTCTCAGCTTGATGCCATTAAGAGCGAATTACAGACCAAAAAAAAAGAGCCGTGAATTACACACTACACGATTTACTGTGAACCGCTCCTTAATATGTAGGTAATTTGATTCCAGCACAGAAACTGCACTGGCTTTCGCCTACAATGAATGCTGTTACACAGAGCTAATTTACACAAAATAAATCATTAAACGGCTAATGCCGAGAAAATGGGAACCAAGGGTAGAAAATGAAGATTAATTTTCATGAGACCGCTCTCGCATTTCTGTTTGTGTACAAATTAAATGGGGAACAACACAATAATTAGAGAGCTTTGCAGAGAAAGGTGTATTTTTCTTTTTTGCTTTGACAGAGCATGGCCGGGTGTTCACGTTAAACTGGGCTCCAGCTGCGCGCCACGCAGATGTGAGAGCGCTATTGAACCAAATCATAAATTACCAAATGTCACCTTGAATGGACAAACTGTTATTAAGCTTTACACCCGCTTGAAACACTTTCAATAAACAGAGACTGCACGAGGCAATTTATTGACCATGTGGCGCGTCTAGACTGGCCTGCTATGTCCGCTGTTACTATAGGCTGCTATAGTCGGTGGATTGATATTCGTCCACGACTGGCGCCCTGCGTGTTTGAGCTCACTCTTTTTTTGTGACACGAAGCCAGCAGCCATCATTATCCGTCTCGATTCCTCTGACCCATGCGTACATCACAGCAAACAAACGCACACACAATCAGAGACACACGCAGAAAATCAAAGGTGTGTTCATCTCCGAAGGAGGCTGAATCAGTGTCTGATCTGATCTCGGGTCATCAGCAAAGCATTGCTCATAGAATGTGTGTTTCATGTGTGTGTGTCTGTGTGAGATCAATACCCAGATACAGACAGCTCAGCCCCACCCTGCCTCAGGTCTGGGCTCCGGGGAGCACACGCATACAGGGAAAAGAAAGAAGCAAAAGGTCTGACAGAGCTGGAGCTTTTAACCACCGAGTCTATCTTCGCTTCTGGCGCAAAACAGAAATAAAGCGAGGACAGAGAGAAAGAGAGGTGGGGAGGCAGAGGACAGTACGGCTCAGGAGAAACTGGTTAAATCATGCGATTCGTGTGCACAGCGGGGTGGGTGTGGGCAGTGAGCGGGAGATTAGAAATGACAGATAAAGAATGTGACAAGGACGAAGAGACGGAGGGAAAGCGGGCATAAATACAAGAGAAATGCAGACTGTGGCATAAATAAGGACCTACTGTAGCAGAAAAAGAAAAAAAGTAAATTGATGGCCTTTGAGTTTTGTTTTAACTGTCTTTTCTCCCGCTTTAGCGTAAATGGCAACGTGCCACAAAAAGGCCAGCTGTGAGTTGCCAAATGGATGTGAGAGCATGTGGAGGTGAGCTGTAGGAGTCTTCCTATATTCAAAGCGTTTTTTGTATTCTCTGATTCTGCGTTTCTATGAGGCTCTTTTATGAGTGACTGAAGGAGTGGAGTTATGTGAGATCAAGAGACAAGAGGAAAAAGGAGAGAGGAGGTTCCTTCAGGCGTCCGCTGTGCTCCACTCGCCTCGGAAAGGTGTAAATTGAAATGAAAATGGGATCTGACTTTGATTAAAAACTTTTATATCCCCACATCTTCCACCTTTGCCTGCTCAGCCTCGTCGTCTCCCACAGAAAACTCTTATGAAGCCTCGTATTTCTTTTTGTATTTAGACTTTTTAGTGAAAAGAGGGTTTTTTTGTTAATCGATGCAGATTAACACCATTATAACTTTACTCCCAGGAACTGTACAGCTGGAGCCGGTTGCTGATTAGCTCAGTATGACCAATTTTCGCCTGGTTCCTTCTTCACGAGGAGCCGTCATAGCGGGCAGCTGCACAGGTTTGGTCTCTCGTAAAGGTCTTTAACTTGTTTGGCGACTGTGTAAACTACTAAAGGTCTTTACACATCAGAGGTGTAAAGTTCGTGTGATTATTTTGTGAATTAAAAATATTTTTGGACTCAGCCTTCTTCTTAAGTAGCTTCAGGATGAAGCTTCCTTTTTTCAGATCAGAATAAACACATCTGACCAATCAGATCACTGCATTTGGCAACAATTGTGCTTTTAACTCAAGACGTGCACCTCTGTTGCATACACAATGGCATGAAAGTAGTGGACACCCAGCTAGATGGTGATCAGTTGGCTCTCTGGAATGATTTCTCAGCCTCTTCAGATACAGTCCCAACTCTACCAGCAAGAGTTCACCTGAAATCTGTACGAAAGCAGCCGTTTTACAGCTTCAACTCCTGGATCAAACCATTAAATTCTCCCTGTTGCTACCTTCTCCTGAGAAATGGATGAATCCTTTTTCTTCCTTTTCTTCTTTGAAACATCAGGACCAGCTCATCATCACTTGAAGTCGACTCCGTTTTATTGAAGTGCATTTTTGAGGATGAATCATTTGCAAAATCGTAATGCTTTCGATGTGTATATACGTTACATGACAAGTTCACAATCCTGGAATTTTTTTCAATATTTTCGCAATGGGCTCTGTGTGTAAAAGCCTTGAGATTGGAAAATGGGACACAGCTAGGCTCCACTGGTAACTAAGGCCCCAGTCACATGGGCTTAGAGATCAGTTACCATCTCCCTGAAGACCACCTATTGTTCTCTGGCTGGTTGGAGAGTGGTTGCTGGAGTAAGCCAGCATTTAAAATTATGAAGCTAATCACACAGAGGTGCATGGCCTGCACAAAAAAACTTTGATATTACCTCGTTATTATTCCACATGCTCGTGAGTTTCTTGTTATCTGTGCCTGTAGTTCCCAGTTTAGATTCAGATGACGAGTTTGATAGTTCCCTTACTGTTCCCTGAGTCTTGTCTTAGTGTTTGTCCTTTTGTTCCCTATCACTTGTGTCTTGTTTAATTTTGGTGATTTTTTTTTCTCTGACATGTGTTGGGTTTTACATCATTTGTCTTGTTTACCAGATTAGCTGTCTTCCCACCTGTTAGCCCTCCCCTCATTACCTGATGTGTCTCCTTTTGTCTTTTGTCATGTTATCCCTCTTGTTTCTAGGTTTTCCCCTAAGAGTCCTAGTATTTGGACTTCCTTGCACCTTCCATCCTCCTATTAATTTGGACTTGGGTATCTCCATTTGGGCCCACATCCTGCCTGCCACTAACTTACCATCTTCATCAAATATTAAATTCTGGGGTGTTTGGCATAAAAAAAAATGAAAATCCACTGCACTTACACCTGTAACCGTCCAGGACATTGTTTTGACTCAATGGAAATTCATGTAAAACAAAAACCCGGGCAGGTCAGGTTGCCTGGTGACACAATTATTTACAAAAATTTGATGTGAAGGTTGCAATAAAATAAAGCAGAGCCAACTCTTGTAACTCTTTTAAATGGCACCACCTAAAATTCATTTTTAACTTTTTAAACTTTTTAAATTTTTAACTTATTTTACGGTATTTAAATGACAAATTACAGACGTATAGTGTTTGTTTTTTAGCAACGTCGAATATATCATTTCACTTTATGATGTTTAAAGAAATAAAGTCATTTGTAACGCTAATAAACCTCCAAACCTTAATCTAAAATACTAATTTTGTCAAATTTTACTTATAAGGAAAAAATTGATAAAAAAATAAAAACTTCTTCAAAAAATAATGATGATAATAATAATAATAATAATAATAATAATAATAATAATAATAATAATGTATACTTTATTGATCCCTGAAATGAAGCTTATACATAAGTTCAGTAAGCAACATATGTAATCACACATCTACTCCCGGGTGTTTGGTGGCTAGTCTATATCTTCAACTTTCCAACACTATCAAGCTCATTGCTGACATCACTGGTGTGGTCCAATCATCTGTCTGCCCGCAATCTTCAGACCAATCAGCCTCGATTCCAGGTTCTTCAGCTCTGACTGCTTACCTGTCATTCTCCCATGCAGACTCCTCTTCCCATCTCCGCCTCTCTCATGTTACTCATAGTTCCAGCTAAACCTTCATCTGCATCACCACCACCCTCTAGACTCCAGGGGGTTCTGTCTAATACCTGTCACCGATGGGAATCCGTGATGGGCCCTCAGAGTCCAACAAATAACTTGATTGATTCTGTTTATTTGTATGCTCAGTTCATCCTAACAATCTCATCTTATTAAAATGACTTCATTGCTACAGGACAGGTCAGTTTTAGTGTTAATGCTGTAAAGTTTGAGATTTTAACATGAAATTGACCACAGGGATCAACTCCCTCCTGAGCCTGCCTCAAGTGGCAGCTAGAGGAACTGCAGTTTTCACAACTTCTGTATTGGCTCCATTTTTTAGCTCCAGATGCTGCTCCTTGTATAGGGGAAGTAAACAAGCTAGCAAAGCTAATGAAAAGCACCATCTGTCCACCATTCGGCGGGTTACAATCAAAATTTCTTGTCAGAAAAAGTGAAAGTATAACCATTACGTTCACCATTTTTATGCTAATCGACATAACATTTCCCCGTGTAACCGCAGCACACAACCTTGACAAGCCATTCTTCTGTGAGAAATAAAATCTGAGGTTTAAATGATTATCGATCGGATTCTCCTATATTCTCTCCCATCTAGAATATTCACAGGCCCCAAAGACATGAAAAGAGAGCTCAGAAATTTCATCCATCAACAAACACCTTTGATTCTGCCCATGCACAACAGAGCCCTGCCTCATCAAAACACAAACCACAGACGGATGAAGAGAAATGGATTAGAAAGTCAAAGTCTTTGACGCGCTGCTCAGAATTTATTGATTGCCTTCCTTTTTTTCACCCGTCTGCTCCTTTTCTTTTCCCTCCACTGAATTTTTTGCAAAACCGCTGTAATCACTGGCAATTTGCAGGGAGCCTCACAGCTGGACACTTGCCCGCTGCTGACAGAGTGCGAGCATGTCGGAGCGCAGAGATATGTGTGTGTGTGTGTGAGTCTATGTGTGAAGGAGTTGTGTGTTTATTGTGCCTTCACGCCATTGTGTCCAGAAAGGTTCATTTTGGGAGAACAGGGATCCATCTCTGTATTGGAATTAGTGTATAGGTGAGGGTCCAGAGGGGACAGGAGGAGATTTTTATAAACTGTTGATTACCTAGGGGAGTCCCTCGACTTAAATTGAGCTGGAGCCAGATACACGCACGCACATGCAGTTTCGACACATCCACCTTTCATTATGGTGTAGCAGTGTGCCTCTATCTCACACTGTCAATCTTTAATCCTTGCAGTATGCATGTGACTCCATTATGCTCTACGCCCATGTAGTGATATTGTGTGATTGGACTAAATGTTGTGTACCATTAAAAATAAAACAAACAGAAACACTCTTGTGCTTTAATGGCACTATTAGGAATCTCTGCCATATTAATCATGCTTAAGCCTGTTAGGATCCGTGTCACTTTCTTAGGATTAGTTAGCATTCTGGGAAATATGATGATGAGAAGCTTAATATCTGTCTTTATTCGTAGCTACAGCCAGGAGATGCTTAACTTAGCATTAGCATTAAGAGGTAAAACAGCTAGTATCACTCTCTAAAGGTTGAAAACCAACCAGAGAGCTTTGTTTGTTTAAAATGTCTAAAAACAAGGTGAGTTAAAAGAAGGTGGTGGATGGAAGGTTGTGCAGTAGAGTTTGGGTGGGGTGGGAGCAACATCAGCATGATTGCAGGGTTGTTATGAGCTGCCATTTTGTTAGGTACACCCTGCTATTACTGGGTTGGACCCCATTTTTGCCTTCAGAGCTGCTTTAAGTCTTAATGGCACAGATTCAACAAGGTGCTGGAAACATTCCTCAGAGATGTTGGTCCATGTTGACATGACAGGATTACACAGTAAATGTTTTAAATCACACAGCGGAGTAAATTTGCTGTTCCACCACATCCCAAAGGTGCTCTATCGGTCTGAGATCAAGTGACTGTGGAGGCTAGTGAACTTATTGTCATGTTCAAGAAACCAAGCCATCACGAGGTGGGTACACTGCGGTCAGAAAGGGAAGGACATGGTCAGCAACAACACTCGTTTAGACTGTGGTGTTTAAAGGATGCTCAGTTGGTACTAAGAAGCCAAAAGTGTGCCAAGAAAATGTCCCGCACACCATTACACCACCAGCCTTGAGACTGTAGGTTGAAGTGCATCTGTAACCGGAAGGTTGCCGGTTCGATCCCTGGGCTCTCTGTCCTGGTCGTTGTGTCCTTGGGCAAGACACTTTACCCTACTTGCCTACTGGTGTTGGCCAGAGGGGCCGATGGCGCGATATGGCAGCCTCGCTTCTGTCAGTCTGCCCCAGGGCAGCTGTGGCTACAACTGTAGCTTGGCTCCACCAGTGTATGAATGTGAGAGTGAATGAATAGTGGTATTGTAAAGCGCTTTGGGTGCCTTGAAAAGCGCTATATAAATCCAATCCATTATTGTTATTATTTATACAAGGCAGTTTGATCTGTGCTTTATCCTACATTTATATAGTGAAAGATCACACTAACAGTTGCCTCAAGGGGCTTTAACATAACCCTACAATAATTCAGAGAAAACCCCCAAACTGAGCAAGCTCTTTGGCAACAGCGGGAAGGAAAAATCCTCTTTTAACAGGAAGAGATCTCCAGCAACACCAGCACAGGGACGGGCAGCCATGTGGCACAAAGGGTTGGAGGTGAGGGGAGACCAAGCTTTCATTTTGTCTACATCAAATTCTGACCCTACCACCTGAACGCTGGAGCAGAGATCGAGACTCATTAGACCAGATACTAGATGTAATTATGAGCTGTATCCTCAGTTTCCTGTTCTTAACTGACAGGAATGTCATCCAGTGTGGTCTTCTGCTGCTGCATCTGTTTAAAGGCTTTTGATATTGTGCATTCAGAGATTAGCATGAGATGGATGAATGGATCCAAGGGGTGCCAGGAAAATACCTTTGTAGTAAAGAGCGATTGTAAGCTTGAAGCAGTCTGGCTGTTTCCTCAACAAGGCATTTCCTCCCAGACTGGATATTTCCTCTTTTTCAGTTCATACTCAAATGGACTGCACTCAAATATTCAGCTTGATTTTCATCAGCTTGCTGCCATGTGATTGGCTAATTAGATATTTACATTAATGACCAGTTCAACAGATGTACCTAGTATATTTGTATTTATACTTGTTTTGCACATATACTGTATTTTATCCATGTGTGCTTGTCATAAATAAATGTAATATACTTGGGTGTTTGGGGGTGTTTTCTTATTATTTGTGACTAAAGATCTAAATTTACTATTTAAATAAAAAGGTCGACTCTGTCCTGTGTAGAGCTGGAATCAAACAAAGAAAAATTACTGTGATAAAAAAAAAAATAAACAAATAAATAAATCCAGCACTGATAAAGAAGAAAACAATCTAAAACGGGGACACTTTAGAGAAACTGTGAGTGCTGGTGGTTGATTTTCCTGCCCTGCAAAGGCCACAGCTGTCAGCCTCAAGACTTTCAAAATGACTCCGTCCAACGGCAGCGGGAAACATTAGATGTGAGGTGAAAGCCCTAACGCAGCTCGGGCTAAATTTTAGATGAGACTGAGAATATCACTGTCTGGTGTGAAAAGTCTCGCAGTTTCCTTCTTCCCCGTTCGGCTGGACGAAGCGAGAACGAAATCAACGTGCGACTCTGTAACATGCAGCGTGTAACGTGATGTAATTATGTGATGGTGATCCTGTGCATTATTAGGCTTTTTATTGTCACGCGTGTCGTTCGGCGCCATGCCGGACATGATTGCCTCCCAGTAATTTTCAGCTTGGTTTGTACGGTGTAATAGCCATCGCGGTACAGGTTTGCTTCCATTAGAGCAGATGGGGAAATCATATTATCAGTGTCACCTGATTCTTCACAGATATTATAAAATTAGTAATGAAGAAGATATCGGGTTGTAAGAAGAACTAAACTGACTCGCACACTTTTGCTGACTACATCTGGAGCTGCAGCTCCAATGCGATCTCACTCCGGGGCGTCAAAAACTGCCGTTCTGTCACAACGTGCTGCAGAGGCACTTGCAGGCTCTTGGCATCAGTGCCTCCTGTGTTGATCTATCTTTTCTACTTGTTATCCATCTTTCCTCTCTCTGTGAGTGTGGCTTTTGTGTTTCACTGGGTGCATGGCAGTTTTACTGGTCCACAAGTTTTCACCATCCACTCTCTGCAATAAAACGGTCTGTGCATTCATCACTCGTCTACACTGAGATGTACAGTAGTATTGTACCATATACCCCAAAAGACCTCTGCTCTCAGACTGCTGGCTTACTTGTGATTCTTTGAGTTTCTAAAAGTAGAATGGGAGGCAGAGCCTTCACCTCCCGGTTTGTTTTCAGGAAACAGACACCCTGTCTGCTTTCAAGATTAGGCTTTAAACTTTTCCACTTACCTCCTTTCGCTTTCCTTATTGTGATATACCACTATTGCATTTAATCTTTATTAATGACTAATCTCTGCCTTTGTCTTTCACAGTGTGTATTTTGTCCTGGTTCTGCTGCAGGCTTCTTCCTGTTAAAAGGGAGTTTTTCCTTCCCACTGTTGCCAAGCGCTTCCTCACAGGGGGTCATCTGATTGTTGTTTTCCTCTTTTTGTTTGTTTAATATTGTGTCCGTGTTAAGGTATAGAAAAAAGCACTTGAATGCTCACTAATATTGTAGGATCTTTACCTTACAATATAAAGTACTTTGAGGCAGCTATTGTTGTAAATGAACAGTATCGCCTGGCTAACTATGAGAAGTTGAGATCTACTGGAGCACTTGTGGTTTTGATTCTTTGCCATTTAACCTGCCTGATCTGTCCTTGTCCTCCTATGGATAACCTCAGAGGCTTCTACTTGTTTAACCTCCTGTAGATACCTGCCTGCTCGCTCTCTGGTCACCATACTCCCACCTTGTGACCAGCTCTTTGTGGCTGCATTCATTAAAGGCTTTGATCGACATCTGCTGAAGAGCCTTCTTATGAAAACACAAACCCACTTTACACACTGAATGAAACTCTGCAGGCAGAAAAAAGGACACCTATCCAGTGTGTTTTGGTGTGAAACGAAAAGGTCATTAACAAGTTTCTGTGTGTCTTACAAGCTTGTGTAAAACACGAGGCTTTGACACTCTGGTTAACACACCACATAAATCATTATTTCAGCACAAACGTCTTTTCTTTTAGCCACAGAGTCTTTGAAATGCAACAATTCACAGTTTTGCTTTTCAGGGAAAAAGACACCGACAGCGCACACCGACCAGTGTCTTTCTCCGACTCTCATGCACAATAGGTGCAATCCATTCCAAGTAAACATCAATACCAATCAATATCAGGACAGCCTGGTGCTATTTGTAGTAGGCTTGGCGATCATTAGAAGACAGTGCTGTGGTGCAGCGGGTTAACACTGCACAGTCCCCTGACAGTGGCAAAAATGTGCTTAATAATCCTCAAGATCACTAAAAAAGGGGGAAAGAAAACATGTTATGTGCATGTCTTTTCATTTCTCTTGTTTCGTTATGTTTCCATTTTTTGCCCCCAAAATAAAAAACGGGGTACTACTAAAAGACAGGAATCCAATAACTGAAATAAACAAAGGTACGCAGACAGTTTTAACACCTCTCTTTTATTTTTATTTTACACACAATCCCAAGACGCTACACGGTCACCCTGAACCTGGCGTTTCCACACCATCTGATGGTTTTACCCCAGAGATGACAAGGGCATATTTATTGTCAGGGCACTCTTCTCTGAAAGGCCACGGGGGAAAAGATTTAATTGGTTCGGGTGTGCCGGTCAGGAAGACAAATTGCAGAAAAATACCTCTGGGAAATAAAGGGCATGCATCCAGATATTATCCATGAGACACACAGTGGTCATATGTGACTGTGTGCGTACTCGTGTGCACTTCTCATGCAAAGTCTGTTGTCATTGATTCTCCCAGAGCCCTTGAATATAACTCCACCACAGGACTGGATGACTTTTGGATGGCTGATTGCAGAGCTGGTGACAATTTAAAGCAAAACTGCATCTACTTCTTTTTTCACAATTAGTTTTATAAAACTGGATCTAACCTGTTAGCTGACTTCAATCTAGTGTTGGTGTTACAAAAACATAAAAAGCAGTGGGTTTCATTTTGACTTGTTTGGGGATTAGGAATCAGTCCAGTGGGGGAACAACAATTAAAGGTCAGAATTTATGAACCTGAAAGGCCATAATTGCAGCACTGCTGGACTCAGGATTACTGTTCAGGGGGACCGTGAATCTTGTCACATCTAAATAATGGTGTGCTGTGCTTTTATTAGCCATACTTACAGCATCACTCTAGGGAGAGCATTCACAGACCTCCACTGCGACCCGGACTGAAATAGAAGATATTCATAATCTCCAGACGATAACTCCACATGAGTCAACGCCGGAAGAGTGAAAATGTCTCAACAGTGGATTAGATTGCTTAAAAAAAAATGAAAGGCATAATCTCCAGAGCTCCAGTGACATTTAGTTGCAAACATTGTGACAGTACAACCTGACTGAAAAGTAAAAGTATTTTCACTTTTAATATTTCTGTAGCCCTTAGCAACCATGACCATAATCCTGTGGTCGTCACACTGATGAACACTTAGATCATTCGCATACTGTCTCTACTAAAACATCAACTATGCCTGCTGTGAACCAGAGAACCCTGAATACTCTTACATGCAGTATGTGCAGAATACAGGAGTATTTACCCCAGTCAACATCATGACCACCTGCCTGATATTGTGTTGGTCCCCCTTTTGCAGCCCTGACCCATCAAGGCATGGACTCCACGGGATCCCTGAAGGTGTGTGGTCTGTGGTATCTGTCACCAAGCTGTTAGCAACAGTTCCATCAAGCCTGTGAGGTGGGGCAAGTCAACACCTCATACTCATTGTTGCGCTCTTCCACCATTCCTGTTTTGTGGCAGGGACCATTATCCTGCTGAAAGAGGCCACTGTCATCAGGAAGAACTGTTTCCATGAAAGGATGTACATGGTCTGCAACGGTGCTTAGTAAGGGTGCAACGATACTCGTATCGATATTGAACCGTTCGATACAGTGCTTTCGGTTCGGTACGCATATGTATCGAACAATACAAAATTTTTAATTTATTTTATCAACTTTTCTTCTGACGATGCTGTCTGTGTTGAGCGCTCAGTGGGTCTGCGTTCAACTACTCCGCCTAGGCTGCACTGTCGAGTGCAGATCCACTGAGTGCAGCACAAGCTAGCAAGACAGAAGTTAAGCTCGTTGCAACATGGCAACTGCCTCAACGCTACCCGAAATTGAACCTCCCCCACCCTCATTCAGATCTGGCGTTTGGAACTATTTGGGTTTTCATGTGAAGTATGACTCTGAAGGTAAGCACGTCATGGACAAAAGTAAAACAGTATGTCAGATGTGCCATGCAATGCTCAATTTGTGGGAACTAGTGCGTTAGCGCAGTTAGCTTGTTAACGTGTTGACGCCGTCCAGCCCCACGCACGGGGCGATTCGCGGTAACTTGTTAACGGAGATTTGCCACGTTATGGCGTTAATGTAATTTTAACAAGATTAACGCTGACAGCACTAGTGGGAACACAACGAATATGACTGCACATTTACTCCGACATCATCCTAGTGCAAAGACAAGTGGAAGCAGACAAAAACAACAAGCACTCATGATACAAACTTTACCCGAGTCATTTAGACAGCCGTTAGCACATGATTCTCCTTATGGGGACCTGATATGTTTAATATGCTGCTGAGAATATAGCCCAGAAGAAGCGTATAGTATAGCTTTTATTTTGGAAAGAGCCATTTCTCTGTAATAAACTCTCTTTTCCAAAGATGAGTGATTTCTCGATCAGATAGATTTATTTTTTTTATTTTTTTGTTTCAGCAACATTAAATTTAAAAACTGTACTTTTGAGTTAAAATATATATTTATAATCTTAATAAATGATAAATTAAAAAGGCATGAACTTTTTTTTTTGTATCGAAAAAATATCGAACCGTGACACCAAAGTATAGAACCGAACCGTGAATTTTGTGTATCGTTGCACCCCTAGTGCTTAGGTGGGGTCAAAGTAACGTTCATATGTATGACGGGACCCAAGGTTTCCCAGCAATTTCCCACTGTCTGTTTGCCTCCCTACTATAATGCATCGTGGTGCCAGGTGTTCCTCAGGTAAGTGATGCACCTACAGGCAGCAATCCATGAGGAAAACATGACTCATCAGACCAGGACACTTCCTTCCATTGCTCCATGGTCCATTTCTGATACTCATGTGTCCATTGTTGACACTTTCAGCCATGTGGGTTCACTGCTCCACCACAGTTCCTTCCTTCCTTCCTTGGACCATTTTTGATAGATACTGACCACTGCAAACCAGGAACACCCCAAAAGAGCCGCAGTTTTGGACGTGAACTGACCCAGTCGTCTAGCCATCACAAATTGGTCCTCTTCAAACTGGCTCAAACCCTTATGCATCCCCCTTTTTCCTGCTTCTAAAACAAAATATTCACATGCTCCAGCAATGATAATCAGTGTTATTCACTTTACCTGTCAGCGGTCATAATATCATGATCGATCGGTGTAGTAACCGCTTATCAATCTCTCATTTATTCCATAATTTATGGGAACATCTTTTCACTCTGCACCACTGCACACAGGTAAATGTTACACGTTTTCATCGTCTATTCTGTTTACATTGAGAGCAAAGAGAAATGCTCATGCACACACCTGGCCAATAAAACTGATTATAATTCCATTACAAGAATATTCGATGAAATTATAACAAAGATGTCACATTAAGATTAATACTGATTGGTTCCTAAATGCATTTATTTTATATTTATATTCATTAATGTGTAAGATTTGTATTAATTAATTTCCCTGTTCTAAACAAATGAGTACTATCTTGTACAGTTTGCACAAACACTGTCATGTGCACTAGTGTTTGCTCACTCCACAGACCTACTTTCCAGGTCCTGAGCTACATGTACTGCCTTTTATCAGATACCGGAAACCCCACTGCACACACACACACACACACTTAGAAGGCTATTTTTAGGAGCTTACAGATCTTCATTTAGCAGCAGCCATGAGCTCATGTGAGTCTCAAGGAAGAGGCTGTTTTTATTTTTGTCCTATTTTTTCCCCACAAAGTGGATTTCTAACCACGAAGCAAATGTATCAGTCTGACAGCACGACACAGATTGCTTTCTAATTTTAGTTTATTAGCTACAGTTTCTATTTATAATCCAATTTCATTCAATTTTATTTATGTAGCACCAAATTTATAAGTGCAAATACATCTTTAAAATGTTAGATTTTATTCCAGGCTTTTTATTATCGCTCAGACATCATGACGTAATCATGGTCTGTAACCACCGCAATTTTCTGTTTGTCCCATCAATCAGAAGAGGCAGACTGCTGTTAGCAGAGCCTGCACTTTCACTCCACTGTGTGTGTGTGTGTATTAGTGTCAGAGTGACAGGGTTTTCAACATGGCACAACATTTAACAGGAAAAGGGGGGAGGGCTCGTGACAGGTTGCAGCGGTCATGGTTTATTTGACAGGCGGTCTCCCCCACAACACTGTCAAACGACTGAATGCGGAGAATGACGTCCATAGAAACTTCTAAAACAACAACTCAGCGTCTCTGCCATTTCTGGAGGTTTCTGTGCAGCTGAGCCTGTGATCAGTGAAGAGGCATACCTCCTCATTCGTGCAGGAGATGCTATCTTTCATCCGGGATGTGTTAGGTTTGTGTTCTTCTGTAGCACGTGTGTCACATGGAGCATTGTTGAAAAATAGCATTTCTGTTTGGGCTGATGTGCACCTGCTGATACTCTGTGTCCCTGACGGTAAATGCAGCTAAAATGAAGCCGATGCTGTTTAAGCTCAACATGTTGTACAGTGGCATGAGTTGACATCTACAGGGATCAAACATGGATCTTCTGGACTCTAAAGATAAATATCTCACTCGATGTCTCACAAGACAAGAGCAAAGCAGAAAAAAGGAAAAATAAAGGTGCAATATGTGAGATTGCTCTTCAAAACAAAAAAGTCAACACAAGAGGGTAGCATTTCTGTCCATCTTTGTAGCTGAAAGAGAAAATGCATGAAAGAAAATGGCAACGTGGTTGACAAAGACAAACAAACTGAGGTGAAACAGACAAACACATTTTTAATTAGAGTTAAATTAGGGGATTAATCGATTTCAGCAGCTGCACTAGATGGGTAACCTCCCAAACAGGTGGAGACCACTCACATTTTTTCCATCCTCATCTTTTTTTAACTGTTTTTTCACTAGTTTTGCATCTGAGTTGTCTCAGTGTCACTATTTCGATCAAGCTGTCTGTCTTTTTACTGTTTTTACAACTAGAAAACACTTAATGTAAAAGGAATTGGATAAAAAAAAAAAAGACACATGGGTGGTCCTGGGCTTTATATAGCATCATTCTGTGTATGTATGCATGCCCTGATTCAAGGAAGAACCACCAGACTGGTCTACGTTACATATGAGCTGGTGTCCCAAGTGTTAATAAAGGTTAAAACAGATTGTTTCAATCTGTTTGCACACATGATAGCATCAGAATTAGCATGCCTGATTAGCACTGATGGAAAAATGACAGCACATGAGTTACATTAAATGAACCCCATGGGCCTGCCAACAGTGTATTTAGAGTTAAAAAGACATTTAGGGCTGACGAGCAGTAAACAGCATGGCCGAGATTATGCACAGACACACAAACACAGCCCCTCCTGGGAGAGCTGCTCAGCTACAGCACAGGTACCCACACAGCAACTCTCTCTGAGGGATTTGAAAGGGCTTCCAGTGACTGTCAAAACTTCATCCAACTCACTGTCTCTCCATCTGAGGCACAGAGAGTGTGACAGTAGCTGCTCATACCACTGTCTGCACCACCGAGCTGTCAATTACTGGAATAGCGTGAAGCCATCACTTAGCGCTTGTGTGTAAATGTAAATGTAGATCTGCTGTGCAGAAGCAAAACTAGAGTCCTCTCATCAAAGCACTGCTCTGTGGCTGACCTACTGATATTGAAATCAAACCGATCAGTTAATGCCAAACCTGTGATAGCAGTGAATATTATGACTTGACACTTGGCACACAGAGCAGAGTTACCAGGGTTACCAGTAGGACCTTAAGAGAGCTGTGAATAAACAGACAGTGGGCCAAACTTTCCCCACAATAACGTGAGATACTGATAAAATCACACAGAAAATGATGACTTCAAGTTATTGCTGCTTAAGATAGCTCAACAAGCTGAATCACGGGGCGTATAATTTGACAAACTGCTTCTGCATTTTTGGCTGATGTTTTGTTAAATAAATAATGACACAGTGTTGTAGCTCATCTAATTTTAAAATTTTAAGTTAAATTTTCACGTCTTCTTATATAAAATCTGCATCGACAGAGTGAATACTTTCTTTTTACCGTGACTGTATTTTGAAAAAATAACTGAAATGTGTGACAGCATCTGAGTTGACCTCATGAAAATCTTTTAAGGTTCACCGTTAATCTAATAACACACACTGTGATGCGTGATAAATAGCTGTGTGTGTGTGTGTGTGTGTGTGTGTTAAACTGCATTACCAAATGTATAGTGAGATGCAGCTGCACCGCTCGTAGCCAAGAAGAAAGTGGCCAGCTGAAGATGTGTTAGGAAACTTGCTATCAAATTTGAATATTTAACGAGCGTCAGTTAAAACACTGATTAATTTGAGGGCGCTCCAGAAGTTGCTAGAGCATGAAAGACAAAATTAGGAAGGAGGGACCATGGAGACAGAAAGACGTGTGCGTGTGTGTTCATGTGCACACACATGTGCTGGTGAAAGGATTCAAACGCAGACAAAAGCCATCCTGAAATATGATGGTGTTGAATTATGAAATCAGGAATAATTGCCGTCTCTATCAGCTGCTCCTCCTTAGCCGCTCTGTTTTCACACAGCGTATGTAGTTTTTAATGATGAACGTGGATTTGAGGTTGTTTAAAAAAAAAAAAAAAAAACAGTGAGGAACAGTCTTAAGAATAAGAAGCCTGAGCAGATGCTGGGTAATTAATTAAAGAAGTTAGCCATGTTAGTTCAAAGAGTGGTTGAAAACTCCATCCGTATCTGACTTGTTAGTGTCTGCTCGTCTGCTCACAAAACGTGTTCCAGTGTATTATATTAATCTGACAAACGTGCATGCAAGGTGATGCACAGGTGTCCAAAGTTTTGACGCTTTGGTTTAAATTGCTTGTGTTCAAATTTGGGACCTGCACTATGAAGTAACTTTAACACTATCTTGTCTGGATTCAGTTACCCTAACATTAGTATTCAGGTTAAATGGCATCAGAATGAGCTAAATGGACACACACGAAGCTGGCGTGGTCTGGCAGCTAGTCTCTCTGGCTGTTGGTGGAGCCCGGCATGGTCTGGCAGCTAGCCTTGCTGGCTAGTGTTGGTACCCGGCGTGACCTGGCAGCTAGCCTAGTTAGCTGGTGGTAGAGCCTGGCGTGGCCTGGCACCTAGCCTCTCTGGCTGGTCAATCACATGATAGAGTGAGGCTAGGTAAGCTCACCCGAAACCTTGGCTGATTGTGACCCACACCAATTTTCACACCTTGGCTCGCGTGATTAGGTAGAGGATCAATAGGGGGTCCATGACCCTCTTGAGGGGACACTCCCATAGGGCTTAAAATCTGGGACTCGCCAACAATTGCTCTTAGAACTGAAGAAGCTTCTCGGATTAGAGGTGAAACGTCTTCAAGGGAACTTTCCAAGCTCCTTTGACTGGATAAATGTCCCGACAGCAGCGCGGTTTCTTTAATATTAGTAAAGAGGTTTAAAAACATGTAAGAGTAGATGAAAATAACCCCTGCTGTGGATAAATCTGCACTGTGTGTGTGAGTATATGTATATACAGAATGTGCATGCTGAAGTGTTTTGGTCAGTAAGAGTGGAAAACACCTATTTGAAGCCACACAAGCAAGAAGGCAAACATGCCAGCTGGACAAATGAACAAACTTCTTATCTATCATTAAGACACGCGGGAATCTGATGAATTATAATTGCTATATTAAATTAGAACAGCTAAAGTTTTGTTCCTTCAGCTGCATCCTCAAACAGGATGGTTTAAAGGTCAGAGAGGAAGTAGAGAATAAATATAAAAACACAATTCAAGCCTAGACTTAGTCAACCTGCCATGTTTGTCTCACACATCAGGTCTCATCTACTGGCGTTAGGAACTGAATATCTGACTGTAAACCTGAAATAACTGTTGTTACACACTTCTCACCCAGCAGTAACAACAATATTGATCTTTGCTTTAGGTTGGGTTTCAAAAGCTTATGCAGTCTAAAGCTACGAAGGACTTTTTCATTCAGCTTAGACAGCGATCTAAAATCCACTCATTCCTGCCTCATTCTCACTTAGAAAAGGTCACTTGTGCTTTCATTCTTTCCATACTTGACTATTGTAGCCTGTACACCGTACAGTCATCCGTCATCGTAACACACACAGGCTACAATTAACTTAAAATGCCACCACGAGGCTTTTAACATCAGTCCTTGCAGCCTTTCGCTGGCTTCCTGTTAGTTTTAGAATCAATTTGAAGATTTTATTGCAGGATTTTAAAAGGCCCACATGGCCAGGCCAACATGCATCTGTGAGTTGCTGACTCCAGTGGGGGAAATAATTATTTGATACCCTGCTGAATTTGTAAGTTTGGTCACTTACAAATGAACAGTCTCTAATTTTTATGGTAGTGCGATTTTATTTGAGAGAGACAAATTATTAACCAAAAATCTAGAAAAGCTTCACATAAAAGTTCTAAACTGTTTTGAACATCATTAAGTGAAGTAAATATTTGATTCTCTACAACCCAGAGAGAACTCTGGCTGCCACAGGCTGGGCCATTACAATCAGTCAGTTACAAATACTCCTGATCTCAGATTGTTACGTGTATAAAGCACACCTGTTCCTCCCATTCAAACCTCTCCACCACCACAAAAACATCCGACCACTGTGCTGACCAACAGGGGTTTCTTCATTCAGTGCTAACTCGTGTTTTGCTTTGGTTTCCAATACTTATTTCACTCAGTGACATGCAAATAAATGTCTAACTTTTATACGTTTTATGTGTTTTTTTGTATATACTGTATGTTCAGTATGTCTCTGTATGCCGTAAACCTGCGAGGGACTGAAGGTGAAAATGACATGATGGATTTAAACGCTCATGTAGATTAATATATACAGTCAGAGAGGGACAGACAGCAGAGCAGAGGACAGATGGGGAAAAGGGTGAAGGACCAAAAAGATGCAAAAGTAGCTCAATTAAATAAAAACACTTCATTCCAACACCATGATTGACTAATGTTGAAAACCTTTTTAATTACAAAGAAAAGCTTGATGCTGCAGCACTCTGACCCCCACGGTTAGAGGTGTTTTCATTCTCAGTATGAAGCAGCAAGGATACCATGTAGTTTGACCTTCTGGTTCCTCATATCTGTATCCGTGGCTTTCAAATGCAAAAAAAAGAAAGAAAAAAAAAACAAGTGCTTTTATCCAGCCGCTCTCCTCCAAGGTTATGACTGAATACAATGTTCCTCATTATTTCCACCCTGCACTCACCAGCAGCCTAAAGCTTCCATGTAAAAGCGACGGCCTTTGCATTGCTCAAGGGCTACAACTTGTTGGTTATTCATTTCCTCCCACGCAAGTTTCCTACATTTCTACATTTCCTACATTCCAGTCACAAAGCGCCTCTGACCTTTAAAAATTCTACTACAGCCATCTTTTTTTGTGTAAATGCAACTCCTGACCTCCCTCCCCTCACACCTCCTGCCAATCATACGGCGCATTACTACAGACAGATGTGCTTTGGGCCAATGGGATGGCAAGTGGCATGTGCAGATGTTACCTGCGCTCAGGAGATGGTTTGAGTGGCAGGTCCAGATGTTCCAAAACACCTTAAAAGGTGATCGGGTGTAGATGTGCGCATGCTGTTGCACGCAGAAATGTGTAAAAGCACACACGGGGTGCCGGGGAGTTTATTTTTATGTCACTTGTGATGTCAATGAAATAAACAGACGAGAGCATTGGTTTAAAATCGATCGCAAACATTTCAGGGATCCGACGCACACGGAGCAGCACATGAAACGCACACATGTATGGGCTCAAAATGTGGTCATAAATATTTTGTACTTGTAAATCAGTTTTGTACTTGTAAATCAGGATTTGTGTGCGTAAAAAAAATTTGTGTATGCATAAAAAAGATTTATATGTGTAAAAAAAAATTGTGTGTGCGTAAAAAAGATTTGTGTGGACTTAGCCAAAAAAAACCTGCAAGTTACAAGTATGAATTTTGACCCTATTTTTCTTCCTTTCATCTGATTGGTCAATGTCATGTCAATCACAAATGTAACAATCCAATCAGAGAACAGATGGGTTTGGCTGTTGGAGGGGCGCTTTTTTTGAACTGCAGGTCCTTGAAGGGTAATACAGTTTGAAGCTGGAGGATCTCTATATAAATATCCAATAGCAGCTAGGTCGCTAACATTCAGCAGCTGTTGAAAGGGTAAAGTTGTGGTATATCAGTGGTTAGAAATACCATTATTACTTTAGGATTAGTTTAACACAAAGTCAGGGCTGACCCGGGACCATTGCTGTGAGTCACAGTGCGCAGCATAAAAGTCCTTTCACATCGGACGCAGGATGTGCTGCTAATGCTAACTGCTAACTAAAAGCAAAGGATCCAGAATTTGTTGCTGGCTGCTGGGCTCTGTGGGTTTTTGCAGCAGCTCTACCTGTACTAGATGCACCTGCTCCTTGTCGTTTTTATCGCTGACTTTATGTGAACTACAAGAGTTTCTAGTTTTTTTGCTAGTTCTTCAAATGTTCAATAAAAACATCTATGCTAATTCATAACGAAGAAAGCTTTGTAATAAAGACTGTCATTTCCAAAACACTGCCCGCCCCCACCCCGCGGTCCGCAGCGCTGTTGAAAAGGCTGTGGAAGTCCCTGTATTAAACACGTAGTCCTGTGACACAAAAATCACCAAACTCGGACGACCACAGACTGTTTTCCTTCGTGGTGATGAAGGAAAACGCTGGGTTGGCATGTAAAAGGGCATTTATTCCCTTCAAAGACCTGCAGTTCAAAAAAAAGCGCCCCTCCGACAGCCAAACCCATCTGTTCTCTGATTGGATTGTTACATTTGTGATTGACATGACATTGACCAATCAGATGAAAGGAAGAAAAATAGGGTCAAAATTCGTAGTTGTAACTTGCAGGGTTTTTTTGGCTAAGTCCACACACAAATCTTTTTTACACATACAAATCCTGATTTACAAGTACAAAATATTTATGACCACATTTTGAGCCCATACACATGCACACGACGGCTTCTCTTAGGAGAGCTACCTGAGGCACCATTTCTTTCTCCGTGGAAGACACGTCGGCATGGCAACCAGCTGAAGCGGCAGCTAGTGGCCTTCTTATCAATTCAATCCAAATGACTCTCCGGCAAAACAACGACGACTCCTCAAACTGCTGCACGACGCTGGCAGACGCAAGCTCGGCGCTCCGCCTCAGACCTTGAGATTTACACAAATGCACTTTGTGCAAACACACGCACCTACACGCACACAGAGCAAATAAAAATTCAAAATTAATGTTGAGTATCCACAAATTCTCTGTAAACATCTTTATAGTGTATGCCTTCTCTGCTTATACAAATGCACAAACACACTCTATCATGTTGACAGCTTTATAAGTAGATTTCACTTTCATCTCACTCTCTTCTGGACACGCACACACACACTTTCAGGCACACACACATATACGCAGCCACATCCCCGAGGAATCCATCTTCATTTGCTACGTTTGAGAGCAGCCCTGAGATCCAGCGTGCTTCTCCTCCATACGTCAGCCTTGTGTCTCCAGACGCTCCTCCATGGTCTTCTCTGCTGTCTAATCAGAGCAGCGGTGTATCACCCAAACCAAAGGCAAGGGCATACTCCTCTCTCTCAATTATCTCCCTACAGATTAAACTACAAAGTCCTGATTTATAACAAAACATTGAGTAAAAAATATTACCTTATCTGAGTTACTGGCTAAAACAACACGAGTTAGCAGCGTGACTGAGCAGAGGTCAATCTGGGAATGTGAATGTGTAAAATCCAGGCTTTCCATGACATCCAAAAGCAAAAATATGACCGTCCACGCATTTATTATTTGACATAATAATCATTTTTATTATATTTTAAACTGGAATTTATTTAAACAAGTTTGCTAGGTTGAGAAATAAACTTAAAATAAAATAAAAAAAGATGCATGACTGTTAATCTAGGACAAGGGGCCCAGTCAACACAATTATCAAATTATCACAGCATATTTGCACTACATTTAATTGAAAGTAAATTAAGTATGTTAAAATGTTTCAAGTCCCTTTGCATTTGGGCAGTGCTGCAGCAAAGTCGACATGTCGATGACTTTTCTGAAGGAAAAGCTCAAAAGATGAAGGATGAGTAGTTTAGTTTGTTTTTCTGTAAAAAAAAAAAAAAAAAAAAAAACCCTGATTATTAGCACTTAGGCTACGTTCACACTGCAGGTCTTAAAGCTAAATTCCGATTTTTTGATCAAATCCGATTTTTTTGTCTGCTTGTTCACACTACAAATAAAATGCGACAGCAAACGTGCTCTAGTGTGAACCCTCAAAGCGGCCCGCATGCGCAAAAGAAGGCATCACACACAACGCGCTCTGTTTAGACCCAGAGCAAACAATATTGTTTGACTGATGGCCCTTAATATAAAGACTTCGGACTTCACCTTTCCCAATTTGTGCTTTAAGTTATTTTGTTATTTACATAATAATGTAGATAACCTAATAATTATCCTTATTGCTGTTTTAGAGAGGAGCAGTGCTTCAAAGGATAGTTGCAGATTTCTGTCAGAATCTGCAGATTATACAGTACAAATAAAATATTCATGTTTCTCCAACGTTGTCTTCCCAACAGTTTCACTGACATCTACACTGGATGGCCAGGAAGCGTTCGCGATGTCTTCTCCGGCGCTGATAATTGGCGTCTGTCTTGTGTCAGTGACGTAAAAGATGGATTTAATGCGGCATGACCGTTCAAACAGCAGTCGCTTTCTAAAACATCAGATATGTATCGGATTCAGTACCACATACGAAAGTGACCCAGATCGGATTTGAAAATATCGGATTTGTGCCGTTCACACTGTCATACCATGATCGGATATGGGTCGCATAGGGTCAAAAAAATCTGATTTGATGCGCTTTCGCCTGCAGTGTGAACGTAGCCATAGATATTGAAAATATGCACTCATACTGCAATTTATATGTGCATGTGGTATATACAAATGCACAAATGTTTATGAGTGTGCTTGTTATACGGTGACCCATCCAGTCGGTCTGTGGTGACCTGTGCTTAATGGGCGTCTCTCTACAGCTGTGTTTATGTTACTTGAGCAAAGCCGAATCATTTTTGGGGCTTTTGGTAGTCTAAATGAAAAAGATCGTGCTCGTAGCAAAAGCTTAGATAAATGTTTCTATTTCCCAACCTCTGGCTGCAGGTGTTGTCCAGGGTGCTGATATCAAAAACTGGAAGGATGATGTTGATAATGCTGATCATTGCTATATGCTGAGGTTATATGCTGCACTGCACTAAGAGAGAGCGAGACAGACAGAAAGAATGTGAGATGAGTACAACGTGGCAGTCAGGGCCCAAAAATGTCTGTCCCAGAGTTGCATTTGCTATGTCGTGGCCAGCTGCAGCTGATTGCAGCACGGTGCGATACATAAAACACAACCTATCATTTTTAATGCACTCATTCAGATACTGTGAATGAGAATCAACAGGGGGGATATCAACTGTGGAAAAAAATCAACATAGCTTTCACGTCTAAAAAATAATGACGAGACAGTAACTTCGTAAAGCTGCATTCTTTTTAATGGCCATCAGGGGGCGATACCTGGTGGGTGCAAAGTGCCAGTGGAATTATTGGAAAACAACCCTCAGACCTGAACTCAGTAAGCACTTTTGTCAGACGTGCATTTCAGGCCACCTTGAATAAAACATGAAGTCCATTTTACAGCAGGATTTTCCAGGATCTCCTTATCGGCTCGCAACTTGTGACTGACCCGTCGTTTGCTAACGACAGCGGAGAAAATCCGATGAACAGAACAAGCCAGGATCAGCAGGGGAAGGCCACAAATCAGTGTCTTACATTACATGTAGTTAAAACCATTGTTTTTACTGTCTATTAAAGGAACAGCTAGAGACACAGAGAAAGGCAGGCCGGCACCAGAGCCGTGGGAATAACTAACAATCATGGAGTAGTGCACACAGAAAAATGACACCATCAGCATTAAGATTTGTTCCCCATCGGACTCAGCTTCACAGCCGCTGGGTACAAAAATCTCTCAGGAAACCAAAAGTAAATAAAAGTAAAGGACAAGTGCACCCTGATGGGCATTAGCACCTGGACAGCATTCAGTTGATAATATAGATGCAGTAAGTCAGCCAATAACAAAACCTGCTCACCTGTTAGCAGAAAATGACCGAGGTGGTTTAAAGCAATCAGGTCTTTGCTACAGGTTAAAGAATTTTCTTCAAGCAGCCGGCGCTCTCAGATGAATATGCTTCCACGTGGTTGTCGCTGGTCTTTGGAAGCAAATTACAATTAATTCTGGTCTTTGTTTGGCACAGCTCAGTGTGTGACTGGGAACATGTTTGCCTGCGTCTGTCTGAGCGCACACAGCCAGGTGTGCTAAGCGTGATTAATACTTTGGCAGACGACCGAGCAGAAAAGCAAAATTAGATTAGAAAGACAATTAAATTTGTGAGAGATGTACCTGTGTTTTTCTTTTGGGCAACTGCTACCAGAGATAGGAATAAACATGAAAGCATATATATGTGTATATATGAAGCAGAGGCATCTTTATGTGTAACTCAGAACTGAGGAGGGTCTGAGGGCCTGTGCAGCTGTGATGTTTGCCGAGCTAAGCTAAAGCTAAAGCTAAGCCGGGATACAGGGTAGTCTGTCAGTGTGCCAAACTGGCGCTCTCCTGCGGGAGCTCATTACCTTAGCATTCTGCCTCAGTGGTCCCGACATGAATGAAGGAAGCGCAAAGGCAGAAACAGGCATTCGTGGCGCTGCCTCCCACACCAATCTGCCCCGCCTCCCACCCTACTTCCCTATCTTCTTCCTTATTTGCAGTGATGCCTTTATTTCATCTCGCACTCAATCTATTTCACTCCAAAAATGCCTCCCGATGAGCCAAACGGCCCTTTCAAACATCTCTCCGACTGAAGCCGCTTCACTCGGCTTGCTCGCTGTTTTCCTTCCACTTTAATGGCAGCTCAAACAGAAAAATAAAGCATTTTTCTCAGGTTTAACAATTTTCTCCTTTTTGTCGGAGCTTTGGTGCACCATCTGTTTCTCCCTAACAATTAGCCCACTCTGTCTGACAGCCAGAAAGATGTTTACATCTACGCCGTGCAGCAGTGGAGCTGCACTATTTCGAGGCCCGAGCTACAAAAGACAGGTGAGTCCTGTTAATAGACTTGCAGAGGCAAAAAGTCTCACTTGAAAAAAGACGTCTCATCTGAGTAGTGCTCTTTGACAGCAATGAATGAGTGGATCCTGATATAGGGACTTTAATTAGAGGCTTTTTAACTGATATGTCAGCTGTGTTAGCAGGTTATTAAAGAGAGAATTCCCAAGCTGGAACCTCTGTGAAAATCAAACTTTGCTCCCAGATCTAGAGCCAGTCAGGCCACTTCTTGCAGGATGTGCTGCCTTTGCTACACAACTTCTTTAAAGAGCGTGTCAGGTTTTTAAATATTCCATGTTAAAGTGCACTTAAATATTTTAAAAGATTCAAAGTCTTCCTTACCTGTCATTCAGATGACACCACTGGAAAACAAAGAAGCCCCAGAGCCACAAAAGTGAAACTGCGTGTGAAAATATCGGCCCATGAGCTCCGTGAAAGCATACGTCCATTATTCAGCAGTTCTTGAAGAGCGGAATATCAAAGCCCTCACGCCTCCACTGTAGGGAATTTTTAGAGTTTCAGGAAGGAAACTTGTCACTGCACTGCACGCATCAGAAAAAAAAGAAGGAGCTTTTGATCATTTACAATCACAGGATGGCATGCATTATTCTGCACCGCTCACACATCATCTGCAACACGACAGGCAGTTGGATTATTAATCAAGAGATCTGCCATTTGTGAGTCACTTTAACGTTCACTGAGGGGAAATGGCTGAGCGATTTGTTCGAAATCACCCAGATCCCAACGCAAACTGCATCTACACGCAACAACAACAAGAAAACTGAATAAAAATGACTCAAACTTTGTTACACTGCAAGAAGGTTAAGACTAAATTTGCACTTTAAGCTCTTCTATTGCTAAGGTTTCAAGTTTAACCAGGGAGAAGGTTGTAATCATTACAGAATGGTACAGAACCAGCCAGGATCAGCTGGGGAGGGCCGGGGATCAGATCCCAATCCTCTCCGACATATTTCACATGCATTTCTTTCAGTCCCACTCAAGCTGCTGTACATACACACACACACACTGAGAAGAAGAAAAAAATGCTTCAAAGATTTATGTTGGTAAAAAGAACAGAAGAAGAATACAGGAAAGAAAATATGGCGAAGACTTCCTGTCATTTTTGAGCAGAGCTGAGTTACAGTGGAGGGTCGTGCACCCTAGAGGCAAGACTATCTTTGAAGAGCAGCGACATCAAAGCCCATTTAGTTACTCGTATTCATTTTTTAATCAGCGTATCCCTGCCGGTCATCGGAATTCTCTGCTTACTGTTTTTCCCCTCACTGGGTAAAGTGAGTGATTACCAGACACACTGAAGTCTTTGTCTACCTGAATGCACACACCTGAGTTTGAAGCTCCACGTGCTCACAGAGAAATCTGCTGCATATGTCATACGTACAGAGCCTCACCTTAGTAGAAAAGTACTTTTATGCATGAAAAAAGTAAAAGGATGTTTGAAACATGCAAACACATACCATGAAACTTGTCTGAAATTTCATCAAAGGTTACTTTGACTTCAAAAAAAGAACAAAGCCCACAATGGGTGATGGGCCAAACTATTGTACACAAGTAATCAACAGTATACCTTACAGTATTCACTTGATTATCAGAGGGCGCGAGCACCTGTGTTAAAGCAGTTCTGTCAGTTTGCTGGTCTGGAGCATTCAAGTGTGTAGTGAACATCCCAGCAAATTTACCCCAAGGTCTGACACTGCAGTGCTCAGAGAAAATCACGAGGTACATCTCAGACTCTACAGAACTCAGTTAGCATGTTACGTGTTAAAGTGCTGAATAAGTTTGGCACAAGTTGTGTTGTTTGATAGGCGCTGCAAATTCCCATAGGGGACAATGATGTTACCATTGACCATCAACAATAAAATCTAGCAGCCAGAGGAGTCGCCCCCTGGTGGGTATTGCAAAGAATGCAGGTAATAAAAGCCGGCCTGTTCTCATTTTTATTTCATGAAGTGTTTTAAAACCAGGACACTGTTGTGTTTTTACCCAAACCTTCATCTTTCCCTAACCTTACTTAACCAGTGCTCTTTTTTGTCATCCACAGCTGATTAAAAGGGAGTTTTTACACCCCGCCCCCAACTGCCAAGAGCTTGCTTAAAGTAGATCATCTGATTGCTGATGTTTTCCCCCTAATATCGTGGTGTCTTTATCTTACAATGCAAACCACCTCGAGAATATTTTGATATAGATGCAAAATATGGCTGTACTGAATTGAATTAAATGTGACAAATTTAAATTAGATTTGTCTTATTACTATTTTATTACATTATCAGAGAACGATTAGAAGTAAATGGCAGCAATTCAAATGTTTTGTTTAATTTACAGGGAAGTGGTGTGAAGCTCGTTGATTGTCTGCAGCTGGAATCGATGCATATTGTTATTTCCGTTACCGCGACCTCTGACACTCAATTGAATCCCTGCAGGTTTTGTCGGGCTCTTCCACCCAGCGGACAGCAAAGCTGCGACATGAATAGGGATAAAATCATATGAGACAGAGAGCACCATCGCACATGTGAGCTCATTTATTGAACCAGGGTGGGGGACGACCATGAGATGAATTCATATGAGCCGATCGCCTCTTGCAGCCCTCTCATGATCTCGTTCACACAGCAGCATCTCTGTCAACCATAATGAACTCTTCTGCTTAAACACTCAGGTGTAATAATAGAAATTTTAAATGTATGTGCATGTAACAGGTTTCACAGAGGCTGTCTTTAACACCATTATGATTTAAACTCAAAGAAAACCACGCTGCAGCTGTAAACACTGCTTTGACTTGAAAGACGAAACGGTTTCGCTGCTAGATGAGAAACGATGAGGGATTTCAAACAATAGACTCAAATTTGTCTTTATTTTTCTTGTTTTTCGGTGGAACGTTCACCTGTGCGCACACACAGTTTCAAAGCGCATACACAGAATAGGTTCAAGCGGGGGAGGGTTATCCTCTCTCTGTCGGCACCAAGACACGCATACGGTGGAGACTCATCGTAGCAGAAATACACCCACAGATGTCACAATTTAAATAACTCACTTTGACTTCTAAGAAAACAGTAGCATTTTATTTCTACCAATTTAACGCACTGATGTAAGAGAGAAACTGTACATCTTTAACCTTAATTGCACCACAGTGCACTACGCATGATGTCAGTCTGAATGAATCAGCCACCAGGCACCACTGAAAGATGCTCCAGGTTTGCCCACATGATCAGCTGCACTGGTAAATATCAATAATATCAAGGAAACAAACACTGATGACTTTGTTAAGTAGAAAAGAGAGTTATGAGACATTTTAGCATCTTTCATCTAATTGCTTTGGCTTTACGCACTCATCGGTTTCATTTCCAGATACACGACACCTCTCTTCACATAGAAAAAAAATAAACATTTTTAAATTGGAAATATATGACCTATGAACTATCAGGTGGATATCAGCATTTCAGCAGCTAGATATCCATGAGGATATACTGCTGGAGCATTAATGTTAAATTTGTAGGTTTTATTGGGTATACAGAAATGCCACCATATTCAATAACCAGCCACATTATTAGGTTCAACTGTTCATTAACACAAATACCAAATCAGCCAATCACATGGCAGCAACTCAATGCATTTAGGCAATTAGATATGGTCGAGACAAGCTGCTGAAGCAGAGGCCAGAGGACAACGGTCAAACTCCTTTGAGCTGAAAGGCAACGATAACTTGAATCACCACTTGTTGCAGTCTGAACATACAGCAGGTCTAACCTTGGAGCAGCGGAAGACCACACTAGATACGTCTACTGAGGCTACAATTCAAACAGGCTGACCAAAATCGGACACTAGAAGATTGCAAAGATGTTGTCTGGTCTGATGAGTCTCGAGTGCCGTGTGATATGAGGATGGTAACGTCAGAATTTGGTGTAAACTTGAAAGCAAGGATCCATCCTGCCTTGTATCAGCTGATTCCTGAAGAATAACTTTAGGAAACCTCAAATCATCTCACACTGGTTTCTTGAACACAACCAGTCATTCCAGTAAAGCACCTTTCGGATGTGGTGGAACAGGAGACTTGCATCATGGATGTGCACCTGACAAATCTGCAACAGTCCCAACACTTTTCTTTCTGAAGTAGTTCTTCAGGAAGCAGCTGACACAACTAATTACCACCGGATGGAGGTTCATATTTCCTGTCGTGACATCATATTAATCCCATGTGACAAGGAAGCAGAGGTCGCAGGCTACCCATCATCCTTAGATTAATGTGACAATAGGTTACGTCCATGCTGCTGTCACGCCTTCACCAAGCATGCCGAACAAAGCGCGGAAGAGTCGCTGTTATTACTCCGGCTATTGTTTCCTCTTCTCAAGTTTGACAGGCTGTTTACTCTTTTTGTTTTCTATCAGCAGGACGACGGGAGCGTCAGGGAATCTGCTTCCATAAGCTTATTTCTTTGAAATCATGAGGCATGTGGCACAATGTGTTCGCTCGCCGATCACAACAAAAGCTGTAAGGATCTCTCTGTATTATGGATCGCTGTTTGATCTGTCACTTTTTATCTGTCACTGTCTCCCTGTTAATTTCACCCACATGTGCTGCTTCTTATTGGTCTAATTTATTTATTGTTGGGGGAACATCCTTTCATGTTTCTCGATGCTGCCGCCATTTTTGCACACAATGCATACCTCCTGCTTGACTGCATCTCCTAAAGCAAATGCATGCAAGTCTGATCCCTTATTGGATCTGACATGTTAAAGCAGCTGTGTTTCTGCTCCTGCTTTGCACATAAATAATGCAAACATGCAACATGCAAGTATTGTTTCTGTTGTGCATGACGGGAAACCTGAGAATCATCTGTTTAGTGGATTGATCTCCCATTTGCAGTTTCAAGGGTTTTTTTATGGTCTTTTATTTGCCCCCCACCCGCTGTTAGTTAAAGAAAGCGGCTTAATGACAGACAGAGCAGAGGGCTGTGTTCTTTCCGCATTAGCCGATATGTAGCCATTACAGCCGTCCCTGCGCTTGGCAGCCTGACAGTTTAAATTGTGGAGAGAGAAACAGCAACTTCATTTAACATTACTCAAGCTAGATTGCCCAGTGGTTCCCTCACACACTTTGTTTTTGCCACCTCCTCACAGGTTTCACTCCAAACGCCTCTATTCAGTAATTTCAGGAAGCAAAGAAAATAAAAAAACATCTCCGTGAGGTCTGATCTAAAGAGGAAACCATCGCACGACCCATACTCACTCAACCAGCACAGGTTCTGGGGCCAGTCTGCTCTACTGTTGTTGATTCTGCATCAATAAAACCTCCATTCAAAGCGAGCAAATCACTGCAATGCACAAAAATGTTGTATCTTAGAAAAATACAAGATTGTGAATGCCAATGACTTCTTTTGGCATCTCCGCAGCAGGACCGAGTGCAGCTTCCAGTGCCAGAGCCGTCTCAGCATGTGCTGAACACAAGATTGATTGCATAATTTGCTGCATCTATTTGAAGCTATAGACTTGCTGGCAAATCATTTGTTTTCCAGTAAAGTGCACAAGGACACACAGGAAACAGTTAATTAGTTAAAAATTGCAGGCAAATATGAAATTTCTTTGTGATTCAGGCGACGAGTGCAGATGTAGTATCACGCACATGGAAATATGAGACTGAAAAGTTGCAAAACTTGGAGCAAAGCAGCGTCAATATCATGCACATAATTGGGTCTGAATGACTGCAGCAGGCAGTGATCACTGGTCTTTTCACAGGAGACACTCTGACATAAACAGAGGCTCTGTTCCAACTAATCCCAGTTTAGAGGCATGTCAGTACACTTCACAAGAACTTAAAGTTCGGACCTCCTGACAACGGCGCATCTTGATCATTTAAACCTCTGCTCTTCCTCCTGTGAAAAGAAGCCTAATCAGCTCACAAAGGTGAGCTGTATCTTTCACTAACCTTAGATGATATAGTGTAAAGCCACAAGCAAATATAAACTAGGATTTTCCAATGAATTACAATTTGAAATAATAACATTACGCATCCGATCTTTTTAAGAACAAGAATATGTTTATTAGTGGATTTAAGTTTGCACATTTAAGTGCACCCATTAAGAGACCAGAATAAAATGTTCTCCAACCAATAAATCTCACTCTGTATATGCGTATTTATGCACTTGCAGTCATATCCAGTGCTGTGCAATTGTAATACTGGTGAGCTCATGAACAGCAGACTGAGTAAAGAGGAATATTTTAAAGCAATCAAATCATAGCCAAGCTTTCGCGGAAAAACAGGAGGAAGCTAATTTCCATGTTGATCCGTCTTCATCTAATTCTAAAGTGTTAATTTCCATCTAAAGGCTCCGCAGCTAAACATGGCTGCTGAACCTTTCCTCTGTGTGGGTATTACTGCTTATGCACGTCTTTGCACGGGTATACACACATTTGTGAATCTATGTGTCCATATCTGCAAGCACTGTATTCCTGTGAGCATGAGCATTATGCAACGGAAGCAAGCATATGCATGTATGTGTCGTGTACGGTGTGTTTGTGTGTTTAAGACTCCATTTCAGTCATTACACCTTCAGTCACACCCACTTAAAAGAAATTAAAAAAAAACAAAAATAGGTCCAAATGATACCAAAGGTCAAAGCAGGAGCACAAACACCTGCTAATTGGTGAGCGATGAAAGGTGGCTCAGTTGATATGGCTATAAATACGGATGAATAACTGTAGTTTGGCATTGAGGTTTTGCAAACATAGCCAAATTGCAGCTCACCCTCCCAGTGACCAAATATAACTACAGTGCCTTGGCTAGTGCTTATTGTGGTGGAGGATTCACACTCCAAGGGAAGTTAGCAGGAGGAGTAGGAGGAGATATGTACATGTTGTGCAAAAGTCTGTTTGAATTTGGCTACAAGTCTTCAAGATTCACTAGTTTGGCTCCAAAAAAAATCTGGCTGCTAATCTTTGCAGAATAAACTGAGATAACTGAGTTGCCGGGGTTTTAGCATCTTCAGTAACAGAGTACTTGGTGGGGATCCCACCCTCTGTGGATTACTTGTCCCACCTCTGCTATAGTGTTTTTATCCCCACCAGAGATACATCTTTTCTCCCTCTAAGCTTTTTAGCCCTGAATTTCGAAATATCTAATCTATAGTATAAACAGCAATAAAATCAGAAAGTGACTTCCACCTTTAGCATTTGACATGCTCTTGACAGCAGAGATAACACTGTGACGGGGCATTAAACTTTTTAAACCCCTATGCACCACCGATTCACAGCGAAAACTACCGTTAAAAGAGAAAAGAAAGGAATTCAAAGCATCGAGCTTTATAGCAGAGTCACAAAAACTCCTTGAAATATTGCTGTTCTGTGTCAAACACAGGCCTGGTTGTTGATATCAGGATATCAGTGATGCACCACGGCTACTGTGTACAACATTGTGCAGTTAAAGTGACTTACTTTGAAGAGCATTTTCTTGTATTATGTTTTTTTTTCTTTTAAAGAAACTGCAAGTCTGCTCTTGATCAGTTTGTGCTAATTAGCGAGCATTAGCATGCTAAACTAGCAAAAGCAAAACATATCTATAAACTATCCAAGTATTAGCACATTAGCCACATAATTGCAACCTTGTTACCACACTGACCCTAAGGTCAAAGCACCTTTCTGTCATACTTTTAAATCTGCTAGCTTTAAAACTTCTCATATATACACAGACTGTTTATATACTTATATTTTTTCTGAGATTTCTAAAAAATGAAGTCGAGCAATTACTCAAGATAATGCATCTATTAGTGATACATTTGTCATTTAAAATAATAAAGTGCTTATAGTATATACAATTTGTTAAACAGCTTAAATGCTCACCATGTCGTTAGCTAATGCTAGCACCAGAAAGGCTATAGGGCAGAAAGGATCTTTTCTCTAATGTTATTTGTAGTTTTCAGTTACACCTTGCTTAGGTTTAGGGGAAAAAAACTACATGGTTTGAGTTAAAATATATTCTATAAGAAATGTTAACTACATCTAAGAAAGCCAGTCTGATGCAAAGCCCTGGAGCAAACTCCCTGCTTCATCTTTATGTGCTATCTTTCTGGATTATTGCAGCCTATAAAAGATGTCTTTTATTCAGTACCATGATAGAGATCAGTGTTTTTCTTGGTATTTGAACTGGTTGCAACTGAAAAAGGTCAACTTTTTAAAACTCCCAGCGATTTACTGATCCCATATATTGATGAGGGTTGGGGGGCTGGGGGTTGCCTGTCACCGCAGTGTTTTTCAGGTTAAATAGTAGAACAGTGAGGGACGTTGCTGTCGAGCTGTGATTGGGATCCCGTCTTGGCTAAAAGCGGGATTATGACTGAGCCGCTCTAAGCCAGCACTGTTGCATTTTCATTCAGCTACATCCTGCGAATCTGCCTCATTTTTATCACGTGAAAAGACCCATTGCATGTCTGAATATAAAGGCTGGTGGACAGATCCTCCCACAGAAAAAAAAATCTAATGCTCAGAGAGGCCAAATCATTTAATGCATCACAATCAAAGCTGGAATAGAAGCTCTTGTTTATCGATTGTGGAGATTTTTTCACTCATGAATAAACCCAGTGATTCGGAAGGTGCCAAAGTTAATCTGCTTTGCATAAATAAATTGTTAAGCCGCATCTGTTCCTTCGACAAGCTTGAAATCGAAGTCAGGAAGTCAGAAAATTACCCCATTATTTATACACTACAGAAACACCTGAACATGTAAATAAAATGACAGAAATGAGCTTTCTTTCTATGCAAATTCTGCAAGGGGTGGCGGAAGGGAGGCTTTCATGAAAGCGCTAGTTTAAAGTGAACTGTGATCACACAGGCAATATCTCTGCTCATACAAATTTATTCAACACTTTATGGAAATGAACACTAAGCAATGAAATGAGGTGGGGTCACAGTGCATGGTAACATGAGAATGCTTTCCCAGAAGCAGACTGGGGGATTCAAGGACTTGTCAAGGGAAAATCACAGGAACAGTTTTCACAGCATTTCATGTCAATTTAGTCTTCTGCCTTTTTGATTATGTGAAGAGACATATTCATTGTAGCGAGTTCCCCTATTGGCTACTGTATATTCTGTTTATCTGAAAGGAAAAGCATGCCACTCAGCACACTGACATAATTCAGCAACTATGGATAAATTGCCACAAGATTTCGTACAGACACTTCAGGATAATCCTTTGATCCTTTTTGTTGTTGAACAAGTGTTGGTAAATTATAATGGCATTAAGCCTGGTTCGGTACCATTTCCAGTACAAGTATAACAGAAAGCTGCAGAATATAAACAGTGTCGACCTATGTGGACAAAATGCCACAGATTAGCTCAGGTGGTAGGTTGCAGCTAGGGCTGGGCCATATTATACCGTTCACGGTAATACCGGTATAATGTTAGGCAACGATAGGAAAATGAAATATCGCGATAGAATATGAGTAAAACGCGCATGCGCAGTGCCTTTGTTTTCATACGCACATGGCCGATTGTTGAGTGAAACAGATGAACCAGAATTGGTTTGTAAAAATGGTGCAACTTCAGTGATGTGGAACTGGTTTGGTGTTTGTCCGTCAGATACACGACAAAGCACATTTTTTTGCAGAACATGCAAGCGGCCGTTGTTATTGTCGTATTTGTCGGACTAAGATGCTCTTAAATCTGGGAGTAATCTGAGTCCTAAACTCCGTATGCTTCAGGTCAAACAACACTGCAGCATCACTGAGAGTTAAAAACTGTCTAAATTCTTTCATCTTTAATAAAACGATCAGCATTGCTGCTTTACCAGGTGTAACTATAAAGTTTAACTTCCAGGCATCCATGAAAATAAAATTTATTACATTTAACGGAGTTAGAAGTTAGCAGGAAGCTAGCGGAAGTTAGCTCACTAGTTTCGCTAGTTACCTAAGCATGATATAGCATGTTCTGACTGAGAGATTTCTGAAAAAAATCAAACGTACAGCTCTGCTATCACTTCCAACATAAATGAAGACAGGAAACTAAACAGCAGTGACGTTTGTAGGGTTACTGAAGTTGGGCTAGCTGGTATATAATTATGTGCTACGTGATCGCTAGCGACACAGCTATGTTAGCATAACATAAACAGTGAAGCTGGAGGACGAACACTAACACTTTTCCACTCGATAAAAGTTAACGTGAAGGTTCCTCATGGTTAGAGACAAATGCAATCGCATGGCAGGATGCTGTAAACGGACCAAACTTCAGTCAGGAGAACAACTGAAATAATCCATCCACAATACAAGGTTAGTCATTAATATACTGCAACAACATGGGAATAGAGCAGCTGCCAGAGAATTCAACATTAATGAATCAATGGTACAGAAGTGGAGGAAGCAAGAAGAATGAGTTTAATAAAGTTTGATTTATCTGACTGCTTTGTTTCGCTTAATGTGCCTTATAATCCCGTGCACCTTATGGTCCGAAAAATGCGTACTGCACACTGCAGTTTAATGTTGCAAAGCACCTCTTTTTAACTTCAGTGGATATTATACATGGTTATGCTCAGGATATGTCAGCCCATTTCTACTGGAAATGCCTTTTGGTTAAACTTTCAGCAAGGAATTTGCATTTGCACTGTTAAATTTTTATAAAGCTTTAATGTACATAAAAACCAGCTTCTTGTTTAAGTGAAAATAAATGGAAGGTTGTCTTTTTGCGCTAGTAATGTTGTGGAGTTGTATTTTGTCTCGCATCAATTATATCGTCAGTTATATCGTTATCGCAAATTTTCAAATATATATCGTGATAAATATTTTTGGCCATATCGCCCTGCTCTAGTTGCAGCAACTCCTTGTTTTCACTTTGAAGTTGGCCGCTGGTAACTTGTGGACATTCCAAGCTCCGGTTACCTAGGTAACACTCTAAAGTATGGACAGCAAGGTCATATGTTAGTCAATGCTAACCTGTGCTCTGATTCGTAGTCACTTTAAACACTCGCCTGGAAGTTGAGAAAAGCATATTTGGGTCCTGCCAATTTCACATGGCCAGTGGTCGTAGTCACGTCAAGTCACCAAGCATCACTTACCTTCTGTGGCTGTGGTCCAGCATGTGAAGCCAGCATAACTTTCTAGTGTTTTGAGACCTTGGTGTTTTATTTATTTTTCCTTTTTAAAAAGAAATGGAGATGAATTGGTCATTTGTACATTTATTCTATTTTTTTCCTTTAAGATTTTATTTGCAGTGTTCACAGGGAGTATTGGATTTTGAGAGGCAATTTGCTCTTCTTAATCTATACATGAATATATGAAGTTACAATTTCCTCTTGTTCACTTACACCCTTGATCTCTGAGTCAGCTACCTAAAAAAGAAAATAAACCCAGAGTGAGGATTTCAATTAAGTAGTTAATGTAGTGGTGCCAGTGGGTAGCATACAGAAATAGACATTCCCAACTGCCTCCCTGACTCCCACTCCCTTTGCTTCTTTCCAGCTGTTTTTAAAGAAACAACCATCCATCACCAGCCATTTTAAAAGCTGGTGTGCGTGTGGACCTGCGCCAAGTGAACAGCTAGTGTCTGTCTTGTTCGCCTGCGTGTGTCTCCCAGGTGACACATCGCATCTCGTCACAACGGTGACTCACATTCGCTCAGAGTGGTCCAAGGTTTGAGGAGCGGGAACACGAGGAGAAGCACATGGCTACAAACCCAGCGACTTACTGTTACTGTGTCTGCGCATGAATGCACTAACATGCTCAAACACACCCAAAGGTGTTTGCTAACTCTCAGGGGCACCAAACCAGGGAGCGATACTAAATGATTTAAGGAGACAGAGCTGGACAGCAGCCCTGGAACATACCGCACATTATGCTGTTGTTTTTCACTCTTAGAGCTGCTTCCAAGTGGCGCTTAACTTCTGTGCATGTGCAGAAACCCTGTTTTTGGCCTGCCACATCACACTTCGCCCAACCAGCTGTGTGAAGTCTTTTGGAAAGACTGTGGTACGTTAATCCAGCGCAGGTGCGCTCATGATTAACTGACTGATAAGAGGAAGCGGAACAACCAAGTAAAGAAAGGTCACACCGCTGTTGGGAACAAGGCTCCGGTCTTGTGCTTTTCCGGAGTCTGTTTTGTTCTGGTGTGAGCTGGATGCCCTGCAGGCTGCCTTAAATGGGTCGGCACGAGCCGTCAGAGCCTGAATCATCCTCGAGACCTGCAGCTGTAAGTAAGTCACATAGAAGCTGATTATTTAATGTATGAGGATAATGTATTTAATTTGGTGTTTGCATTCATTGTAGCCTTGCTCTGCCTAGGCTTAGGAATCAGCCAAGCATAAGGTAAAGGAGCTGTTTTGTTTTTTAATCTCATTGTGAATTTGTCTGTATAACTGGCCGCTAAAAGATTTAATCTTTCCTTTGTTTCCATTACTTATGATATGGATCCATGTAGACATCTTAAAGGTTAGTAATATGCTTAAACTCCTATATAAAATTGTAGCCATGGATATTATACATCCGCAGGCCTTTTTTCTTCTTGTGTGGGTCCATAATTCAAAAGCATTTGTGCAGCTCCGAGCAACAGACATACTGTTCATCATATAGGTTCAGAGAAATGCTTCAACACCGAGACTGAGAAGGGAGAGAAAAATATATGGTTCAGCGTCTCCCCCCCACCCCCCAATCCACCCACCTCACAAGAACAGCACAGTAATCAATTCCGTTTAGTACAAATCCAATGCACTTAAACTTCCAGCACGAATAACCAGAGGCTGCAGAGCAGAGGTACATTTATCGATAAAGCAATTAATTCAAACCACTCCTCCTCTTTCTCCTTCTCCTCTGGCTGCTGCCTGCCCCATGTTTGGGAAAAGGGGGCTTTCAGGTACCTGTTACTCCAAAAAAAAAAAAAAAAAAGTAATATAGCATTTAATTAAAAGGTTAATTTAAGGCCATAAAGTTGGGCTAAGTTATAAGATATGGTGAAAAAAAGTCAAAATACAATGACGAGATGTTACAATAGAATTAATTTAAATAGGCACTTAAACTTTACTTGACGTCTACTGGGTTAAAAAAATAAATAAAAGCCTACCACTAAGGGCTTCTGGGTAAATGTAACGTCGCTGCTCGTTACTTTATTTGCGTCGTGACTGTTTTAAAGAGTTGTAACGTCATTTACGGCAGCACACTGCTGACTTCGCGGTCCATTGCAATCTTAATAGAGACTGAGGGAGCACCAGTCCGTCCACTGGAGTGGAGGGAGACAGTGGAAAAAGAGCATCCAGCAGAGCTTCTCTCGTCTGTCACCGCCGTCAAGTCAGACGTTAAAAGCTGGGGCACTACCGGAATTGAAGTTCTCACTTTCAACATAAAAGCGCAACTTCACTGAACGAAGGTTAGGTGAGTACTGAGCTGAAGGCTGTGCATATTTCTTTGCTTAACAAACATATGATATGGGAAATAATTATATCCCTACGTTTAACGAAGTCTAAACTTCTTGGTAGACCCTTGAAAAGCGACATGATCAAAGGCTGTGGCTTTATTTTGAAAATATCCACCGGTAGCCGCGCTCTTATTTTGTCCGGCTTCGCGCTCCCTGTGCCTCTCAGAGCTCGGTCGGCTCGCAGAGACAGCAGGATGCCAAAGGGAGCACTCCGGCACACGGCGTCCGTTTTACTGTCTCCCCACGTCGTCTCTCAGTCACGGCAACTCTGATGGGCGTTTTTATCTTGCCTTTACCGCCCTCGACGCTTGGATATTTTCGGAAGCCACGAAATGAAGCGAATGAATGTGAGCAACAAGAAGTATCCTGTTGTTGTGCCTGTCTCCAGTATCACTAGTAGTCAAGTACTCTCTGTGGATGCGGTGCCCCTAAGTGGTTGTAGTTGTCTGATTCTTAAGAGGATTTGATGTAGTGATCAGTAGTGGACTACCCAACTTTTTTTCCCCTCCCGCCTTTTTGTTGTCTATTTTTTTCTTTTTGAGGTTTTCCGTCTTTGAAACAAAGATTTCAGGATAGACCAACTCCGGAAAACCGGCGACTTCACATCTGCTCCCGGCGGAATAACCATTGTTAGCGGTTATTCGCCTTTCACAAGCATCGTCTCTGGGGTGGGAACACGACTGATGCTTGCCTTGTTCGTCCATACGAGTTTTGTATCGTCTCGTTCTTGTTTGTCTGTTTGTCCCACAGTGGCATGAAAATTCATGAATGCGTCCAAGGACATGTATACAAATTACGCATGCACCATGACGGTAGTAGTCTGTGCGTAATATCCTATTATTATACCCCTACTACACGAATACAATAACAAACATATTCAGTCTCATACCTGTGTTTGGAGAAGATTTGACAGATGCATCCTAACTTGATTGGTGTGTGTGTGTGTGTGAAGCATGGACGTTATGACTATGACAAGGTAGACTACTAGATCATGTTTTATAAATAGATTTTAGAGTATTTTAAGTAAGCTTAACCACCTTAAGACTAATTAGGGTTCATGCCATACCAGTGCCTGTAAAGGTGGTCAAACTTAGTAGCAAATTATAATAATAAAATAATAGCAAACAGCTATTAGACACAGCTCCATGCCTTTGCCATAATTAACTCTCCCTGCATGCGTGCGTGTGTGTGGATGGATCAGGTGAATCTGCGCGCAAACATGCATGTGTTTTCCATGTGCCTGCCTGTGGGTCCCTGGCCGTGCTAACATGCCCTCCTCCCTCCCTCCCTCCTTTCTGTGCGTGTGTACAGCCACGCTGGAAGTCGCCTCCTATGTGGCCGTCGGGAGTGGGGAGCAGGCAGCCCTGCCCGCGGGAGTCTGCGCTGCGCAGGGCGGCCATCAGCGGCAACATCAACGCCCTGCCGCCGCACCACGTCCCCACCGGCCGCAGCGTCCGGGTCTTCATCTGTGCCAACCCCGACGGTAAGAGTGTCAGCGTGACACCCCCCCTCTCTGCCTTCCTACCCACCACCCCTTCCTCCTCTACCTCTCCCTCTTTTGAAGCCCGTGCACCCTCACAGTGACACAATGCTCTCGAGTATTTCACCATATTCTTCATGTCTGGAGCCGTACTCTGGCTTAAAAAGAATTTCTGGGTGAAATCAGCCACGCTCATTTCAAGACAGCGTCTCAAAAGTGCAGCAAGAGGCTCGTGCAGCTCCGCCGCTTTGAAGCTCGCGGTCCTGTGATCCACTATTGATTCAGGTCTCCTTTGGAAAGACGGGTCAGGACTCTCAGATTGAGCCACAAGCTGCGACATTTACAGACCGGCTTACTTTAGCGGCTGGCGACGTCTCAGATGAGGTTACATTAGGCCATGTGACAACTTTGACTCAAGTGAAATCGTGTATGTCACTGATGCAATATAGAGCAGACTGCTTTCAACCTAGCAGAGTGCAAGACAGTCGGGTCGTGAGGGAGACACCCAGTTGCAGCTCTGTATTTGAATATGCCCTTTGGGTAAGGGGGTAAAAATAGGCTCGGCAAAACTGGAGTAAACAAGGCAAGGGAAGTAGAGTAGGCTACGAGAGAAAGGGATGGAGGGAGAGTGGAGGAGGAGGAGAGAAGCAGGGCATGCCAAGGATTTAAAAAGAGAGTTTGCCTTTGTCGATACGTCACTGTCATTTGCCTTTCCTCACTGAGCATAATTGCTCTGGAGCCCAGAAAAACCTGAATGAGCTGACCCTGGATTATTGCACTGTAATGGCCTCTTACCGCTGAAAAGTCTGGCATTGTTTAGCCACCTGTAGCTGAGTCAGATGTTTAAACCGTACCGCCTCAGCACGAATTTAACGCTCCAGTCTACACGTGGATTGAAAATAAGGACGAGGGGGACGTTCCGAGGAGTTCTTTTCACACCGATCGCACTAATGGAAAAACCCGCATCTCAGCCCGAGGCACGAAGACAGCTAATTATGAGCTGCTGTTTTGAGATGCCTGGTATCCAGCTTCTAGTAATGAAGCCGTAGAGGTGCAGAAGCACAGCCGATTCTCCCTCAGCCTCACCTCGGTCAAATAAAACAGCAGTTCTGTGCGTTTCTTTTGGTTTCTTTGGTCAGAGGTCAGGCAATTAGCCACATTATCACTTACGTAACACGCTCGTACTGTTCTCAGGTACTTTCCCATACTTTTAAACTGTCTTGTTTATGTCTGCAGGCGCTGCATGCAAGGAAAGCATAAAAGAAAGGCTGTTATTAGTGGATGTCACCCAGGTCAGCCCACAGCCTGACTGCAGAGCTTCTTTCTGCATGTTCACTAGAGGGGGCTATCCATGCATTTATTTACTGCACTTCACACGACTGGACGTGCATTCAGACAGCTGTTGTGCATTATTGCACGTCAACATCACACTTTTACGTCATTTTTCCACAACTCATCATGTAGTGAAAAAGCAAGTCGGGATTGAGGCTGGAAACTCAGACAAAGGTCAAGTTTGCAGCCGTTTGTCTGAGCTGCATTCAGATATGGGAAGATGAGCTCTGCTTCCACATGCAGGAGTTGATGGTCAGGTGGACTCACTCAATCTTTCCCTTGGTAACAGTCGGCGAAATATATGCTGCATATAACCCAATAGATTTACTATTTGTAATGTCAGACACTAGAAAGGGGAACAGCGCTGTTGGAAGTGATCACCTCGCTGTCGTAAAAGTGTAACTGCTTGGTTTTATTGCGCCTGATGATCCGGGGATCTCTGCTTTGACTTATATATATATACACAGGCACACACACTTGCAACGTGTGTTACGGTGTAGGCTCTGCTGAATACAATGACCCTGATGCACCTTAATCAGAAAGCCACAGATGACCGCAGAGCACGGTCTCCGGTGCGTTCGCCCTCGCGGACCTCTGCTGTGTTTGTTTACATCGCCTAAAAAGGGGCACGACACTCAATTTGAGCAGTAATTTAAAAAAAGAGCACAAGATCACTGCAGAAAGTTTACTCGCCAGTGCGGTGATACAGACTCTATAGAGGCATTCACATCCTTGCCACAGTGTACAGCAAAGAAATCCCTCCTCCTGTGGATTTTAATGTGTCTTGGCTCAGGTGGATCTGTGTGTGTGGGTACAGCCGATCAATTAAAACCCCCACTATCTGTTCTTGCCAGTAGTCAGACGGCGGCAACAAGCCAAAGAGAAATCTTTGGCCCGTCTTACCGGCCCATCTTTGTGTGTCTCGATTCATATGAACATATCAATACAACTCCATTACCTTGCTCTAGTCACCCCAGGGGCTCTGTTACTGGGTACGCACTATAGCGAGGTATTTGTATGCAAGCTATCACATCACTTAAGCTGTTTAAAGTTGATAAAAGGCACCGGGCCTTTAGGGATACGATGCATGAAATCACCTAAACCTCCAACGCGCCGCCATCAAGGCTATAGCATGTCACCACAGAGACCACTAATTATATTACATTTCACCTTGCAATTATTCCCAGTGTTCCAGCAGGCTCTATTTAACTTTCTTTTCAGCTTGTTTTGTGGCTTCTGAGCGCAGATTTCCTTTAAAAAAAATGTATCCCTAATTCTCTCCTAATTTTTTGGGATTGAGTCTGGTGAAAGAAAACAAAAGAGAGAGAGTGGGAGGGATCGGCAGGCAGGAGCTGCAGGGAGATGGCAGGCGGAGAGGGTGGCTTTTGTTCAGTGAACTGCTCCTCCTGGGCCCGGCAAGTGCCGGAGTTTCGGGACGAGCCCAACCCCATTACGCGGCGAGTTTATGACACGTGCCGCCGAGGCGGTTTTTACCCTCTTGTGGCGTCTGCTTTCCTCCTGAGGGTAGAAAGGAAGCTCACACCGACTAGTTTGGCAGCAGCTTTCAGTGACCTCTTCTCTGAATTTTCCAGAGTGCTGCGGAGCAGTTCGGCAACCTCCCTCCGGGAACGTTGTTCTGACAAATTCTGCAGCTGCCCTGTCATGCCCGTCTAACTCCCTGGGTGTTGGAGCCATTTCATGGAACGCACTGTAAAATATTTTGTCAGGAGTGACGGCGATGAAAGGAAACAACGTGCTCCCATAATTCCTGGAAAACAGATGCGACTTGTAATCGTTGATATTAAATAAGCCAATCGTTGTCTTTGTGTGTGAATGCGCACATAAACTGCACTTCAGAGACAGAGACGGGGCGCTTTTCAATCTCATATTGAAACTAGCACGCTCCAGTAAATGTTTTTTTGTGCGTCTTGAGAGATATTTTAAATTTGCTAATGGTTTCTGAGTCAGATTGACTTCCAGTTATTTAAACTTACTGATGGACTAAGTAGAGAAAGGCAACTTTCCAAACTGATCGAAGTAAAAGGAGGAAAGGAAAAAAGACACTTTAAAAGACGGGAACATCTTTTACAGTAATTTGTATTTGTGAATACAGTTGAAAACTGTAAATGTTGGTGCTTTGTTACACTTTTTTTTTTTTTTTTTTTTTGATTGAAGTCCGACTCGACTCGCAAAATCAGGATGGATCACGTCCCACTACCTCATTAACCTCACAGTCAACCTTAAATACTGCTGCGACTTGAATGAGGTGGCTGATCAGACTTTGGACAGTTCCATGCTGCCGTGTGTAAAGACTCAGTTCTGTAACATTTGAATTCAAGGCATCAAATACATTGTGAAAAAAATTCAAAATTTTTCAATTTCGAATTTTATGATTTTGCAAAAACACAGTACTTTTTGTCTATATAGTGTGCTTGGTTTCCAGGTTTATGTGGCTGACAGCAGTGTTAAAGTTCAGCAACATGACAGACAATCCTGAAATGATTAATCACCTGCAGCCAGCGTTCATCCTCAGGATAGCTGTCACAGTAGCATCCATGCATGCAAAGGGGGCTGGAGTCACATACATAAACTACAAAGCAGAAATGGAAACGTGGAGAAAAGCCTGCAGCTCCAACACTTATGTAGCATCTACTTTACCTTAAGTTCATTTACAGTAATAAATCGTTTATGGGTTATTTTAATTGGTGAGTCTAAATGTACAGCAGGTGTGAATATGAGCGTCTGTCTCTCTGTTAGTCCTGTAACAGATTGGCGACCTGTCCAGGGTGTACCCCCCTCCCACGCCCCAACCACCATGACTCTGAACTGGATAAGGAAATGGATATTATTAAAGAAAGAACACTAAAATAGCGAGATAATGACAGCCAAACAGGTGGGAGCATTATACTGTAAGGTAAAGTTAGTGGATCGTTTCCGTAGTTACGTTGTCCTATCATCCCGTGTTAGACTGCCAATAACTGACACACTGGGGCAGGTCCGGGGAGGGTTTAATTGGCACTGCGCACCCTCCATAAAGCAGACTCTCCACACAGCAGGAGCAAGAGGAGGCGCACACCGGGGAGTTTAATTTGTTCCATGATGATGAGCCTCATTCACAGACACGGTTGAACAATTTAGCGTGCCAAAATTAGTAATGATCAATGGCGGGATATCATATAGACATAATATTTGCCTTTTTGCTCCTTTATACTTGTTTAAATATACTTGTTTTTTAAGCCTATAGTTCTGCTGACCTGTTCGGTCACCAGGAGTGGATCCTGCAGCTTAAGATGACTCAACACAGAGATGCTTGACCCCTCTCTCCTCAGACACAGCCGAGTCTTTCACCAACAAACACAAACACCTGGTAGAAAAACAGTTGATGAGAGGAGATAAACCAGCGTCTCTGCACGCACACGGTTACATTAAGTTCTAACTGAAAGTCAAATGAAGAGATGGAGACACTCTTTCTCTGATTTCTCTGGTTTTATTTGGAGTTTTATGCAGAGATACTGACATGAGGTAGATTGCTTTTAATATGACTCTTATAATTATTTTAATAGAGCTTTAATGGAACTGATAGAAAAACATCACCTTGATTGGGAAGCTGCTGGCGTCAGTCCATGAGGTCATGGTCCAGCTGCACATACAAAGCTTACACTCTGCATAGAATAGCAAACCTAGCTGTTGGTCTTCCTCTATAGTTCCTTCAAGCACTCAGTAAATATACTGCAGTCGTCTTCACAAAGGTCATACTGCATGCAAGTCGCCTAAAACGGATACTTTCAGGATTCAAATGAATGCTAAGATTAGAAAATGTTGGTATAAAGTAGATGTAAACACTGTAAGCCGGAATAAATTAGTCTGAATAAACAGTACTTTAAAAATCCAAAGCAAATGTAAACGAGCCCAATAGGCGTCTGATTGCACATTATATAAAAGGAGCGTCGACATCCTCCACATCTGCTGATGTTACGAAACAAGCAAAAACATCCAGGAAGTCATCTCCACCTACTAACATGTGGAGCGCCACGATAACTCAGGAAACCTTACCCCGTCCGCCATGGATAAAATGCATAATAATGCAACCTGGCTCTATTTTTAGAGGGTCACAGAGGGTTTCCACTTGAAATTACTGTGACTAAAATGTTTGGAGCATTTGTTGTGCTTCATTTTTTGTTGTCTAAAATTTTTTGGTAATTTTTCAGATGAGACTGAAACAGGTGCACTAACATTAGAAATTTGTGACTCATTGGTATAAAAGGTGTTTATTTGCTCTGTAATTCACATGCGAATGGAACTCTGGGCCGGCTGATCTGAGCCCAGTGTTGGTAATTTCAACAGCTTTTCAGTCTTTGGGGCTGAATTTCTGGGTATTTTTCAGCCCTGGGGCTTAAGGGGTTAACCAGAGAGCTGAGTGAGTCTCAGCGAGGAGGCAAGATATTAGTCTGAAACTTCCATGAATTACAAGGTAGCATGCCGTGTCCATGGTTACTGCCATCTTCTACAGGGAGGAGAGCCTGTGAGATGTTGAAATTCTCTGCTCGTTGCGGCTCGCTGCAACATAGCTGTAAAAGGTTGTGCATTTAAGGCACGAATGCGAACATGTCAAGCCCTAACTGCCCCACACGAGTGGCTTTTGAGTGAACAGCTGCAAGCACAGATGTTACAAAATGAACATTTTCATGTTGGGTAGACCGGTTGTGCGTGCGGTCACTGTTGTGGATGTTAAATCAAATGCAAATTAAGTTGCTGGCAGAGAGACCGTGGGGAGTCCTCTAGTCACAGTTACATGCAATACCGAGGTACCATCCATTACTGTACATTGCTGTTTTCCCTGGATGCGCGTCATCAAGCGCGAGTGGAGGGGCCGCGGTAACCTCTGGCGGGTTTTCCTACATCCCGATTCGGTGGAATTCACGTAACATACGGGGTCTCCTTGTGCTCAGGGAATGCAGGAACATCTGGCCTTTATGGATGGCCGATTTACACAGCCACAATTTGCCTTCAGTATCTTCCAGGTCACTCGGTATCGATTTGCTCACTGACTATGCGTTTACTTTTCCGCAGTTGACGCTTGTGTGGTACAGTGAACAGCCTGAGAAGGAAATGCTTTCATGTTTTAGCCCAGTGCATCACCATCCAGTCGAAGTCTGAGTGTAAACCCTAAACCGCAGTTTGTTGTGTCGCTCGTCTGTGTTCGTTTCATTACGTCCAAATAGACAATCCACAGTATCATCCTAGAAAACATCTGTGCTTCAGTTTTTATCTGACTCTAATTTTTGGTCATTATTCACAACATACAGTCGAACTAAACTGTCCAACTAAAAACGTCATAAATTGACTTTTCAGAAACTCATGATGTCATCAGAGAACAGATACTGATCAGCCCAATCAGTGACCTTAATGCGGTATGATGACATTCTACGCAGACTTTATTTTGTTAAAGAAGAATTAAAATGAAGATATGTGCAGATGCATGATTGTTATGAATCCCCATCTTGTTCATGTATGCGTATGACCGAGAGGGCGTTTTTGAATTGCTTTGTGAAAATGTAAACCCCATAAAATTCTAAGGTTTTACATATTAGAAGATAATAATAAAAACACGTGATCCTTAACAGATCCATCCATTTTCTTCCGCTTAACCCCTCAGGGTCACGGGGGTGCTGGGTACGCCCTGGTTAGGTCACCGTTCTGTTTCGTGCCATGTCGTTATTTATTTACATTATAAGATTCGGTTACTTGTAAAACCACCTAAATGGCCTGTATTTGTATAGCGCTTTACTTAGTCCCTATGGACCCCAAAGCGCTTTACACTACATTCAGTCATCCACCCATTCACACACACATTCACACACTGGTGATGGCAAGCTACATTGTAGCCACAGCTGTCCTGGGGCGCACTGACAGAGGCGAGGCTGCCAGACACTGGCGCCAACCGGGCCCTCTGACCACCACCAGTAGGCAATGGGTGAAGTGTCTTGCCCAAGGACACAACGACAGAGACTGTTGGAGCCGGGGCTCGAACCGGCAACCTTCCGATTACAAGACGAACTGCCAACTCTTGAGCCACGATCGCTCGTTGTTCCACAAGTCTTGTGCTTTAGCGGCAATAATTTGAATTAAGAGTTCTGTATGACTTTTATCAGCCTCTTTCACCATTGCAGAGGAATTCTAGCTCAGTCTTCTTTACTGTGTTCTTCAGACCATTGAAGTTTGTGAGCATTTCAGTCGTCTTGAGGACTTTGATTGGAGCATAGCAGCACCTTGCAACTGTGCTTTGGGTCATTGTCCTGCTGTATGACCCAGTTTTGGACAAACTTTACCTGCCGCACAGATGGCAGAAGACTCTGGAGTACTTTGGTAATCAGACAAATTCATGGTCGACTCAAAGCCTGTGGAGGTAAAACAAGCGCAAATCATGACCCCTCCACCACCGTGCTTCACAGTTGGTACGAGGTCTTTGTGCTGATATGCTGTACCTTGTTTTCACCAAACATAGCCCTGTGCATTAGGGTTAATTCACTGTGGTCTCATCTGTGTAAAGGACATTGTTCCACAAGTCTTGAGCTTTGTTGAGATGCAACTTTGCAAAGCTAAGCCATGCTGCCATGCTCTCTTTAGAGAGAAGAGGCTTTCACCTGGCAGCATCTCCAAACGAAGGATACTTATTATCACTACTTTTTAAAAACTACTCTAGTGTAGTTTTAAAATATATACAATTTGGAGCTGGAAATGAGCATATTAGGTCAGCCTGCAGAACCAAAGATGACAAAAAAGGACCGTAATTGTCTGGACTGTGTCTGTCAGACTTTCTTTCTCTGCTCCAGTACAGTGGAGGTGAATGGAAGCACTGATGCATTGTAGATCCTCCAGAGCAGCAGCGAGTCTGAGTTTCTCTTGAATATATTAAATTCCACTGACCTCTGTGGTATCCGGCAGAAATCTGAGCGACAGATTAAACCTGGCCCTTAAACCCTTAAATCACATCAGAAACGCACACACAGACACACACATTGAGGATGACCGCTCTGTCCCGCCACTCTACTGTTTGCTGAGACACCCGTCTTGTGGACAACGCTCTCTCTCTTTTAATCAAAGATCCCCAAAGCAGTTGTGTATACCGAGTGCCTCTGGAGTGAAGCTTGATGAGAGCAGAGTGATTGCTTTGTCAGAGCCTTGTTGATGAGACTCAGAGAGGGCAGCTGTAGAGTGATCGCCATCTGGAGGAATGAGTGACCAGCAGAAGCAATGTCAAGCATAACCAACTATAGAGGGAAATGTGGAGATTTTAATACCGAGCGTTGCAGCTTTCCAAAGTGTGGCTTTTGTATCATTTTTCAATCAAGCCAGTTGGGCGTTTGACGGTTGTTTGGGCAAAACAAGCAATTTGACGCCATCATTTTGGACTTCTGATGGATATTCCTGTTATTTTCTATTTTTTTTTAAATGCTTAAAATAAGTCAGGATGAAAGAAATGATAAAAAAAAGAGCAGGGAAAGCGTCGGGGACATTTGGCTGCTTTTCTCTGTTCAACTGACTGCCCATTCGTTACCCAAAAGGACAAGGGAGAGGGAGGAGGAGAGGGGAGAAAGGGAAGCTAGAAAGGAAAATAAAGCAAGTTGACAGGACATATGTGAAAGGAAAGATAGATTGGTCGGTGCTATTGAAATGAGCAGATTGGAAAATTGTAGGGAGGGACACACACAAGCACACAGCGAGAACGCGGGCGAGTGAAGGATCTAGTCTTTGTCCCTTTGCACGTGGGAGTGCAGACACACACATACATCAGGCTGCCATAACTCATCATCATCCCACAAAAAAATAAATAAAAAGAAAGAAAGAGAGAGAGAGGAGGAGGGGGGAGAGGAAGGCATCTCACTGTTATCAGCACAAAAACAAACAACAACACAGTTTAGTCTGTCAGGTCGAGCGAGATGCAGATTTGGATTGGACTTCTGCGTCGTCCCGAACACACGACAGGCCAAAATCCACAAATTCAGCTGTTTTCCCTCTGCTGTGACCCCCATAATCCGTGTCACTGTAAACTATTACACGTTTATTGTTGTCAAACGTATCGCTGATGGAATGAGATGAGCGCTCCTTTGATGCAGCAACTGCTATTTATTTAATTTGCATACGATTACAGCCGTTCGGTTTTTCGAGCTGACATTTTGCTGGGTTAGCTGTGGGCAGATACATGTACGGTCACGGCCCGAAGCCTTACTAAAGATAGATGAGAGATAGATACGTCAGACTAAATTTGTGGGCTCCTCTACTCGTGCTGCATATGACACAGTTAGCAGCTGAAGGGCTGTTTACCCGCCGTGTGTGCGCGCGTGCCCGCATGTGCGCGCGTGTTCGAGCCGGCTACTCGGTCACACAGGGCCTCTCTGTTGGGCATATTCTGTTTTTAACTATCCGTCCACACCCTTCAGATAAAGAGAGGGAGAAAGAGGCCGGGCCTGTCCAAATGAATTACAGTAACCATTTGGTAGATAGTGAAAAAGAGGGGAGAGGAGGAAAGAAAGTGGGACACAAAAACAAGCCGTTGGGCACTCGCTCTGTGACACTGACTGTCCAATATGATCACTGCCTGTGTAATTCTGGATAATCCCACATTCTTCAAGAGTGTGAACACTGCCGGCTCTTCTAGCTAATCATGTTTTTATAGGTGTAAAAACAAAAGAAAGGTGAGGTACACATTTGAGAGTTACATACACATTGACACACTGGCTGAATTTGAGCTGACAGGTGAAACTATCAGTCCCAGTGTGAGGTTTATACCACAGCTGCCTGAAATTAACAGTACTGGAAATAACTGAAATCATCTTTTGTTTCTGTAATGATTAATCCAGCAGTATGCACAAGCTCTGTAAATTAAATGATGTCTTTAATGCTAAAGAACAATTCTTCTTATCAATTTAAACACGTTTGGTTTTTTTCTTAGTTTATGAGAGATTATGACAGCTGGTCTAATAAATTTGTTAAGCCCTGCATATGCGTGTTGCATAGACTGTATATAAAAGATGGACATAAGATCAGGAGGGAATCTGGCTGATTTTAAGGATACGATGAACCCGTGTACGTTAGCTGCTTGTTGTTGACTAGGTGACCACGCCCCCGAGAAAACTCTTACTGTTTCCTCTAAATGTGAACATAGCATGAACATCATGTTTGAGTAAAGACTTCAAAATCTGAAGGAAAATGTTTACTCAGCTCAAACATCAAATGAAAACTCTTTTTTGTCAGACTTATATTGACTGACTTGTTTGTGTAAGCAGAGCAGTCGCCCCCTGCTGGCCGTAGGAAAAAGCGGCGGTTTAGCAGAGCGTTCTCATTCCCGACGCGTAACATGCCGACAATTTGTCACGTCCCGAGGCGTCCCATGGGAAGGCGAAAGGTAACCGCGTCCCTATGATACGGGTGCCGTGTATTCCAGCCGTGTATTCCAGCCCTAACCCTAACCATGACCTGAATGGTGTTAGATAGTGTTTTCCAAAGAAATTAAAGTAAAATACATGCACACGTGCAGATTGAGTCCAAACGGTTCTCATGTTTCCTCCTTTTTCCCAACGTTTGGGTGGCTGAAAGCGCAACATCTCGAAAATTTGTCACATAGCGTAATATGTTACGTGTCGCGTCTAAGGATCTTAAATGGATTAGCTTCAATTTTCAGACTCAGATGCTAAATTGCTAAAGCGACACCTAATATATAGATTTTTGAGTACTTTGAAAGCTGCTGAATCCTTACGTCTGTGAAAGCATTTTGTCAGCTGTGTAAAGGACAGTCGCAAAACTTGTGACCTTGGTGACCCTTGGTTGGCATCAAACAGAAGCAGATAACATGTGATTGCAAAATTGTTCCTTGTTAGGGATTCTGAACTCCTGGATGAATAAAAGAGGGAATTTAAAAACATACATGACCCTCAGCTCGCAGGACGATTTGTTAAATAAGAAAAGTAACAGTCAGATTCAATTAACATTAAATACGTATCCCTATTCTAAACTGTGGCAGCGTGGAGGCAGATTTGCAGAAATATGAATTGTTATTAAGCAGATTATAGTAATTATTAATGGCTAATTTTTTTGGATGCATTTGAGAAATAAGTGATGGTTTTCTGGAAAAATCCCCAACAATAAATTATTATTTTCACTTTTCTTTTTGCAGTCAGAAGCGCAGGTGTGGAGCTCATTAGATTGCGAGTAAAAACGGTTTAATGTGCACCTCTTAATATTTTATCCATTTTTCTATTTTTAGACACAGAGGCGGAGAGGAACGCGCTGAAGGAGCACGTCTATCCCAAACTACGAGACTTCTGCAGGGAGAATTATGGAATTGAATTCCAGGTAAATGGCTGCTTTCTCCTTTCTCTTTCTTTCTAACGTTGATTTATTCATTTTACGTTTCACCTTCTAACAGCTGCAGATTCTTGTGACTTCCAGAGCATTAGTGCTTTCATATTTACATCATAGCTTACACAGCTTTAAGGTGCCCGGAGGGAACCCCGGAGCTGCTAGCAGAGGTGCCCGTCCCTTTAAGCGGACAGAAGGCCGGCAGAGATAAGGTTTCCATCGGTGAAGGCTGGCACAAATCTAGCTATGGATAAGGCAGCATGATGCAAGGGCTTTCCCTTTGTTGTTGTCAGAGGACGGCTGCATTCTCCCTGCGGTGTCCACTGATCGAGATCATTTGCATTGCAAATTAGCATCAGTGTTCACAGAAAGATCCCTATCAGAGTTTTGTTTGCTTAACAAATCCAGGTGGGCTGCCTCAGATTGTTCCTGGAAGGATTTGTGGAGATTTGTTTCCGATGAGGGGGCTTATGACCCATGAATTGTTTTAGAGAACGGTAATCAGCGGGGTTTCGGTAGCTAATTCTCATTTCACGCCAGGAATGTTTGGATCAAAACAGCTCCAAGCACAAACCATCTGAAAATCTTGGTACATATGTGTTCAGGTTATCTCCCCCTGTATGCATAAGAGTTGCTCAGACACTTGGGTATCGTTCATATTTCAGTGATTGTGGTACTTCCAGATCCTCTTTTTATGTTCTCATCGTCAGTGGGGTTATGGAAGCAAACTACCATGTGGCTCCTAATGAATTATCATTTGTTTTAAATTTTATCATTTCTAATCATAAAACTTAAAATGACCACCCCAGAGAAATGGATATTAAATGTGGCCTACGATTAAAAACCCATAGTACATTAAGAATTCAGTGGCTCCATGGTGTAACGGTTAAAACATTCGCCTTGCATGGGAACGAGAAGGCACAATCCCAGCCTCAGGGGTTTGCAAGCTGGTGTACTCCTGGTGCCGGTCCCGAGCCTGGATAAATGGGATGGATGCGTCAGGGAGGGCATCTGGTGTGAAATCTGTGCCAAATCAAATATGTGGATCCATCCACTGTGGCGAACCCTTGGGAAATAAGGGAGCAGCAGAATGGACCACAGTACATAAAGAATTCAGGGGCCCTGAACAAGTTTGCACATGAATTTTAACTAAAAGAAAGTAATATGGTGTAAAGAGGAACGCATACATGATTGAAGTAGCTGAAATAGCAAGCTTAAAGCGGGATTAATGTTCAAAATTGTTAGCTAGTAGCATGTAAGCTGTTGATAAGGTTTGTTTGTATTTTTGTCTTACAGTATAGATAAAGTGAAAACTTTAGCTAAATATTCTGACAGGTAAAACAACTAGCTAACAGTATGAATACAACATTGGGAACTATTTCTTAAAATGGCCAGCAATTAAAAATGTTAGCTACAAGTATTGATAAAAAACATTTAATTGTTAGCAAAACATGCTAGTTGCATATTAGCTTGTTAGCTAAAACTGTTGGATGCATGTCAACTTAAAAAAAAAACCCAGATTTTTATTATTTTTATGGTTTATTGTCCTTTTAAGTTGTTTATTTACAATGGACTTATTATATACACATTAATACAATTTGAGATATAAAGGTTGTAGTGATGTACAGCAAGTTGAAATGCTCTAAAAATGGCACTACAGCATTTACTTGATTTACACTACATTTGTTTAACTTGATTTGATTTATTTGCAAAGACGGCATTTGACCATGTCACAGTTTGTAGTGAACCATAGACACGCCTCACAGGTGCGATACGTGACTGCTAATTTAGAAGCAAGCCTCTTCCAAACATGGAATGAAGACTCCTTGCCTTTAGGAAATTTGTATGTTTTAAACATCAGCTGTTATTTAGCTCACAGTCTTCTGTGATTATTAAATTCATCGGAGCACTTTTTCTCCCAAATTCTGTGTTATATGTGCTCAACCACAGACAAATTCATTACACTGTTGTAGCAAAGTACACAGCACAGTATTGGGAGAAAAACCTACATTGAATATACAGTATAATTAACCCTACGGCGAGCTGAGTAACCTTACATGAATTACACAAGTTTCCAGTATTACAAGCATCTCTGAGATGACTGGACGTGACGGAGAATTACGAGATAAAAGAAGCAAAGTGTTGCAGAGACGTTTTGGCTCCGGTACCCGTGGCCACGTGTCTGTCTGGTGATTCAGCTCGCTCTGATGCAGCATGAGCCGAAATGATTAAGCAGAAGGCCTGGGAGTTAATACTATGACTCACTTACGCTGCTCATCCTCCTCCTCAACCAAACCCCCCACACCTCAACTTCACCCACACCATGTGAGAACACCTTGGATAAAACTGGAGCCTGATCATGATTTTTACTAGTTGATACGATGTTGTGGCGAGGACGTCTTTCACGTGTGAAACCATACATGATTTCCACACACAGGATTTTGTAGGATGAAGACATTTTTTCCATTTCTCTTTTCTTTTGCTTTGATTTGTAATTTATGCATAATCCCGCCTCCCCTTTCACACGCGCCTCGTTTCTCCGCTGGCACACACTGACACACATGTACTATGCCAGGTTGGCGAAAGCCAATTCTCCCAGGTCCCTCAGCAGTTGACTCAGTTTCTATCCAGAACCTGATGGAGGATGGTTTGAGGAGATGCGGGGGGGGATAGGGCACGAAAATCCAGCCCAGGGGCCGAGGGCCGCGTCCTCATTCAGCCAACGCTCAGCAGCAGCGGGGGGATGAGGTGCCATGATCCCTTTTTAACCATTTTTATTCCCAGTGTTTCCTGCTCTCTCTCTCTCTTTCATCTCCCATGTGTATGTGTGTGTGATCACTTTTTTTACATAAATTGCCAGGGTTGTGGTCCATTTATGCTCAACACATTTGTTGCTTTTGCACCAATGTGACATCATCACGCAGCCACGTCCATTTATAGTCACTGTTACGACATTTTGGTCCGTTTTCAAATCTTTCCCAGCACCGTTGCAGATCTTCCACCAGGAGTTCGGTGCCATATGGGCATCGTATAAATGCCTGTACAGGTGGACTCGTTCACAGTCTTGCCTCAAGCTTGTCTATTTTAAAAAAATAGCTACAGTAGCAAACAAGCAAGGTTACAAAAACTGAGAGATGCATGACCTGCCGGAGTGACAACAGAGCACGACTTGTGCTTGCACGCAAAGAACAAAGAAGTAGCAAAAACTGCAGTTCCTTTAATGGCCACTTGAGGCTGGCTCCGTCCACACGTAAACGGCATTTTGGGTCACGGAGATTTTTAAAGACTCCTTGCAGGGTGGAGATATTCGAAAACTTTTTGCGTTTAGGTATGGACGAGGAAAACAGAGAATTACTCACGCCGTTTCTTTATGTCATGCTACACGCGATGTTATTGTTTACAGGGGTTAAATTTCTGCAATGGCGGTTAATCAGCAGTTTTCACACACTTACGCGTCACTGTCCCTCCATTTAGAAAGACAGAGGCGTCAGAGTGAACTTCGGACGTGGCTTCGACATTCAACACAGAAGCTCTCACAACCCAAATCCCGACGTCGGTTTTTAACAAAATTGACTTTTTTTGAAAATTCAATTTATGTATGCTGTATTCATTTTGTTCATTCCAAACTAAAATACTGTCTTCAGTTAATAACATTTGAAATCATGAAGGCACTTGAAAAGTAACACAAAATTATCTGTCTTTCCAGAAAAACAAACACTTTCCAGAACTACTTAAGGTTTTGTGAGGGTACAAAACCCTGTTCACTCTTTCCATCCCAGGCTTCTAGACTTCTGATTGGCCAACATTTCGTTTTTAGCCTTTACATGTGGACGGAGATATTTTTTCAAAAGTGCACATTTTTAAATAATTAAAAAAAGCTAAAACGGAAAATCTCTGTTTACAAAAACACCAGTGTTCGTGTGGACCTAGCCTTAGCTTTGCATTCATGCAGTTTATAAATGCAGCTTTTTAACCAAACTAGCTGATAAATTACTTTTCCACCCTTTCATCCATATGAGGACACTTTTCACTCCCAAACCAATGGAAGACATCACAGTGCTACACCCATCCTTTATACTGTCCACCAGCAAAATAGATGGATAATAAATATATTGGTAACTTGCATCTTAATAGAGTTCTAATGTCCCCTTGTTTTATATTTTTGTGAGTTTTTGTGAAGCTGCTCATGCTTATATGTTGTCTGCTGCTAACAAATATACTTCTATATACTTAGTACTCTAACATATTAAGAGAGTTGATTTTAAAAGACGGGTCATTTGCAGCACTTGACAATAATAAGCTTTTCTGGTGATCAAACCGGCATTGATGGCTTTTCAGCTTATTAGACACGCCTAAATCAAAATTAATGCTGAGCAATCCAAGCCTGCCTCCATAAGGTTACGGTGTTCTGCTTTAGTTCGGATTGGTTCAGTGGGGATCTGATGTTAGAGGCTCACAAAATCTCCACAAAAGCCATTTTAAGAAAAAGGGAAAACACCACAGTGTTATTGTCGGGGGTCATAAGCGAGAGTCCTCCTCGCCGTTATCGACCGGTTCCTCCTACCACATTGATTAGCCTATAGATTTGCTCCTTAGTCCAGTTTTTATTGTCAATTTCTCATCTCGTGCTGCTCTAAAATACCCAGCCCCCTTACTTCCAACCCATCTTGCATTTGTTAGTCTCATAAATCATGTAACAATACAATCGCTTCCTCCCACAGACTGAAGTCAAACTGAATCTCGAGGCCAGTGGAAGCGGTTCTGTTAATAATGTGGTTGCCAAACTTACTGGCCGTCTCTTACACACACACACACACACACACACACACACACACACACACACACTCACCCAGTGCAATTCCAATAAAAGTTTTCTGGCCACAGCTGCGCAAATCTGCTCAGCGGCTGTCACTCTGACGGCTTTTACATCTCCCAACACAAGCGGCACGACGAGAGACGAGATGAGGGGTGAGACGACGTTCCGCGATGATTAAAAAGCCTATTCATGCATTCTATTATGCTAAAACGAGGGGTGGGGCTGTCAATTTGGCTTCTTCGGAAAAGATGTAGTGCTCTCGAAATATGTCACACGCTTAAAAGTTTTTTTTAATCCGCTTTCGTGCACGAGTTTGCGGGAAAACACAGGTAAAATTGGACAGAAGCGATTTCATTTAATCACGTTCCTTCCGTGTCTTCCCACTCTGGTAATAAAAAGCAATTCAAAAAGCCTATAAGTATAGCAGGACTTCTGGTTTATTTATCACTCTCCGTCTGTTTACCTGGATGCCAATATTTCCAGATTTTGTGCCTTCACACGTGGGCAGCAGGCCGCCATCTCCGTTCACATCTCTTTAATCTCTAACGGAAACATGTCAGCATACCGACAAACAGCCCCCACAGGACCAATACGACAACCGACAAAGATAATCAGAATCAAATATAAAACACAGCTCCAGTCACATAGAGAACTATTCACTCCACAAACAGAGGACCCCTCGTTACCTCCGCCACGACGGTTGTATGTTCGCTGCTGTCAGATGCTTCAGAGGAGAGCGTTTGTGGGAAATTTGATGGACAGAAAAATAAGTGAGGGTGGGCTGTAATCACAAAAGCACAGACCTTATTCTAATATTTGCGTGATGATGATTAAGACGTTGCATATTTACACGAATCACTAAATATAAGCTGCTCACATTTGCTTTCCAAATGCCATCTAGCAACACCTACGCTTAATCTCCTGCACTCCTAACCGTCGGGAGGTTTGAGCTCACCTCAACCTTCTTATAGCCGGTGGCCAGCCTGACTAAGAGGTGCAAAAAATTAATTAATTAAAAGAGCGATGTTACCCAGATGATGTTCTTTGGGCAATGTTTCCTTGATTAGAGAAATGAATAGACTCAGAGCAACTGGTTCCCACAAGCGCAAGCGGTGTGTTTACACTTGCCGAGTCTGTGCTGTCAGGTTTATGAGTGGTTAAAATGCAAAACAGCTTGTATGCCCCGGGATATACAGTCTCTGAAACACTTTAATTCATCTCAAACTGCTTATGTTTTGCATAACTGTTTCTTTGCCGTCTGCAGACATTTCCACATTGATTGGGCCATGGGGCGTCTAAAAAAGATGAGAAGTATTCATGAGAAGCATATTCTTTGTCCTCACTCATAGCATACGAGTTCCCGAGCCAGGTATCCTGACTCCACAATCAAAAGGATAAAGACTGAGGAATCCCAAAGGCGAGATTAGCTGCAGGAATAATAATTTAATTTCAGATATTTTGCTTTGTGGTTAAAGTTTGAACCTCCCAGAAGAGGCAACTGCACACTTTCAGACAAGTTTTAGAAACTGAGGCACATCGGTGCATTCAGCTGGCCCACAATTGCTGCACCTCTGCAAGCAGCTTTGCAACCCAGCTCCTGGCTTTCATCCTGTTCCTCCTGCGTTTCATCCTGTCACATCCGTTGCTTCTCCTCTCCCCCCGCCTTCAGGCACCAAGGTATTTAGCTTACAAGAAGCAGACTTATTCTCATTCACAGCAGCGCGCGCAGGCCAGCTGGCATAAATGGATCCTTTGTTTACGACTCCACAGTACACCCACGTTGGTCAACAGGCCTTCTTTTGGGTTTTGCTTATTGGTTTGAGGAGCTTCCCAAGCTGCGCCCGCTCTCATTTAGCTCTCAAGCACTTCCATCTGTTGTGGACGCCATTAAGCAAACAAACCTCATCTCGCATTAGGAACGCTGGTCCCAGCGCAGAGTTCGACAGCCTCTTAATAAGAAGAAATGTGATTTTGTTTGAGGAAACTGGCATCCTCGGAGTGCACCGTGCAGAACCCTCTGCCATAAAATATACATCTTCCCCAGCCATTTTTGCTAAAAGCCCACTCCCTCTTCTGCTGCTGATCTTATTACCTCACACTTTTGACAGCTCTCGGTGGCTGAGCTGCAACATCTGAAACACTGTGCCCAAATTACCCTGGTGTGTCAGTGCTTGACAGGTTTTCCTCAAAGTCATCTTCTCTCTGCCTTCATTATTGACAGCTTTAGCCTTTAGAGTCGAGAGTTTAACCTCTTATCATTGCTAAAATAAGAAAGTAACCACGGCATTAAGAGAGCTAACATAAAAGTCAAAATCTCTGCTTAACCCCATCGCCCCTTAGGTGGCCACTTTGTGTTTAAATCACTGCAAGAAATGTATATTTGGGTATGCATTGGGTGCTAAACCTGAGCTTTCCAAAATGGGCCGGTATTCATCAAACATTCTTAGAGATTTACTACATATTCTTAATAAAACTGCCTGCAGCACAGAGCTTAACATATATTCATGTTAGAACTGTATCTATTTTTACCCTTGTTTTTTTTTTTTAGCCTGAGAGTGCTTCTGTTGGTGGGGTTTTTTGATTACAGGCCCTTTTTTTCCTGCTTTTCCTGCATAATCCCAAAGTCTAATAGTCCGACATTCAATACATTAAAAAACAGGAAAAAAAGGCTTCTCCTGCTCTTGACCCGCCACGGGCAAACGCCTTCCAAGGGCATTAGAAAGCTGCTTAGCAGAAGCTGCTCCATCTCTTACGTAAGCAACGGCACCCCCACCACTCTAGTTTAGGGAAAGCGTGGGGAGAGGGAAAGCTATCAGAGAGAGGAACGGCAAAGACAAAGTTGGCATAAAAGAAAAAGCGAGAAGGAGGGCGAAAAGACACAAGAAAACTGTGAAACGGTTCCAGCCAAATCCAGTCCCACTGGAAGCTTTCTTCATCTAACCCAATAAGCCTTCGTAACTATTCCCCCAGCCAACTGCTTTCCCTCTTAACTTCATTTACGTGTCCTTGGCTGTTTTGGATCAACATTCCCCCTGACTGTTTTTGTTGTTTCTCCCCATCCCTCTGTACTCCGGTGAAGCGCGGCAGGTGACGGGGCAAATTTAATCAGTATATCCTCCCCCACGCACATGCACGCAGTGAACAGATATGACTAATGTCGTCATTTAGCTTTTAATTACAGTGCATCCTCCCCAATCACCTGCTGAAGCCCAGTAGGAACCTATCGTAATCAGGGGCGCTCATCTCACTTCATTCCTCTTCCCTCCGGTCTTTGTCAACACGCGGACGATTGCCGTCCCCCGCACACGGCCATGGGAAGTAGATTAGTGGCGCTGATACGCAGTGACTGATGATGCCAAATGATGAGTTTTACACAACAGGCCAACTCGACGGATGCTAATCATGTGTTCCCACTAACGAGTGGGATAGGGTTTTTTTTTTTTTCTTTCAACTTATAGTCTTCTGGTAGTTGAGGAAAAGGTAAAGGGTCTTTATCTAACGAAAGCCACAGTTATTTATGTTTATGCAAGCGGTGCCAAATGAATTTGTCTTTTTGTCATAAACTGTTTTTAAAAGATGGACTTGGACATTCGTGGTTAGCGTTTTTTAAGGAATTGTATTGTGATGAAGAGGGTTGGGTCTCAATCGCAGTCTGGTGATCTCTGATATAATGCAGGTTTAAGGTACTTCCTTGTTGGCTTCAGATTTCCAACCCAAAATCTACATCCTTGTTTTATACCGGTGGTCCCCAAACCCCGGAGTCGTTTGGTACCGGGCTGCGAGAGTTGAAGCTCGGGTGTGAAATTTATGGTTTTCAGGGTTTTTATCGTTAACTCGGTTTCCCTGGGATGTTACTCTTGCAGCTCTTACAAATTAAACAAACACTGCACAATCATAGGGGGAAACTAGCTAACTTTTAAACCCCCTTTATTATGTCTGTTAATTTAAATAAGACCATCACTTACAAATTAGAGCGTTGGAGTTTATAGACTTCTTTGCAAACGTTTCTCTTTTTAACCAGAAGATGTGCCCCCTGCTGGCCATTAGATAGAAAGCATATTCAAGGCTACTAGCTTCAACATGGGAAGCAGTTTCCGTCTTTCATGTACAGTCTGTTTATTTACCATCTAGCTAAAACAAAAAAAGAAGATATTCTCTGGTTATAGCATCTTAAACTTGAGTGGTTAGAGCAACTGGCTTGTTTTCCAATGATAATATTTGCCTGCCTGAGGCTGTGGAAGAAATAAATATGCTGTTGACAGCTGTCGCCTTTCACAGTAATACAGCTGCTCGCAGGTGCACAACAATCAAGCAGATGAGCTGAGGCGTAGTTCCAGCCCTCCTGCTGCTCTTACCAATAATGGGAGAAGCGAATATCTCCCAGACTGTCCCACACTCTCAATTTCTTTGCTGTCCAGTTATATAGGCCTGCCAGTCACCGCTGTTCTCTGCCAAGCTGCGGATGTGTCAGTCATTGTGCCAGGCTAAACTCATTTGAACTAGCAAGTGCGGTGAGCAGCAGAGCATGAAGGAAGACAGCAGCGATGCTGTATCACTTTGGCTTCATCTCAACCCTCTGAAAAACCTCCTTTTTGCCTCTTACGCTCAGCAAGCATGCAGTCAGTCTGGAAAAACAGCTAGTTACGAGCAGCAGAAGAGGGAAGAATCATGGGATGATGCTCATACAATAAGGCTGCTGAAACGTGAGCTCCAAGTAGTAAAAGGCCATCATGTGTAGCCATCCATCCATCCATTATTCTTGAGCCTTCACAAGTCAGGCCCAATCCAGCGGGCTGATTTCAGGAAGATGGTAGTTGGTGAGCCCTGAACCAGCAGCATCGTGGTGGAGACACACACTCACATTTTTACAGGCGTTCCCTCAGCCTTCCCTCATCTACTGAGAAATCCTCCCTGCGGCGTGTTTATAGTTGGATTTGTCTCAACTGCCAAAACTTGTGACAAATGTGTTGAGGGAGGATGAGTGTGTGTGTGTGACTGGTGTAGTGGGTTTCATTGACAGCAAGCAGGTGTGTGTATGTGTGTGTTTAAAGAAAGTACTGGCTTTGCTTCAACTGATTTGCAGACTTTAAGCCCGCTGATCCCCTTTTGAGACGTTTTGCTTTGTTTAATTATACGTGGTCCCTTTTTGTGAAATGACAAAACTTGGCATCAGTTTTCCTTAAATTTCTGTGAATACATTACTACTTTGGTTAAATGATTTCCTCCGTTTTATACGGCTAAGCTTATTATGCTTCAGTGTGTCCACAGAAACTGGCCATTCTGTAAGTTTTTAAATTATTGCCAAACAGAGAGTTTTCTGGGATCTGCAAATATTCTCCAGCTACAGCACGAAATCCATAGTTTTATTTTTTTAAAAGAAAAGGAGAACGCTTCAGTGAATTATTTATTCTTTTCTTATGGAGACTGATTATGAGATTAGTTTAAGTAAGCTATAGGATGTTAGATAATGATGACTGAGCTTAATGCCAGCCCGCCTCAGCTGATGGCTCGTTTACCACTGCAAGCTGCTTTGCAACCCACTCTGTTTGATGTGGCATCATAAGTGTTGCTGTTGTGTCCTGCTCTCTTCTGAAAGGTTTTCTGTAAAAACTACACCCTTACTGCTTCCATAGGAATTAAGAAATACACTTAACTGATCATCAGTAATTGTGAGCACCTTTATTAAAGCATACATTTTGGCAGTCAGATGGTCTTCACACCTGTAGTTGGTTTACATTGGTCGAACTCATGATGTTGATGCGTTTGTAAAGTTGTAGCTTTGGTTTAGTTTCTTTTGTTTGTGGGTGACAGAATAAATACAGGGAGAATTTACATTAATTTTATGGTTAGTTGCTGGCCCGTACTGACGATTTGTATACTCTGCACATCTATAGTACTCTGGTGCATCCCAGAAAGTGAAGCGTACCTGTGTACGGTAGGCGTTTAGCTTAAATTTTCAGCATACACCTGGTAGTTGGCTCAAATCAAATTCACACCATAAACAGACTGCTCTAGAGCTCGGTACCGGGCCACTACCACCCCCTCTACAGAGTCTTTGTGTGATTGTTTTGGTCCACACCCAGGTGTAATTACTGTGTTCACAAAGGGGAAATCAAACCTGACTTTGATTCAAACTGACTAAACTCTGCAGGTGTGAAAACACCCCAAGAAGAACTTGGCAGCACATTTTAGGTTTGCACATTTGCATCTAAACAAGCAACAAGACGTCTGAAACGACGTCCTTTAGAACGGACGAGACTAAAGTGAGGACGTTTGGCCGTAATGCACGGCGCCATATTTGTCGAAAGCCAGGAACAGCATTACAGAATAAACGCCGTATACCAACTGTCAGCACAGTGGTGGAGGAGTGGGCTTGTTCTGCAGCCACAAGAACTCGGTACTATGCAGTCATTGAATTGACCATATACTCCTCTGTACACCAGTGTTTTCTAGAGTCAAATGTGAGGTCATCTGTCCCACAGCTAGAGCTGAAACTGGGTCATGCAACAGGACAACGAGCCCAAGCACAACAGCAAATCTGCAACAGAATGGCTGAAAAAGAAAAGAATCAAACTGCTGTCAAAGTCCAGACCTCAGCGTGACTGAAATGCAACTTCAATGAACTGAGGCAGCAGCGCTGTAAAGTGGGCTAAAAATCCTCCACAACCATGTGACACACTGATAAAATCATTGCTGCTGAAGGTGGTTCTACAAGCTATTGAGTCATGAGCCATGCTAACTGTAGCTCCAAAAGTAGCACCGAATTTAAATGAGTGCAGATGGGAATAATAATATATTTTGCCTAAACTGGTAATGAATTAAAAAGTATTAAGATGCTGCAAGGCACAATTTCCAGAACAAATAATGATTCTGCATGTCTCTAATTTGTCTTTGTTCTTATTAAAACTGAGAATTGCTTGTTTGCATGTTCAGGTGGTGGACCTGTACTGGGGGGTCGATCCAGAGGAGTGGGACAGTCCAGAGCTGCAGAGACTCAGAATGAAACTCCTGGAGGAATGTCTGAAGACCTCGGCTGGACCGTGCTTTGTCGTGAGTATCGTGCACTGCGTAGGTTATCCTTTTTAATGATCTGTTGACTTTGTGCTTACACGATAAGTGCAAAACTCTGTGATGAAAGCATTTCCTTCTGCGACTGTGATTCGATTTCCTTACTTGCCTCTGATGTGGGATTAAAACTGGGCTGTTTTTGGGCTCACGTGCCTTTGAGTGAAATCGCATTTTACTTTTAGACCTGTCTTTGTGCTGAAACAAAGACTTTGACGAACCTTCGAAATCCTTTTGTGCAGCTTTTGTGTGCAGTGTGTGTGCAATCAATGCGTGTTTATTCTGTTTGACAGCGGACAATACGACAATACGCGGTCCGCCTTTCTTCTGTTTTTCAGCGTGTACAGTTGTTAAAGGGGCCATCCTCCTTTCAGAGAATAGCATTTGAACGGTAACAAAAATAAAACTACCTCACCAAAGTAACAAAAATGCTCTGTCGCCTGTCAGCATGAATGATATGAAAGTATTTCCCACAAATGGCGATTGTATTAGCGCTGGAAGCTCAATGCAAACTTAAAGATGCGCTTAAAGATGTGAAGACCTCTGGAAGGAGAGAGAATGGCGTGATACATCTTTACGCTTGACAGTTCGGTGATCTTTTTTTAGATAATTTTAGGGCACATAAAAAGGAAAAAAAACCCAGGCCCAAGGAGGAAAGGATGGAGACAGGACTGCACCGAGGAAGACGACAGGAAGAGAAATTGATGGTGAATTATTCAAATGGAACAGATCCGTTTCTAGAGGTTGAAATTGAGGTGAGAGATCACAGGGAGACATAATGCATTATGGGTGTAGCAGGAGCGCTGGTCTCTAGAGGGAATAATCCCCATCCTCGGAATGACTTTTGTATTTCCTTCTTCTCCTATCGTCCACGCACTGCTGCCTACTGCTATTCTAATTCAGCTGTTGTCATCGCCGTCTGTCACAAACACATTTCACCACATCTCAGATTCATCGTACCTCGTATCCAGTGGAGTGAGGCTACTTATTTCGAGCACTTCCTCCAGCTGATTAAAACAAGACACCTAATGCCGCATGGGGAAATTTCATTCGCTGGACGGATACAGTATATTTAATAGTTCTTAATATGGCATCGAGACTCCTAACTCATCAGTTTCCTTGAACGTAAACCGACCTCAGCCCAGCTGAGGAAGTAAGTGAGAAACCAGAGTCAAGCTTTTGTTTGGAGATATAAAATGAAGCCTTTGCAGTTAAGGGTTGCAGTTCCTCAAAAGTCCACTAAGTGCACATCAGCCTCCACAGGCTACCATGTTAAAATGTTAAAATTGCAGCCATTTTTATACCGATGCTCAAAAGTAACTGGACAGATTAGGTTAAACATGAGGATTGGTTTTAATACTTGGTTGAAAATGTTTTCCAGTCAGTGATTGCCTGAAGTCTAGAAGCTGTTTCCTCCCTTGAGATGCTCTGCTAGGCCTTTACTGCAGACACCTGCAGTTGCTGCTTGTCTGGAGGTCTCTGCCTTCAGTTTTGTCTTCTATAACTCAAAAGTTTGGTTGAGATCATTGAAGAACATCCACAAATATACCTTATATACCAAATATACCATCAATAAACACTAGTGACCTGGTTCCACTGGTGGTGCTGCTTGCCCATGCCACAGCATTTACTCCACCACGAGTTTTTGGATGAAGTGCTGTATTAGCAGTGGTTGCAGAGAGTAGCACCTTGAAGCATGAGTGCTGTAACCATTGTAAGCGTTTTGAGTGGATATGCAACAGTTTGCAAGCTCAAAGATTTCTATGCAAGTGCACTTCTTGCGACATCTTTTCTCCCGGCACTCTGTCGCAGCGTTTCCTAATTTTTCTGTGATGTAGCGTCAGCCCAAGCAGGCTAAACTGGCCTAAAATGATCACATGCGATTTAAAAGGAAGTGGCACAACCTCCTCTTTGTGCCGCTGCCCGGTGTTTGTCGTAGTGTTGAACACGCCGCACTGATTTCATTCATTCCCGTCGGCCTCTCCGCTCTCTGTCCCTGCTGCAATTTCACCAATTTAACCCCAACTGACCTCCGAGCAACACCACACTGCACACTCAGGGAAAGTAGACACAGGTGCACACACACACACACACACACACCTCTTTGTTCTGTCTCCAATCCACCTTTCTTCTTCTATCCCACTTTCCAGCGTACAAACAAACACCCTCACAGGACGTTGCAAACAGAGCACAGTGACCTGAGGGAGACTGAGAATCACCTCGGGTGTTTTCTAACTTTGGGTGATCGAGACTGTTCCACCCGTACACAAGCATGCACACATCCTCCCCCATCTGGCTGCTTAAATCTTTAATAGAATATTCTAGTCCTGCGCTCCACCGTGGTAAATGTATTTATGCCGAGGAGTCCGCAACACCTCCACAGGATTAAGTCCCATTCAGACTTGTCAAAGCCAGCTGCTGCGCTCCCTGCAGCGCGGCTCCCTGTCGTCGCCACACAGGCCGTTCGGGCGGGATGGCGGCCCCGTTTCCAGGACTGGGGAGCTCAAAGTGGCGGCGGCGGGCCCTTTGATCTGGGACTTGGATCCTCATTTATGACAGTTCTGGGTTGTCTGAGCTGTCTCTGGAGTCCCGTTTATTTTTACAGGGCGGTAGACCTAGATATATATGTGAGGATGGGGAGCATGTCAACAGAATTTAAGGTCTTGTTGTTTCAACAACAAGGTAGGTCGTAGGTTTTAAGGATGTGAGGCTGTGTGAGGATTCCGTTTTCTCATTTTGCATCCTTTACGTTTATTTATCTTATTTGTTTTTGTATTTTACATCCTTGCAAACTGAGCCGCAGTCTCTGGTGGTTTCCAGACACAGTTATCTTCAGACCTTCTCAGGGGCTGTCCAAGTGTCACCCCAGCTAACACACATACACAAACACGTGGCAGTAAGAGGAGACTTCAAAGACAGACAGGTCTGCCGGGTATGCAGCCCACAATGACTGTCACAGAGCCCAGTGCATCGACCAGAGAGGAGGGATGGCCAGAAGAAAGGAAAGAGATGAAGGAATAAACTATGAAAAGCTACTTTTTTTTTCCTGCATGCAGACACTACAGAGGGAACAGAGGGAAAGGATTGACGTGTAGTGTAGGTGTGTCTCTTGCTGCTACAGAGGATCTGTGAAACAACAGGAAACCTTTTACACTTTGTTTGGTACGTACATGGCTCTCTACATATGCTTCCATGCTGTGCTGTACTCAGATTCTAACTCACAGCTTTGACACCTTGTCTAACATATCTCGCTTCTAATAACTGAAACAAAAACGTTCATTTTCTCTCTTGCCACAAGGGGTCGCCACAGCGGGTAGCGCTGCATGGTTTGTTTGGCAGCTTTAAAGCCATTCCTGACTGGTCTGTGCCCAGTGAATGCAGTAACCACGACACCATTGCATGCACTAACTAAACTACTGCAATATTGTGCTACTGAGATGGCCACATGTTCACATTCAAATCACAGCAACGGTTGCCTCAAGGTGCTTTATACTATAAGGTAAAGATCCACGTTTGTTCTCTTACTTCTCTCTTCTCTAAAGTTACCTGCAAGCTCGTGTGCATTCGATAATCAGACAATCCTCTCACCTTCTTGGCAAAGTTGAAGTGATTACAGATGAGACCTTTGATTGACATGTAACACCTTGGTAAACACAGTAAAGGCGATCAGAGCTGGGAACCATCAGCAATAAAGCGATGAGTGAATTGTTTCCTGTGCAGATGCCTCGAGCCGTTCCTCTCTCGAGCTACATAAGTTTAACACGTTTCTGTTGCTAGCATCCAATAAGAGCATGACAACCTAAGTTATAGATCATGGTTGGGCAATATGTGAAGTTTTCAGCAGATCAAGCCACAACCTTACAGAGTTCTGCAGTCAAGTTTCAGCTTAGTTCAATTTTAAGTTAATTGATAACCAAATAGAACAACCCCAACCAACCTCCCTGAGCCTGGCTCTGCTGGAGGTTTCTTCCTGTTAAAAGGATCCCACTGTCGCCAAAGTATGGAGCCCCGCAAGGGACATTGGAGAAAAAAAAAATAAAGATGAACTTCTGTGAGATCTCGCTAAAGTTTTGCGAGTTCCTGAGCTACTTTTGCGAGATCTCGCAAAATAGGCTGCTCCTTCGCAGGTCGCATTTGAAGGTCGATTACGTCACAGCCAGGCGACAAAGGCTGTTCCAATTCGAAGGCCACTCCAAATGCGTCCGTCATTAACCCCGAATTTGATGGATGGGTCGGTGTATCCTTTGTTCTCCAACCTATCCCATAATTCATAGCGCGGCCCAGCCAATTCCAGTTTCCAACAATGGCGGCAGCTACTTAGAGTAAGAAAGAGTAATCTTAAAACTATCTTGCAAAAGTTCATGTTCATTTTTTTTTCTCCCATGTCCCTTGTGGGGCTCCGTACCAAAGCGCTTGCTCAAAGAAGGTCGTCTCATTGTTGAGGTTTTCTCTGTATTATTGTAGGGTCTTTATTTTATATTATAAAGTGCCTTGAGGCAACTGTTTGAATTGAATAGAAGTCTCAGTGACAGTAAATTAGCAAAATAAAATTGGAAAATAAAAAATCTGTTAATAAAAAAAAATCTTGTCCTACTATAAGAAAAGTAAAGAACTGGAGAACACTCGCACAAAACAAAACACATCAAAATTCAGCAAACTAACAATGATGTTGCTTATATAAAATAATTTGCAAAGCAAATAAAGAAAACAAAGAGAAACTACTACGGCAGTGTGAGCTTTCCTTCTACAGGAATTCTTCTCTTTCATAACAGTAGTTTGATTTCCATTTAATTAAGATTTATGAAGACTCTTCAGTTCAACCTTGTTAAAGGGATTTAAGGTGTAGAATCCCACTATTTCAGAGAAAAGATAGCTCTTGAGAGGAATTGCTATTAAATAAGATTTTTGGGGGTTGGCAGTAATTGGACCCAGAAGCAGAAACCTTTTAGGATGTTTACTGTAAAAGACTCTTGGAGATGTGGCTGGTGGGAACGGGAGTGGGGAATGGCGGTGAACCTGGCAGGAGCGTGTGGCTGAAGAACGAGCCGAGCAGGCAGACGTGTAACTGTGGATGGAAAGGAAAGAAGCAAAATGAAGGTGGGCTGAGAGCTTCGGTCTGGCATCACAGCTTTCACTGATGAGACGATGAGGTGCAGGTGTCCCAGCTGCAGCACACACATGCAGGCTGTTTTTAATTAGGATGACATGCCTCCTCATTTCCTGCCTTTCTATCATCTTAGCCCCTCCCACCATCAGCTTTAAGTAACGTCAGCAAAGCTGCATCACCTGTCACACACAAACATCACCTGTTTATAACACAGACTGATAGATGTCAGTGACTTTGTTTCTCAGCTGCTTCTTTAGATCGTGGTGTGATGTTGCTTTTTGGGATCTTTCAGCCTGCTTCACGTCATCACACAGGCTTTGTTGAGGTGATTCAGCAGGTTTGCAGTAATCAGGCCTGTGTGTGTCAAAAAAATGCAGCTAATCACAGTTAATTCATGATTTAACAAGGGCGGGCAGTTACTTCCACACATGGCCAGGTACGCTTGGATCTCTTTTTCTTTTAAAAAATGAAGACATGATTTAAAAAACTGCATTTTGTATTTACAATGTGTTTGATGATCTGAAACATGTCAGTGTGACAAATACGTTTTTCACAGCGCTGCAAGTGTTAGCGAGAGAAACACCAGAGGCACGGCGAGAATGTGCGACCATCTAGATTTGGAGTCGCCTCACTTCATAAGACAGGCTCGACTGTTATATAACCAGCTTTGTTATTGGATGTGTCAGTCTTTCTTTATGAGTAACAGCCACTTGCAGCAAGCGTCACTCAAAATGCACAACTCAACACAAGACAGGTGGCAGTGCGGGGCTGTGAAACAGACACACACACCTGGCTACGAGGGGCTTTTCTCTAACCTGTCGATGCAATAAAGCTGGTCTCCATGGCGATGGTAGGGGTTGGCATGGTGATGGTGTCACTGACCCAGGAGATTAAGCATGACAATGAGCCATGACTTTTTTTTTTTTTTTTCCTTTTCCTTTTCCTTTTCTTGTCCTCCGCTCTCCAGTGGTCTCAGATTTCCCCCCCGTTACAAAAAAACTAAACTAAACTAAAACTTGACGATCGCCTCAAGGACACGTATCAGCAAACTGTTCCGGCTCTGCTGCCCGCACGGCAGCTTTACTGGATGTAAGAGGATAGTTGAGGATACTGTAGCTCGTGTTTGTTTCCCACTGCTTCTCCTCCATTCAGTTAACATGATGTAAGCGCTAATACGATAGCCCAGACCTCTTTTCTTCAATGATACTGGAAATTGTGTCTTCATGCTTGTGGAAAGATTGCTCCGATTCAAGCGTAGCTTCTTGGACAGTGTGAAGTGTTTATGCAAATCCATCCGACGCGCTTATTCTAAGCAAGTTTTGGCCACAGAGTGTTTGTACTGAGGGTCAGGATGCATACTGGTATTAAACCTGCCCAGCTCTTGACTGCACTGATAAGCTGCTCCTCACAGCTTCAGAAAATCAAATGCTTTTCAAGTGGTGGGAACATTTCTTGACCTTTTATTTCTTTATCTTAACCTTCAACTCAAAATCCAGATCATCTACTGTTATTTTAGTCCATCTGGATATATTTTCTTACTCTCCTGAACGCATTTGTTCCCACTCAGCTGCAAATCTTAAAAAAAAAATCATGCCACAGAAAGGCTCATAAATTTCACATGGGTGCTGCAGGTTTTTTTTTTTTTATACAATGCATTACTCATGCAGGAGTAATTAGGATATATTTTAGGGGCTTCTTAAAGCAGCAGGAAAACATGTGGGACTGAAATATTGTTCCAGTGTTCATTTAAAGAAGACCTCCCATGTGCAAAGCTCAGCCTTCAGACGGCTTTAAATGCTGAGTTTGAGGCAGTTTTCTTCACTCGTTGCTCTGTTTGATGTCAAAGGAAGTAAATACCCTAAATACACAGAGACACACAGGTTGCAAAAAAGCTACGCCCTCCTGTTGCTCATACTATCCGGTCGTTAAGTGATGACGTGACGAATCCTACTTCCGGGCCTAAAGTAGTCTGCGTTTAATATGGCTTTTGTGTTGTTAACATGTTTAATGTTTTGTATTTTCTTCTATTTGATCTCAAAAAGCTCCTAAAACAGTCAGTGATCACTGTTGACCTCCCTCGGCTTTTATTACCGCTAATCATTTATTTAAGCTCAGTTTTTAAAACCTTAGGATGTAACTACAGCCCAGCCCATGCAGCAGTATATGAATGACTAACCTCGTATTGTGGATGGATTATCTCAGTTGTTCTCCTGGCTGAAGTTTGGTCCTTTTACAGCATCCTGCCATGCGATTACATTTGTTCCTGACCACCGAGAACACTCACGTTAACTTTTATCGAGTGGAAAAAAGTTAGCTTGTTTATATTATGCTAACATAGCTGTGTCGCTAGCGGTCACGTAGCACATCATTATATACCAGCTAGCCCAACTTCAGTAACCCTACAAACGTCACTGCTGTTTAGTTTTCTGTCTTCATTTATGTTGGAAGTGATAACAGAGCTGTACGTTTTAATTTAGTTTCCAAAACCCCGCAGTCAGGACATGCTATATTGTATTTAGATAGAAGCTAGCGAGCTAACTTCCTGCTAACTTCTAACTCCGTTAAATGTCATAAATTCCATTTTCATGGATGCCTGGATGGTAAACTCAATTGTTACACCTGGTAGAGCAGAACGCTGATCATTTTATTAAAGATGAAAGACTTTAGACAGTTTTTCAACTCTCAGTAATGCCATAGTGATCGTTTGATATATGGACCTGCAGCGGAGTTTAGGCCCAGACACGGCTAGTAACGTCAGACTTAACGACCGGATAGGCTGTCACCAGGCCATTAATGAAGTCATATTTTTGAAGCCTCATTAGATGAGATTAGTTTTTTCTTCTTGGCATATCAAAATTGTAACAAGTGAGGGGGCGGATCTGAATGTGAACCCACCCACTCATTCGCTAATGACTTGTTAATCAAATCATTAGCCAATGAGCAAATCCTGGACAACCCTCCTTTCTGACACTCAGAATGACCCAAATTCACAAAATGGATCATAAACTTTGCAGGGAAGTGTTCACAGAGTCAGCAGGCCGTTTTCCCAGACCAGTGAAACCCAAAATGTGGGCCCGGGCCCCTGGTGGGCTGCAAAGGTACTGCAGGGGTATGAATTAAGTGAATTTAAAAAAAGGCAGGTTCAAGGCACTTATGCATTTGGATTCACTTACCATATTTCATATTATATACTAGCGTATCATACATGTACTTTGAAATCTGCATTTAAAAGTTTCGCTTTTAACAGTGTTGTTTTTTTTTAAAGCCACAAGTTACCGTACATGGATGAGAGAGTTGAGTGCCCTAATCAGCTGGTGCTGTTTAGCTGGGTTATCAAACTGGATTTATAAACTGCATATGTGCAATGCACAGAGATGCATATCAGATTAGTGCTAAGCAACTAATAAAAATCCAAGAATTTCACTCCCCCATATAAAGCACAAACATGTTGGGTGGATGCAACATCATAACATTCGTTAGATAATACGTTAATTGTGCTCCAAATATAACAAACAGCATAATCACATTGAAGAAGTCCAATCCAAGTCGTGGATGAGTCTCAGCTGCCTGTGTTAGAAGACCTATCAGTCACTCAGTAATGGATCGATGGGCTATAAAAAAAAAAAAAAAAAACATTTCACCCCACTCCAGGAAGCCAAAACTAATTTTAGGCCCCAAACATGCTTTTTCATGCTGTAACACAGGAGTCCTTTTGGAGCCAGTCTCAAGTAGATCCTAGAAAAAATGCTGTTTTTGCACTTCTGCATTGGCGTCATGTATAAGCTCTAAAGGCTGGATCTTTGGTTTATTCTATCTATTTAGGACAGCCAGTCAGAAGAAATAAATGGACAGTAGATGAATCAGAGGAGAAGGCGACTGCACCAAGAAACAGTATGACATGGATAAAGAATACACAAATCAGTTCAGATTTGAACAGTTTTTTAACCGTTCTGTTCTAGTGAAGTCAAAATGATGGTGAAAAACTAATTTCTTGCAAAATTACCGTGACGATTGGCACATACTACATGCTGATAGGCTCCAGTTTGCACATAGTGAGATGTAACACAGCTCTCAGTGTCAGAAAAAAACGTTTTTTTCTCTCATCATCTGCTTCTGTTCAGAGCCATATTTCCCTCTGCTGTGCAAAAGCTTATGCAGCAAATACCCGAACAGTTGACTGTGTGTTTCATTGATTAATTGACCGTGTGAGTGATTGATTTGCTAATTCATACTGTAGCTGTGCACAAAATCTTTGCTGCCTCTCTCAGCTGGCTCATCAGATAAAGTGCACTTAGTCAGAGTATATAGCCCCTTACCATCACCCCCCCCCCCCTTTCAAGGATTAAAAAAAAACAGAGTAGAGAAAGAGGGAGGGAGGCATAGTTGGCACTGCCATTTGGCCACTGTGTGCTTTGCTATTGCCACTTTAGCTTCATGTGTTTTCTGCACCTCCTAAAGTGTATTAAGAAGTAACTTCTCTCAAAAGACTAGCGTATGGACTGACACACTCACACACACACAAGAAGGAAGTTGTCAGCTTCCAAGCAGTAATCCACCATTGCGCGTCTGCTCTCCGGCTAAAACACGGGTGTTAAAGCCACCCGGACAATATTTGCAATTTATTTGTTTCTTCATTTACAGTTTGACTTGAGTAAGCTAAGTGGGTGACAGAAGTGACAGACGGGTGGATTGGTGTGAGCGTCTGTGTCTGTGTAGGCATCTGAACACCTGATTTTGTAATTTCTTTTTTTTTTTGACACTGTAATTTTTATTGATAGTTTTGTCACAGTTTAAACATAGACATGTATTGCATTACAGGAGAAATAACCATGCAAGCACACAGTCAAAACAAACAGAACTAAAGCGAACAAAAGGTGTGGGTGCCAATTCTAATCAACTACCGTATGCATGCCTGCCTTTACTCCGCAGCATACATACTCCAGCTTATATACGTACTTTTATACGGGCATGCATCAATAGATATACAGAGTTATAGACCTTAAATGTTTTGTTCGTTCATTAATTTTCCTTGGTGCCATATAATGTCCACTTCTCCCACTTAGCAACGAAAATATCTTCCTTTAATCTGAGAATGTAAGTCATTTTTTCCATTGCATAGATTTCTCCAACAATATTTAACCAGTCTTTTGAAGAAGGCGGATCCAGTTTGTACCAGTTTCTTGTTATAGCTTTCTTTGCAGCTATCAATAGGATTTTTGTCAAATACAAGTCGTCGTACAGAACATACTCTCTAATATTCCCAAGATATACAGTTTTAAAATTGTGTGGTAATTGATAGCCCAAGATATTGCCTATTACAAGAGTCACGTTCTTCCAAAAATTATGCAGTTTCAGGCACTCCCAAAACACGTGCGTATGGTGTGCTTCCATGTTACCACATCTTCTCCAGCATGGCAAACTGTCTTGAGTCTGTTTACTTTTGATTTTTGGTGTAATAAAGAATCGAGTAAGATGTTTCCATCCAAATTCTCTCCAGCATCTTGAGTTAGTTGTTGTGTTCTGGGTTTCACACATATCTAACCATTCCTCAGTTGAGATATCAGTTTTTATTTCCTGCTCCCATTTCTTTTTTATGTATTCAGTTGATGTTGCCGTGTTCTCTCTTAGATTTTTATATAGTACAGAAATTTCCTTGAATTGGAGGCCCCTGTATGATTTAATTATACAATTCAGGATGCCATAAGACGTACGCGAACTCCGTACTTCCTTTGAAAAGTAGTCTCAGAGTTGCAGGTACTGGTAAAAATCGGTTTTCTCTAGACTATACCGATCTTTTAAATCTTGGAAACTCATCAAATGGCCATCTTTCATTACTGTACAAATTGCTGTTATTCCTTTTTGTTCCCACTTCCTGAATTCTGAGTCGTGAGCACTTGGTATATCACCAACAACATAGGCAGCCCAGTTTAACATCTTAACCTCCCTTTCTAACTTACTTTGTTTAACTAGGCCAAACCATATCTCTAGAGTGTGGGATGTTATAGGATCAAGGAAATGCTGTAAGGTTTTCTTAAGTTGCTCATTTCCAAGAAATGTCTGGACTGGGACATCCTGTACTTTTATTTCAATATCTTTCCATTTAGCATTAAAGTTCTGATCACACCACTTTATCGCCGGTCTGGTTTGGGCCGCATGGTAGTAATCTTTTAGATTAGGGAGTCCCACACCACCTTGCTTCCTAGATAGTTGTAATGTTGTGTATTTTATTCTAGGCCTTTTACCATTCCATACAAATCTAGAGATTAGCCTATCCCAGTCCTTGAATTTTTCCACTGGGATCTTAACTGGCAGATATTGGAAAAGGTACAATAACTGTGGGAGGATACTCATTTTTATTGTTGTGATTCTTGCACTAAAGTCTAGTGTAAGAGTTGACCATCGGTTTAGATCGTGTTTAATCTGAGTGGTCAGTCTATCATAATTTGTTTTAAAAAGGTCACTCAATTGTTTAGTCACAGTTACACCCAAGTATTTCATTTGTTTTGCAGTCCAGTTCAGTTTAAACTTATTTTTAACCTCTTCGGATGGCAAATAGTTGAAAGCCAGTATCTGAGTTTTGGTCACATTAATTTTGTACCCCGAATGTTCAGCAAAGATATTAATTACATTAAACATCGGAATTAAAGTTTGGTTTGGATTTTCTAGGTAGAGTATGATATCATCTGCAAATAAGCTGATGATGTGGTCTTCCCCTTTAATACTTATTCCTCTCACCTCCTCACTTTGTCGGATGGCCTGTGCCAGGGGTTCAATATATAGAGTGAAGAGAAGAGGTGAGAGGCAACAACCCTGACGGGTACCCCTCTCAAGAGAGATTTGCTCCGTTAAGCTGCCATTGATTCTAATTCGAGCTGTAGGAGATTGGTAAATAGATTTGATACACATCACAGCACCGTCATTAAAACCAAACCTGTCAAGCACGGCATATAGGAAGTTCCAATCTACACTGTCGAAAGCCTTCTCTGCATCCAGGCTTACTAGGGCCGCACTGCCCTTTTTTGTTTGTATCGAATTAACTATTTGGAGGGTCCTTCTTATACTATCTTGAGTTCTACGTCCTGAGATAAAGCCAGTTTGGTCTTCATTAATTAAGTCTGTCATAATTGCTCCATATCGCTTAGCGATTATAGATGTGTATATTTTGTAGTCCACATTAAGAACGGATATGGGTCTGTAATTGTTACAATATTCGGTGTCTTTTCCCTCTTTAGGGATTACTGAGATAATCGCCTCTCTCCATGAGGGAGGGGTTACACCCTCCGCAAGGGTATGATTGAATGATGATTGAAGCATTGGTATCAACTCCTCCTTAAAGTTCTTGTACCACTCTGAGGGAAACCCATTGGCCCCCGGTGATTTATTAGCTTTCAGACTTGAAATTGCTCTAGATATTTCTTCATGACTGATGGGGGCAGTCAGTTTGCTGTTTTGCTGCGTACCAATATGTGGTAAGTCTAGGGAGTTAAGAAAAGCAGTTTTCTTGTCTTTATTTGAGGAACATGGTTGTTTATACAAGTTTTCGTAATATTTCTTAAATGTTTCTTCTATTGCTTCCTGGCTATACTGCAAGTTATTTGTAGATGGGTCTCTAATCTTGTGAATTGTATTAACAGCTTGCTGCTGTCTAAGATGCCGTGCTATCAGTCTAGCTTCCTTTGGGCCGTTCTCATAATAATCCTGTTTCAAAAATCTAAGTTTTTTTTCCATTTCTTCAGTCAATATATTGTCAATTTCCTTTTTTAGTGTTTTAATTCTGTCTTGGAGCTGAACATTCCGAGTTGTTCGGTATAATATTTCTGTATTTTTCAATTCCTCCACCCGGCTTAGGTACAGGGCCTTTCTCATTTGGTGTTGTTTTGAAGTTATAGCAATAAGCTTCCCTCTAAGTACAGCTTTGAATGCATCCCAAAACACAGTTGGGCTAATTTCTCCAGTGGAATTTTCCTCTATGTATTGCTTTATATCTTTCTTGATTTGGTCTTTCGTTTCTTTTTTTATTCAGACAGCTCAGATTTAACCTCCAACAGGTATTTCTACGCCTACTATTTAGATTTAGCTTTAAATGAATGGCACAATGATCAGAAATATCTGCCACTCCAATTGTGCATTCAGTTACTCTGTGTAGATCCCATCTGTTCATTAAGACATAGTCAATTCTTGAGTAAGTGTTGTGAGTCTTTGAGTAGTGTGTATACTCCTTATCCAGCGGGTGGTGTTCCCTCCATACATCTACCTTTCCATGCTCCTTCATAAATGTATTAACCATTCTCGCCAGGCTGTTTTTGCTTCTATTTGTGCTTGTTGTATCAATTCTATGATCGAATACCACATTAAAGTCTCCTGCACACACCACAGTCCCTTCAGATTCTGACATGACTGTAGTAAGTAGAGTCTTCACATTTTGTTGGTTGCTCTCAGGGGGAATATAGAGATTGATCAGTGTCACTGCCTTCCCTTCTAGTTTACCTCTTACAATAATGTATCTCCCCTCACTGTCCCGAATTTCTTTAGAACATTCAAAATTAACTGAATTTTTAATAAGTATTGCTACCCCCTTTTTACGACTTTTCTTGCAAGTAAGAATTTCTGTACCCAAATTTCTTCAATTTATCATGCTCTTCCTGCGACAGATGTGTTTCCTATAGATATATTACATTGGCATTAAGCTTTCTCATTTTAAGTATCACTTTACTTCTTTTAATTGGGTTATTCATCCCATTGACATTCATTGACACCAGCGTTATATTCCTCATCTTTTCACTGTTAAGTTTTGCTTTATTTTTGGCTTATCACTATCATAGCATCCCACACTAACTCTAAGAACTTGGAACAAGATAACAAGAAACTTAAGAGAAACTGAAAATACGTATTTCTTACCCACAGGGATATACCACCACAGTTCGTGGGGTATATCCCTTTCAGATTAGGGGCCCCCGTGAGATCCAACATAGGTTCCTTTAAAAAAAAGAAAAAAAAAAGAAAACCTACCACTTTCCGGTCTACCTTGCCTTGAAAAGTAACAGAGTAATGGACCTTTAGTTTCTGAGTTCTACTGTTCAATCATTTCCACCGGATTCAAATGTTTGTATCCTCACTTATAAGTTCTCGGTGTTAGATCGCTGCCATCCCAATGCATTTTGCAGTCGCTCCTCCAGCATCGTGCTTTCCCCGCTCCGCTGCTGCACCTCCACCTGTATTCCTCTCCTCCTTAGCTCCTCCGCCGCCGCCCGGCCGCTGTCATATGTCCTGGCGCCGCTCTCCCAGTGGATCCTGATTCTGGTCAGAGGCGTCTGGAAGCGAATTCCTCTCTCTTTTAAGGCTTTCTTAATTCCAGCGTATTCCTTCCTCTTTTGAACCACGTCGGCAGCGTAGTCATGATCAAAGAAAAGCTGCTTATCCTGATGTACAACTTTTTTCTTCCACGCTGCCTTCAGCACCATCTCCTTGGTTGAGAACTGAAGAAAATTAACCACCACCGATCGCGGAGGTTTTTCTGGTCCGGGTTTTGGCACCAGAGCTCTGTGCGCCCGCTGAATATTTAGAGCAGAATCCGGCGGGAGCGAAAGCTCAGCTCTCAACAAGTCCTCCACACACTGCAGCACAGAGTTTCCTTCAGAGCCCTCTTATAGGCCAAAAATGCGAATGTTGTTCCGTCGGCTACGGCCTTCCAAGTCAGCCAGTTTCATCTGAATATTCCGTTGTTGCTGAAGCGACTGGATTAGAGCGTCTTTTGCGGCCAAATTCCACCTTTCCATCTCTTTTCTCAGCTTCTTCGAGTCTGGTCTCATGGCTAGCTAGCTCATTCGCAGTTTCTGCCAACTTTACATTAATGTCTTTCTTGAAGCTGTCGAATTCGTCCTTCATTTCTTGTGTGATGTCTTTCTTAAACGTGGCAAACTCGGTTTTAAACTCTGCTTTAAGTGAGTGAATTTCCTTAATGATGTCCTGGAAGTCTGCGTGAGGGTGGCTAGCTACATCTCCTTCCATCTGCTCGCCTTGCACGCTGTTCTCGGACATGTCTGCGTTGCCCCCTCTTACCAGCTCCACTTGTTTCACAAAATCCTTAATGTTTCCTTGTCTTTTTGACCTTCTTCCACCTTCCATGGCATTTATTACACGGTTTAGCGGTGGAAATATTCGAATTCTGGTTCTCTTTCGAGTTTTGACCGGGAGCTGCAAGCTTATGCTGCCATCTTCCTTACGTCCCCCTAGTCGATTTTGTAATTTTGATAGGAAGCATCAGATGGTTTTATCCTAATCCCCATCTCTACACACACACACACACACACACACACACACACACACACACACACACACACACACACACACACACGTACGTGCATGCACACAGCCACTCCATTCGCCCTACATCACTGGGATGCAAGCTGACAGAGACTTTGTCAGCAACTTGGAGAGTGACTGTTCTCTCCTCTCTCTACCTCTCTCTCACACACACATGCACGCACACACACACTCAGTATTACTGTAGCTCAGCCCAGTGCCTCCATCCTCTCCGACACATCACTGCAGTGCCGTGAGTCACAGAAGGTCATCTGAGGTAGGCAGATGAGTTGACCTGCAGGGCATTTCAGTGTTCGCAGGTTCCTGGAAGATCTAAGCTGCACCTAAACATTGATTCTGAAATAGGTTGATCTTACATAAAGTAAAAAAAATGGCTGGATCAAAATGGTCACTGCCCACCTGAGTGTCCCCAATGTGGATAACTGTTGAACTCTGTGGCTTTCTCCATGTGCCTGAGCAGCGTGTATGGTGCTGTAGCAAGAGGTGAGTTCAATATAGAGTTTGGAGGAGTGGAAGAACATCTGTGGGGGGTTTTTTTGGCTCTGAAGAAAGCCATCAGCTAGCTTAACTACAAAGACCAATGGCCATTCATTCTAAGATCAATGGGAGCGCTTATTATTATTATTATTATTATTATTATTATTATTATTATAGTTCATTAGAGCACATCCACTGTATTCTACTCTGTTGTACTTGCTGCTACAATAGAGCCAGGCTTCTTTAAACTCAATCTGATATACAAGAATAGGCAGTGCTATCCAATTTTTAAAATATGTTTGAAAATACAAATGCTGAAATACAAATTTAACCTCCAGATTAAATTAGATTGTCCAGTTATTAAAGCAAATAGACTCACTGCACGAGAAAAACAAATTCTCACAGATTCTCACAGCTTATGTCAGTTAGACACATAGAGTTAAATTTATAAAATCTTCAAGGGACCCCAACAAGATCACTTTAAAAAGGAAAAAGTGATCATCAGTTGGTTTGAGTGTTGTTTTAGTTCTGTACAAGCCCACTGGACAGTTTCTCCTGAGAAAAAGGAAAAACTTTAGCCACCTTATTAGGTACACCTTTTCAACTGCTCATTGGAATAAATATCTAATGAACCAATCACATAACATCTCAGTGCATTTCGACATGTAGACACGGTCAAGACGACCTGCTGCAGTTCAAACTGAGCATCAGAATGTGGCATGGTTGTTAGTCTGAGTATTTCATAAACTCCTGATCTGCTGAAATTGTCCCTCACGACCATCTCTATGGTTTAAAGAAAAAGGTCTGAAAGTGACCAGAATGCTTCATACTGACAGGAAAGAAAGAGAAACCTAAATGCAGAAGCGCGTCTCTGGACACACATTGAACCTTAAAGCAGAAGACCGCTCCGAGTGCGACTGCTGTCAGCTAAAAAACAGGACGCTAAGGCCTCAGCTTTGGTGGGCTCACAGGACATTGTTTGATCTGATGAGTCTTGATTTGTGTTGCAACATTCAAATTGTAGGATCAGAATTTGGTGTAAACAACAGGTGTTGTGGTGTAATGGTGTGTGTGTTGGGGGGATTTATTGGCACCCTTTGGGCCCCTTAGTATCAGCAGAGCATCATTTAAACACCTAAATACCGTTGCTAACCATGTCCATCCAAGAAACACATGCCAACATGAACCTGGAATCTGGGACGTTTGGAACACCTCGTTGAACCATAAAGAATTAAAACAGCTCTGAAGGCGCAAACTTGGGTCCAACCCAGTGTTCCTAACGAAGAGGTCAAAGGGCAGTGAAAATCTTTCCATGAGGCACCAACACCAGAGCACAGATCCAGTTTGGTGGCTGAAAGTTTGCACACTTACTTCCTGCACATGTATCTTCATGCTGTCCCAGTAGCTCAGTCTCAGATGTTGCTGCTTGTACAGAACACAAAACCTGTGTTATCACATTGATCTCAGCAAGGTTTCAGGTTGTTTGTTGGTTTAAGTAACAAAAGGAAATGCTATATTTTTGTCTTTGTTTTTGGAGTGCAAATGTTAAAAAAGACAAGAAACCACGTGGTTTTCTTCATTCTCTCTTATTTGGAGCACTCTGAGCCAAACAGTTCATCCGTTACTTGAAACATTTTGGGCTTGGATCCAGCTCATGACACAACTGAAGATAGCGAGCAGCCTGCCCTACTTTTCTGTGAAACTCTTTATTTTGGCAGGAAGAGCAGGCGGGGAGTCGCGCACAGGGGGAATCCCAGCCTTCTCCTGACATTTCTTGCTTGTATTGTGTCTGTCTTTTAAATTTGCCTGGCACTTATTTTGCTCTCACATTGGCATTCTTGTCTTAATGGGCTTCTTGCTTTATTGGAAATAAAGTCACAGTAGCGCTAAGCCTGTTGTTTCATAAAAGCCCTTAGCTTTGCTTTTTGTTGCCAGAGCACCATCTTTAATCTGCTGTTGCACTCAAACACGGCACACCTCCTCCTCCGAAGCAACTGACACAACCATCTTGTACGTTCAAACGAACGCTCGCTACATGGACACAAAACTGGTTGAACGTAAATGAATCTCACTCAGGCGACGGTAGGCCGTCCTACGGACACATGCCGTCATCTGATCGTTCTCTGCATCTTCTCCCACTGCGACTGCCAAGAGAACAAGAAGTCCAGCGTGGAACAGCTTTGAATCGTCATTGAAGAGGCTTGGGGCGTACTGTTGCCGTGGCTTTCCCGCTCATCGGAGCTCGCCGTCATTTCTTGTAGCTCGCACGGTCTGTGTCATGACACGTGGAGTAAAGATCAGCTGGTTTTACAAAGGATTTCTTCTAGTATCTTATTTATTTTTGCTCTCATTGTCCTCAGATGAGGCTGATAGAGAGCAGCGAGAAAGGCGCCAGAAAATGGCCCAGATGATTTCTAGTGGTATTGAATGTGCTGTCACTCCAAAGCTGACGGGAAGCTCGACGGCTCACTGGAACTCTTGGCAGATATGCCACGCGGCGTTCGAGATAATAGCGGGATGAAGAGGCTGTGATTTGATTCGATGCTGCCTAATTATTCGTCCACTCTTTGCAGTGTTCTTGCATCTGACTTAGAAGATTGTGGATGAGATTGTGGGTATTGGCTTGGCGTATGATGGTGATGCTAATAACCTTTACTTATAGCACACAAATTCAATTTCACAATCCTAACTTCAAAATCTGCACACTTCCCTTTAATTAGTGCATTCAGTTCCTTTCCTTCAAAACAGCCCCGTCTGCTCTATATGAAAAGCAAATCTGCTTATTTTCCCTAATACTGCTTATTACTGGGAATTAGAAAATTTGGCCCATGTCTGTGCATTTTACAGCCGCTTGTCATTCAAATGTTTTTGTGCACCAGCAGAACAAATCTGTTTTTTGAGATTGTCGCTTATGTTTAAGGGTGCACTCTGCTTTATTTGAATATATATATATATATCTATATATGTATATATGCTTGACTTTGATCACCCTCATGGTTGCAGTTGGGCTGGAGCCTATTCCAGCTGCATGGAGACAGCAGGAGACGGGGTACAGCCTGTGACAGGACTAGAAGATAGAGACAAAGAGACAGACAACCATTCAGATATACGGGGAATTTAGAATAACTTGTCCTCATTAACTGCATCTCTTTGGATTCTGAAAGGAAACCTGAATACTTAAGGTGGTAAAACCACACAAACGCAGTCCAGCCAGATCGTGGATTTAAACCCAGACCATTCCCTGCTGTAAGGCAACAGCGCTAACCTCTGAAAATGTTCAGTTTTTAAGTCATTTTAATTGTTACTGTATTGAAAGCACATGTCAGAGGCAAGATTCAGGAAAAATCAGAACAGGTATTATAATAAAAACATCTACCTCAACATGCCTTATACACTGAGTTTCGAGCAACAAGGGCCGAGTTGGCAGCTGCTTTTTTGCATGAAGCTGAAGCCTAAATCAGATGCCTCTGCAAACTCCTGAAAAATGACCATTGGTCCTGTGTAATATGGCAGCTTCATGCCTTATTTCCCTCTTCAAATGACATACATTCAGGTGTATATATTTCCATAATATATATGAATGTTTGCATGTTAGCCACCGGGTTGGTTTCAGTTTGAAAGCAGGATGCAGACAGGTCTGTGTTTGTGCCTGCAGGAGAGTCGGAGCACTTTCGTTTTCATGCTTGCGTGCAGAAACCTGCCTGTGGACACGTACAATACTGGCTACCAGGCACCAAAATAATTTGAAGTGTATTTTTCTCATGTCATCGTGTTAGCATAGGTTTAGGAAATATTAAAAATACTGCAACGGTATTCATTGTGTACTGCCCACCCACTGCAATACAGATCAATCCCACTGGTTGCCTGTCTGCACCTCTGCATACAGCATGAAGAGAAAATAATGCATACCTGCCGGCCACTTCATTAGTAACATGTTGCTAGTGCTTGGTTGGCATAACAAGTAAAAAAAAGTCTTTTTGTTTGAGTAAAAAGACAAAAATTTGATTGAGTTGTCACGAAAAAAAGTTTCTGAGCTCTGTGGGTAAAAGCGTTATACTGCTTATCCATCTCATGGTGTAATCATCAGTCAACCTGACAGGTTAGCATATAGCATCAATATAGCAGCTGAAAACATCAAGTTGCTGCCATGTAATTAGCTCATATGCGCATTAACAAGCATCTGAACACACACACACACACACACACACACACACACACACACACACACACACACACACACACACAAGGCTTCTGATTGTTGAGTAGTCAACTCAAAGTCACTGCCTTGACCGATGCTCAGGAGGTAAAGCAACTCATCTACTCATCAGAAGGTTGACGATTTGCTCTAGTCTGTATACTAAAGTACCCATAGGCAAGAAACCGAAGCCCAAATCGCTCCTTGTGCAAAAAAAAAAGCTTGTTAATGAGGCATGATGTATTAATTGCTTTGGGTGCTCATGTATAGTAAGAAGGCACTAAATAAGAACCAGTCCATTTACCTTTTTAACCTCGTTTGGATCCATTCATAAATTCAAAGAAGTTTTATTAAAATAGTGCCAAATTGCAACAGCAGAGGTCTCAAAACATAAGTTAAAGATCCTACAATAACACAGAGAAAGCCCAAAAATCAGGCAGCCACCTGTGAGCAAGCGCTTGGCAACAGTGGGAAGGAAAACCTCCCTTTTAACCAGAAGAAACTTCTGACTGAACCAGGCCCATTTGCTGCGACTGGTTGGGGGTGAGGCGAGGAAGACCGGACAAGAGACAGACTTGTTAGGGCAGTGGTCTCAAACCTTTTTTGCGCCACGGACCGGTTTATGCCCGACAATATTTTCATGGACCGGCCTTTAAGGTGTCTCAGATAAATACAACAAAATAAAACTAGTACCGGTACCGAAAAAAAGAAAATTTATTCATAACACATGTGAGAAGACCAAGGAAAACCGAGTTAACGATAAAAACGATAACAAAATAACGCTGAAAAACGATAAAAACCCTGAAAACTATACATTTCACACCTGAGCCTCAACTCTCGCAGCCCGGTACCAAACGACTCACGGACCGGTCCGAGGCCCGGGGGTTGGGGACCGCTGTGTTAGGGAACATAAGTGTATAGAAGTCAGCAGAACAGGTGAAACAGTATTAGGACATTTTCATCGTTTTTTTACCTGCTTTTTTTAATGTCTTGAGTGTTTCTGGCTCATGTATGAAGGGTCAAACAAACAGTAACTAATAAAATAAATAACTGGTGGAAAGCTTGTGTCTCCTTCTGTAAACTAAAGGTTTCTCTTTCACAGCACTGTATGTTGTGATATTTGTGTGATAGTGATTAACTTTTGGTGAGCATTATTTCTGAACCCTCACCGAATAAATATTTCTGTGTGGGGAAAAGAGGCGCATCATTTCCTTACTGTAACTGTCGCGTAAAGCAATTTCCATCCTCGATAAAGCTGTCATCGCTCAGCACGGTGCGCGCGGGAGTGGGGATTGCGGCGGCAGTTACATCCCTGCCGTCACAAAGTGGCTGCTTGATGTGCCCACCGCACCGCGTGTGCGCCCGTGGCTCTGAAATTGCTTTAAATAAGTCGCGCTGTGCGCATCATTGACTTCGCCATTCACCCCGCGCCACTGATCCAAAAAATAGAGCCCCCGAAACTGTCGCGACGAGACGCATTTCCCGCCTCTCCTTCTCACCTTGCACGCCCTCTTCCTTTCTCTCCTTCCTTTTTCTTTCCATCAGGGTCTGGTGGGAGAAAAGTACGGCAGCATCCGAGTGCCGGGGGAGGTGGAATCGGCGGAGTTTGAGATGATCTTGGATGCAGCGGTGGAGGCGGGGCTGGACACACACATCCTGGAAGAGTGGTACTGCAGGGATGAAAACTCGGTGCCACCCGCATACTACCTCAAACCCAAAGCCCAAATGCTCAAGAACTACCAGAACTCTGTGAGTCCAGAGCTTCAGTCGCACTCAGTCACACTAACAGGAGGCTCGCGCCGTTCGTGTCCTTGACTTTTTGTGTGGAATGAATTAAATTCAGCGTGCAGGAAAAAGAAGAGCAGCTGTTCTTTGAGGTCGATGAGTGAACTTTGTCTTTTTAAATGTTTCACATCCTTTCAAATCAGCCTGAAAAGCCACTTAAAGAATCTGTTAGCAACATTTATTTTAAATAAAACGTCCAAGGTCTGCCTTTAACTTTCAAGAAGTAGTACGCCTCACTTTTCTTAAGTACACCATCTTGATGTTCTCTTGAGCTTCGCTGAAGTAAAAAAAAAGTGCTGTGAAAGACTTTGATGATAAAAAATAATCACAGAGAAAATTCAAGATTTAAGCATTAAAGAGAACCAGTCGTTTTGTGTTTCCTTACTCGCTGTCATATATAAACACACCGGCCACTTTTTTTAGGTACACTTCGTCGCACATTTTTTAACACACATATTTGTAGGGTCAAAAACTTCAACCTGAGCATCAGAATGAGGAAGAAAGATCATTTTAGGTACTTTGGACATGGCGATGGAAAAATCTGAAAGTCTGAGCAACGTTTAAACAGCACAGCCTACAGCCAGGTATTGTTTCTGACCATGTCTGTCTGTGAAAGTTCTCAGTCATCCAGGTCATTGTAGTCAAAGGAGCTTGCAAAGAAAAGCATCTGGACTTCTTTAAGTTGCTTGAAGACGTTTCACTTCTCATCCGAGAAGCTTCTTCAGTTCTAAGGTCAAATGGTGGAGAGTCCCAGATATAAACCTTTGAGTTCCCTCCCCAGATGCCTTAACACCCACTCACATCCTGGGCCATCTGACCTCAGGAATTCGCATGATAAGGTGGGGCCAGGTTTCACAATGAGCTCACCCGAAACTCTGGCTGATTGGGACCCACACCCAGTTTCACACCTTGGCCCAGACGATTAGAGGATCATCAGGGGGTCCTTTTATCCCTCTGTGGGGGGATACTCCCACTAGGTTTAAATCGAGGACTCCCCCCCCATTTGACCTTAGAACTGAAGAAGCTTCTCGGATGAGAGGTGAAACGTCTTCAAGCAACTTAAAGAAGTCCAGACGCTTTTCTTTGCAAGCTCCTTTGACTTCTGACCATGTCCAACCCTTTATGACCAAAGTGAACCCATCTTCTGATAGCACCATGTCACAAAGCTCAGAATGTCTCACACTGGTTGTTTGAACATGACAATGAGTTCACTGTACTCAGATGATCTCCACAGTGATCAGATCTCAGTCCAGTAGAGCATCTTTGGGATGTTATGGAATGGGAGCTGTGTGATCCTGTCATGTCAGTATGGACAGAAATCTCAGAGGAATGTTTCCAGGACCTCGTTGAATCTGTACCATGAAGAATTAAAGCAGTTCTGAAGGCAAAACAGGGTCTAATCATGTACTAGTGAGGCATATATAATAAGTCCAAGTAATCTCTTCAGAACATCCATGCTTCTTTGTAGACAGTTTTTGAGTGACTCTCAGTTAGAGGAATAGCTCTAATATGTTCATCTTTATGAGCAAAGAAGCCCCACCCCCTTTTCTTCAAACCTTCTGTTTGCATGTGGCAACCAATCAGAATCAAATGAACCTAAAGGGAGAGGAGCTAAAGTCAGCTTTATGTTGAGCTTGTTTCATATGAAACACTTGAATGTTTCCTGTGTCGCTGCACACGTCTTCTTGCACAGAAGCGAGTGACAGCACTCGCTCCGTACATGGTAAGAGTCCATGCTGTGCAGTCAGACTGTCCTCTCTCTGCCCCCTCTTCTGCTTAGATGGAGTCAAGCAGTGCAGTCAAGACCAAGAACGACAAGGCCTGGAGGAACGTGTCAGAGGAGATCAAGAGGATCTTCCGAACGGCGGTGCTGCAGCTGCAAGAGAAAGGGACCATGAAGAGCGCTCAGGCCAAGAAATTCCTTTGCTCTGGTAAATTTTTCTTTTCGTGTCATACTTTTCTCGATACCTTCTTTTCAAATAGGATCACGTCTCTGTCTGCTGGACTGCTGCTCACTTTTATCTTTCTGGCTTTTCATTTGGTTTTTGAAAATTATTGGAATTTTAGATTTTAAAAAATTGATTTGTTTCTTCTGTGATACCTCGCTGGATGTTTTCAAGTTTTAAAAAGTCGGCTTGGGGTTGTTACAATGATGTTACAATAAAAGCCAGCTAATTTCTCCTTACAATTCTTCAATAATGGAAGAAAGTTTGTTGGTCGCAGCCTCGATTGCTACAGTAAATAAAACACACGGTGAGTTTATTCCTAATAAATAAATTAAAAAGTTGTTGTTTTATGCGCACAACATAAAATACCCAATTAAAGAACACTTATATGCCAAGGTTGCAACTGGCTGGAATAAAAACAACATTAACCTTTGCGGGGAACAGAAAATCACACGGCAAAGGCCGTATATATTTAATAAGTGAGCCTGTCACCTTGTAACTAAATTGATAACAAGAGATGAGATGCAATCAGGATCTATCAGAGTCACCTCAGCGGACGACAGTGATTGATCGATCACATATTCGCTTCTCTTCCGAGTTATTTATCCAAGCAGCGTGTCGCAGTGTCAGACAACCCTTCTTTTTTTTAATCAAAAAGAAGCTGATGGTTGCCTTTCACAACTTTTTATTATTATTTATTATTATTATTATTGTTGCGAGTCTGTTTTCTGTGTTGTCTGTGCCCCATAGCAGCAGGGGTGTGTCTAAATGGAGATGTATGTGGTGGCACTTGCCCTGGTTGCAAGTCAACGGCAACAGATTTTTGCATTTCATTCATCACAAGCAGATTTCACACAGTTGATAACGTGACTGCGTTCAATCAGAAACCGACTGAATACTAGAGACTGGCTTCTGATTGTTTCTTATTTATTGCCACTTTGATGCATCAAAGTTGCTTCGAAGACAGCAACTGACTGCAATTGGTGCAGACCTGGTCCCCGTCTCAGAAGCAGTTATTTCAAAGGCAAGGATTGCGAGTTAAGTGCACAAAGTTGCAGCTGCAGTCTCCAACCATGGTGTTTTTCTAGTGCGACTGCAGAACAATGTGTCATTGCAAGTATACAATGTGAGTAATAGAATATGAATCTAAATGAACTCTCAGGGCAGCCATATTTCCTCAAGCATGTTTAAAATGAATAAAATAAGAAATTAAAATCATTACAACTTGCTGAAGTTGCATCTAATTTTCTGACTCTCTCTGCATTAAAAGTCACCTCTATAAAAGGCGGTCCATCTGCTTTTCTTTTCTGATGCTGTCACAGTGCAAGCAACACACTACTAATGACACTTTAATGACAGTCTTATCAACCAGGCACAGTTTAGTCGTTTAAATTGTGGAAATCGGGAATAATACGAGCTAATTAAGGAGTGTCGCTTAGAGTTTTATCATTTTAGATAACAAGGAAGCTTCTAGTTTTTATGCACATTAATTGAAGAGTCTGTGGAGGAAGTTGTGCCGTCTCCCAGAACTCCCAGCATTCCTTTCACTCTTTGTCTCTTCCCCCTCCCGTCTTCATTAGCAGACTGCCCTGTGAGCTCAGCTGAAAGCAGAGTTTCAGTCAGTGGGCTCTTTGTGGGCGAGCCTGTGATACAGTTCAGTAAAGCTGCATTGTAAGATTTTTACAAACCTTCTTGTGAATAAGATTCAAGAGAAATATAATGGGAGGCTAAAAGCTCCTTAAACCTGTTCCGTTCTGCTCGTGTCATGTCATGAATTTTTACCTTTGCAGGTTGCTCGTGGGTTTTGTGTGCTACTCGAATATGATCAATTGAAAAATGTCTTTTTTCTTCTTTCAGCCTTGGAGGATGAATTAGACTTTGCCCTTGGGAAACAAACGCCTGCCTTTCTCAGGAAATGTGTCTGCTACATTCGCAAGATCTCCAACTTTGACCGCTTCGCCAAACTCCCTGAGATGACTCGCTACATGGACATCGTGGTCAGCAGCGATCGGGTCATGCGCAACCAGGAGGCCTACGAACGCCTCCTGAAGGTGCGGGATGAGTTCATCCCCACGGTCGTGGCCGCCTCCAATCTCCGCGTCTATTCTTCTGTCACCCACTGCGACATGAAGTTAGGCTACTCCCAAGAAGTGGAAAGCCACTATGTAGAAGGTCTGTGCAAGCAGTTCTACGAGGACATGGTGGACATCATCCAGGCCACGGTCCAGCAGAACTTTGACACAGAGTCTGACCCGCTGTACGACGAGATCCTGCAGCACCTGTCCCTCTGTAAGTCCTACGCGGCCCTCTACGAGTACAAGACCGAGTCTCTGGATTACGTGCAGGAGTATCTGATGCCATCTAAGGGGAGCAGGACGAGCCCTCTAGTGGTGTACGGGGGACCCTGCACCGGAAAGACGCTGCTGCTGTCCGAGGTGGCAAAACAGGTGAGGCATGCAGGCAGTAACTTGGTCTTTTTTTGTGCCACCCACGTCTCAGTTTTCCTCTCATTTTGGCTCTCGCTGTGCGTTCGCGCTCGTCTGTCTGATCCAAGCATGTGTCCATCTTTGTACAACAGAGCATGAGGGGGCGTGCGACTGTTCATCTCTTCTCATCAAACGCTTGCTTGACCATCTGTGTGTCTGCCAAGAGGCAGTCCGTCACCATGCACATGCTTCTAATTTCCCACGAAGCCATGCAACTGCGTGTGTACACGTTTGCCTACATCTGTGTGGAACTTCTGGAAAGTTTGCTTATTAAAACAGTTGCAATGGGTACATTTATTGTTCAGTGGAAGCCAATGTGTGTGTGTGTGGACTTCTCTTTGTGCACACGCACCTCACTCTCTGTTCACTCTCCGGCTTTTGTGTGCCATCTGGCCGCCCGGCTACATTAAGATCACACTGTAGCCAAGATCACACAGCAGACACCCACACATCCACCCCTCCTGTCCAACCTTTGTAATAAATCTCACATTTATTTTAAGCACCATTCAAGTATTTGCCCAAAAGCTGAGCTATAGAGGTGGTATAAAAATGTTACAAGGTGCAACAAAATGATGATGAAAGCCTAAAGTTCAGCGGTAAAGATTTCCGGGAGACGACAGGAAAAGTTTTAAACTTAAAAGTAAAAGGATGAGTGGGAGGGTGTAAGAAGACGCTGCAGTTTAAACAGCAACATTAAAACAATCTATGGTTCTAAATAATTTAACTACAGTTTTAATCATTAGCAGTTTTAGCATTAACTGCTACAGGACTGCTTATCTGTTTTCTACGATCTGGTGACTGTGGACGCCGTCCGAGTACAGTGAACTCGTTGTCGTGTTCAGGACACCAGTTTGAGATGATTGTGTTGCCATCAGAAGATGGTTCACTGTGGTCATACACAATCACACCACAGCAAGCCTGAACTGCTTTCACGTTGTTTACACCAAATTCTGACCCAACATCTGAAAGCTGCGGCAGAAATCGAGACTCATGAGATCAGGCAACATTTTTACAATCTTCTATTTTGTTTTGGTGAATCTTTTTTCAAACGTTATCCTCAGTTTCCTGTTCTTAGCTGATAGGAGAGGCACTCAGTGTGGTTTTCTGCTGCCACAGCTCATCTGCTTCAGGGATTCGCAGGTGTTTTCATGCATATCTTAGCTGCAACAAGTGGTTATTTGACTTATTGTTGCCTTCCTATCAGCTTAAAGCAGTCTGCTCTTTCTCTGATTACCTTTGATGTCAACAAGGCGTTTTCGCACAGAGATCTTTCTCTCTAAACTCTAGAGACGGTTAGTGGAAAAATCCCAGCAGATCGGCAGTTTATGGAATACTCACACCAGCATCTCTGGTACCAACAACAATGCTCAGTTTGAACTTCAGCATTAACCCGTGTATTAGTCTCCAGTCACTTACAGCAAATTAGTAAGAAAATAAATGTATTTGAACTGTTCGGCGGGCCTGGGGTTGATGAGAAAGGGACGCTGTTAGATTCAAGGAGCTTAATAAGGTGTAGAAGCTTGCAGCCAGTCGAGTCCGGTGTGCACGACTCACACTGGGCCTGTTGGGTTTGTTTCATTTGAATCCAAGCTAAGGCAAAGCTGGGTCTGCTGGAAAATATAGATCTGTGTTCCTCCACTCTGTGGTGTGTTTGTGGAGAGAAGAGCATTTTTATTACGAAACAATTTAACGGAAATGTAAACGCTACAAATGATTATTTAATAACCGTCAGCTATTTCCTCTAAATAGCATATTTTATTACCCTGCTTCTCTGTGAAGCATCTGTGATGGAGAAGACCCGGACAGCCAGCACACAATCTTCATTTCCATCTGAAGATGAGATGCACTGCATATCTATTTAACTATGTCTTTGATGTGTAATGTAGTATTTAGCCAGTCCCAGTCAAAATGTCCTACACTGGTGTTAGAGTTTGGACTGTTTTATTAAGTGTTATTTCTAGTAATGCTGATTTTCTTTGCACACTTTAAGGAAGTAGCTGAAAAGAATGAAATGACAAAGACTGGATTTTTTATTTGGAGCTTAAATACCTCAGTTCTCAGAGTAGCTTTAGGCCTCGGTCGTGTTTTATGATGATAACAGATGTGCGAGGAAATAAAACAGATTTTCATATCATCACCCAAATCACACAGAAATGCAGAATTAAGATAAATATATCGGATGATAAATTAAACTAGCCGTTAAGGAGACTTTAATAGCGTAATACACAGCAATAGGTAATGGGTTCCTAACAGTGGAATGGCTGCTTTGGCACAGTTAGAGATTACTGGCTATGCAGAAATGAGTCTTTAGAGGCTGCTGAGTTTGCGGCTCGTGATAATCGTTGGCAATTAGTGTACTTAAGGATCGGGTTAATTAAAGTTATGCACATTTATAATCAAGTCATTTTCAAAACAAATGTGCGTTTTATAGTTCTGTGGTGTTTCTGTTGCGGTTATGTTGCATTTTATGTATGTGCTATATTAGTCGGTTGTAATTAAGATGGATGTAGCTACGCTCAGTGGTTACAGAAGTCCTGTTTTGAAGCCTCGAGATCAACATTTTCCCTGCTGTCTGATTGGTATTTTAAAAGCCAGGCGTGGATATGACAGTGTAACAGCGTGCTCATTGGCTAATCACTTATCAATCACCTTGTTAGCCAATGAGCATATCCTGGATAATCAAAGATTGGATTAGCCGCTTTCCCATAGACTTCTTTACAGTCTTTCTTCTTCAGCTCTCGCCCCCTGGTGACCATTAAGAAGAATGCAGGCTGAAGGCACCTCGTCATCAGTGTCACGTTTCCCCTTTTAACCCTACGCCGTAACCTTCCACGTAACCTGACATGCACTTCCCGGGACATGTAACTACACGCAGGGTCAGTGCACGCCAGGACGACTGAGCAGTGTCGAAGGTTATGGCGAAGGGTTAAAAGAGGTTTCTGGTTACATTAAGTTATGACATAGATTCATTTTCTCTCCTGGATACTCCCTCTTTTTCTTTTTTTGATAGCTTCAGAAATGCTCCCTTCAGGAATTTGCTGACACGTTTTCATTTGGGACAGGGTTGTTATTCTCTTACTGAAACGTAACATGTGAAACAAACACCAACGAAGACTATAACAATGACGTCGCCCTTTATATAGGTTTGCAGTTGGAAAAATCTACACAGCCAAAACAATAAGAAACGGACTCTTTTTTTTTATAAGTTCACAGAACGGATTATTTTGCTATCACGAAAAACGCCTGTTAGCCTTGAGAAACACATTGTCATTGTCTCACCTGGTGCCCAGGTGCTCTGTGTGTGTGTGTGTGTGTGTGTGTGCTGCTGCTCTCTTTTGTTCATCCTGCATCTGTGTGAACATAGCTCCTCACAGCTGCTAGCACACTGCTGTGTTGCCTGGCTCACTGACGTTTGTAAATGTGCAGTTCCTAGTGTTAGAAATCCTTTATTTTGTGTGCCATACTGTTTGCTCTGCTGAACAACTTCTGTGTTACTGTTAACTGTCGTCTTTCATTGATGTAAGTCAGTCATGTGATTACAGCTGTGAGTGAGAAGCGTGCACAGTTAATACCATTTGCAGCAGAATGTCACCTCTCCTTGATCCTGGTTCTGCTGGAAGTTTCTTCCTGTTAAAAGGGAGTTTTTTCTTCTCCCTGTCAACAAGTGCTTGCTCGTAGGGAGTTATGTGATTATTTATAATTTCTCTGTATTATTGTAGGCTCTTTACATTACCATATAAACACCCAGCACTAGCCTGGTGTTCCAGGTTTGCAGAAGCAAAGCTTTTAAACTTTTTCTACAGTGTTATGAGTTTGCTGTTTTATTGCATTTCAAGTCCTTCAAACTCATATTTTTTTTTACTTCTATGTTGGTAATAAAAGCCTGGACACCTTGAATGCAGCGTTGCTAAAATAAACCGATTGTGCACAAAGACAGCCTGTTGTGATTAGGGGTGGGGGGGGAAAATCGATACTATGTAGTATCGTGATATTTTGTTTGCTAATAATGTATCGATACAGGGACAGCAGAAATCGATATTTTGTTACAAAAAAGGTTTTTGTGCTCTGACTTCAGAGCATGTTGATCCTTTTTCTGAGCAAGAATCCTGACATTCCTTCACTGTCCAAATGTGTTTAACTTTTTTTTGGCAGCAATAAACATGACAGTTTACTTATTTTAATTTAAGACATGTTTTATTTTAATTAAGTTCAAAACTTTTTTATTTAATGTAAAATTATATTTTGTTTTAATTTACTTTCAAATTCTTCAGTTGCTGAAGGGGCTGCATAGTTTTCATAAATTGCATAGTTCACAATAGCTATAATTGTACCAGATGGTTGCACTCAGTTAAGTTGGACTAGACTGTAGTACAACAATAAAAATGACTGAAATGAGAGAAAGACTGAGTGCGAGACTTTGATATTAGATAAAATGAATATTGATAAAGTTTACCTTTATGTACAGAATCTGAATATTGCAAAATATTTTTAAAAATTGCAATAATATCGTATCGTGCGTTGAGTATTGTGATAATATCGTATCGTGGGATGTATGGTGATTCCCACCTCTAGTTGTGAGGATGTCTATCATTATAATGTGCTGAAGTACAGTTAGCGTCATGCAGTAACTTTAAAAGATATTTATCTTTGAGCACAGGAAACTGAGACTTTGTATTTGACAGTATACTATTCAAACAGAAGGTCTTAGAAACAAAAGCCGTGCTCTAATGTAAACCTGCCTGAGAATAAAGGCTGTTATCTTCTGCCTGCTGAGTTAAATAAAGGTGCCAGACACTGTTTGAGGAAAAATGTTAAATGATTTTTCTACACATATGTTTGGTCTTTGATATTTACAGTTTTATAAATTCAGCGTCTGCTCACATTCCTTACCCGCAGAATGAGGAATGGAGATGCAAACACATGTAAAACATAACATTTTAAATACGCAGTAGACCGAATCTGTCTGTGTGTGTCTGTCTTTTTCTCTCCCTCTCTCTCAAACTCACTGAAAGTCAAATGTGGAGTGTCTTCGTGTTGCCCTAAATATGTCAGTTAACATTTTTAATGTCAAATGAAATCTCAGCTGGGCCATTTAATGAATTCATGACTGAAATTATAAGATCACTATAGCTTCAAAACTAGAGTAGTTCTCATTCACAGAATATTTTAACTGAGTGTTACACATTGCACATGTCCAGTAACTAGAAAATGATTAAAAATGGTTTCCATGTTGGATTTATCCACAGTAATAATCTGTCAATGCTGTTTTTCAGGCCTACACGTGGCTGCAGAAAGAGATGGGCCCTGAAAGCGACCCAGTGGTCATTGTTCGTTATATCGGCTCCAGCCAGCTCTCCACAGACCTACGAACCCTCCTCCAGAGCATCTGTGAACAGATTGCATTAAACTACCGCTGCCTGATTCACTTTTTGCCTAACAAGATTCAGGAGATGAAGGAACTCCTGATCAACCTCTTAGGGGAACCGTCATTCCACAGGCCCTTGGTCATTGTCCTAGATGCCCTGGAGCAGCTCTCTGAAGCCGATGAAGCTCGCAAGCTGTGGTGGCTCCCCGTACACCTCCCTCGGACGGTCCGCATTGTGGTGTCAACGTTGCCCAATAAACACGGCATCCTGCAGAAGCTTCGCCACCTCATCCATGATGAGGGGTTTTACGTTGAATTAATCCAGAGAGACCGCAAAGTCTGCAGTCAGACATTAAAGCAGCAACTGCTGGGGGTGAAGAGAAAGGTCACCTCAGGCCAACAGATCTATGTCAATGAGGCACTTGCCAAGTGTACTTTGCCAATGTTTGTTAACCTCATCTACAGGGAAGTAGTTCACTGGAGGTCACATAAAGATGTGGACGATAAGTCGCTCTGCTCGACGGTGCACGAAAGCATAGAGCAGTTGTTCTACTCTGTGGAAAACAAGTTAGGCCAACGATTTGTCTTCAGAGCACTAGGGTATATCACCATGGCCAAGGCTGGGCTAACTGAAGTTGAGCTGGAAGATATCCTGTCCCTTGATAACATAGTTCTTGGTGATGTCATTGTGGCAACTTACCTCAAAAACCCATTGAGAATCGCCTATGACTTGATTGCGAAGCTCAGAGAGGAGCTTGAGGGGTATCTGGTGGAACGTCAGGTACGGAACGTCACTTTGATGGTCTGGGCCAACAGGCACCTGCACCTTATTGCCCAGAAGCTGTACCTTAGCAATGAGGAGGACGTGCATCAGATGCATAGCCTCTTAGCTGAGTATTTTCTAGGGGCATGGTCAGGGGGCAGAAAGAAGATCTTTACCTATGATAACAACCATTTCACTTCCTTGAACATTTCTCATCACAAAAACCCTCACCATCAGCAGTCCCATGAAAAGACATCTTCTGATAAGTACTCTTATGACAGACAGACTCCTGAACAACCTTGGGTGTTCCAGTGCAACCTTTTGGAGCCTGACATTTTCTTTGTCAACCACAGAAAAATGACAGAGCTGGTGTACCACCTTACCAGGAGTGGGCGTACAGATGACCTCATGTTTGGTGTCATAATGAACTTCAGCTGGCTCTACACAATGATCAAGATTGGCCAGTTTGAAAAGGCTCTAACAGACATTGACCTAGCTTACAGTTACACCCAAGAGAAAGAGCTGAAGTTTTTAGCCACAACTCTCCGTAGCATCAAAGTAAAAGTGCTGAAGAATCCGGCGTCGCTGTCTGCAGAGCTGCAGCAAAGACTTCTGCCAGTTGTCACCTCCCTGCCTAAACTCAGACACCTCCTTCTGGAGTGTGACAAAGATGGCCCAAAGTACTGCTCTATTGTGCCTCTCCACTCCTCTATGGATGTTACTTACAGTCCAGAGAGGCTTCCTCTTTGCTCCAGCTACATGCAGATTGTGGAGATCCTGCCCACTCTAGCCCCAAACATAGTCCTCGTAGCACTGGAAGATGGATCTGTCAGCACCTGGGATGTAGAGAGCAGGCAACTTCTACGGCAGATCGACACAGCCAGATCTGTTGTGCTGGGAATCAGGTTAACCTCTGATGAGAAGTATCTGGTTGTGGCCACAACTAAAAACACACTGCTCATCTATGATAATCACAAGTCCTGCCTTTTATCTGAGGTTGAAATCAAGGGCTCCAAGCATGCTGGCATCACTGGTGGCGTTGCTTTCATTAACGGTTTTACTTTATCTACCCATCATGCTTTGGCATGGCTTGAGGCTAGTAAAGATGTGAACGTCATTGACCTCCTCTATGGTTGGCCTTTGTACCAGTTCCACTGCTGGTATGAGGTGACTTGTGTCCAGTGCTCGCCAGATGGAATGTATGCCTTCTGTGGCCAGTACCTCAACACGGTCTCCATCTTTCATCTTGGAAATGGTGACAAGTTGGCCACTGTGACGTCTGAGTTTTCTGGAGGGTTTGTCAAGTCCATTCTTGTACTCGACACTCTCAGCCAAATGGTGATGATTGACAATGAAGGCAGTTTGTCCGTGTGGAACACCAAAGAGGTCACTAACCCGAAGCTGATGGAGGATTATGATTGTAGAGGGGATGAGACCGAAGTAGTGGGCATTGAGTTAGCGGAAGACCAACGTTCCATTCTCATTTGCAAGGCTCGAAGTATAGAGGTGCTGGACACAAAAGTATGGAAGATGGTAGAAAAGTTTAAAGCCAAACGTAGTGAACGCTTTGTTGCCGCTGTACTCTCCAAGAATGGCCAAAGCATTGTGGCCTCCATGGAAAATACCTCCTCTATCTTTGTCTGGAGGAGAGACAGTGGACAGTGCATGGCTAGCCTGATTGAGATCTCAGGGGCTATCGTGAAACTCATCAAATCAATCCACCACAACTTGCTCCTTTCGGTTGCCAGCAGTGGAGTTCTGTCTGTTTGGGACATTGATATCATCACCGCCATGTCCAACATTGACAAAACAGGGAAGAAGATCCAGACCTTGCAGCTGTCTGGCAGAGAGGACTATGTGTTTACCATGGACGGCTCAGAAGCTGTCCACAAGTGGAACTTTAGCACTGGCTTCATTGAGACAGTCTTTAAGCACGAGGGCATAGTAGAGAACTGTGTCCTAACCTCCTCAGGGGATCTCATGGTGACTTCGGATGACAAGTCCAGTCAGTATGTCTGGCAAACCAACACAGGAGAAAACATCTTCCGCATCAATGGACAGAGAATATCACAATTGTTAATTACGCACAATGACCAGTTTGTGGTGTCCCTTTGTGAGCAGAATGCCTCCAGAGTGTGGAGGCTTGCTACGGGGCACAAAGTCTGCAACATCTTAGTTACCCTCCAGAATGCACTGATCACCACAGCGAACACTTTCCTTGTGGGAACGTCAAAAAACAAGCTTCTCGCTGTCAGCCTGTGGTCAGGCAGCGTATCAAAGAAGTTTGTCTGCGATGATGGCATTACCATTGTCAACTTCAAACTCATTCCCGACTGCCCTGACTGTGTAGTCTTCATCACGTCCACCGAGACAGTCTTCATCTGGAGCGTTGCAGATGAGTCCGTTTGCAGGAGAGTCCAGTTGCCAGCCAATTTCCTCAAAAATCTAGAGGACTTCCAAATCTCACCCAACGGAAAATTAGGGATTGTCTCCAAAGGTGACGAGAATATTAACGTCTTGGACCTTCACAGTGGGAAGCTCAGGCTTGTTCATGCCGCCGGTATAATTTGGCGTCAGAAGTTATCAAGAGATGGGCGTTACCTTGTATACATATGTTTCCGGAACTGTGACGAAGACGACGACGCGGGCGTTGTGTCCAACCTGATCGTGATGCGTCTTGCCGATGGCAAGAGCATTGGCACATGCTCGCTTTACAAGACCCCCACCTTCCTGTCTCTCTCCCAGCGAGCGCTAAACATCATCATCGGCTTTGAGGACGGCAGCATTGGCACGTACACAGTAGTGGATCGTGTGGATGCTGCCCTCAAGATAAAGATAGCCACCTCCAACAGCCGCCAGATTGTCAACAATGCCTCTCAGAAGGTCCGTCCCAAATGCAGCAATCATTCCTTTAAGACTGTTGCCGACTGCATTTGGAGAGAGTCAACAGAGGTCTTTTCCAGGGACAGCCCCATCAACGTGTCCGACTCTGGAGAAGGTGAGTCGACAACACCTACGAAAAAGACTGAACTGCTGCAGTGACAGGTGGAGAACAGAGGAGTGGGAGGAGCTAAGGTGGGAGGGCGGAGACAGGCGACAAAGCTTAGAATCTCTGGGGTCGCAGTTGATTCTTGTTTACAGCCACGTGATTCAGCTGCAGATGTCAGCCCTATGGGTAGTTAATGGGCCGACCGGTTTTTATCGCTGCACTCAAGTTATGTATGAATTACTTCCAACTTCCGACACACTTTGTTTTACGCATTAAGACTGTTAGAAAATACTGTTTTTTCAAAAGAAAACACATGTAAATCGTGTGAAGTATTAGTTTGCCATTATGTGTCCTTTTGCATTTGAAGAACAAAGTTATGATTCAGAAGTCTCGTTCAAACATTTACAAAGCCATTCCAGTGATCTCAGCCACTATCATCCTACCATATCTTTATTTATATTGTGCACATTAAGCCATACTGTTGTTCGTAAAAGAGTATATTCATCTTTGTATTAATATCAGGCTGTACTGTACAAAATGGAAGAACTATGAACATATGTACATGTCTCTTTTTGGCTGCTGCAATTTGTCCTTAAAAAAACTAAACAAAAAAGTTATGTTGTGCTTAATGCAATCAAAGTGAGTGCCTGGAATTTAAAATGTTCTTTATGTGCAGATTACAAGATTTATGAAAATGCAGGGAATTTGTACACACAGTCTACGCACCGTTGCATAATACTTGCATTGACGCCAGATGTGAACGATCAGTGTACTGGTCAACAACGCGGGAGATGGAAGGCATTGCTCTCTGTAACGATAGTTGTAGAAATTTCTTGGAACAGTTTACGTAAATTGGATGTGAATTTGCCTGCAGTTCCATCAGTTTGTCTGCTGTTCGTTTTTTAAGGGAAACACCACTATTGAGCATAAAAGTAGCATAGCACCATGCACATTCACGCCTTAACCAGTGTATTTGCTTTAGGCTTAGTGGCGTTTGTTCAAGTGTTTCAGTGTTAAAGAAAAGAGTGATTAGCCAAATGTTTCTCTGAAACAGCTCGGCCGTGTGAATATATTTAGAAGTGTAGGCTGTAGGTGGAAGCACTTTATAAGTGGTTTTTGTGAGAAATTATTAGATTTATTCATATGAGACGTATAAATTGTTGAAAGTGATCTAGGTTTGTCTTAAGATTTATCTACAGAAAGACACAAGCTATTCAGGCACTTGCAGGCTACAGCGGGCTCACTTGAAATGCTAGTCTCTTCATATGTGCCTGGTATCATTACAAATGTCGATGCTGTCGTTTTAGCAGCTGACGTCATAGTGGAACAGCTTTGGTAATCAGTGGTATTAAATATGGGTCGGTACTTGACATTGTTTGTCACCCTGTGTAAAAACTTTGGACAAGACACTGAAGATTCTGAATGTGGAGGGAAAATGTATCTTGTGGTGGATATTTCAGCACAGATGTAAAGCAGAAGTTACATTTTAAATGTACATTTTTAAGTTGGACTTCCTGCTTTTATTTCAAATTGCGTGCCACGTTGACACCGTTACATTTTTCTTACACATTCACCAACTTTAGTTTTCATGCTGTGTTTTTTTTCACAACTTTTCAGAAGGTGATTTCTAAATTGTTTCTGAGCTCTATTAAAGTCATTCTAGGAGAAAATCTCACCACTCAGCAGCCATCTTGCTAACACCTCCGGGCCCTTAAAACAAGTGCTAACAAGACCAACCCCTTATCTAAGTCAGTGGGGAGAGACCCATTACTTTAATCCTGTCGAGGCCACTTCAGCCAAAATGGGATTTGTATCCTGTCTGCAGTAACTTTTATGTGGTCCAAGGTGCCTCGGACCTTCCAACCCGTCCATATGTTGAAAGCAGGGAGGGGAGCAGCAACACCTTAACAGAGCAGACTGAGCACCAGTGGCATTAGACAGAGTTGGCCAATAGTGGGTTGCAAAGAATCTTGCAGATGCAATAGCACACCCTAACTGAAGGCTACTTTCAGCCACTCCTTTATTCAAACGGGGTCCCAGCGTGTAGTTCCACATATTTGATTTGGCAGATTTTTATACCGGCAACCGCTGAAGCATTTTTGTCTCCCAGGATCAAACTAGGGGTCTTTCGCTTGTTAGAAAAAAGTGTAAAGTACCACACTATGGAGCCACTTATTGAATTTTGCACATAGGATGGACAGAAGAGAATCAGCTGATCCATCAAATTATGCCCATTTTCAGTGATCACCTGCAACAGCAGTTACAAAGTTTAGTGACTTTGCTTTTACTAAGTTTGCACAACTTTATGGCTCAGTCTTGAGTGCCAATATGAGCAACAGCTCTGGATCATCCTAAGAGAGCACACGCAAGTATTGGACAGCAGCTCTTAATTTTCAGCAGTCTGCCTTTACAAACATTTATGAAAGATTGAGTCTTGAAGAGCTCACTGAATTTGAGCGTGGTGCTGTAGTAGGATTCCACTGTTTCAAAAAATCTGTAAAACTTCCTAGATATTCCACCATCAGTTGTAAGTGTGGGTGGGAATGAGGAGTTTGGGAACCCCAGCAGCACAGGCACGAAGTGGCAGACTACCTAACAATAAAAAGCACGGTTGTTGATTGAGCTCCAAACCTCCTCTGGCATTAACGTCGGCACAAAAACTGTGTGCTGGGAGCTTCGTCGCATGGGTTTGCATGGCTGAGCAGCTCCCGCAGCTGTAGCGTGTTGCTGGCTCAGTACTTTCGTCCACGTAGCGTATTTCCAGCTTCTGCTGCAGCTCTTTGGAGAGGTGGGAAGCACGGCCATCTTTAAACATTCGTGTCTCTCTCTGATCTTTTTGACCCTTGCCCGATAAATCGGACCCTGATAACATTATGACATGTTAAAACTGTTGAGATCAGCTGACAGTCTGAAGGAATATTGGAACATCTTTGAGCTCGTACCTTGCAGGTGCCATGGGTGGCTTTTCTTATTTCTCTTTTCAAAGCATGGCTGTAATTGAATTTGTCTCAAGCAGTGTTGAGCTGTGGTGAGTCCAAACTTTACCGAGGCATGACAGAAACAAAAAACACACACTTTCACTTTGACATATACTTTTTAAAGGGCTATTCCATCTTATTCTATGTTTACCAGTTTTGAAGAGTTAAGATAAAGGCCCTTGGATAATTTCAAACTAAGTAGCAGCACCAAGCTTTAAAACACTTTATTTCCCTCCGACTCAAGACTTTAAAAAAAGATATTCTTTCAAGTAATTTGCCAAAGTCCCGATTATAGTTTGTGATTTACTTTTGTCGACAGTTGTTTCTGAGGCTTGTACTGTAATTATATTGTTACCAAATCGTTTCAGTGTTCGACTGTGATTATGTTTATGATAGAGAAAAACTTGCTATCTTTGCTAAAGAAGTTTAAAAAAAAAAAAGAGTCCTCTTATAAAATATATCGGAATGCCAGTTTAAGAGTATATTTGAATGTGTCCATATGGAAGCCAGTAAAAATTATTGTATGTTAAGTAACTTGAATGACTTTTAATAACTTACATGTTTGCAACTCATAGTTGACATACTGGTAATGAATGTTTCTATGTATTCTTATCGTCAGGACTGACTTACCTGTTTAGAGATTTATATTTTCATAAATGTTGTACTTACTTACATTTTGTTACAGAGTTGTTTAACTGGAAATTCAAGGAGAAAAAGAAACTTATGTCTGAAGCAATATGAACCTAGTGTGTATGCATTGTTTGTATGAAAATTTTAATGTAATAAAATGGTTCACTTTTTGCCTCCACGCTGCCACCGCCTCTGGCCTTTTCTTTCGTTTTTGCTTTCTGCAACTAGAGGTTGCTGGACCACATTGTCATCGAGTGTCTTCTTTTAGAAATGAAAGCGTTCTTCTTGTGTGTCGAGAGATTCTCTGCTCAGCTCATTTCTGAAGTGCCGGTAGCTGTAAATGAAGTTGCAGAGCATGCTGTGAAACAGGAAATTCATGAAGGTTTGTTTTTTTCCCCCCGGAGAGCCAGAAAACATTGACAGAGCTGACAGCCTTAAACACACACACACACTGAACCGAGCTGTAAAATCATTTGATTGGTCAGTAATTGCTCTTCTGCACAAGATGCCCAATGCCAGACAAGCGTGGCGAATATCTCTCCAACGCCGGCTGACGTTGTCATTGTAATTAGGCGATGCGTGTGCGGTGCACCTGTACGCTGCCCTGCACTTGCACACGCTCGCCGAGACACACAAACCTGCACCGTAAACACATCCAGGATCAACCCGTGATTAGCCAATAAAATCCTGTTGCTTTGGGCTACCATTTTAATTTCCCAGTGGTCTAACTCTAAGCAGATCCGTGTGTGTGACCATGTGTGTGTGTGTGTCCTGTCTCCACAGCAACATCAGGTCCACAGCAGTCACAGGCCTGGCCACGCCTCCTATTGTAATGACGGTGAGCTCATGTCTGTTGGCTGTTGGGGCTGCTTCCAGTCATTAGGACAACAAGGGCTTGACTATCGCTAGCACATTCCACCTGCAGAGCCACACAGGCCTGTAATTACACCACTTTGTTTGTTCAATGGGAGGTCTCTGCAGGTCACATGGTGCACCGATGTGTGCGCGTGCATGCATGTGTGTCCTACAATAGGTACAGTTTGTCATTACCTTTTATTTACCCAGCCCTATAAATAGCCACTTCACTGTCAGCAGCATTGAGCCCTCCTTTTTGTCATCCTTGTATTTTTTCAAGTGTGACCTGTATTTCCTGTGATGGGAAAGCCTGTGACTCACCCATATCTTCCTCTCTCCCCCTCCCTACAAGTACGCTGTGGCACACCAGATAAACCAGCCACAACTAAACACTTTAACCCCACGGGCACCTGAAATTTAAGCAAACTCTGCTTAAAAAGAAAAGAGAGAAAAAAAAACCCTGAATCCTATGGTTGTAAGACGCTTTGTATTTGCCTAACTAAAAGCTTTTCGCCAAATACGGGGTGTTTGCACAGGGAGATCACATCAAGCTTGTGCCAGTTGCGGGCAAATATTGTATCTGCGAGGAGAGTTACGATGAATCCCATCAATGGAGCACGACCGCTCATCTCTCATTATCTCGTATTCTCTCCTCTCATCAGCCCGTTGCAGAAGCGCCAAACCTCAGTTACAACTACCAACAAGCCCTGACCTAGTTCCTCTGAAGCACGCCGGGAGCAGAGACGTGTGAGGAAGGCGCTCCTGTCCGAGTCTGCACCTCTGTTTCCATTCCAGGTGAACAGCTGGAAATGGGAGATGTTCGAGGAGCTGTTTGCTCGTGACAGGTTAAAGAGATTACAGTGTCTGCCGTGCGCTGCAGCATTTAGGGGAGAGTTGATGTGATCACAGAAGAGAAAGTCAGACATTATATGGGGTGGACAGCGATCTTCATTTACTAATTGTTCTTATTTTTCTTCTGTTTTCTTGCTTTATATCGATCGGAGGCAAACGCTGGTCTAGCCGTGACTCGGTTCATGTCAAAGTCCATGTACGTTTCTGCAGACTGACACGTCACGCCCGACAATGAGGATATTCAACAGTGTTTGACATGGGATCAAAGCTTTCTGAAACTGCAGAAGTGACTAAGCTTTAATAAGTGTTGTTGTTTTGGCAGGAGAAAAGGTCAAGACCACAAAGTCGGGGTTTCTGAAACCATGAATGTTTGCCTTTAGAAAGCCCAAAGCTGAATCCTTGACCTTGGAAACAGCAGGGGAGAAAAACATCGGACCACATTTAGTAGCTTTTTACGCAGATACTAAAGGTGGTGGAACAGTTTCAAAAGCGTGGCATGAGCTATTTTCTTAGCTGCTATAGAGTTGAAACAAAACGCAATGAAATATAAGTATTTTTTTGGGTTAAAACAAAATCTTGCTGTAAGAATATAGGCATTTAAATGTTACGTAAAGTATTTGAAAGTTGAGAGAAATACATGTCTTAGGTGTATCTTGGTAGTAGTGGGTTAGAACCTTTTTCCTCCAGGACTACCTTCATTCTTTGTGGCATAGATTCAACAAGATGCTGGAAACGTTCAGGGATTTTGGTCCACGTTAACATGATAGCATCATCTTTAATGCCAGTCTTCCCGTCTGCAAACAGTGAGCCCAGCACAAACATGCTCTGTTGGATCTGGTGACTGTGGAGGTTACTTAAGTGCAGAGAACTCATTGTCCTGTTTAAGAAACCAGTTTGACTTTTTTGACTTAGCGTGCTATCCTGCTGGCAGCAGCCATCACAACATGGCTACACCCTTACACAACGAGCAGCCTGAACCATTAATACAAGTCAGAATGGATTCATGCTTTCATGTTGCCAAATCTTTACTCTACCCGGATGTTGCAGCAGAAATTGAGACTCAACAGACCAGGCGACATTTTTCTAAACTTCTGTTGTCCAATTTTGCTGAATCTGTGCAAACTGTAGCTTCAAGTTGTCTCTCCCTAGCTAACAGGAGCAGCGTGTGGTCTTCTGCTTTTTGTAACCAATCAGCTTCAGAGTTCAACATGTTGTGCATTCACAGATGCTCTTCTGCATAGGAGTGGTTATTCGACTGTCTCATTCCTATCAGCTCAAAGCAGTCTGGCCGTTCTGCTCTGACCTCTGACATCAACAAGGTATTTTCTCCCAGAGAACCGCCCCTCATTCTCTATAAACAGAGATGGTTGGGTGGGAAAATGCCAGAAGATCACCAGTTTTTGGAACACTTGCACTAATAAAGCAACTTAAATCACCCATTGTGATGCTCGGTTTGAACTTCAGCACGTCATCTTGACCATGTGTAGATGCCTAAAAGCACCGACTTATTGCTACGTGTTTGGCTGATTAGACATTTGCATTAACAAGCAGTTGAACAAGGGTATCAATCAAAGTGTCCATTGAGTATATCCTTCTCGAAGAGAATCTCCCAGAACCCCGTGACAAAAAAACAACACGGAAGAAGCACAGCAATGATATTAATCGGCCTGCATCAATTTTTAAAGAAATAAAAAGGTGTAAACATGACAAGAAGTTCTTTACGGTTCAGCTTCATATTTAGCAGATACATCTGATCCATACAACATAATGAATGAACTCATGTCCCCAAATTCTTTAAACTATCGACTTGTATTTTTTCAGCGACTTAAAGTGTCCGTCCATCCTTCGTCTGCATGAAACCTTCATTCTGCTCAAGAATGAAAGTTAAACATAGAAAACAAGAAGGAAGCAGTGGAGTGAAAACAGACTGAAAGTATTTATGCGGCACCACAGGCTGTATCTTTGAACATGTCTAGGAGGGGACTACTTTGCATCCAATGCGTAACATTTTTGTCATGTTTTGTCTCTTTACCGGAATGTTAGATGTCATCCTGTCAAAAGCTGCCAGAGTGGAAAAATGCCTCCACTGTAGTTTAAGTTTTTCTTTTCCAAAAGCACACACACACACACAAACACACACACTAGACTGATGCCACTTAAGCCTTGTTCCACAATTAAAGGAGAACACCCAAAAGACACTTTCTTCCTGTTATTACATTACTGTCTTTTGTAACACAGCTCCAATGAAGTTTTAAAAAAAAAAAGTTTTTCCTTTGATCCCTTCAAGGATGAACTTACTTTGTGCATCTGTGAACACTCAAACCTTTTTTTTAGTTGCGTGTCATTATCAGGAAAGTAATTTGTCCCGTAAAAAGTTGCTCGTCCATCCTGCTAATAAATCAGTATTTAATAAGAGTGTCGCTTAAGGATCCAGACCAACACACATATACATTCTTCTTGTTATTTTCCTGAGATTTCCTCTAAAAAAAAGTTAAGATTTCATTCATTTGCACAATAATAAGTAATGTGAGAGTTACTTTTAAGCCAAACTCATCCAGGAAGTGCACTTCTTCCTTTTTCTTTCTTTTCTGGATGGATGCCAGGCTGCTTTAAGGGGAGAGGGAGTCTCAACTCTAATGCTTCCAAGTCAGATGATCAACTGTGGTCAGGTGGTGGCTTGTCAAGCTGGACGTGGGTTAGGTGGTCAAGACAGGAAGTCACATTAAACGTAAATGACGTTCATTCCACTCAGTTTTAATTCCTTCACCCACAGATTAGACCCACTTCATTAAAGCTTCATACAAACTTAAGCCACTGTGCCAGATATCAATATGTCTGTTAGAGGTGACTTTTATCTGGTACTAATCTGAATTACAGTGATGCTGTGCTTTTTAACAGAAGTGCATAGCCTCCATCACTACAATATGTTCATGATTGTGATCTCTTAAAGCAAATAATTCTTGTAATGATAAGAAAGAGAGGATTAAGAAGAAGGAAAATAGAAGAAAATGTATTTCCAATTTTGAAAATATGTTATTTGGCAACAGATTCGCAATCCACAAAACATTATACATGTATTTAGTGAATATATCATTACTAAAATTTATTTATGTGTTCTAATTTTAAAAGTTTTGATCTTGATACACTGTTTCAGGGGTCAAATACTGCTTTTATGGGCATGTTCAAAAACTGACGTCAGAGTGTGTAAAAAATGCAAAGGCAGGCATGCAAATAGATATTTAAATCAAAAACAAGGGAGGGAAATTAATGCTAAAAAAAAGACACTGAAAGAAATCACTATGCCAATTTATAGATATATTAAAAAAAATATAACAATACTTTTTTTTAATCGAAATGTTAGGAAATCTCGTGTCATTTTCTTGTAATCCATCAATTATGACAAATACTCTAAAATTACCAATAAGAAAATAGGTTTTACAAGATTTAACACCTCAATAAAATAAAATACAATGTACACCTCTCTAAGGTAAAAACTACAAAATATAAGAAGCCGAATTAACTATAAAAATAAAGCTGATAAAAAGGTTAAAAAAAAAAGACACTATAAGAAGCTGAACGTAAATTAATGAGGTGGGATACAATCACTCAACATTATATATGCAGATAGTTGCAGCTCTTTTATGTCTTTTTATTATAATAAGTTAAATAAAATTAAAATCAAGTTAGCAAAGAAGAAGGGTGCTTTGTAGCTTTTACTGTGAAGGGTGTAACAGGAAGTAGCTCCGCTTTGGTCCACTAGTTTCCCGGAGTAACTCCCCATCAGCGCGCTCCTGCCCGCGCCGGAGACATGGGACTGAGGAGTCACCGAGGGGGAAACTCTTCAGCGACTCAACACAACAAACCAAACTAAGGAAAGCAGCTGTGGCTCACCATGTCGTCCGGACTCTTAATTTTCTTACCTGAGTTTTTAACTTTTACTCAGTGACTTTTAAAAAAAAAGGACCGGAAGAGAAGCTAGATAAATGACATCCGTGCATTTTTGATTACCTGGGGCAAAGTGCCACACCTTCGCTCACCAAGACAGGTAGGTTGAAACAGTGTTTGTTTTATTGCTAATCTTCGTTTGCTGCTTACAGTGAGTTTGAAAAAGCTGAATTTGAAAAGTGTTGCTGAGATGTTATGAAAGTGCTGTTTGACGGTTGTTCACCGTCAACAGGTGGACCGGTGCTGTGATGTCAGCCATATGGCGCAAGTGTCCACAGCAGACCGAACACAGGCACAGATTAAATAAAATAAAATGTAAGTGTGTTACAGTCGTGCTGTGCCACAGCAAAACAAACTTTAATGTTTAAAACACACACACATGGTTTTAGAGTATTTTGATTAGCATAGCTACAATTTGAGGCATTTTTTACAGTGACAGTGGAGGTGTGAGTGCACCTGCTGCACGTAGGACTCTTTAACCTACTGCGCTAAAACAACTAAAGTAAATATATGTATCTCATAATTTTTTTTATAAGCTATTTTCCCAATGTAGCCCTCACCATTTATGAAAAACCTTTTATAATAATTATAATAATAAAAATAGTTATTATTCTTGTCTGTCTTTTCCTGGCATGTGGGTGTAAGAAGTTTAACTACAGTGTTTGTAATTCAAATTTAAAGCATGCTTCGGTGGATGTAAGCCAGGCTAAAGATTTCCATAACACCCTGAGCTCTTTGGTCATGTTCAGGTGAACTGAATGAGAGTTTTGAAAACTGTTGTTATTGAGCTTTGTTGAGTTTGAGTAGACAGGTAGAGGAGCAGGAGGAGGTTGCAAGAGGAGTGGTCTTCCCCCCCCCCCCCCACACACACACACACACACACACACTCATGTACATGGCCTTGGGTTGTGTTTGCACATCTAACATGCTGGCTCAGTGAACCCAGGGTCAATGGAGACTTTGTTTCTGGGTCTGTGACCTCGTGTACAGCTGTTATATGTCAGTGATGGCGTTTAGATTATTATAGAGAGTATAAAAGATGGATGGGGCCCACTGTGACATCACCCAGTGGTTATGGAAGTTTCCTTGGAAAGCCTCCAGTTGTCGCCATCTTGTCTGAATGTGAAACTCATCCGCACTGCACGCTCATTGGTTAATGGTGATTGACAAGTAGCTTTCCGATGAGCATTTTCTGACTTTAAAAGTGACCATAAATGATTCAATATGACCTAAACCTCACAACTGAGACCATAAACCCATCATGAAAGTCACAAATAAAGGAAAGCAAGGGATTTTTCTTCCCGCTAGACAACCAAAAATGTTTCTCAGAACCAGACAAGTCGCCCCCTGGTGGTGATTTTGTTTTTAAAGACTGACTCTTAAGTCACTTTCAAGATTCCTTCAACTTGCAGTTTTGTCCAAATTATTCCACAGATTTGTTGATAAAGAAAGCCATCGATTACAGCAAGGTGCAAAATGTTCAGGTGTGTGAGCTCCACCCCTAAAAGCTCCTTTAACTTTTCAAAGTATTTTCTTTGTTGAGTAAAATTATGTCCCTAAAAATTAGCGTGGAGACTGGTGGAGTGAGGCAGGATCGAGTCACCACGCCTTGGCTGGTGATTTACACTCAGTGGTTTGTATTAGCCCATTTGCTTGCCTTTAGTGGCTGACTCCACCCACTGGCAGCTTATTACACAAACCCAGACATTTAAAGTGCATGCAAATACCATTCGCCCCAGGTCTAGTTTGCTTTGTGCTGCAGGATCAGGACACAAACATGAGAACAACTCAGTGCTGCTGTTTACATTACAGTGTAGAAAATAGCTGGCACAGGTAATGTGTCTCTTTTACGTGGATGTGTTGAAGTGTACGAGCAGAGAAATCACTAGAAGGCCAATAAGATAGCAGAACAAAGAGGTGCAGCACTAAAATGACCAGAATAAGAAGGGGGAAAAGCTTAAACCAACATGAGAAGCCTTCAGCGTATAAAGGCTGACGTACTGTACGAGGCAGTGAATGTAGGGCTGCTGAGTCATAGACGACCTGCATATCCGACATCCACAGATTGTGAAATCAGTACATTTTAAAAAAAACATTGATTTAGGTTTCTTAGAATGGTGTTAGTCATGTTATAGTCAACAGTGGAATTTAGTCTGTGTAGGTTCAGTGAAAATTTTCACTTTCTTTGGGTGTTTTCACACCTTTGAAGTTCAGTCCGTTTAAATCGAATTCAGGTTCTTTCTTCCCCCTCTGTGTGGTTTATATGTGCAGGTGTGAACACGGGAGTTGCACTAAGCTGTGGACTGAGGTGTACAAGTATAATTTAAACACCTTTGCATTCTGGGACGTGGCAGGGTACCGCCTACTTGTTAAGTGATGAGGTGTCAACCGTGCTTCTGTGTCCAGGCTCCTACTGCGTTACTTGAGGCTTTTATCGTGTTTTATTTAATATAAACAAGTCTCTAAAAATAATCTGTGGTTTTTCTCGGCCTTTCTGTTTTTCAACTTTACCTGTTCGTGCGCAGCACATCTTTAAGGTCATGGTTTTAAACCCCACCATGTAACTACAGCCCGGCTCGCGATGTGACAGGCACCAAATATTTGAACCCTTCGGAAAAGAATCAAGATTTTGAGTGGATATACGAAGCTTAGGATCTGGAATTTTTCATAGTGAGTCATCCAGACCACGCAGTAGCATATTGATGACTAACCTCATGTTGTGGATGGATCATCTCGACCGTTCTTTTGATTGAAGTTGGCTCAGTTTTTGGCGTCTTTTTCCTGCCATGTGATTTAATTTGTGGCTGGCTGTCAGGGACCGTAAAATTGACTTTTACTGAGGGGAACAAATTTAATGTTCATCCTCCATCTTCATTCTGCTAAATGCAGGGGTAGGGAACTCCAGGCCTCGAGAGCCGGTGTCCTGCAGCTTTTAGATGTGTCCTTGATCCAACACAGCTGATTTAAATGGCTAAATTAGCTCTTCAACATGTCTTGCAGTTCTCCAGAAGCCTTATAATGACCTAATCATTTGAGTCAGGTGTGGTGACCCAGGGTGAGATCTAAAACCTGCAGGACACCGACTCTCGAGGACTAACATTCCCTACCCCTGTGCTAATGTGTTTATATTATCCTAACTAGCTCTGTAGCTAGCCACCAAATACCACACAATTAAATGGCACCTAGCCCAACCTCAATATCCCTCCAAAGTTGCTGCTGTTCAGTTTTGTCTTTATTCATGTCTAAAGTATTAGCAGATTTTAGAAATCTCTCAGTGAGAACTTGGTATATCGTCTTTGCATAGAAGCTAGCATGCTAACTTCTGAGGTAATAAAAAAGTCCTTTTGAGTACATAAATGTACATGCACGGTCACTATGGGCTTGCAACTGGCTGTAAAATTAATGAGAATTCTCTGCGTTATCCACCAGGCCACACTGCTTTCTTCCTGTTTTTGCTTTTGTTGTGCTTCCGACCAATGAGCTAACTAACTGTCCGAAATCACGAGGTTTGTAGTGATGTGTTTTTGCTCACTTGGAGTTTTTTCTTTTCTGATTCGGACCACAGTAAATTAACTGTAGGTGTGAAAACGCCCTTAGAGAATCCATCAAAAGGGTCATCAGGATCATTGGCAGCACTTAAAGTTCACATGATGCTAGCCTCTGTATTTGCCAGCAAGATAGCAGGTAGATAGCTTTTATTAATCTGCAGCCTGATGGAAAGATTGAGGTTGAGTGAAAGAACATTTTGGGAGTATCAGGATTATGTAAGACCAGTTTGTCATGCTCTGCCACCATACAGTCAGAATAAAAGCGTGCTGATCTATTATTACCTGCTAGCTGATGATCTGAAGCCTTTACTTTAATGATAGTGACCCTCTGATGAATAAACCATTGATGTAAATCTGGCCTTCAGGAGATAAGACTTTATTGTCAGAGTAGCTATACAGCAAAACTTTGTTCCATAGCAGGCAGTGCAGTGTTTGTGTACTTTGTGGTCTGTTTGTTTTTGGTTTATCATTAACATTTATTGTGTAAATCTGACTTTCCTTTGAACGCCCTGTCACTGGATGTGCATCTGGCCTTTATTTTCTTTATAGAAGAGGGTTATTTTTATTCAAATGTTTGACTTCTGTTCAAGGGCAGCAATCATCAAGAAAACATGAACCAGTGTGCATTTTACATTCATTTAAATTTATTAGAAAAATCATCTGTTTTGCTTTGATTAATTAATTTCAAGATGATACTTTGGGCTGCTGCAAAGACCACGATTCATTATACTTCATTATACTGAATAATTAATCAACAGTTTGGTCACTTTAAATATGTCCAAGTCCGTATCAGTGGTTAAAAGGGGTGCCTGCACGAGTTCACAAGTATATGAGATATCGTGCACGCGAAAAGCAAATGATGATAACACAAATGGAAGGATTGCGAGGAACTGAGAGGGCAAAAACACCGGCACAGGACCAGAACGGAGCAGCAGCAGGAGCTCCACAAATCCCACATGTGCCAGTCCCTGCTTTTTAATCATTAACTTGTTTTGTTTGACCCACAGTGGGTCACCTTGGGCACCAGGAAATTCTCACTTTTCTACACAAAACAACTTAAAAATCAGTCAAAAGGAAAAAGAGCACTTCAAGTGTTCCTGTTGTGCACCATGGTGCAGTTGGTTTATGCAGATGTGAACACTGTAGTCGCACTCGGGTGTAGAGAGTGACAGCTGAGAGGAGGTTTTTGCAGTCTGGGTCCAAACGAACTCCAGAAGGGTTACTTTATGGGTGAATGTGATGGAAACCAACTACTAGGTGTACACATGTTTGAGCTTAACACCTTCCTGCAGCCAGGTATGCTTTGCATTCTGGGATGTAGCAGAGAATGTCTGCAGTACATCTTCCATATTGTTCAATAGTCCAGAACACAGCACCTTCTTCCAGTATAAGCTCTTCCTGCTCTGACCTCGTACACATCTGGCCAGTAAGCAGACAGAATGTTCTCACGTGGTTTGCAGTGACGCCTTTTAGTTCACTTGAAACTCATCAACTGATTTGGACTCAAGCAAATGGCCTATAGGTGTAAAAACCCTCTTGAAGTTGAGAGGTTTATTTCTGTTGTAAATTCATAGAAAGAGATCAGGAGACAGGGAAACGGTTAATGAAAACAGATTAAAAAAAATTAATCTGCAGCGGTCTTGGTAGCAGACAAATGATTATTGTGATTTAACCAAGCAAATAAAAAGTGTGAAAACTTGAGTTTATGGTAAATTGAATCTCTTTGAGTTTTGTAGTGGTTTAGAGATAAAAGAATAACATCTGAAGACATCACCGTGGGGAAAATGAAAACACTTCATATTAGCTGCAGGCCTTGGTCCACTTTTTTATTAGCTGAACTTCTTTAAATTCAGTTCTGCCTGGCTGGCTGTGCGTTATTTAAAACTGAACTCTTCTCAGGCTCTTCGTGGGCTTGTTTACTTGCTAAAGCGCTGTGGAGGGCTCCTGGGTCAGGAGGATCCACGGGAGGAAAAACAGCAGCAGGTCTGTGCGCAGTGTGAGAGAGCGAGGCGAAGGGAGAGCTATTGATCAGTGTGGGCTGCTGGGTATTAGAGAGGAGACAGGACTTGTTTTCATCAGACTGCCGCCCAAGGCCATCACAAAAAGGATGTTTGTACACAGCACATCATATTACACATGCGCAAACACACACGCATGCACTCGCAGCTAAAATTAGAGGAGATATTTTCATATTTTGCAATGACACACCGCTAACACGTTGTGTGATCGTGCACGCACTTGTTTACACAGCAGGCCGTACGTGGAGTTTAACATGAAAAGAATGCCCGAGATTGTCCGCTAATGAGGAATGACTTCACGTAAATGGGTTGCCCTGACAACTCACCATGGATACACTCGCCTAATCACACCTGGCTCATTCAAATCAGCCACCTCAGCGTCAGCTAGCCGAGCTCACTTGTCAAACACACAAAATCCAGAGTGTCACTTTGAAGGAGAGACTCTGTCTGTCTCGTGCCACACATTGAAGAGTTCTTCCCGTCTTTGTGCGAGCTGCAGAAAATACTGATGAAATGCTCAAAAGTTCTGTGGGAAGCATTATCAGGTGTGCAAGGTTATCTCATCTTCGTTGTATAGCAAGTTATGAAAAGCAGGATAAAGCCATGGGACACTACACCGACTTTAAAATAGCGTATTGACATTTCAGCTTGATTTTAAAAGCCTCCGGGCAGATAAGAGGCCTAAATTGACCACCTTATCGAAGGCTACAGTTTCCTTTCAGCGGGGAAATGCAGAGGGTGACAACAGTCGCTGGTGATTACGAGAAAATCCAGTCAATAATTGCTTTGTTTTCAGTATTGCTTTGGGAGTATGTTTGTTTTAAGGCGTGCACGCATATGTGTGTGATAAAAGTCAGCAGCTTCGCAGCTCAGCAAAATGGAATCGGTTGTTGATCCGGTTTAGTTTAGTTTAACTCTAATGTGTGTGATACAGGTATCTGACAGGATGGTTACGTCTCCAAATCTACAAGGTGGTTCTTATTTCGGCTTTAGTGCCATTATTACTAGTTCATTATTTATCATAGATACTGTTTTTTTATTTAAAGATCATTTCTAAGCCGTCACAGCCTTTTGAGCACAGTGATCTCATCGTCATGTTGAAGAAAGCAGTTTGAGATGATCTGAGTTTTGTGACGTGATGCGTTATCCTCCTGGAAGCAGCCATCAGAAGATGGGTACACTGTGGTCATAAAAGCTGCAATGCTCAGTTGGCGATAAGGGGTCCAAAGTGTGCCAACGAACTATCCCCCACATCATTACACCAGCAGCAGCCTGAACTGCTGATACAGGGCAGGTTTGATTCATGCTTTGAACGTCAATTGTAGTCTAAGTTTCCTATTCTTAGCCGACAGGAGTGGCACCAGGTGTGGTCTTCTGCTGCCCCTCCTTCAGAGATGCTCTTCTGCATGTCTTAATATGTAACGAGTGGTTATTTGTTATTGTTGCCTTCAGATCAGCTCAAACCTTTCTTCATCTTTCTGATGCTCAGGTTGAATTTCATGAGGTCTTCTCAACCATGTCTGCCTGTCTAAATGCACTGAGTTGCTGCCATGTGATTTGCTGATAAGATGATTATGTTAACGAGCAGGTGCAACCATATTGTGTATACATTTTAAATTCATCTATTTGAGTTAACAAATTATTCTGCTTTACAGCAAGGAAATGACCTCGTGTCACAGACTGAAGCTTGAAAGTTCAGGTGATAAAAGGGCCATTTTTATCTCACTGCCCCACACCTGCTCAAACTGCCAAAGCGAGGGTGACACTGCAGTCACAGTTGTCATGAGCAGTCCAGTCTTATGACAGCACGGCACTCCTCCTGTCTCGATCCCTCTGAGATCTCTTGCTTTTTGTGTTCGGGAAGAGCGGTTGCAGCAAATGGCTGCTGGTGTTTTGGTTTTGACACACTGTCCACACTGAATCAGCATGTCCACAGAGCTGCTTTATCTGTGCCCGTGTGTACTGATTAAAACAGCCACACTGTCACACATTTCCTTTAGAGCTATACACAAATATATGAATACCCTGATATTCATTCAGTGTCCACAGGCAGTATCATTTTTGGTGGGTTTCAGGGCATGTCTGTAAGTTGAGGGAACAGTGACCGATATATATCATTGTTGTTTTCACGTAAACACGAGATCCAAAGTGTAATTAAACAAAGAGCATCTTATTTGAATGATTACTGTCATATAGGTGAGAGAGAAAGATGCTACATTGACTTCTATCAACAGAGAGAGCTGTAATTTTATTGGCTTATCATTAACTTGGTAAGATGGAACATGATCATCCGGACAAGTCTGACGTAGTCGTCTGGACAGAGCTGTCTAAGCAGCTTGTGGTTGTGAAGGTTGTGAAGCGTATGAAAGGCAGAGCCTAAAATATCAAGACGACCTCCAGGTTTGTACAGACAAAAGGTGGCAACGTGGCTGTTTCCGTACAGGTTTCCCAGTCCGCATCCACAGTGTGGTGCTCACTGCACTCGGAGTTTCATGGAATAAGCAAAATACAACTATGTGCATGATTGGGGAAGCAGCAGAAAGAGCCCTTGTTGGTTTGGTATAAATGGAAGGAGGAGTGCTGGAAGCCCGGGGGGTGGTTGGCAGTGATTTGGCCACCACTGCTGAGTCGCCAACTGGAGGGTGTCACAGTAAAGGGTCAAAACACCCAGGGAAAGTTGGGCACCATCTGATGACATCAGCTCAAGGCCGAAGGCCACAGACGCTCTTGAATGCAGCATCCTTGTATAGGTTAATCAAGAAATCCAGATAGAAATCAACTGTGCTTTCAAGGAGATATAAAACAAGCAGAAATTCTCAGCTCTGGCTTTTTCTGGTGTAAATGTTAGAAAAATGTTTACTTCCTCTGCTGAACAACCTCTGAACCATGACATGTATACTCAGGTTTAATTGGCTGATGTGAAACGAGCTGTTGCGATTTGTCTGATGAAAACCTAACAAATGTCGCCTTGTATTTGTTTAGAAGTGAAAACATTTGTTTTTAAATATCTTTGTTGATATTTGAAAGTAAAACCTAAGAATATCTGTCCCATGCCCCGGGCCCTTAGGCCAACTCACACCTGGGCGGCTGTCTTGTTTCATATCAGCATTTTATTTTAAAACGCCTGCCTCAATGAACAGGGTGTGAGCTGTAACTGTACAAGCCGTGTTTAAGGTCCTCGTGATCCAAGAAATAAAAACTCATCAGTCAAATCCAATAAAATTGCTTTTCTAGCCTTTATTAGGCAGGAAACCAAGGACAGGGCACAGGGGAATGACATGCAGCTGCCCTGCAGCTTTTCAGCACGTGGGTCACCTGCTCAACCAAGAGAGCTATCAGAGAACCTAAAAACAGATTTGGTAAAAGTTTGGTGAAAAATGTAAAAAGAACCAACATTTCTCTAGGGAAGAAACTGGAACTTTTTCTGTCATTTTATTGTTCATCTATACTTAATTACTTTGTAGTATAATTGGCCATGAAGGAGGTCTAATCAATAGGAAAAGCTGCCATGTATGACATCCCTGAATTAAAGCATCACAGTTGACTTGTGAAATAATCGTTTCATTTTATTACACATGTGAAAGTAAAGGTGAAAAACACGCGGCCCTCGTCTACATTTTAACATACATGACGTGGATCGTAGTGATGGAAATGCGCACAATGACAACATCCACTGCAGACAGAGAAAATAAACAAACTGAAATAACAGTCAGAGAGATAAATGTCAGACCAGTTGGCCCACTTTTCCCATCACCACACCTTACCAGTGTCACCAGCATGAACACGATCGCCCTTCTCACTGAGCCTAAATGCACAGAAACACTCAACTAGCCCGGAGCAAGTGTCAATATTATTATATTATATTATGACTTTATAATGTGACACACAGGTTATATAAGGCAGACTTTTCAGAGATCTATCAGATGACTGGACTCAAACAGCAACAGAAGCATGTTGTCTGTAAAAGACTCGGCCTCTTTGTTGGAGCGTTCATTAGAAACCTTCCTTAGAAATATTCATATCTGCACCTCAGGCAGTACCTTTGTGAATTTTTGTTCAAAGACTGTCAGCAGAGAAGCAAACGGGGTGTTTACTTTGCCTATTAGCAAACCCCTATTGTTATTCCAGCTCCCTGTTCTGGTATCCAACCCTTGTCTACCAGTATTTTTGGCTATAGTGTTGGTATGTGTAATATTTGGAGCAGCAACTAAACTCTCATTGAAACAGAAACGATTTGTGGATGGATTTCAGCCCTACGTTATAAACTGATGGTATCAGATATATGACACTCGGGGAAGGTTATCTCAAAGAGGTTTTTGTGTTTTGAGGTAGGGTTTCAGCAACAGTGACACCTTTGTCTGTCTTTTAAAGTTTGTGTCTTATAGTATTAAACACATCTGATGATTTTAACGTGGAAATAGCATTTAAATAAAATTTTATTAAGCCTCTCGTATAGCATGGTGCAATTCAAATAAAAACTAAGACGTGAAAACAATGATTTGATCTGGTAGCTGTTTCTAAAAAATGTTCCTCATTTGTTAAAGAAAAAGGTTCTGGTGAAATGTAACTGAGTTGCTGTAAGCTTCCTGTATATCTTAGCAACATATCAATTCTACAGTATTCATTAAAACATTATAGGATATGTTGTGAATTTGGTTATACTTATTATGCCTCCATCACGTAGGCTTAGCGATCGACTGGTGGTGGATCGGCTACCAGCTGGCAAACTCTGGTCACTACAATGTGTTTTCCCCGTCATGCAAACTGGAAATGTTGAACGCACTTGAAACAAACATGTTTCAAATGTTTTTTCGTGAAGGCAAACTGTCTCTGTTTTTGGCTTGTGTTGCACTTACAGGTTTCACTACTGCTCGATGAGCAGTTGGTGAAGGTTTGCAGACAAGTTGGTATCTTCCATGCAAACTGCAGGCAATCTGCTGTCAAAGCGATCACAAGGAGTTTTTCAGTGCAGCACTCTGAACGTCTGTGCAACCAGTTTCAGCTAAGGACTACCAGCAACTGCTCACCAACTGGACGGAAAGCAGTGTCAATGGCTGCCTAACGGTCGCCAGCCGGTCTCTAGGCCTGTGCGACTCGTGAGCAATGAGTTATCAGATAGGTTAAATCAACATCTGCTTGTAAACTTTGTAATATTAGTGTTTCTGCCCCTTGAAACTTTTGAGTTGTAATTATTTACTTCTTTTATAAATGCTGAAATGAAAACAGACATTTAGAGTTCATCTCTAACTCCTGACTTGACTGGTTTAAAATTGTATTCGCTGTTTTTCCCTGAGTACTCAAGGTACCTGCTGTATGGCTGCCCTATATACAGAGAGTACAAGTCACCTTTTCAGTTGTTGTATCAACCACTCAGCTCGTGTTATTATAAAAATAACTCCTCCACCCACAGACGATACCTTCCGTTTCCAAACAAAACTCTGAACAGGTCAAATCACCTTTAACCCGACTCTTTCTGTAGGAAGAATTATTTCAAGCCTCATCTTTCTAGATTAGATTTTTCCACCTCCAGCAACCCTTCACAAATGGCTCTGCCTGCCAGTTCTTCAGGTATCCCCCGGATTTCAATCCATTCCACATTTAGAGGACACTCTACAGCAATCTCACCTTTATTGCACCTGTTTCTCCAAGATGAAATGTTTCAATTTCCCCTGAAGAAAACCCAGAAAGCGAGAAAAATGGGAGCCCAGCCAAGCTGCCTGAGCTGAAATATCTCTCCCCTTCAGTAATCGTCCGACGATCTTCCCTATCATAAAAAACAGGAGCAATATATAATCTATTGAGTGGCACAGAGAGCAGATAAAGGACTATTATTGCCAGCCAACAATGGCAAATATCTGAATGAATGATAGTCATTTGATGCACAGATTGAATCGTCAGTCTCATTATGAGTTTGGAAAGTCTCCAGGGGAACGTGATTGGTCATTTGGATGTTCTGAAATGAGTCTGTTACTAACTGTAAAGCCTGGTGGAGGGTTTAAAGGCTCGTTACAGATGGGCTTGTACCTCAGCTCCATCACTTGTACTTCTCATGCTGCTCGTGTGTTTTGGACATGTATAGAAAAGACGAACAGAGCCTCCCTATTACTTTTTGAACTCTTGCTTGGAAACTTCGGCTCTTGCATTTTGAGTATCGGGGGTTCATTTGAAGCAAGGACTCTTAGTGCACACCAAGTCAGATTATTCTTCAAATAAATTAATGGAAATTGGTGCAAAACAACAAAAAAAGCAAGATTTCGACATCCATCTCAGATACTTGTATGACTCAAAGCTACAACAACCAGTGGCTGCACATATTTTTGAGCCAAAGCATCCACGCCCTTAATCAGTTATGAGCCTTAATATTTAAATTTAAACAAATGAGTTGTATGAATATTAATAAAGGGTGTAACAAGCTATACAGAGGAAAACTAACTTTTCTACTAGGCCATAAACACATTTTCTGCTGCATTTTAACCTGCGAGTCTGTGGGGATTGACTTGGTTTTGGAGCCAGCTGACCACCAGTCACATTTTAACATTTTAGTTAACCTAACATGCATGTCTTTGGACTACAAGACTAAGCCCAGAGGCACAAAGGCATGAAGAACATGCAAATTGCACACAGGAAGGCCCCAGCCAATGCTGGTATTCAAACCAGGAACCTTCTTGCTATGGTGTCACAGTGCTAACCACAGTTTTATTTCATTTGAAGACAAAAATAAAATATTTGAAGAATTTTCTAGAAACTACAGTTGGAAAATAAATGTAGTAGATTGACACTTCAGGAATCTCGTCTGTAAACAACCACACATATGTATTTATATACACCATCACACACAGCCATTTGCCAGCTTATTCTAACATTAAATGGTCTAAAACAGCAACTGTTGAGCTCGATAGCGGCTAAATAACCTGCTGCGTTTTCCACTGTTTAACTCAGGTTAGTGATTGGCTCTTTAACCTTTTTTAAACACCAAAAAGACTCAGGTCATAATTATAGCTTCTCCTGAACTATATCGTAAAATCAGTCCTTTGTGTTGTTTATGGGAGGGAATCATTATCTAACGTGAAACACTACTTTTCATTTCTAGCTCAACATTTTTAAAGACACGTTGCACGGCGTGTGAACAGGTGACTGTGGTAGCAGTTGCTTGTGTGGGCGTATCTTTGAGTTGCTGGGTCATCAGTCTGACCTCTGTTCCTGTCTTTAGTGACTTGGTGTTTGTTGCTGGTCGTTCCCACACCTCCCAGATGAATCCAGTGCCCTCTGCTGACCCTGAACCCAAAGCGTGGCCTCAGTGATGCCGTAAAGTTTCTTAAACGTTGAGAAGAAGAGACGGGCGATCCTTTTTCGAGTGACAACTTTCACATACACAAAATCTTTGCATAAAAAAGAAAAACAGTCGAAACGACTCTCTGACTGCCCGTCACGTGCACCACGTTAAAAACAATCGATTTGCTTTACCAAAGGTTGATCTTATAACACATAATAGTGATGGGAACTCGCGGATGTGCACTGCACTTGTTCCCTTCTCCCTGCGTATCAGTGCCTATTTACTCTGCAAACACAGCATGGCAACTAGACACCGAGGAGCCTGAACATACAAGAGCCTGCCCTGTTAATCGTGTTTGTCTAGTCGTTTTCTGTAAGCCGGGGTTTTGGGAGTTGTCTTGGGCTTTAATGCTGATGTCTCTTAGTTATCGGAGCTGTGACGTAACCGTTGAGTTACTCATCGGCCCTTTGCCGCTTTAAGAAGCATTTGTGTCATCTCTGGCCGGCAGGACTAGTTCCCCTCTGACTGCGAGCCGTTTGTGCTGACCGGCAGCAGAAGGAGTAGCCCGAGGCAGGTAACACTACAATCACATTGTCAGCACTGACACAACCTAGAACCAGTTTTTGCCTTGCAAATTTGCAACCCAACTCCATTCTGATGCAAAACAGCTTTTTCCGACCCAGGCAGCCAGCCATTAGTCATTCCGCCTGACGGTGTGTCCTCCCTGGATGTAAACCAAAACACAGCAAAATAGACAGGCACCTGGCCCTCAGGTGTATGTTTCCTCTGGAGAGAATAAACAGAAATAGTCAGAATTTCTATTGTTTGTTTGAATCTTTATTTCAACATCTTTCCTCAGTAGTTTACATAACCTACTGTAAACCTTAATTTGAGGGCATTTTTTAAATGATTCGGATGTTTTTGTTTTGTGTGGCTTCTCATAAAAACTCATCTCAAAACCAGAGTAATTGTGGGATATTTGATTCTAGGTTACCAAACTATAGGAGTATTAAAAATATTTGGACTGAAAATAATACTCATAAAAATAGTGTGGCATGCATCACGCTCTCAGGTTTTCCTAACCTTTTCTAATTCCCATGATTTGACACATGAGAGGGAAAGTCATGAGATCGACTGCAGGGCTAAATATTTTTGAGATCTTGTGCTGTCTTGTCTTTGTGGTGAATTTAATATTGCACTTAATGGAAATTATTATCTTTTGAGCAGCAGATCAAAAAAGCAGAATTAAGTTATGCAATTGTACAAAAAGTTTAGCATGCAGCAAGTATCAGCAGTATTAGCATTAAATGCTCTGTTTGGAGACTTTGCCTTGCTCATATTCAAATATTTGGCGTAAGCAGATTTTGTCTAGCGATAAAACATTAGCCCTCTGTGTATAAACACAGTTGTAGGGAAATGTCAGATATAGTAGATAATATGTGACGCTTCTCTTTTGGACAGTCGGGGAACAAAACCATAAACATCGTGACCGATAAAGGTAAAGAAGAAGAAAAAATACATGTTTCAGTTTCTCAAATGGGATTATCTGCTTGAATTATCCTTCTGTTTGTACAGGGTTGGGCCAGAATATACAAAAAAACACGATGTAAACAAGACGCCATAATTAACCCCTGTTATTAAACAGCAAAAGGCAAAAACTCGAAGCTGGTTACCAACATCAACATGTAAAGTTAACACAGGCTCAGTGCTGTTTGACTGTCTGAGAAAAAGCAAAGAGTAAATATAAAAACTTAAAGCTTAGCCTGTGTGTAAATGTGTTATATTGCACAGAAGTAAGTGTTCTGGTTTATCGCCATGTGTCAATAGAACAACAAAATCACTGCAAAATTGTTTACAGCTAATGGAAAAATATATACCACATGTATATAAAATATAAAACACTTTACATTTTAGTCACTGTGGGGTCACCACAGCAGGTCCCTCCTGACACAACCCGAGACATGTGATCTGGCTTTTTCTTTTTCTTTTTTACGTACTAGGTGAATGTTTAAACCACACCTTCATCATTAGAGTAACCGTGAAGTAAAACAGTAATCAGAGACTCAGTAATGTCAAACAAGAATGCGAAACGGCGCAAAGCCATGGGATGGTAACACTTGTTGTTTGTTCAGTTAAAAAAAAGATCTTTTGACTGAAATATGTTTGAAATCTTCATTTTACCACATGTGGCTTTTATTTTTTTTAATACAGAAAAACACAGAGGAGTGAGTCAAATTGAAGTTAGTAATTACCTTAATTAGTCCACTGTCACAGCACTTGATAATCCATGTGCTCCCACATTGTTGTGTTTTTTTTGTTGTTTTTAATCTGGAGTGAAAACGAGGTGCCAAGAATGTGCTAAAGTTATTCATAGACATAATGAATTTCTAACAATTCAGACAGATGCAATTATGCAAAAGGGTTTAGGACCACTTATTGCACAGATACAGTATTTGGCAGAGGAGGCCCCGAGTTTGAGGATGCTCCCCAAAGAGTCTCAGCAGCCTGCAAGACTGCAGCACATTAAAACATCCTCGAGGGCATACAGAGCAGAAATCAGCAGACACAAGTCTCTGAGATGTGGAATATACATAATGCACAAGGAAAGAAATGCCACGGCACAACAAGAAAACAGGAGGAGGAGGAGGGAGAAGGCTGCACATCCAGCAGCCTGAGCGATCGGAGGGTTGAGAGCAGGAGCTTGTCAGATGATTATTGACCTGCCTGAATGTGACTTGTAATTGTAAAAGTCGGTTCCTAGTGACTTCGGCTCTCCATTAATGCGATAGTTCCTGAAACCCACTGGGAAATTACCTCTTCTCTCACTCCCTTTCAGAAGATAAGGGACACTTCGGCAGGGCGGGTGCTCGCCAGAGCAACAGTGTGTGAAACAGAGTCCTCTATTTAAAGCGCAGCCTGTCAAACCGCTGGGCCTCTCTGCCGCTATGAATTGCTCTCAGCGTTTTGCACCCCCTTGGCTTTCTCATAAGTAGCTGTGAATTTGTCAGAGGTCCCCATGAAAATGTAGATGAATTGCTGCTGAGGAGATGGCTTCAGCCATGTTAAAGTCAAGCCCACCTCAAATCGTGAGAGAAGAGGACAGAGGCCACTCTGAGATGAGAGCGTGCTACCGAGATTGATTCTGTGTGCATGCTGAGGTTTTTGTTGTTTTTTTTCCTGCGTGCTCAGTGCGTACACCCACCTCTGGCTCTGGATTCTTTATATGTCTTTGCACACAGCAGCAGACCTGTAGGAGGATAATTAGACGTCTTGGGAGAGCTAAGTCATGCTTTGTTGCTTTTCCACAAATAATGCTGGCTTGCATGCTTAAAAAACGGGGTGGGGGAATGAAAAAAAGGAGTGACCCAGCCGTGATGGAGTGATAGCCTTGCTTGTCTGGCGGCTTGTACCATTATATAAATCAACACACCCTTGTTTGCTTTTCTTCAATCGATCCAACACGAGAAGCAAATTTGCCGGTCCCACAAGCATTTTTCAAAGCAATACTCCAAACAGAGTCCACCTGAGGTCTTGGCTCATTTCTTTCAGGACTATGAACAAAGATGTATCGAGTCCCACAGCACCTGAGACCTTTTACATCATACAAGCCTGGTCTTACTGCAGCTTAAAAATACTCAGGAGTAATGGGTACAGATTGCCCGAGCGGTGGCACGTTCATGTGTTCCATGCTGGTTTCTAATGGTGAACAAATCATAAAATGACCGCAGCACAACAATAAATTGATCCCAGTGTGATGCTTGTTGTAGGTTGGTCGTCTACTAGGGCTGAGTGATTAGTCGGATTTTATTTTCAGCTTTCTTTTAATGTATAAAAACAAGATAACTAAGGTAAAACTAAAACTACTGTGCTGCATTTAATTTCACAGCGATGCTCTGGTTTTGTCTTGGGTTATAAATCCAGCACCACCCATTTTTCTCCATCACTAAAAGCCCAAACACCCACGCGCTCTTTAGATTTACCTGAGCAAAGATGCAAAATCTTTATAGTGAAAGTAAAAGTTACACAAAGGTATCTGTGAATCTATAATGAACAGCATAATGACGTCAGCATCTGAAACCACAACCAGAATACAACCAGTTGGCAACCGGCTAAGTCGAGTCTCCTGTTGTAAAGAGGCGTGTTGCAGATGAGTTGTGCTCATCGGCACAGACTGATTGCAAAGTGTTGGCGGTGTCTCTGCGTTCATTATTAAGATTGCAGTTATTTTGCAAACCGTTGAACGATAGACTTTGAGGTCAGAAACAATTGCCAGTCTGGGCCTAACTCCTAGCCAGGTGACCTCATGCCAAATCTTTTTATGGTTTCCCGTTCAGGGATGTTTCCTCTAAGAATAGCAGAATGTTTTGGCGTTGAATACATAATGAATAATGATATCCCTGGAGTTGATGAGTAATCATTTATGTTATACTATGTTATCACATAGTAATGCTGAGAACAGGAACCTTGAATTGCTGCCATCACAGCAGTAAAAGTGGATCAAGTGGTTGCTTCAATGAGGCCTATTTCCAACTTATTTAGCTGAATCCCACCAACTCATTTAAGTTTACTTCCATCTAAGTCCAATTATATGAACTGCATCTACTGTACATGTTAAATTATTTATCTTTTTTTTTCTGTGTTTACAAAAATTACTCAGTTTTCCAAGTTGAACAGGAACATCCATCCATCCATTCTCTTCCACTTATCCAATTCAGGGTCCCGGGATGGCGCTAGAGTCTATCCCAGCTATCATAGGGAGGCGGGGGAGACCCCGGACAGGTCTCCAGCCTGTCGCCTGCTATTTATAACACCAGACAGATCGTTTAAATGAAGTCCAGCAGTGTTTTTATGCTACCCCCTAACATCATGATATGGTGTACAATTTTCTCTTCAGCAATGACAAAGACATTATCCCCTATAATTAATTCCTTGTTGACAATGTGTCTCTGCGCCAGTGTCACCCTATAATTTCTGTCACCACATTACACTCGTGGAGCTTATTCTGATCGAAGGAGTCAGCTAGAACCAAAAATAAAGCGCAGCAAGGTCAGAGAGGTAAGGTTAGGAAGAGAAGTTGTTTTCTCAGGTGGCCACGCAGCCTTTCCTTTTTCTCGCCAAAGAGACAGGGTGTCCTCTACCTCCCTCGATCTCTGCCTCTCTCCTTCGCGTTCAGACAAGCCCGTTCAAGACTCGGTGATTAATTATTTATCCAGGCAATGAAATGCCAAAGCCTGAAGAAACATACCACCAGGAGAGAAAAGGTCACTCTCATCCTGCACATGGGTACAACACACTCACACAACAGTGATGAATGGCAATAACATCTCTATCGGCACTTCAGGCAGACAGAGTTTTCATGCCGATGTTCTAATAGCATCCAAAAGCAAGGGCAGAGCAAAAAAACGGGGTGAAATCTTCAGGAGAGCCCGGAAAAAGCTCTGGTTCCTAAACCCAACGGTATGTCAGAGGTGGTAAACGGTCCGATCCACAGCAGTGTGTGTGTGTGTGTGTGTGTGTGTGTGTGTGTGTGTGTGTGTGTGTCCAGTATAGTAAACTGCAACCTTTCCTTGCGGTGAAAACGATATGTGCACGTTTTGACACCTGAGAGTTTGCGTGCTCAGTTTAGTTGAAGGGTGTTTGTGTGATTAAACTTTGATAACTTTGTTCATGTCTCTCTGCAGCTCCACGACACAGCTAGCCAAATGGGGTGCCAATGCTGCCGGATGATTAAAAGGTGAGAAGTGTTTCCTCTTGTTGTGTTTCTGTTCTTTTCTTTGTGCGCCACTTCTCCGTCTTACGCAGTCATCGTCCTTTTTGTATATTGTCACAACACTGATGCTCAGTAAAACCCGACAGTAATCGAGAACTCCCTCAAGAACTCCTGTTACGGAGAAAAGGAGGAGGGAGGAGAAAGAGGAAGGGTTGCTCTACCAGGAAGGGCTGTGTGTAAAGAATTACAAGAAAACCATATAAAGATGTCACACCACTTCCATATTTACCTGTTGGGTCACTTTGAGTTTGCTAAGGGTTTATAAGTAGTGTCATGCAGCTACAAAACTAAAAGACTTTCATACAAGTAGGAATTTGTTTTTCTTCCCAAAAAGATGATTTGACTAAAGTAAAAAGAGGAGTTTTGATTTTGGAATAGGCCAAAATGTTATTTTAGACAGTTTGGTGTTGGCACAGGGTTTTCCAGTGGGTGCATTTTATCTTAAAGCTGATTGTTTCTGTTTATTAAAAGGGTTGATTCTTGGAAATGTTCAAGGTTTTCATCAGGGGTTATAAAGTCAGGTTTCACAACTGCAGTATCACTTAAAAAAAATCACTATTTACAAGTTAATCACGCTGTGACTTTTAGCTGTATTTATAGCTATATAAAATGCTCACTCAGATAATTGTCTCCCACTTTTTTTCTCACTCTGTCTTGGTGTAACCACTAGCTGAACGGGGATTGCCTGATCTTTTCTTGCAGAACAGCTAAGAAAATAACCCCCACATATATGATATACTGTATTTTCCGCACTATAAGGCACACTTAAAATCCTTTAATTTTCTCAAAAATCGACAGTGCGCCTAATAATCCGGTGTGCCTTATGTATGAATTCTGGTTGTGTTTACTGACCTTTAACCAATTTTACTTGATACACGGCGATCAAAAATCTGTCAAAAACTGTTTTAGTAAGCTTGCTAAGCTACGAAGCTGCACCGCTTGATAAATTGTCAGAGCATTACGGCTACCGTAGTCAGGAGCCTCACGGAGTAATCTGGGTCCAAAACTCCGTCCGCTTCAGGTCCCAAAGTCAAACGAACACTGTTAAAGAGTTAAAACGGTCTAAATTATTTCATCTGTAATAAAATGATCAGCGTTGCTGCTTTACCAGGTGTAACAATTAAGTTTAACATCCAGGCATCTATGAAAACAGAATTTATTAAATTCAACAAAGTTAGAAGTTAGCAGGAAGTTAGCTTGCTAGCTTCCACCTAAACATGATATAGCATGTTCTGACTGAGAGATTTCTGAAAAAATTAAAACGTACAGCTCTGCTACCACTTCCAACGTAAATGAAGACAGAAAACTAAACAGCAGTGACGTTTGTAGGGTTACTGAAGTTGGACTAGCTGGTATATAATGATGTGCTACGTGACCGCTAGCGACACAGCTATGTTAGCATAACATAAACACAGTGAAGCTGGAGGATGAACGCTAACTTCTTTCCACTCGACAAAAGTTAATGTGAGGTTTCCTGATGGTTAGAGACAAATGCAATCGCTTGGCAGGATGCTGTAAACGGACCAAACTTCAGTCAGGAGAACAACTGAGATAATTCATCCACAATACGAGGACAGCCATTAATATACTGCAACAACATGGGAATAGAGCAGCTGCGAGAGAATTCAACATTAATGAATCAATGGTAGGGAAGTGGGGGAAGCAAGAAGAATGAGTTGATTAAAGTTTGACTTATCTGACTGTTTTGTTTCACTTATTGCGCTTTATGGTCCAAAAAATACAGTGTTAATTTTTTACTCACTCTAATGGGTCTCCATATACCTCTAAACAGCTCCTCAATAACAACCTCTCACTGTTGATTTCCCAATGTCACTTGTCATTGCCACTTCTAATGTCTTCTTGGCCACTTAATGATTTCTTGTCTGTTTCATGCTGATAGTGAGAGGCCTATTTATAATACGTTTGCTTTGCGAGCCCCATGTGGATACTTAGTACAAACTGTGAGTCGATATGCCGATAGCCTTCACCTCCATGTTACTGTATTTTTTTTAATTTATTTTTTGCCGGGCTGCCTAGTCATTAAAGCCTACACCACATCGTTGTCAGGGCTTGACATCACCGTGCTTTGTGAGGTGATCGAGGAGACAGAATAGGGCAGAGAAACAAGGCCTTGATTGCAGATTAATGAATGTGCACACAGCTATTCACATACCAGAGTCATAATCCCACTACACAGCTGTTTTTTTTTCTTTCCCATGTCAAAAGATACATATGTGAATGCTTGTGACAAGCACGCATTCCTCTGTAATTGTCTGGAGTGTCACATTTCTGGGATTAACAGGATTGGGGAGGGGGGCTGGCATGGCTGGGCCTTTAGATTACTGGATCAGCAGTAGGAGTGGTGCATCAAATCTAAGAGGAACAATCACAAACAAGTCTGACTTATTGTGGTGGATGGAGTCGGCATGAATGGAGAAATCTTTGATCGGGGTATCTTGGGCGTGCACGCTTTGCGAACCCTTCGCTGGAGTATTTCCTTTGAACTTCACAGTGCAAGGTGGAAGTTCTCATCCACTTAAGACATAGGTGTCAAACTCTGGCCCGCGGGCCAAATTTGGCCCGCAGCCTAATTACATTTGGCCCGCAAAGCCATAACAAATTACTATTAGAGCTGGCCTACTGGTATTATACAGCTAATATATATATATTGTTTAGTATTAAGCTTTGCTTGTTCCATATTCAGTTTTTCAGCAAAACTTGTTTGAGTCCATAAGAAAAGATTCATTCTCATATCTGGAGGAATAAATATATTTCAATAAATATTAATGTTAGCCCGCGACTTTGTTCCAGTTTTGAATTTTGGCCCACTGTGTGTTTGAGTTTGACACCCCTGACTTAAGAGGACAAAGTGCCTCACATTGAAAAGATTAGGATGTTCATCACAGCTCTAATGGTTTCACTGGCATAAAATCTATAGGCACCTCTGCACCATTGTATTTCAGAACAGATGCAATCAGCTTTAATTTCTGTAGCACATGAGGGAAAGTAGTATTGTGCTTGTGCACGTGTCTAATCACTGAACTGCCTGTGAATGATCGTCATCGGCTCTAAAGCGAGCGCTCTGAAGAATCAACTTGAGCAACATGTATGCAAAGAATATGTTGCCTCTTATTTTATTTTTTTTGGTCCGTCCACTCCAGCAAAAGACCAAAACCAGAAAGTTTGAGCAGTGTGTCATTTATTTAGTTTTGCTCTCAGGTGATAGGCGTCCTGTCGTCGTCCCCCGCAAGTCTTTTTGTCCAGCTTTATGAATTCTATTTTTTTCTGTAGTAAAACGCCCTGTGCATCTCTCACTTTTCTGAAAGTACACCTCAAATTTCACCTTGGCAGCGGTGCTGCCCAGGAGCAAAAGAAATGGAAAACATTCATTTTCTCAGCTTTCCACTGAGAGGGGAGACAGAAGAGAAGGATGCAGGGTGAGAGAGAGGTGCTTAAGTCAGTGGGTGAGCGCACGTGTGTGTGACTGTAACCGCGTAGGCAGGTGGCTTTGTGTTTGTGTGTCTGCGTACTGGGAGGGAAGACAGAATGCTGCAATTTAATCGATCTGCACGTTTGAAAGTTATCTTCTTAATTCTAAGGACTTCTTGAGCTCATGTTGAATACTGAACAGTGAAAAGTGAAGCCAAAGGAGGGTTAGATTAAAAAAAAAAAAAAAAAACAGAGACAAGTGAACATGACAACTTAAGACGAAGCAGGCGGGAGGTGAGAAAAGCTTGAGGGAAGATGCTGAAATGAAGGAGAAGTCAAGTGCGAAGCTGTAGAAGATTAGTGAGCTGCAGCTACACAACGGTGACGCTGAAGGAGACGCGAGGAGGAGGAGGTTGTTTTGGAACAGGAGCTCCTGGAGAGGTGAAAGATGGAGGCTGGCAGGGTGGAGGAAAAAACACATGAAATGAAGAAAATATGGGCGTGAAAAACACAAGCTGCTCGCAGCAGGCGATGTCTGACAGACTGTTACGCCATCCCCACCGCAAACCCCCCACCCTCGCCAACACTTGTAATACCTGTCGAGGCGTGTGCGTGAGCGTGTGAGAGAAAGCCGTCTTTTACTTGTACTGCTTTTACTACTTCGCCTCGTGTCCTTGTAAGAACATCCTTCAAAGTGGAGGTATCAGGTTGTCGTTATGTCCGCGAGGGGATACTTACTGTGCCATAAATGAGCTTTAATTAGTCTCAGACCTTTGCTGACCTCTAGCATCTTTTGAGGAATTGGGACGACATCAACGAATCTCTGGCCACACGTGTCACTGCGATATACACAGTGAAAGTCATTTCACAGCAGGGATAGCAAAGCAGGTGAGAGCAAAGGTTCAGCAAAAACATCAAATGAGGCAGCGACACATGAGGGCGATGTAATGCGTCGGTGTTACTTTTCACGGCATTTTATTATTCTGATTGAAAACAGACATTTGTTAAATTGATTTGTCACAATGCCACTGTTTAACTTGGTATCACTCGTCCCAAAGAGCCAATTGAGCACCTTTTTCTAAAACACTTGACTTTATTTGTATGTACTTGGAATAAAATTCATAATAATACATTTCCTTGCATATAAGAAGTTAGCTAACAGTTAGCATCTTGTAAAATCTAGCATTAGCAAAAAAAAACCATTTGATTATAGTTAAATTTAATTTACTTTATACTTAATTTAAAGCGACAGCTTTGATTTGTGAGGAATTTGTTTACTCTTCTCTCTGAAGTTGGCGTAATCGGGTCGTTAAGTGATGACGTGACGAATCCTACTTCCGGGCCTAAAGTAGTCTGCGTTTAATATGGCTTTTGTGTTGTTAACATGTTTAATGTTATGTATTTTCTTCTATTTAATCTCAAAAAGCTCCTAAAACAGTCAGTGATCACTGTTGACCTCCCTCAGCTTTTATTACCACTAATCATTTATTTAAGCTCAGTTTTTAAAACCTTAGGACGTAACTACAGCCCAGCCCATGCAGCAGTATATGAATGACTAACCTCGTATTGTGGATGGATTATCTCAGTTGTTCTCCTGGCTGAAGTTTGGTCCTTTTACAGCATCCTGCCATGCGATTACATTTGTTCCTGACCACTGAGAACACTCACGTTAACTTTTATCGAGTGGAAAAAAAGTTAGCTTGTTTATATTATGCTAACATAGCTGTGTCGCTAGCGGTCACGTAGCACATCATTATATACCAGCTAGCCCAACTTCAGTAACCCTACAAACGTCACTGCTGTTTAGTTTTCTGTCTTCATTTATCTTCGAAGTGATAACAGAGCTGTACGTTTTAATTTGTTTCCAAAACCCCACAGTCAGCACATGCTATATTGTATTTAGATAGAAGCTAGCGAGCTAACTTCCTGCTAACTTCTAACTCCGTTAAATGTCATAAATTCCGTTTTCATGGATGCCTGGATGTTAAACTCAATTGTTACACCTGGTAGAGCAGAACGCTGATCATTTTATTAAAGATGAAAGACTTTAGACAGTTTTTCAACTCTCAGTAATGCCATAGTGATCGTTTGATATATGGACCTGCAGCAGAGTTTAGGCCCAGACACGGCTAGTGACGTCAGACTTAACGACCGGATTGACTATTTAACTTAGGTTTTGCTTTTTAAGCTAAGCTAGGCTAATTGCCTTGTGACTTCACCTTCGTACTGAACAAACAGACCTTAAAGTAGCATCCTCCGGCTGAGCTAACCGTTAGAAAGCCAACATTATTTCCCCTAAAACAATTTCTTTATTTTACTTTTCAGCCTGATGTGTTATTTGAATGGAAGCTAATTGTATAAGAAACACTTCTTTTATGCTAAGGTTAGCTTTAAGCTTACAGTCAAACAGAAAGACTAAACATCTGTGTGTCTTCCACTGTTCGCCTCTCATAAACCAACATCTGGAAGTAAAAGGGAGTACTAAACATTTTAAACCCAAAAGAGGAGTGCAGTCAGGCCTGTGCACATTTCCTTCCTACAACGCTCTGCATAATATATCTGACATTTACATGAGCAGTGCAGAACTTACCGCCGCTGAGGCTCTAGGCAGCCTCTGTAAACATCGAGAGCATGCACGCCCCGGACATCACATTGCATTTGAAAATGTGCAGCGGCCGCACAATAAAGTACCCTTGTCGTTGTCAGTGTACAGTATGTGGCCGTCGGCGCATCTGACCCGAGGAGCCCCGTCAGACTGACGTCTGTCACCATGGTGATCCGCAGGCTAAAACCGAGGAGTCGCTCTTCTAGCAGTTTGAAATTCATCTTCAGTTTGTAGCAGTCAGAAGTCATCTGTGCTTAAATAAGAAGTTAAAATGACACTGAATGTGAGCTTGCATTTTAAATACTGTGGGGTGTGTTTTCACTACATCTAGTCGTTGAAGTTTTACAAAAGATGTCTCTCACATGTGTCTGTATCCCACAGTGACCTCTTTAAAACACTTACTTTGTCACATTAGCAATTTAAAACCCAGCGGCAAAGTGTAGCTCACTAAAGTACACGCAAGTACTGTTCCTAAGTACAAAGTTATATTTAATACTTCTACAGCACTTCGTGTCAGAGCGAGATACTGTACTGTTTACACTGGTTCAAGTTTACCATCAGCCTTCATCTGTCAGGCTTCAAAATGGTTGATTGACTAGGCAGTACTTCCATCCTTTCACCTGTGCTCCTAACCTTAATAATTAAATAAAAAAATATTATACATTATTATTGATTTTTAATGTGAGGGGTTAGCTTTGTGTTATTAATTCCCTGACATGTCCAAAACAAGCCATGTTGCTTCCCTCAACACTCCTGTTAAGCCAACTTTCTTCCGACTGACTGATTGGCTTTGAACAGGTAGGTGTGGTTGCTGCGCTCTCCACAGACGACAGCAGGTTCACACCAAGCACAGAAGTGAAAGAGTCTGGAGATGCCGTGGCGAACGTGATGCCGCCTGCAGCATAACCCAGCATGACTGGGTTGGGGGAAGCCAGTTGAGCTGTATCGTGCTAATCTGAGCATACATCCTATTAAAGGGGACTTCACGCCTCCCTCGTGGAGTCTGTTTGGTCAGAAAGGCTCTGTCAGTGCTCCTCCTGCTCCTGTTTACACAAAGGAGCAGACACTGGTCCTGCTGATGGGTTTGATGCCCTTCTGCGGTCATGTCCAGCTCTCCGCGCCTGACTGTATAGCCTCCATAGCATTAAGACAAAGCAAACCTCCCTGCAGTCATACATATTGATGTGCCGATCGCTTTTGGGGGTTGTCTTGTTTCCTCTGCAAAGTGATTTACAGGTGAAGTGGTTTCAGTGGTTTCTCCTTCCTAACAATAAAGACTGATACCCCTGAACTTTACCTGAGCATGTTCTTTACCCTCGTGATCAAGTTGTAGTTATATTTTTTTGAGCAGTCTATGATCATTGTAACTCTAGCAGTGACTTTTCTGGTCTTGCTCTCTCACAGCTACGTCTACGACCCCTCAGCTCCAGTGGACATGAGGAAGAGCGACTCCACAGGCAGCTCGCTCTACCAGCCCCATCGCCGCCCGGGCGGGGCCCCAAACAGAGACCTATATGGTGAGGCCAAGCAGAAGCATGGCTTTCATAACATGGCTTACAGCAAGTCCAATGAGAGCACACTAAAACTAGAAGTTGACAACAACCATGTCAACCAAAGACTGCACCGTCAGGGGAGTATACCACCGACAGAGGGAGGGCTCTACATCATCCAGCCACAAGGGGTGGGGCAGCAATGGATGACGCAGGAAAAAGGTCTGAGCCAGGTGCCCGTGTACCCCAGCGTAGAGAATTACGAGATCCAGAGAAGCCAAGCGACGAGTAACGGGTGGACCAGCTCCGAGCACCGGCTCAGCAGCGCAGAGCTTTCAGCAGACGAGATAGACGAGGGTGTGGGAGGGACCCCGGAGTACCTGTGTGACACGGGGGACGAGGGCAGTGTCTTGTCAGTGGACATCCAAACCAGCAACACCAGCTTGTCCTCAGGGGGCACGAGGGACGAGCTCACGCTGACAAAGACTCCCGACGTCTCCACGATGGAGAGCGGGATCTCGGTGTCGAAGAGCGAGGACGAGGAGCAGGAGGTGCAGAGCATCACGGACTCGATGGTGGCAGAGGCTCTCGCTGCTCTGGAGGCCGCCACGGCAGGAGAGGACTATGAGTGAAGGGCGAATGCGCTCACCCACCACATAAAAAACTCTGAGGACTCAAAAGAGCATCAAAACCACGATGAGACGTTGCCACGCTTCTGGAGAATAACGCTCATATCTAAGAACACGGGAATGAATGGAAACTCTGTTTACAACAAAGATATATTTTTGAACCCTTGGATATTTTTTTTAAGCTGTGGTTATACTGACAGAAGATGATGTGTGCCTTGTGAAGGAGGCTACATTTCCAAAGCTGCAAGTTTTGCATGAAGCCACAACCAAAGAGACGTCAGAGTGCACGCTGAGTTTGACCTGCAGTGCACCCAACACTCCGCACAGTCCCAATAAGCCTGGATGTGCTCGTCCACACACACACACACACACACACAGTTAGCGATACACCACATGTTGCTTTTATCATGTTTGGATCCTAGTGTTTCTTCTGCAAACACAGTCCCTGCCATAGGCTGTACAGGAACCGAGCACGTGGATAAGGAGAGGTCACCATGGTTTTGTTCCTTATATTTTGTTCTGCTGTTATTTATAAAATCGTACTGCTCTCTAAAATTGATCTACTGAATATTCCGTAAATGAAGGATGAGGAGCTGTCTTTTAATCGAGGCTTATTCACTCGCTGATCGTCGCTATTATGCACGTTATGACTGTGTGAAAACATTTCATAAACAAGACCATTTATTCTAGTCAATGTGAATGTAAGATCAGCTAAGGTCAAACTGCTGCTGAGTGAACCTCAGAGGGATCATAGCTTTCACCCTCTTAGCTTTTTACTTTTAATTTTTATTCCACTTTAAGGCTTTGCGCTTCTCGTCCAGCCTGTGACGTTAGCTCAGCTCGGTGATGACCTAACTGAGGCTGGGCGGCAGTACAGAGTGCTTTTTTAACGCCAGCCTCCCCCGTGGCTGCTCAGTGTTCACCATAGCTCCATAACCAAGTACACGCTTCTGTCTCTATTCACTGAATCTCATACAAATGTAAGCCAAATCCAGCTCTCGAAGGTCTTATAGCTATCTTTATCAGTACTTTGGTTTTGGAACCACACTCAAGTAATGTTGATTAATCACAAATAATAAATAAGCTGTTCTGATCAGTTGTGTTTTAATTTTATTTTCCCTATTTGCCCCCATTTCAGTCATGGTTTGGCTGCCAAATGATTTCTATTTGTTTGTATTGTAAATTAAAATAAAAGTACTTGAAAAATTGTGTCTAATTTGTGTATCTTGTGGATTTAACGCTACACTTGACAGCTAGTTGAAAGAGGACACAGTCATAAGATTTTATCTTTCTCTCACTGAGTTTTTGGACCTGGAGAGATCTGCGTGTTGTTTGAACGTTTATAGAATTATAAACTAAACGAGTTCAGTACTCGAACTTCTTGTAACTTCATGTTGGTAATCTGGCTGTTTATAAATTATTCTGCAGTTATTTGTAGATCTTCTCCAATGTGATTGCAGACAGGACCCCACAGGTTGCCTCCCACCTCTCGATGGGTGTCCTGGTCTAGCAATCAAAAGCAGTTGCAAAGAGGACTGATGCATACTGGACCTGTGAAACTTCTTGTTGTTGTTGTCGTATGCAAAAGAAATTAAACACACTCACGGGGAAACCATTTCTGTCCTAGTCACAAGGAAGTTGCCGTCCTATTTTTAGTCTAGTGTGACTGAGGCGTGATCTAACTTTTACATAGAAATCTATGCAAATGTGTGATGAGCACTAGCTTTTTGTCCCCGTGATGATTCGGAGCACTAAAAACAAGTTATTTTTATTTAATTCCAGATCCTGACTGTAGTGGAAGGAACTGTAATTTCACTTTTAGGGTCTAGTATTCAAAAGTTGTAAATGAATAGTCCAGTGGCTGTAATTGTACAGGAGTAACACAAGTAGCACAGCTCCTGTAAGTAACCCAGCAGGTTTCTAACGATGATGTTAAAAACTGCTCTGCTGGGGACCGACAGTTCAAACAGCTCAGATCTTTCAAAATATTCTCCATCACCTAACGCTCCGAAAATAAGACATAAAATCATCCTCACAGAAGCTCTTCTTGTGTCAGCAGACGTGCCAGATAACAGCTTGGTTGCCAAAGGGAAAGTGGTCGTTTCCCTAAGGAGGCAGATTTTTGCCAACCTAAGGGCATGGAAAAATACTGCTCCAGTCACTACTCGTGATTTTCCTCCGCACCAATTCTGTTACACAATTAAAACATCCAATAAACGTATACCAGTTCATTTAAGTGACGAACAGATGACATACAGAACACATTTTTAAAGCCACTTTTCGGCGTTCGCCATTCACCACAACATCTAAGCGTTTGTTTATGAATGCCGCTTCGCTCCCGTCTTCATAATAAGTGTGATCACCGTGGGACTCGGGTGTTTAAACCTCGCCATCGCAGCAGTTAGAGCCTCAGCGGGCAGCGTCCAGGGCCTCGGGGCCTCGGCTAATGAACACCTGTGGGTGTTTGCTTGAACCCCACACAGCTCACGTACACACCTCAGGAACTTCCACAGCAGCCAATAATCCTGATCGACTGGCTGACTGAGAGGCTCCCGGTGTCTGTGTGAGCACAAGAGGTGGAACAGAGTCCCCCAAAATAGCTCTTTCTTTGGTGATTTATCTCCTCCTCTCAGCCGCCGCCTTTCCATCTTCGCCCCTCTGCGCTCCTCTTCGTCTTATAGTGCGCTCTTTATTTAAACCTTTGGATTTTTGGCTAGTTCATTGGTTTTACATGAAATGTTCAACTTTTAAATTCATCTGTTTATTAAGATACGCCTGTTTCGAGCAGGTGATGTTGCTGTTAGCACGTCGCTAGGTTTTTACCCGCTCACCACGATCCCGTGGGTCTGTCAGACTGTATCTCTCCCTCTCTGACTTTTCACTAAAATCCCTTAGCACGTCCCACTCACCGCCGAGTTTGAGACGTTGCAGGAAAACCACAGAAGACCAGAGGCGGTTTCATGTCACATACGGCGTGCTGCACCACAGCGGGATAGACTACCAGACTCCAATCCACACTGAGGCCTGTGTGCGAATGCATTCACAGTTTAGCCAAAGCTTTGATCCAAAAATGCCTCTGAGGGAGCGAACAGTACAGCCTGTTATGTTTTTATTTTTACTTTTCCCCCCACGGACAACATCATTTGTGCATTGCAGTGGGCGGCTGTTCAGCTACCAGGTGAAATCACAAGCGCAGCACAAATGAGCACAAAAGCTCGTTGGCGGGCTGTTTTTTGTGTTGTTGTTGTTGTTGTTTTTAAGAAATCAAAAAGAGCAGTTTTCTTTATGAACTTCTGAACGTACACCCTGCTTCTCAACGTTACGGACAAAGACATTAAAGACAAAAAATGTTCCCGTGCAGCGTGATGACAACAGGATCTGCTTAATCAAACCAGTGACTCATCTTTCCATCAGAGCCGAGCTCGCCTAGTGCGTCACCGCCTCACTTTGATCCTTTCACTCGGTTCAAGGATACACAGAAAGGTAGATTATACACTCTGCACAGGCAGATAAATAACAGCTGAGGCTTTACCTGCACACAAACAGCGGAGCACGAAGTTTGAAAAGAGACACGTGTCGGTGTGAGCAACTTTTATCGGCGAGCGTAACATCAGCACAAGCTACGTGTTATTGTTTGTGCAGAAAGGGAACATGTGAGCTGCTGTCAGCTGAGAAGAGGCATCGACGAGCAGAGGAGGGTAGAAGCCTTTGAGGTGTTGGAAAGCAAACACAAATCACATAACATCAGAGCAGAGGAGGAGAACGGCTTTAGATTCATGTTGACCGGCCAGCTCTCCACAGCAAGTGCTCCTTTCAGCAAGTTTAACGTCACCTCCAGCTACAAGTCAAGCGCGCAGTTTGTGAATTTCAACCTGATCACTTCTCTCATCGAAACAGTTTTTAGTGAGAGCTCCTAGGATCCTATGAACTTTTTCAATTTCATAATATCCCAAAATTTCCAAGTTCACCTACAGTTGAAAATCCAAATCTTTTAACACATAAGCAAAAAGTAAAAAAAGATAATCAGGATAAAAACAAGCAAACATAAACAGCACTTTATGAGGGGCATAATTCTGAGTTTTCTCACTGAGACTGACTCATCTCCTTAATAACAGGATTGTGTACTTATATCATCCTTTGGATCAGCGATGGACCAAATTAACTTCTAACGCACTGCTTGTTTTATTCCACATCCATGCTTTTACTTTTTTAAATGTAGTGACCACCTCAAAACTACTAAAATCATCTTTTTTTAAAAAAAATTCTCCAGTCTTTAGCAATTACTAGATTTCTAAATCTTTATTTTTTTTGCTCTTGCAGAAATTAAAAACTAAAAATAAAGCAACATTTGTATGCGTATGCATGTATTTCCTGTACAATCTGTTGATCTTTGGTCCAGGAAGCTTTCTAGTTTCGGTTTGTGTCCGAGTGCTACTGACCCATCACATTTTAACAGGCTTTAAATAAGCGTATCCACAGCTACGAGCAGAGGGCAGAACAGGAAGTCCCAATCGAGACAGCTGCGGCCGCTTATCTGGATATCTGGGCTACAGACTGTATGCAAAGGATGGCCAGTGAATGATCTCTTGCTCATTGACTCAATCAGCAGTTTCAAAACTGAATAAAATGCTGTCAAATCGCCCTGTTTGAGTCAAAAAAGGAGGCTGAATGTGTGCACACTCATTTGTCTTGATGCATGCTCAGTCATCCAGGTAAGTAAATCCCAAAAGGTTGATTCTGCTCATCACTTGTTTGACTGACAAAACGTTTCTCCGACTGAAAATGCTACGTCCAGAGAAACCGAATCAACGTTTTGGGGATGCACACTCATTGTTAACGAAGGTTCATTTTCAAGTTGTTAGCCAGCGACTGTGCAGTGTCCTCAGTTTCAGTCAGATCCACCTTTTGCTCTTTGTGTTCAGCTTCAAAAGGTCAAGGTGGGTAATTTACACCACACAAACTATGCATGCAGCCCACGTATTGGACTTCAGAGAAGTACAACAGGAGTGACTTCATGTTTCTCCAGTCGTCCACGTCCACAAAGTCAACCACATAGTTACTACACAGGATCCTTTCCAATACTGTCTGGTTTGTTATTAGGAGTTAAAAAGATTATTTTCAAGAAAACAGCACAGCGGCCCTGAGAGGTCAAACGCACTGCAACTTAATTAAATGTCAGCAAATAGAAAAAAGCCACAAAAGCAAGAAAGACATAACCCAAGTTGGACAAAAACCTTAGAAAACACAACATGTCACATGGTTCTTGCTGTATATAACAGTAAAACAAGTTTACTATTAGCTTCCTGCTGTTGTCTTTTCTTAATTCCTTCAGTCGTGATTTGTGTGTTTCTGCAGCGTTTTTTCTAGTTGCTGGTGTGTTTGACCTCTCAGGGCCAAGACATACATTTTTTTATTACAGGTATATCTCCTGTTTCGCACATGTGCATTTACACTTTGTGAACAACATTTCCCATCTGCCTGTAAAGCAGAGGCAGGTGCATTTAATGGTTTTCCTGTAGTCAAACATTCATCCCGATGAAGGTCTTTTCTCCCATTTAGCAGGAGCAGAAAGAAAAAGGTCTTTTTCGCGGAGCCTGTTATTGAACTTCTCCTCCAGAACCATAAATAATTGTTGTTAATTTCTATGAATGAACGTCACTGTTCTACCACCTAGTCTTCTACACACTGTAAGCCAAGCTCGCATCTCTGTAGTGTTCACCGTCTCTTCCCCGTCATCAGAGCAACTTGAGATAATGGCTCAAAAGTAGCTTCACAACGAGTTAATTTGTGCTGTACATCCACACAGCGAGTGCGGACAAATAAAAAGCACCGGCGTGTCGGATTCCTCTGCGTTGTTTTTATCAGGTCCATTAGGCAGCCGGCTGTAGAGTCCCTGAGGTGTGCGCGCTCAGTTAGCGTGTTTGTTTTTCTCAAGGCTCTGTTGGCGTTAATGATGTCAGCCTTTATTGCGGCACACAAACACACTTCCTCATCTCAGAGGAAAATTTATACTTAAAGAGAAAATATCCACCTCGCAGTAAAGAGAAAAAACTGTTGCTATTGTCTTTAGTATTAGCTTAAAGGAAAATGCACAGGACAAAATAAAAGCATCGTTCGTGTTTGTTTCACGGTTTGAAGGTTTTATTCTTTCCGTCTTTAGGCTTGTATGTGTATGAACATGAGTCGAGATAAGAGTTTAAACAAAAGTTAGATGTGCTTTACTTATCAGCAGCTACAAGCACAATGAGTGTTTCTGGAGCCGCACTAAACAGCACAAAGAGGGATTTTCTCTTTTTTGGTCTCGCTTTTGTTAAGGTAGGATTTCGTCGGTCATCCAGCTGTGAGTCTGTTGATTTATCCTCCCACGCTCTTGGAAACCCAGTGAACAAACTATAAACCTGCTAAATTAGTGTCAACACTGAATGTAATCTTTAACCTTTTAAACGTCTGAGAAAACAGCCCAAAAATACTCCACCTCCCCCCATCCTGGGAAACCTACTAATGTTTCACCAAAGTTAAATATGAACTCTTTCATTAGAAAACCAACCTGGAGGTTTTCATAAAGAGATCCCATGTAAGGTTTTCCAGCTTTAGGTTTTTATTTCTTAAAAAACAGCTGCTTTACTTGTAGAAACTGTTGGAAATTAAAAACAATCTGGCTTTTTTTTTGTCCTCTACACCACCAGTCCCCAACCCCCGGGCCACGGACCAGTACCGGTCCGTGAGTCGTTTGGTACCGGGCCGCGAGAGTTGAGGTTCGAGTGTGAAATGTATGGTTTTCAGGGTTTTTATCAGTTTTTAAGCGTTATTTTGTTATCGTTTTTATCGTTTACTCAGTTTTTCTGGGTCGTTTCATGTGTGTTATGAATAAATCTTCTTTTTTTAGGTACCGGTACTAGTTTTATTTTGTTGTATTTATCTGCGACACCTTAAAGGCCGGTCCATGAAAATATTGTTGGGCATAAACCGGTCCGTGGCGCAAAAAAGGTTGGGGACCGCTGTTCTACACTCACCGCACACTTTCTTACCGACACCTTGCTACTACCATGTTTGACCCTCTTTGGCCTCCTGACATAACGGCATGACGGCATCACACAGTAGCTGCAGATTTGCCTGCTTCACATCCATGATATGAACCTCCTGCTCCACCACTTGTTCCCCACGGTGCTCTACTGGATTGGCTCTACTGGTCTCCTGCTAGAAGGAGACATCAGACGATGTGTACACTGTGGTCATAAAGGGATGGGCGTGGTCATCAACAATACTCAGGTAGGCTGTGGTGTTTGAATGATGCTCAGTTAGTCCTAAGAGGCCCAAAGCGTGCCAAGAAAACATCCCCCACACCATCACGCCAGCAGCAGCCTGAACTGTTCATAAAACAGCAGGATGGATCCATGCTTTCAGATTCTGACCCTCCCATCTGAATGTCACAACAGAAATTAAGGCAACATTTTTCTAATCTTCTGTTGTCGAATTCTGGTGATTCTATGTTAAATGTAGCTTTGGTTTCCTGTTCTTAGCCGACAGGAGTGGCACTAAGTGTGGTCTTCAGCTGCTGTAGTCCATTCAAAGATGCTCTTCTGCATACTTTGGATGTAATGAGTGGTTATTTGAGTTACTGTTGCATTCCCATCAGCCTTTCTCCTCTAAACTCTAACATCAAGAAGACATTTTCACCCACACACACCTGCTGCTCACTGGATATTTTCTCTTTTTCTCGTATTCTCTTAAAAAACCTTTGAGATGGTTGTGTGGGAAAAACCCAGCAGACCAGCCTGTCTGTGAACAACGGCCAACATAAATCACCTTTAGTCCCCTTTGAGATTCTTGGCTTGAACTTCAGCAGGTTGTCTTGATCATGTCTACAAACCTAAATGTACTGAATTGTTTTCATGTGATTGGCTGATTAGATATTTGCAGGTTATCTAAATAAAGTGGCTGGTGAGTATTTATAATAACAAACCCAAACAACTGAACAGTCTTTCAGCTTTTCCAACTATATTTTGAAGACTTGATCTTCACATCAGCAGCTGTCATCTCGCTGATATATTTGATGATACAGATACTGGAATGATATATTGGAGCATTCATGTTTATTTCCACTTTCTGTGCATTTAAATAGCTCTGAAGTTTCAAAGGGTCATTTCTGCCATCTGCACACTTATGAAGACAGTCGAATCACCTTTTTAAAGTTAAAGCCCTGACGCAGTTCAAACGCTGTGAAACATCGACGTTTAACATCCTCCGTTTAGTCCCATCTGTTTCCCCCAAAAAATATTTTAAAAAGGAAAGGAAATGAAAGAAGTTTCTCCCCCTGAGCTCCGTCCTCTTGGCTGATAGCCAGAGACAAAGATAAGATGTAGGGCACTTAGCCTGGCATCAGCATGGGAGCCCTGTCGCCCGGAGGCCTGAATAATTCAGCGCCTGAGATAAATTTACTGCTCATGAAGTCATGCAGAAAAGACATATCAGAGTAGCGTTATTACCTTTACTCTCTTTATTTGAATACCTAATTAGGAGATTTCCTTTTTTTGTTTGTTTTGTTGGTGTGAAAACCTCGCAGAGACCGAACCTCGACTCTAATAGCAAAAGTAAACACACATGCAACAGGAGTCCATATTTGTGCTCTTGTGCAGCTTACTCGCATTTTGCACCGTCATGCACAACCTTCCTGACAGGTTTAACACTCTGAAGGCATCTTTGTGCTTTGCGTTTATCAAGGGCGGGTTAGCTTTGAGCCATGACTCTAGTGTAGTTCCGTTTCGTTCCTTCCCACCACCACACTGTAAACATCTCCGGTCGCTGTCAACAGCCAGAAAGTCAGTCGTCAATCCAGCGCTGTCGAGCGGCAACAACGTGTCACCCAGAAGCCTCGTTTAATCACATCCTGGCTGTTGTTCGGAGTGAAGTTATAACCTGAATTAACAGATTTGTATCTTTTTCCTCCACTCTCCTGTGCCCTTTCTTTTAAGGTCACCAGCTCGGGCATCCTTTGTGTCTTTTTTGCACGACCTAACCCGATAAGACTCAGAAGGTCAAGAGGAGACAAAAAAAAAAAAAAGGAGTCGAGCATTGTTAATCCTCCGTCTAGTGCTCAAAACACCCCTCCATCTCCATCTCATCTCCATTATGTGGAAATAATATGATAGAGAGCCGGAGGTCGACAGACTACCTCCTTGAGATGAATAAGACAAATCATCTTTTCATTACGGCGCCGAAAAAGAGAGAGAGAGGGGCAGTGAGCAAAGAAGGAAATGAGACAGAATAGGATATGAAGACGGATGGTTCAGTCGCACGAGGGAAGGGGAGGGAGACGTCAGCCTGCAGGTCAGCGGACACTGGCTTTAATCATTGCAATGCGGCGGCGATGCAGTGCAGGGCAACACAAAAAGAGGCGACTTCATGGTTTAAAATGTGTTAGTCGATTTTATTTTTGTCTTTGTACAATGAGGAAAAAAGACAGACCCATAATATCAAGAACAAAAAGTGCATGCATGTTTAAAAGAAAGAAAGAAATAAAAAATGAAATAGGTGACACATCTGCATGGCTCTCCACTCAGGGGAGGGGCTTTTGCTTTCTGGTTTTAGTCACGGTCTAAAAACTGAAAGATGACGTCACACTGACAACATCAGGGACAACTTTGCACAAGTAGGCAAACAAACTTTTATGTCTACAACTGGTGGAATTACCCTTTAAAATGTGCTTAAACCACATGAATCAGCTGTTACGTGGTAATCGTAGCAAAAGTAAAAAAATTACAACCTTTACTGTGTATTTCTGTTTAAGATCTTCTAGGAATAACCTTTGAAGTTCATCTTCATCAGAAGATAGCGAGAGTGTTCTCTGCCTCTGCAGCGACCCTTGGAAACTATTCTAAATGTCATCAAACTACATCTTTATTGTTGCACACTGAGGTGTCAGACGTTGTCATTAAAGGTACAGGGGAGCTTATAAAATGTCTTTATGGGGTAAAAAGAATAACTTAACACATCCTTCAGTAGTTCAGCTTCTCCCCGGGTTGTAGGGAAGTATGATTAAACTTTGGGTGCAGTCAGTGATGCTGACTAGGTGGGAAACCTTTGACTTGGGTGAGACCAATACTGGAGTTTTCGGGCAGCTGCATATTTTTGAAGTAAAAAATAAGTTGGTGTTAGTTCACGGGCCAATCCAGCAGTAAATTCTGGAACTAGCAAAAAGCTTAAACTGCGTCCACAAAGAACGCAACCGGCTCATCACTTTGAAGCTGATCATTGGTCACAAGCAGTAATTTCAGGATACGGTTACCCGGGTAACCCCCTAATGTCTTTGCTACCAGGAAGTATGTCAGTCATAGGTATTCTTTATTCTCATTGGTAGTTGTTTCAGTTGCTCACCTGCATCTTTTGCGTGTAATCTCCTGAAGTTGCCAAGTAGCATTCACTTTCTACAGTTTTTGGTCGCCACGTCGGTGCTAATTGCTTCCAGTCTGCACACAACTCAACTGGAGCGATCGCTCGTCTCTGAGCCTCTACTGTCACGCTGTCCTGCAACATGAGCTGCAGATGCTGCTGAGACTGTTGTAAATACTAAGTCACTGACACCTGCATCATCTTCAATACGATTTAGAAAAGACGAAAAAAATCCAGACGATAACTGAAACATCTCTGATACGAACATTGTTGCTATAGGACTACATCAGGTGCTAAACATCAGCCAATCAATACAACAGTTTTAACCACAGGGGAAAATAACAATAATAACGTCTTTCTTTAAGGGGCGTCCACACAGGAAGTGACTAAAAGTGACGTGGAGATGAGAGACGACTGAAAGTCAAAGACACATTGAAAAGTTGGCGGGTCCTGAGTTAAACTTTTCTCCACCTGGACATTATAGCGAGAGAAGCGACTACCAATGAGAGCACAGGAAACGGCTGACTGACATTAGATAAGTTAGTAAAAACATACAACAGGGTTACCTAAGCAACAGGAGCCTGGAACGGCTGCTCATGACCAACTGTTGTGGCGAGCACTTCCTGTGACACCGCTTAACCTTCATGTAAGCACGTTTTTCTATGCTTAAGTGCTTTTAACCTTATTTAAGGGGAACTCGGGGTTCAGCATCCTGTCCAAGGATACTTTTACCTCCAGACCAGTAGAGCCGGGGTTAGAACCGCCAACCATCTGATTGGTACATGACCAGGATCACCATTACAGTATCACGATGGAAAAGCGTTACATTTACATTTTTAAAATATTGTATTTGATGACATAACAGCATCACATGAAACTCTGATATAACATCATATTTACGCTGATCTACGTTAGTGCAATGTTCCAGAGACGTCTTTGGTTTGGTGACCACAGAGCAAACCTGCTGAAATTATGGCCACAAGCAACATGATCCACTGTGTTTATAGGCTTTTTGCCCACTTCCTTAGAGGTTAAGAGCAAAGTTAGCATGGCCACAAAAGTGATAGGATAAAGAGTGAAAATGAGTACACACCTCATCTTGCATCAGCCCATGGCACTAGGCCATCCTCACGTACTCACTTTAAGAGGTTACATTCACAATAAGACTATTTCCTTAAAGATGTAACTCACTCAGTACTCTGCTCTGCACAGTAAACGATTCTTGATACAGTAAACAGAATGAATCACAGCACCTACCATCTGACCTTTGCCTCGACGCACCTGTGCGAGCACAAGCACGTTTAGAAACGAAAGGCACATCTCATTAGAAAGAGAAAATAAGGCTTACATCCTGGTGGGCCTGCTGATAACATAATCCACAATGGATTAAACCATTTGTGCAGTATCTGCTCTCAGGATGGAATATAATAAAGGCAGCTCACGCTACAATACAATAAATCCAGGCTAAATTTAAAAAAAAGGCTTCGATAAATTAAGTCAAGGCAGAACGAAGTCAATAAGAAAACAAACAGCCTCATAAAAACCAACAGTTCATATTGAGGCTCACTACATCACAGCGTCGCCCTTTTTACTTTAATGTGTTTACAAAAGGTTTTAACTCAGAATGTGTTTCAGACATGTTCTCTATGCTAATATAACACAACACTGATATAAACTGTATTTTTGTTATTAAGGATACACTATAGCACAAACAAACAAATCTAGAGTGGGACCAGTGCAGTATGTGTATCAGCTGCTTTCAGTTTGTCTTTTAGGTTTTGCTTTTTCATTTTAATTCTCTGTCACGGTGGTGGAGACCAAAAACGGAGCTAAAAGGAGTGATTACCAGGCTAGACTCCAAATGTATGCTAATATCTTCTAAGTTGAATGTATTAGCAGGATGCTGCACAGGACAAAAAAAAAAAAAGAACAGAAATAACAGAAAACATCCAGCGAGCGGCTCGTGTCTGAATATTTGAACCGATTTGCTCTTTGACCCGGAGTTCTTATTAAAAGGGACGATCAGGTTGACATGCACCTGTTTATATGATTGCAGGATGTGAGAACCTTGCTTTGGTCACGCCTGCTAATGTTCCCGTTTAGCGTCTGGCCACGATTCCTGTTCCTTCCTGTTTGGTAAATGGTGGTTCACAGACTGGCTCTACCTGTTCCTGGGATTTAGTTCTACAAATAAACCAAGTGATGACGTGTTTAAAACCTCCTTGTGAAACTGTAATGCACAAGCATCACGGACCAGTTGCTTTTTGAGGAGTACGACTGTAGTTTTTGGGAGGGACAGCGCTGGTCGAGCCTCCATCGTTTTTGACACTCCTGGGCGAGGCACTGCTGTCCAGCTACCATTTCAAGTAGACACACCTGAGCCATCTCTACTTGTAAAATCACCACCACCATCAGCAGCAGCAGCGCATCACTCCCTGTGGAGCGACAGGACAGGGGGACGATTCCCGGATCCATCTGTCCCTCCTGCACTGATGTTGAAAGTTCTTATTTGGGTTTAAAAAGTGTCCAGATGTTGCTCCTCTTCTCCTTTTTTAATAGCTGTAAGAAATATAAAAGAATATGTAAACAGCTCTGAAAAATTAAGACACGCGTGCAGCCGATGCAAACACACTTTACCTGGTTTTCTATCGTTTCCCCTGGTCCACGCTGTCTGTCTGCTCCTGGTAGAGAGAAAAATACACAGACTAATTAACACATTGAACAAATAAAATAATAAAAAAATTATAAAATCCATCCAAGAAAGGTAAAAGTCAACATGAAAGCTGACAGAAAATGAAACAAACACAGATGCTAAACGTTTTCTAAGGCTTCAAATTGAACATCTCTGGACGTTTCTCTACCCTAAAACAAATTTGGTTAGGATGTCAATTCAGTGTAAGGCGCGTACTAAAGCCTGAAGCAAAGACTCTCATATTAAATAAGGATCTGCAGGGGATTTTTACTATGACTAAAGGGTGAACTCTTGTGAAAGACAAATTTAAGGAACTCTGCATCACAAAGTTTGACTAGAGTAACACCAGTCTACACCCTTTTGAAGTGCATCTTAAAAGGAATTAGAATTAGTCAAATGATTCATTAAACATATTTTGAAGCCAAAAAAGTCAAGGAAATAGCTTAAACTGCCAAATGGGAAACCAGGGAAAATAACAGCTAACATGAAATAAAGTGCACGTTATTGGGTTCACAGTCATAGTGAAGAAATGTCACAGTCCGCTTACACTGTCAGGCACAGACAGCCCACTTTGATCACTGTGGGCTGTCTGTGGACTATATGAAAGAACCCTGTTAGCATTACTCTTTGGGCCTACACTGAGAAATAAATGAGTAAAATTACAGTAAATGTTTTGGGAATTCACTACCCACAATGTCCTGTCATTATAAAACACAGATGTTGTTTGTTCACAGAAAATGTCCTATTTTATTTGAATATTATTTTTGTTATTATTTTACCCAAAATAATAATAATGAAAAACTTGATTTTTTCATGTCATTTAATTGTTTATCTATTACTGGATCATGTCGGTGTTGTGTGAATGACCTTTATCAGCAGGAAAAACTGTAAAATTTATGAAAATACAGTTAAATGTTACAAATTTATACCCTCTTTCACATTTCCAAAGCTGTCCGCTGGGACAGAATGGAGTCTTTCCTGGGCCAATCCTGGCCCCGGGCCCTTATGTGTGACACCTTCTAGTTTAGTGCTTTGTGAAGTAGCCCTCATGTCTCGTTCATCAGCATGTGCAGCCAGTTTTAAAGAATGATCGTACTCAAAGACTTCAAAACAAAAAAAGTGTTGAGGACTGTGCACTCAGTGTGTGGCGAGTTCACTGATCCACTAATGCAGAAGGAGAAAACCTCTCTCCTTTTCATCTCTGGCGTTGCCTCTGCAACTGATATTGATATTTCTGCACTTTTGTGTCTCTGGCAACATTTCTCAGAGAGTGCACTGTCTGTATATGGCTGTAAATATACAGAACATATACGTAGCTTTCTTTTTTTAAACAGCAACTTGAGCCAACTGCCCCCGTCAGAGCTGGTTACCCGTCCAGTTCTCATGGTCTGCTGCCAACCTCAATGCTACTGGAGTAGAGAACAACTCGTCAGGTTGCTGTTCATGTTTAGGCACATCGCTTTGAAGCCGATCGTCGGTCACTAGCAGACGTTCCAGTCTCTGGTTGCCTAGGTAACCCTGTAAAGTATTTACCACCCATGTCATATGTCACTCGGCGGTATCTTTCACTCTCACTGGTTTTGCAAACGAGCAAAAAAACAAAAACACAGCCATGTAAAACAGAGTCGCGTGACGCTTAGGAAAAGCTGTTTACAGCTAGCATCCATCAAGAAGAAATGCTCACATGTGTGAATGAACATTAAATGTGATGATCAAGGATTCACCTTGATGGCTAATTTCACAGCAGGAGCACCACCCACCCGATTTCTCTAAAGACCTTTGCAGTTTGCTGCAAAGCGCCTGAAAGCACCTTTTTTTGTTGTTCACTGTTTGTTTTTGTTTGAAGAATATGAAAACACGTTATCTGCGAGGAAATTTCTGTTGTTTAACGGCAGCAACAGGACGACGCAGCTTCCTGTTCCTGTAAACACTAAATTAGACATCGAAAAGAGACGAGTGGATGCTGCTCACGATCACCTGGAGCACAGCATTTCATAAACCAGACTTCCTGTGATGTAAACAGAAGACAGCAGGCCGGAGGCTGGTCTTCTTTTTTTCTCCAGCTCTGCGTGATGAATTTTTTAAAGACTCGTTTATTCGTTTTTTTCTTACAGCCACTGCAATAAACAGCATCAGTGAACAGAAACTAAAAACTGCTGTCCATGAATGCAGCTTTTACTCCATCTCATTTATTCTTATTGAAAATACTAGAAGTAATATTTCTCCAGTGCCATGTGTTTATATTTATTCACTAGAAGTCTCCATCTGGACCTGAGTGTTTGCAGACTTCTACTGTAAGTGTTGCAGGCATTTTACTGACTTGTTACCTAAAAGCACAAAGTTTAGAGCCGAAATGACAGGTCGCGTGTAGTTCAGTACCTTCAGGCATTTTCTAAAGCTTTCCACAAGGGTTAGGAGTGTTCATGGGAATTTTTTACTGTTCTTCCAGAAGCACATTTGTGAGGTCAGACACTGATGTTGGATAAGAAGGCCTGTCTCACTGTCTCTACTCTAATTCACCCCAAAAATGTTGAATCAGGATGAGGTCAGGACTCTGTGCAGGCCAGTCAAGGTCTTCCACACCAAATTCTCTCATGTCTTTATGAACCTTTCTTTGGTGCACTGGTGTGCAGTGCTGTTGGAACAGGAAAGGGTCATCCGCAAACCGTTCCCACAAAGTTGGGAGCGTGAAATTGTCCAAGATATCTCGCTATGCTGAAGCATTAAAGGGCTGAAAATCAGCCCCACACCATAGCAGTGATTTTATAAACCTTTGGTTATTGAAGTGACTGAAACAACTAAATGCAATGATGTGGATGGTTGAGTAATATAGTGCATATTATAAAGAGAGGAATGTGAGATATGTGCACACATAAATATTTATGGATACATAAGAAACGGAGCTCTTCTGCAGGCAAGACAAAAGCAGAAACAGGTAACATTTTCATCACACACACACACACCTGAGGGGACTTGAATGTTGGTCGACTCTTCGGCTCCACCGCTGTGGGCGATGCGGGGACGCTCCCGTTAGAATCTAATATCAGCAGAGTTCGCCGCTCCCTGGCTGGTTTTTCACACTTTGTCACGCGGAACCTGAGAACGATAGAAGGGTTTGAATGTTTGTGCAGCCTGCGATCCAAATGAGAGAGCTGGTCCAGGTCGCAGAGCTGGCTCAAACCCCTGTTCTTAAGCAGCTGACATGACAATGACTACATATATACAGTAGAGTGTATGAAGAATCATATTTTTACCTAAAAATAAAAGAGAATTTAGGTGGCACTTCATAAATACTATATTTACATGGAAAAAGACCAGGTTAAAAACAGAAAATGGTCTGTTATTGAATGATCTAGGACAGAAACTCAGGTCATAAGCCATTCTTAGAGCCACACACACACACACACACACACACACACACACACACACACACACACACACACACACACACACACACACACACTCTTTCTTGGTTTCTTACTCACCTAAACATGACATCTCTCTCATCCGCCCACTCTAAAGCTTTAATTAAATCAGCAAATGAATATTTGTATCCAGGTCATGCTGACCCCTCTGCATACGGCGCCATTCATCTAAGTGCGCAAATGAAAAGAAACCTCTTCGCATCCCAATCAGCTCTCAGTGGGACATTGAGGAAGGCTGCGTGACGGCGAAGAGGCTGCACACTTTCCCGGCCTCACTGGTGGATTGAGAAATGGTCTCTTTACTTTAAACTGGATCTGGGACACAGCGGGACTAGATTTATGATGGGAGTACACGCCAGGATTTAATTCTCACTGTGGTGAATTCTTCTTATAATTACTGAAACTAAAAGTCTGGACATTGAACACAAACACAAGAAGAACCAGAAAAATTCCTGCACACTGCAGGATCATCGGGTTGATGATGAGGGTGTCCAAATTCCCTGCACAGACATTGTAAAAGATGGACATAGGTGAACCCGGTGGAGAAGTGCCTTAAAGCTGCATTCTTTGCCCTCATGACCAGTAGGGGGCGACTTGTCCGCCTCAACAGCCCTCGGCTCTCTTTTTCTGATTGCATTATGCGCTCAGTTGCCAGTTTCAGGTCAATACCAGAGCCAGAAAATAGGATTATGTTCATTGGCGAACAACTTTTCAATCAAAAGTTGTTCGCCAATGAACGTGCAGTTTCTCACAGCTCAGTCAGAGCTGCTCCTTGCCATGTCCAGTTTCTAAACAACAAGCAGGCAACAGCGAAAATCCGCTGGTTTAAGAAAGCATTTTTGCTAACACCATTTTATTTGCAAAAAACAAATGTGATGGAGAGGGGCGGGTCGCTCGCTTAAAAATGACTTGTCAGCCACAACTCATTAGCCAATAAGCATGTGATATCAGAAACTAATTTTCTTACACACTTCTACAGGACCAGAAATCTTTTTGGAACCACAGCTATTGCCATCTGGTGGCTTTAAGAGAGAATGCAGGTACTTCGGGATTGGCTTTTCCAACCTGAAGCTAGGTCATGTTTTATACTGATTTTCTACAAGGGGACCAAATACACATGCTTTCTGCAAGCAGCTTGATGTCTATTAAATTGTAAGAATAGCTCCTGTCATCGATTAAAGCTTTAGAGTTGAGTGAACACTCACTAGTCAACATGACAGTCCTGGTGATATCCTGAATAAGATATTAGAAGTCTGCTTATTAATGTTCGTGTCTCAGTTTTGTGAGGACCTGTGCTGTTAACAGTGGCACGTGGAGCAGTCTGACCACAAGTTTCTGACCTCCCAGTGTGGTATCAAAGTGCATGAGATGCTTGTGCCTTTTAAATGAAGTGTGAATATTTTCGAGAGTTAATGTTTGATTGTTAGCGCCGTGTGTGTGTCTGTGTGCACTCAAGCCTAGTGTCCCTCTGGGGCAAACAGTGTGTCATTTTTCATTTACTTCTGCTAATTAAACCACCTCGTGATGCGATTCTGAGAACATTTTAAAGGCAGGAAAATCATCAAAAGGCAGTAATACACCCAGGCTTGTCCTTCAGTTATGATTCAAACACACACACACACACACACACACACTTGCCCACCTGCCTACAGCCAGGACTGTGACCTCCACACAGTTACTGTGCCGCAGCTCTGCTTTGCGGGCTGACGGCTTCCTCATTAGCGGCCATTTCTTCTGGTTGCAGCGGGTGCAGATGTTCTTGTTGCCTCCCAGGCCCCCGATGGTGTGCAGGTGGTTACAGGTGTGCTTGGCTGCTCCCGGGGGCGCCCCCGGCGATACAGGTGTCATTGGAGGAGTGGGAGTGCTGGGGGAGGTGGGGGTGAGCGGAGGACTTGAAGATAAAGGAGGAGAAATGTGTGATCCTCGCAGCTCTTTCTTCAGATTGCCACTTTTTAAAAGCCTTCATGAATTAATTATACAATATTATTGTGAAATGAACTAAGAAATCTTTTATAGGTCAACAACTGTAAACATCCAAAATGTGAGGTAAGAGGAACAAACCCCAACACGAGCTAAAGACTTCAGCCCATTTTACCCAGAGCATTTAAGCTCGCTGAATTCTGCAGTGCTTCCCTTATCGCAGCCCGCCGCTGCAGAAATGACACATCAATATTTCATACTTCAAAACAATTACTGACAAGCTCTTTGAGAACAATCACCCTCAGTGATTATCTTTAAAGTAAAAATGGAAGCAGTTTACTGCGGCTGCAGGTGAAGTTTCAGACACACCATAAGTAAACAATTAGATAAGCCCACAAATAGAAGCAACGCAGACACGAAGGGTGTCGCGTCACATGATGTTTGTCTCCAGCTTCCTCCTCTGAGAGTTTCTTCTTCATTCACTCCCCGTGTGTTCTCACACCACTTTGCATTTAATCATTAGTTATTATTAATCTCTGGCTCTCTTCCACAGCGTGACTTTTGTCCTCCCTCCCCTCACACCCGGCCCGTCGCCTCAGATAGCTGCTCCTCCCTGAGCCTGGTTCTGCTAGAGCTTTTAAAAGTAGTTTTTCCTTTCAACTGTCACCAAGTGCTGCTCAAAGGAGGCCATCTTTGTTGAGGGTTTTTTTTCTAATACTGTGGAGTCTTTACCAGTGCTGGAACAAAGTTACATATTTGAGTAATGCAGTATTGTAATGCGTTATCTTACTAAATTCAGTAATCATGCTACAGTTAAAATTACGTTGTGACCTGTATTACAAAGATTATCCGTGCCTGGCAAATAGAAAAGAAAAAAAAAACATGCGTACTTGCTACAATCAGCTGATTTCAGTTCGTGTGTGTCCAGGACAGGAACAGCTGCATTCCACTGCTTCAGCTCTTTGCAAGCCTCTGCACAGACAGCACGCTAACACTAAGCTAGCCAAGAACCCAGAGTGATGGTAAAGCCAAGCACACGCAGACCCCAGCCCAGCAGCCAGAGCCTGAACTTCAACAGGTAACAAGGGCAGTGATGAAGCTTAAAGCCTCAGCTTCTACCTCTTCATGTTTCTATAGTAGAATCAATCGTCATCTTTGCTTTGTGCTGATACCTGCGCTCATGGCTCTGGTAGCTTTGATAGCTGGGATAGGCTTCAGCCCCCCCCAGGACACTGATAAGGACAGCGGAAGAGAATAGATGGATGGATAAAAAAGGGTCTTTAGACGAGAGTTGTTATTGTTGATGTTGATACTGCACTATATAAATAAAATTCAATCGAATTTAATGAGCACTATGTACTTTTAAGCCTCAACAAATCTGGTTATTGGGACATTAAAAGGCATTAAAGGCTTTCAAAAATTATTCCAAGAAATGTGACAGCTCATAAACATATGCAGCCACTGCAGATGGAGTCATTGGGCAATAACAGGGTATGAAATGTGATTTTGGTCCACCGGAAGAACAAAAGACGCGATGTTGGAGATAAAGTGACGAGAACAGGGACTGCTGTGGAAAGATGATGAGAGGGACTAAAGGACGGTAGAGAGGTGGTGGAGGACTGATGGCAGGAGAACGGAAGTTAAGCACTGAAGCTGGAGAGGCAGATAGTGAGCCCTGGCGACACTACAGTCAGTCACTCTCCTCCTTGAAGCCTTTTCTCCATCCCTCTCTCCTGCTTCCTCCCTCTCTCCTTCCCCAAGTATCCAATAAATTACCCCCACCGATATCCTTTCTTCCCCTCCTATTCTGCCATCTCTAAGTGATCCACTGGCAGGCTGCCCATCCTGGCTGAGAGCGCATGAGAGAGAAAGACAGATGTGGGACATAACAGCAGGAGAAACTACCACAGAGAGCCATCTGAACAAAATGAAAAAGCAAAAGGCAAACTAGGGGTGGAAATATGTGAAGGAAAACATTTGGAGAGAGAACTGAAGAAGTGAGACACATGAAAGTGATGCTGGGGATTGTGTGTGAATTCACAGTTTTCTAGTTTTTTTCCCTTTTATGTATTTATATGTTTTTTACAGGACACTCGGTGTGACACAGCAGAATACCTCAGTACCTAATCCTTGGCAGATGCAACACGGCTACCATTTATCCACACTGTTTTCTCCCAACAAAAGAAAACACCTTTCCTCTCTTATCTCCTTTCCGCCCAGCACAATATGAAGCGGAGAGAGAAAGATGACAGCAGGAGAGAGAGAGATACAGAGAGGGGGGAAACATACTCCACTAACTCGATTTACTTAGACTCCTACTGTCACAAGCATCTCCTCCTCTAATCCATCTATCTGCCCAACTCCTTCTCCCCCTGTATTAGAGGCAAAGCACCACTGCACTTGTTAATGTGCACTCCTCTGCTCATGGCTCTGTATGGACGGTGAGCGGTGTTTCCCCTGCACTGATTTTCTCTGTTGGAGGTATGATTGCTCCAAGGAGTAAAGACATTAAGTTACAGGCTTGCATGCGACCTCACCAAAATAAGTCTGCTAGATTATAGAGGAGTATTAGGCCAAAGCCCATCATCCTGTGTTTGCTGGTTGGGGGAGTCCAGTTGTAACGCTATCAGCAGGAGAGCTACTGGTGCTCTAGCTGTGGCTTGTTTCCCTGCTATCAGCAGCTTTTATTGCACTTAAAGCTACACAACAAGCTCTTATGAACCCCCAGTAATGTCTTTACGTCATCTCCACGCTCCACCGTGTCATAGCTCTTTTACGGGTGGTGGGAGACACTCCATATGCATTCAGGCCATCGGGTTTTATACTACTGGGTGATCCTGCTTTAGCTGCTTTAGCTCATAGCTGCCCAGTTTTCACATGGTATGCTAGACATGCCATTTAATCTCAAGAGCAGCTATTAGAAGTGATTTAATGTAATAATTCTTGTCACATACTGTATATAGTGTGATTTCTAGCAGACCAACAGCTTCGTGTTTTGTTAGCCGCAACACACGTTTAACATGGAGACCTGCTATTCAATGAATAATGATAATCTATGGGAAAAAAAGTATGTAGCAGAAATATATCTTTTACCACCATCTACGTTGTGAAAGTGAGTGATGAATACACAACAGTATTCTTTCCACATTTACTGGTCAAAACATCTTATGAAAAACATTTTGAATGTTATTTGAGGCAGCTCAGATCAAATGGCTAAACAAGTTTTGACTGCCGATTCTTTAGATATAGCTTTTATGCTGTGGTGACCTTCAAAAGTAAAGTTAATTCAAATAGTCCAAAATGACCACCAAATAAGGAACTTCAGGTATTTCATAGCACTGCTAAGTGGCAAGACTCAAAGGACTTTAGCTAGCCAACTTAAGCTAACTTAAGCTAGTTAGCATTATGTTATATAAGTTTCTTTGTATTTTCAACTGACCCTAAAACAACTTAAAAGGTTTTTAAAACGGGAACTAGATTTCTATATTTGCGACATCAAGCTAAAGCTAATACCAAACAAAAGTTTAAATCAGATTGGAGTTTGCTTGGCAGCCTGATTTACACACAAGGGGAACCACAAACAAAGGTAACATCACATTTCAGATTAGAATGGCCCTTTACTATCATTGTACATGTGCAACAAAATCTAATATTTATTCTATTCTATTTTCAAACTACTTTTTATAGAAAAGACATTTATGATGATCAGTTTAGTTGTCATAAAACTGTTTTAATAATGCTACATATTACACATTTTTTTAACTGTATAAATTACAAAAGTTATACAGCCAATATGCTAATAACTCAGCTTAATAGATTAGACACTATATATATTAAATACCTTCTAAGGTTTACTAACTTCAAAAGTTACTCTCACTTATTTTGTCAGTTAATTTAATTTAGTTCAATACCATTTTATTTATATAAAGTCAATTCACATCAATAAACACATCAAGATGCTTTGTATTGCTTAGTCAAGTCCCTTCGATACCAGAGAGAAAATCCCAACAATCCCTTTTGGCCAAGCACTTGGTGACAGTGGGGAAGAAGAACTTACCTTTAAGAGGAAGAAACTTCCAGCAGACCCAGGCTAAGAGCGAGGCAGCCATCTGCTAAGGCCAAGTTTTTGTTAACCAACAATTAACTGTGGATTTGATCTATAAATGTCTATAGTTCGATATTTGACCAGAAGTTCAAAGTCTATAGTGAACATTATTCTTCTAACAAGTGATAAGTGACTCGACTGACTAACCATCCAAAGCTTCTGCTGTTCTTAAGCCTCCAGCATTTCTTATATTTTCACTCTGTTTAATTACTTGATTTTACAGCCAAGAATCTTACGAGGAAATATGTCAGCAGCTCCAGTTACTATGTTTTAATAATCCCACAATACAGTGAAGTGGCGCACAGTGGCTTTTTGGGAATGGTCCCCAGCTACGTGTCCCCAATCGGACCCTGCCAATGTGGATAGGATCAGGAGGAAACTGTGGCCTCATTGCCTTGACGCTTCTTGTCCTGCTCTGCATGCTCTCAGTTCAGACACACTCAGACACAGAGTCTCAAGGAGGCTTATGATGCCACCTGGTGGTCAAACCAGTTAGTACACAGAGTCTTTGCCCAATTAATTTAAGATGAGCCCAACAAAGACAGAAAGCCTTTTTAATAACAGATGGATTTGTTCTTCACAGCGTGAGATCACACTTACCCATCCGAATCAATGCTGTTTTCATGAATCATGGCATTTAGGGCATCAGAGTTTGCTAAAGAGGGAGAGAGAGAGAGAGAGAGAAAGTTATACGCTTATAAAGACGGGGGGGAAAAAAGGGAGAGAGACGGGAGATAAAAGTCGTGTTGGGAATTAGTGAGGAGTACGCTCCAGTGACTTCAAAAGCAGAGCGCTTATTGAAAGATGGCTCGAGCAGATTAACTCTTTAACACAGCGAAACGGCACATCACATGCAATCACTGAACACATAACAACTGTACACAGAAGACCTCGGCTGGGTGGGAGGAATCTGCCAGACAGTGAAAACTTTTGTCTGGAGCAAAGTTGCTTCAGAGTGTGACTCGGAAAAGTTTCAAACTTCCACATAACCGTCGAGAACGCAGCCTTCGGAGGTAAAGTTTGAAAAATTCTCACAGTGCGCACGATCAACAGCGCCCGACCTCTGCTTGCAGACAAAGTAGCTCAGGCGTAGATTTACATAATTTGCTCCCAGAGACACATTTCCCCAAGGCCAGGCCTCGATGCATTCACTGACTTCACTAACAGCCCGCTGTGTACACAGATAAAGAAATCTGTGCAGAGTTTGTGACAAATGAGCTGCACACACACAAGCAAACACAGATGACTCATGTAGGTGGACGTAGGAGTTTCATGTTAAGATTTCACATCAGCGTTCACAAACGTCTGCCTCAAACTTCCTCCTCGTGTCATGAAGGAAGCCTCGGTGAACGGATGTTAATTTTAGTGCAAAAACATTATCTACTTGTTTTTGCCAGAAGGCCCTAACATGAGTAGTGGTCAGAAGAAAGAAAATAAAATGTTGGCATATTGTTGGTTCATGCACAGCTCTCTTAATTTCAGTCCTTCCTTTTCTTTTTCAGTCATTCTGTTGTAGATTTGCTACTGTGGGATCATAGTGCATGACCAGTTTGAGCCAAGCTTTAGCTGTCAGACAGACGGCCTCGCATTAGAATAATTTGGTATTCAGAGGAGTTCTTGGTCGACTCAGTGGCTGCCAGGTGTCCGGGTCCTGTGGCTGCAAAACAAGCCCAAATCATCACCCCTGCTCCACCGTGCTTCACAGCTGGTATGAGGTGTTTGTGGTGATATGGTCGATTTGGTTTCCTCCAAACATAGCGCTAGCTAGGTCTTGTGGTTTTTTAAGATGCAACTTTACAAAGTTAAACATTGTTGTCATGTGCTTTTTAGAAAGAAGAGGGTTTCCCCTGGCAACCTGTTCCGTTTTTCTATTGTAACTAATTGTAATTGTGTTGTCATGAACTTTAACATTTAACATACCAACTGAGGCCTGTAGAGTCACAGATACAGCTTCTGGGTTTTTGTTTCTCTGAGGGTCTGACCTCAGACTGAATGACTGACAGCTGAATGTTTTCCATTTGTTAATAATCTTTGATGGATATCAAATTGTTTGGAAATGCCCTCATAACCCTTCTCAGACGGATGGACAGGAACAGTTGCTTCTTTAAAATCGTCATCCTTTCTCCTTGCTACTGTGCTAACAAATAGTTAAACACACCTGAATGCTCCAGAGCAGCAAACTATCAAAACCTCTGCTTTTATAGAGGCGCTCACACTTGCTGATGGTAAATTAATCATGTGTATTTGACTAGCAGCAGTTGGCTAACCTCTAAACTCGTGGAAGTAGTGAACTGTGTACTGCTCCTGAATTTTAGCTTAATTTTTGCTAACTAAATAATGACACCCACTCTGGAAACCAAGTGAAACTAACCTGGAAAAAGGGGTCACTATGTCATCACTTTAGAAACGGATAATGTTCCTTTACGTCTTTTACAAAGTAAACTTTTGGATGAAAAAGGATAATTTTGAGGAAATTTTTTTTGTAACCCTTTACAAAACATTCCCTGAAGATCATTTTGAAGATTTCAACTTCAAGGCAACTTTCCCTGAAAGACTTTCTGAAATATTCCTAGAACATAATCTTGAGGTTAAAAACATGCAGTTATGTGCCTAAATGTGAGGTGAGGTATGTGACACTGCTGAAGCAAACTGCAGTAAACATTTCAGCAACTCTTTAGCTTTCAAACTCTCAAACATCTTCTTCTCTTCTTTACTTGTCTTAATAGTGTAGCTGAGTGGTTCTTAAACTGTGGAGTGGGACCCACTACTGGGCGTGGAAAACCAGGTGGAAAATATAAAGTGAAATTAACTTCAAATAATGAAGAACTTTACTTTTAAATGATATCTGACCAACAATACCAATAAAAATGAGTAAAGTTTTTCCACACTGTACATGTTCAAGTACTTCCCACTGGTTGCAAACATGGTAGTGACTTTTCCTTTGTTTGATCAGTAGAGGGCAGTGTTTTCCTTTGTCTGATCAGCCATCAGAGCGGTGCACGCTATAGCATTCAATTCCTCCTCTCTTTATTTAGACTGAAACGGCTGTTGCTGCAAAAATGTTGAGTGGACACAACAACTTCCTGTTTTCATTAGAGAGAGAGGGGGAAAAAAAGCTACAGAGATTTCTTTTTTAAATCTTAACCATCGGCCAAGTTTCCATCAGTTGAGCAATGTTGAAGGGTGAGAGAAGGTGTAGTAAAACAGATATTTATAAATAGAGAGCACAATGACGTGCTGACTCCACAGCAGACTGACAGCGTGTAGGCGAGTCACGATAATCAGAATCCTACGAGCATGACTGCTTCATAAAACAGCCGTGAATCAGCTCAGAGCAAACGTACAGCTCAGGACAATGATGGCCAGTCACCAACATGGGACGATACAGCCTTTGTGTATCACAGGATTGGGTCAAAGTGCGATATTGAGTTACACTTAAAGAATCAATAGTGAAATGGCACATTTTCAACTCTTATATGATATAACTTCTTATAGATGGGTGCTATACGGCAGCGGTTCCCAACCTTTTCTGCACCACGGACCGGTTTAATGTCAGACAATATTTTCACAGGCCTTTAGGGTGTCGCGGATAAATACAGCAAATTAAAATGATACGACCAAGACAAAAACTGTGTTATTGTGTAAATATAATAATAAACATCATTTCACTGTGTAACTGTGTAACTTTATTAGCAGTGTCCTCCAACAACATTGAGAGTAACATCCTCCTCTCTGCCCCTTAATGCTCTCTGGTCGCTATGGTAACGTGTAAATATTTCTTTAAAATACGACACACAGCTACAATTCGGGAAAAGACCCAGGGAAACCGAGTTAACAATAAAAACCCTGAAAACCATAAATTTCACGCCTCAACTCTCGAGACTCACGGACTGGTACCGGTCTGTGGCCCAGGGATTGCTATTTATAAATTCTCTATACAGAGCTTACATTTAGCAAACAACCTGTCATAAAACCAATAAAACAGAAATATTTTACAAGCCTGTCAAAAACTTCTTTAAAACAAAAAAATCATATTACAGTGGAACCCTGACTTACGAAATTAATTCGTTCCCGAGGGTCTTTCGTAAGTCGAAGCACCCATCGCGCGTTTTGACTGAGGCGATGCTGAACGATAGGCTATAGGTTAATTGCTAACTAGAACAACAATACGTCGTCTAAGTGGAACAGCGAAGCGCAAGTACTGAAGCCAAGGGGTTGTCACATGATTCGGAAGGCATTGCGGGCATTGTAGGCTCAGCCAATCAGAGCCAGCAGATTTTGTTACACGGGCATTTTGCCGTAACACGGGCAAAAATATTGCCGCTCAGTGCCTTCGTAACTTGAATTTTTCGTGAAACGGGGTATTCGTAAGTCGGGGTTCCACTGTATTATTATTATTCATTAGGCAAATATGCATTTTATACCAAATTTGAGCCGGCACACTGGAATTCTTGTCAGTAATTAATTAAGCACAACATTAAACCAGTAAGACTAATTTTTCGTGTTCGAGAATTCAAGTAAATAATTGTCTCAGTTATGGTGGCGTTCTGATAAATGTGTTAAGCGCTGTGTCCTGCTACCAGTACGTTTGGACAGTGGTGTGAGGTAACAGTGTTGGTGGAAAGTTTGAGCAGCGCTGTCAAAGACCGAGTCCTCTGTCTGCCCTCAACCCTCCAAACACCGGGGTGAACAGCTACTTTTCCAGCCTCTTAGACTACACACAGCGTCCTAACAGCTGGTGCAGAACGCTGCTAACTTTTACTGTATAATCTTCAAAGTATAACCGTCTCTTTCTTCTCTTTCCTCTCCTGCCTCAGTATAATTCTCTGCCTTAGCATTTAAAAGCCTGTTTTGACTCTTAGTTTGTACAGACATATATCCTGAACTCAGACTGGGCTCCCCAAAAACACTTGAATAAATCCTTTTGTCCTCCTCCGCTGCAAGAGGTAGTGCCACTTCTGTGTTAAACACCTAATTCTTAAAATGCTGATCACGGCTAACGGCAAATAAATGTCTCAGCTGGTCTGTTTGTAGCATGAGAGAAAAAAAAATAGAAAACCTATGAAGTAAATATTTCGTTTGAAAAGTTCCAGATTAAAAATGACCTAAAACTGAACTTTAGACTGAGTCATCTGCATTTTTTTCAACTTTTTAAAAAGACCATATCGTGAAAAAAAACCCCAAACAACCCCAAAACATTTTTGTTCCTTTGCCCTGTGGTGCTAGTTGCCATCCATAGATCGGTGTGAGATGCCAAGTTTTGGAGCCATCAGCTGTCTTCTCTTGAACATAATGGAACTAAATGACACATTTCTTGCAGCAATGTCTCCTTGCAGAAGCCATGACCTGGTTACTAAATATATAGGAACTGCTGTCTTTCACCAGTCATATCACTGTGCACAAGAAAGCGTCCATCTACCTGTGAAACGAGGCTCAAGCTGTGACAGGATGGAAACACTGCTCGGTCCAAAAAAAGGAAAATAATGCTATCGCTACCTTGTGCATTTCTTTTTTCCTGAGTAACGGGGTCGTGACTTCTTGAAGAGATGCTGTTTTCTTGAGCACAACAACGCAAAGTGCTCCTGCAATTTAGTTTCATTTTATTCACAAGCAGGCAAACATCTACAGCCAGTATTTACAAAACCGGAGCAACTCAAAACTAAATAATCAAGATGGATAAACTGCTCTGCAGGCCAGTGGGAAAAAATGTGCATATTTGACTTTGGTGGGGGTGAACAAGTGGAACAGGGCGTCTTCTATTACATGAAAGCATCTTCTCTTAAGGAGTCAAGTCACAGACAGCTGTTACCCTTCTTTGAGTTCAACATCGCTTTACAGTTATGGGAAGTTTATTGGCGCTGTGGAAAACAATCCACACTGTCAGTAAAGACATACGATGCCACAAATCAAGCTGGTTTGAGTTTCGCACAATGCTGCCATCGATCCTCGTCTCTGCTGCTGCCGCGTTTGAACGCGGCTCAACAAAGGATTACAGAGGATAACACGCTACAAAGCATTTGCAGTGATTTATCATGAATTTAGCTTCCTGCAAAGGGAAGGAATGGGATGAAATCGCAGATGAAACACTCGTGTGACTTGTACTCGAAAGCGTGAAAACACCTACGTCATAACAAATGGTCTCAGATTCTTCTCCCGTTGTCCTGAATGTGAACTTCCACTAAAAGCTTCATTTCTGAGCCAGACTCGTCTGAGAAAACACACACGGCTCAGAGTCCACAACTGACTTCCTTCCCGAGTAGCGTGTGACAATGTACCAAACAATAATGCCAGCTGTAATCGCTTCAGGGAAGGAGGACAAACAGGGGCCATTTCCCCAAAGTCACAGGTTCACACCTTCAACCAGAAATGACAGGTGCTCTTATGTAAAAAACAAACACAAAGCCTTGAATACATACCTTCATTTTTCATAATGTAGTGGACGATCTGTCCAACCGTGTCATTGTAGTCACTGAAGGTGTCATTGAGCTCTGGAAAAACAAACACACACGAATAGAAACATCAGTATTATTAGGCACTGAGCTGAAGGGTCGCCCGCTACAGAAACATGATACATGTTGAAAGAAAGTCAGCCTCACACAACTATGCCAGGCACTGAGGAGCAAACAACTCCTGCAGATTTCCACTGTTTAGTTTTCTACATCAGTGAAAACGGAAAAAATCTCCAAAGTGAAAATCCTAATCTTAATCAGACACTTAAATCACCCTCACCCAGAATTTTAACAAAGGCAACGTGGCTGAAGCTAAAGCTATCCAGAGCTCAGAGCTAGCCACAAGCAGCCTCGGTATGAGCAAACGATCAAAGCAGTTATAAGGAAAATTATGGAGACGAGCAGAAAAGAGAAACTGGTCCATGTAAGTGAGTAGTGACAGCTGGGGCAGGCGGCATCCTTGAGTTGGATCAGAGGATAAAAAATGGATGGCGCTTCAGTAAATTTTCATATAAAAGCTGGTATTTAAATCGTGGGTAAGTAGTGGTCAGCAATAAACAAATCAAGGCTGGTAAAAGCACAGCACCAGTTCAGTCAGTGCAGTCTCCTGCTCATGCTGCACTGAACTAATTCCAGTCACTTTCTCCTTTACTTTACTGTACTATACACATTACACATTACAATGTTGTGTGTAGAGTATGCATAGAGAGAATTAGAAGCGCAGACTTTAGTAAAAAATACTCTCTTCATGCATGTTCTTCTATTCTTGGCTTTACACAGAGAGAAGTTAGTGGATTTCTATAACTTCTCAGGAATAAAGCTTTGCGTTTGTAAGAAGAAGAAGAAAAAAGAAGAAGAAAGTCTGCTTAAAGGGGAAGGTGGCCTTAAAGGAAAAGGAGCTAAAAACAGCTCAGCTCAGGCAGTTGGGGTTGAGCCTAATGGCATAGGAAAATGATGCACAGGTTGCCTATAACCTAAAACTGGTCTTTCTTTAGGACTGAATTCTGGTTTCCATATTTCTTTATGTCTAAAGCCAGCATTCGAAACAGCAAAGTAAAGCCGAGCTGATGCTAAAAGCCTCCGTACAGCTAAAGGGACGGGGAAAATTCACAGTGGATTTTTTGTGGCCCTTATACCGTATCGCACTTTGATCCATTGTTGACATCAGAAATATGTTTTAGCACAACTATAACGCTTCTGTGGCAGATGTTTATCGACCACACACAGAGCTAAAATGTTCCTTTTGAGTGATTATTGCCAGGAAGAATCAATGACTGTCCCTCGCTCACGCCGTCCCCGGACGTTACTTCCTGCCATTTCTCAAAAGGAAATTGTCGGATTTCTATAATATTGCAAATTCGTCGCAGTAATCATTCAACTATGCAGAACAAATCCACTGGTCAGCACACACCCCTGTGAGGCACTTCCTGGAGTTTCCTTTTGATTGCTTCCTCAGTTTTTCCTCGCTACTGATAAACGTAAATTGGAATCCTCTGGTATGCCGAGGCTGACTGCGAGCAGGAAACCTGACACTGAGGAGGAAAAAAAAGGGAACACTTGACTGACTGACCGAGCGAGGCCGCAACACAAAGCAGTGTTGTGTTTTTGTTCTAACGTACAATAGGGTAGGGCTTTTTGAAGAAACAAACACACACAAACAAATAGATGGCCGGGAAAAACCCTAATGGACTCATGACTATTGTGCTGCCAGCAGCAGGAGCTTGCACTTACTCAATGAGAGAAACCCGCTTCACGCCTGTACTTTTCCAATACCAGCTCTTGACGTAAGAAACTGAGTTGTAATTCACACAGTTAACTGGAAAGATTAATGGGAATGGTGGGGACATCATATGTAAGGGAAAACACTGGCGTGCGGTGCATTGCGTGATGACAGGAAGTTGGACAGCGCAGCGTAAACAGCTTATTCTTTCCATAACATTTCTCATGCCTGCGACAGAGCCAGGGTGATTGCAGAGATTTCACATATGCGCTCAAGAATTACTAGAAAGACAGACGAGCAGGCACGGCAGCTGTAGGAGGAGGGAAACTGAGTGAAGTGCGCACACAAATCCCACAATCCCACCTCACTGAACTCCACATGAATGGATGAAGGGAATGCTAAAAGTCTTCCTGGTTTCTGCTGGCCTGCTTCCAAATAAAATAACAGCCCTTCTAAAAGTGCACCCCAACCTCCAAAAAAGCATTCCTAAGCTCACGTTTGTCTATTTCATCTTCTGAACGCATAAACACCGAATAACGTAATAAGTTCAGTCTGTCTATCTGTTATACAGGAAGAGCTTGAAATGCTATTGCTTTGAGATGCCATTCACGTCACACGCCACCGCCTGCGTCTACGTTAAGTAACACACACGAAGTAATTAGATTCAGGAATGTAGTCTAGGGTTGAAAGCACCAGAACGAAGGTGATTTCTGCCTTCTAGACGTCTTATTACCACATGACAGGCAAATGGAAAAGTTCACATGGGCCGATGACTAATTTGGAAACTCGTGCAAAAAAAAAAAAAAAAAAAAAAAAAATCATCTGCTGTGCGACAGCATCGCAGTGGATTTACTGAGACGTGGACAGGCGTGATCATAAATACTTTAAATCCTTTAGATTATGAAACAGTTAACGATAGTATTTATGACGAGCAATGCGTATTTACGCAGTGCCTCGAATCATGTGGACGTTGGATGAGTAAGGGATTTGAGGTAAACAATGCACACAATAGAGCCTCTCGGTTTACAGCTCTAATCGCGCTGCCAGCTCAACATGTCATGAGACCTGAATCACAGTCTCAAGCTGGAAATGGAGCGTCAGCAGGGTCCAAAAAGATGACAAATGTTTAAAACAAAAGAAAGGGGAAATGGAGACAGCGGGTGAAGAGAACTGATTTCATTGTTTTCTCGGTTGTGCAGAGGCTAAGATAAAGGACCGACAACACTGACACTGCCTGCAGGAGGCCGGGTACGCCTGGATCTGCATCATAGTCATGTTCTGCTACTGAAACTGTGAAGCCAGGTCCCAGTTTTGAATTTGGGAGACAGACACAATCTCTACATTTAAGATTAGGCTTGAAACTTTCTTCTTTGATAAAACTGACAGTCAGGGCTGAATCAGAAGCCTCCCTTTGTTATGCTGCGACAGGCTCGGTCCGCTGCGGGACTTCACGTGACGCACTGAGCGGTACTCCTCCACTCACCTCTTCAAACTGCCTGCGTGTTTATGCATCACTGCAACATATCATTACATTTTTGTCCTCTGTCTCCCTCAGTCTGGGTTTTTGTCCCGTCTCCCTGCGCTCTCTTTTGTCTTCTCTTTCTTTTCCCCCTCCTTTCCCCCGCATCCGCCAAATGATCGAGGCCCTCCCTGAGACTGGTTTTGCTGGAGGTTTCTTCCTGTTAAAACTGGGTCAAAACTAAATTGAATCTGTAAGGCTTGTTTTAATTTAACCGGTCCTATCTTTGAAAATGAACTGGGGTTACCTTGGCTTGCCTTATTTAAAGAAGAAAAAAAGGCCCTTTTGTTACTGAGAAGACACATCAGCAACACAACGACACAATGTAACAATCGTCTTTGCCCTCCCTCACGTCCACTTTTTTTAATATGAGCCTGGCTGTGGGATAATCTTTGGCTTGTATTGTATATAGGCGATGGATGATTTAAGCCTTAGACTCAATAAAAACATAAATCCAACGATACTGTCAAATTTCTCAGAACCTCCAATGACCTCCCAGAATCTCTGAAACCTTACCTCCGCCCAGCTCGGGATCTTTGACCTCTTCCTTACACTCCTCCTCGTCATCATGGTCTGTGGTGCACCGGTAGCCCTTCCTTTTCAACACATGACAGATCACCACACCGAGCAGGCCCAGAAGGAAGAGAATAGGCACCAGCACAAAGGCGATGTAGTACGGATTGGTCCCGCCGCTCGTTCCAGCACTGTTACCAGCTAGAGGATGAGAAACAATTTAAATAAAAATTTAAAAAAGAAAAAAAAAAAAAAAAGAAGCAGTAGTAATTCAATACATTTTTGTAAGGCGGCGCAGAAAAACAAAACCCTTGTCCTCACAGCACCTTTCACTGCAACCTGATCTCTACAAAGGGTGTGAGGGGAACACATGAAGGGTGAGCCGAGCAGCTGATGGGATTCAAATGTTATCAGCTGCAACATGAACTTGACGCATTTACAACTTTGAGCACGCATTTAGGAAGCAGGCACAAACTTCAAAAACAAAAAAGCTGTGAAGAACACTGGGAATGTTTTCCAAGGTTTTTAGTTTCTGTCTTCGACTGGGTTTTTTTTCTTCCCCTTTTATTGATTTATTTCTGAGTGAGGGAGGAGAGCAGGCACTCCTGTAAACCAGCTTTACAAGGGTCCCATAAACTGTGATAGCAGTCAGTCACATGTTTTATTTAAGATGACTTTAATGCATGTTAAACATAACAGATGTAACCCAACCTGGGCGTAGCGGGCGGTTACATCATCAGACAGACTACAGCAGAAACCAGACGCAAGGACCACAAACATCTCACCATTTTAGCTCAATCTGCCTCTGCTCCCACTCCTACCTGCCTACCCGGGGGTCTAAAGTCCAGATTATTGGATTGGGTACAATAAACATCTCCTGGGCTCCAAATCCTGTACTTTCAATTAAAACAACAAAAATATATTTTGAAGATAAAAAAAAATTCAGGAGGTCTTGCCACTGTCATCCAGGGATGTCAAACTCACTTTACATCATGGGCCACACACAGCCTACTTTGATCTCAACTGGGCCAAACCAGTTTACTACACATTCAAACCCTGAGACGTCTTCATCTCAGAAAAAAAGAAGTGCACTTTCAACAGAATGTCTCCGTTTTTCTACATGACAAAGAAATATTGCTGCAGTAAATCAAGGAAACCTGTCAGCAGGCCTTGCACATGTATTTCTTACATTTAAATTGTAAGAAATAAATGTGCAAAATTTAAGAAGAAGCGCTGGTAGCTCGATGCCCAGATTTTCAAGTAATTATAAAACAGAAAGTTTTTGTTCTTCACAAAAAAAAAAAGTCCTTTTCCCCAAAACTGTGGACTTATTGTAAAAAACAGACATTTCTAAAGTAGATTGTGAAAAACAGGCACCTATCTGTCATTTAGTTGTGTATCCATTACTTAATTACTTTGTTAAAAGACACAAAGATACCACATTTCCTCAAACAGTAACATTTACCTTAGTGGTGGTAGGCCTGTACTTGAAGCAGGTAAACGGTGTTAATGTTTACCTGATCTAAGTAAGTTTTTACTGTAGTATTCACATGATAGCAAGTGATGACTCTTCCACCGAATGAACTTATAAGCTCACCCAAAGCTCATGGGGAAAAAAATTGCTTAAAAGTCATAATTCATTGTATTTACGCTGCACGGTCAACAGAGGACTGCTTGCACTAATCTGTGACAGCAAGGATGCTCATCAAACCAGCCACCCACTGCACCCATGGTGTCACCGCTAATTATGATAAATAAAACACACCATGAGTAAAATAACTTTTAACCTGACTTCCATTAGATTTGCTGTTGCAAGTACAAAACAAGTCCCTTCAATTCAATTCAACTCAGCTTATATAGCACCAGTTTACAACAGCAGTCACCTCAAGGTTTTTATTATATCGTAAAGGTAAAGACGCTACAATAATAGATAGAAACACTGGCGGTCACATCACCCCCTATGAGCAAGCAGGAAGAAACCTCCGGCAAAACTAGGCTCAGGAAGGGACAGCCATCTGCCACAACCGGTTGGGGTTGATGGGAGGGGGAAGCGAGCACAGAGAAGAACAGGACAAAAGACACACTATGTGTGACAGAGCCACAGTTCAGTAATGAATAACTGCAATACTGGTGTATAATACAACAGAGAGTGAAAAAGAAATGCTCACTGCATCATGGGGCAACCCCAGCAACCTACGGTAGGCCTATTACAGTAAAGTAATATCACTACCTTAACTACTCCACTCCCCATTTTAAGCCATGGAGGAAATATGAAATGTCTGCTACTGATGCCAATATTTTCAGAACACAACTTTTGTAAAACTGTAAAATGACTAAAACTGTAAATGTTTGAATGTAAAAACAAAAACAAAAAAGCGTAAGTGTGAATAAATCAGATGATCCTATGAAATATTACATTTTGAACCAAACATCTCGATCAGGTCAAAGTTCAAAGGTGAGGTACCACATGACGCATTCCAGCTCTACAAACAAGAGAGCTTTTGTCTGCTCAGGTCTGTGTGTGCACAGCACAAAGAGACTCGAGGTGGGTCTGATAGAGAGACGCAGACAGAGAGGGCAGCACGACAGCTAATCTGCACGAACTATAGAACAGCACCACGCGCGGAGACATGTATCTAAATACTAGCTTATGTGCACCCGATGCATAAACACATTAGTGCTCCTCCATTGTCCCAGTTCCCTGGTGCCCAAGCCTGAACACACTGATCATTGTCTGCTGACTGACCAGCCTGTTACCAAAAGTTGCATCTCTATGAGCTTGCAATAACAGTGACAACCACACTGTTGGAACAGCACGGTCCTGTGCGCCTCTAAAATGACTCAGAAGTAATCACGGGCCAATTAGATGACTGTTTTAAAATAAAATAAGACTGGAGACTAGCAAATGGCTTGAACGGGGTCACTGAGGAGTTTCTGAATTGGAGCCAGACATCTTTTCTGTAACCACAGCTGGTGCTGTGGTGGAGCTCCTATAAAAGAGAGAGAACTACAAACTAAAGCTAGAGACATGAGCACTTCACAGAAGTGGATTAACAAAATGAATTTAAACGGCAACAACAGCGGGGCGGCGGTTACATTTGTTTCCAGCTACAACTTCTAAGAAACATTTGGACTTTTTGGATTTTCTGTTGAACGAAGAGGTCGTTTTCTTTTCGTTCTTGATTAAAGTTGCAGTTTTGTGAGCTTTTTTTTTTTTTTTTTAATTTATTGATAAAATATCAGCAGTGATAACCATTTCCAAGAACCCAAGCTGATATCTAAAAGTTTCTCCTTTCATCCAACCGCTGTGCAGACCAAAACATATTCAATTTTCATGATTAATGGTGCAGATGTGGAGGACAACGAGAGACCAAGGACAGGCCATTAAATTGGGGTCATTTGTACAAAAGAGCAGCACGCTGGCTGTCGCTGCATTCTTTGAGCCCTGCTATCACATGGGCTGATTTTTAGTTTCATTTTAGTTTTTCGTTTTAACGTCAAACTCTGTGAGTCACTTCTTGGCAACTGGGCATTAAAAAGTGTAAGCTAGGGAATCGGAGACGGCTGCAAGATTTAAAGCACTCAGCTACATTCAGTTAGTAATCTGACGCTTTGTGTGCAACACCATCACACGGGTGGAAATGTAAAGTGCGTGTCATCTGATCGCTGACCCTTGTTCGGCTTGTGAACATCCACTAAAACAGGTGGATCCATGACAGACTTTAAAGTAAGTCTATGGAGCACACTCTGCTGGTAGAGATAACTCTATTGTATGTAATATTGTAGCATTAATTAATAGCAAGACTTTGTTGAACAGCCTAAGAGACACGTGGATCATTACAGGAAGAAATTATTGAAGTTAGTTAAGAAAGCTCCCTAGGAGAGAAAGAGTCTAAAGAGACATTTAATGATGTCTTTTTGAGTTCTTCAGCTTTGTTGTTAAGCAGCAGGGACTAAACCTTGAGAAAAACATTAAAACCGTGTCTATGAAGCACTCAGAGTATCCCAGACTTTATGCTGACGTGTTAGTTTAATTTTTAAACTTTACCAACCCTGCTATCGCAGCTCCTGCCGAGTCACTTTTGTCTTGCCTTTTATTGATGCTCACCTCTTCCTCAATTTTCCAGCTGTTTTGGTGTCTCATCAATGTGCCGCACTCTTAATTTTCTCTGCTCCTTCCACCTGTTCACTCTGCTGTCCTGATTGCAAACACAATGCAATCAGCATGCACCAATCAAACTCTATCCAAATCTCCCATTTCTGATGTCATGATTGGGTTTTTAACAAGTATTTACTTTATATAGTGACTCAACCAAGAATTCAAACACCTCAATAAATATCATATTGCGAAAAAGCACATTATTAAAGCACTTTTCATGCCATTTATGGATATTCACACTATTGGATGCCAGCTATAGGGAAATATTTACGGCAGGCGACCACATGCAATAATCAGCCTTCTGTTGCTATTTACTCCTGTGGATTCGGTGCCTCTCAAGCTATTGACGTTTACCCTACATCGCTTCCTCTTTGCACTTTGTCTATGTTTGATGATTCATTGTATTCAAAAGTCCACAGGATTTCGTGAAAACACAATGAGTAAGGAGCACAACGTTGTATCACGTTGAATCACCCTTAAATATCCTCTCTTTCAATGGGGGAAATTCCACAGATTGCACTCAAATGGATTCATTTGGTTTTCCTAAATAACATTAGTGTCATACGTTTATTGGAGTAAATCAAAATGTCAACAATATTATGGATACAATAGGAAAATGCACCATATGTAATGTTTCCTCACTAGGTTTCGGTCCTGAGTTACTGACATGCATGGACATAATCGCCTGAGACAATAAACATGGTTACTTACTCTTTTTCTTTGGACATTGGCTGCATTTTCACTCATTTTCAGTCCATCATCCATCATTTTAAGAGGAACACTTGTTTATTAAAAACCACTTAACACTGACCTGTAAGTCATTCAAGTATTAAAAGGTCACCTTAACTCAACAGATGATTCAGTGTTGTGTCTACACAAAAGCGACAACTTAGCAAAGAACCAAATTTTAGATATATTGGTACTAGGGCTGGGCTATATCATACCGTTCACGGTAATACCAGTGTAATTTTGGGCAACAATAGGAAAATGAAATATCGCGATAGAATATGGGTAAAATGCGCATGTGCAGTGCCTTTGTTTACATACGCACATGGCGGCGACGCAGAATGAGAAGAGCGAAAGCGGATCGTTGAATGAAACGGATGAACCAGAATTGGTTTGTAAAAATGCTGCAACTTCAGTAGTGTGGAACTGGTTTAGCTTTCGTCCGTCAGATACACAACAAAGCACTATTTTTGGTAGAGCGTGCAAGTGGGCCGTCGTTATTACAGTGTTTTTTTGGCAAATACGGCACACTTAAAATCAATCCTTTGATTTTCTGAAAATCGACAGTGCCCCTTATAATCCTGTGTGCCTTATGTATGAATTCTGGTTGTGTTTACTGACCTCGAAACGATTTTATGTCGTACGTGGTGCTCAAAAATCTGTCAAATGTTTCAGTACGACTTTGCTAAGCTACGAACCCGCACCGCTTGATGGATTGTCGGAGCATTACGGCCATCGTAGGCAGGAGCCTTGCGGAGTGATACGTACTGTGCTTCAACATAATATTACCGTATTGTGTGTATAACCTCTTTTTAAGTTTTGTGGATATTATACGTGGTTATGCTGAGGATCTGTCGGCCAATTTCCACTGGAAATGCCTTTTGGTTAAACTGTCAGCACGGAATTTGCATTTGCACTGTTACAATTTTATATAACTTTAATGCACATAAAAACAGCTGCTTGTTTAAGTGAAAATACATTGATGGGGTTTTTTGCACTAATAAAGTTGTGGAGTTGTAAAGTATTTTGTCTAGTGTCAATTATATCGTCAGTTATATCGTTATCGCAAATTTTCAAATGTATATCGTGATAAATATTTTTGGTCATATCGCCCTGTTCTATACTCCCACTAGGTTTATATCTGGGACTCTCCACCATTTGACCTTAGAACTGAAGAAGCTTCTCGGATGAGAGGTGAAACGTCTTCAAGTAACTTAAAGAAGTCCAGACGCTTTTCTTTGCAAGCTCCTTTGTTCTAATTGGTACATATATATATAGGGCTGTGCAATTTGACCAAAATCTCATATCCCGATATAAGACATTTATCGTCCTGACAACGATATAAATCACAAAAATGTAATATTTTCTGTAAATTCTGTGAATCTCGGGCAGCTCGACTTGCGTGAAGTTTTTCCAGCTGGGCGTCCTTTACCTGGAGTCGAGTGTTTTAACCGATTCATGAAACTATACATTTTTAGACATAAGTTATCACGGCCACCATTTTCTTTCAAAGTTTGAGTCTAAGGTTTATTTTTTTAGCACCTGACGGCTCTTTTTTGCTTCTCATCCGTAAACTCTCTGCATACTCTTTCACGTGATTCAGTTTATTTTGAAAAGTCTCAACAGGATCTTGAGCTTTATTGTGAAAGGTTTACGTGGAAAACAAACAAGTGGACAGCGGAGCTCTCTTTCTCTTATATTTAATATAACCACACTACGGACCGACAAGCGCCTGTTTTTACACGTTGTCGTTAGCAACAACGACGGTAACACCATCGCGTGGCTCCGCTGTCCACTTGTTTGTTTTCCACGTAAACCTTTCACAATAAAGCTCAAGATTAGATGATATGAGATTTTGGTCATATCGTACAGCCCTACCATGTATGTTTGTACAAGTTTTAACAAATGTGGAAACTATTTACCATTTTCCCAGCAAAATAAAGAAAGAGCACAGTACTGCTACTGTTCAGGAAATTAAAGAGAGATAGAACTTTATGTATCCCTCGGGTAAGTTACGGGAAATAGGTTTTCAACTGAATGCGATGCAGTTCTGTTCACTGTGGCTTCTCATTTCCACATACTCAGGAAAATGCATGACTGTCCACACAGGAAGTGACGAGCTGCGATGTGGCAACCAGACAGTGACAGATGATAATGAAATTTAACAACTTGTATTGATGAACTTCAACAATGTAAAGCAGCCAGGTAGAGTCAAGCTTTAAGGTGAGCTACTCACGCGGCTAACAATTTGAGCTGCTTAGTCTGAACTTTTAAAAGTTTAACCAGTTCCTAATGTTTAAGACACAAAAAAAATGCATTTGTTCCTCACCTAACTCCTTGACACCAAAGTGTTTAAAAAAAAAGAAAAAAAAAAGAAGCTTCTAGCTGGCCAAAAGTCACTCTTTCCAACATCTTGGCTCAAGCTTACCCAGCTGGATTGAAGGATGCTCTTCGTTGACATGTGAAGAGACGATAAATACACTGGAGGGTTGCCTCATTGTCCCTGAGCCACTCTTTCACAATTTAAGCCCGATGAATCCCGGCAATTATATCTTGGAATAATATGGCTGACGGAAAAACCTGGTCATTCAGTATATTCAGGCAGTCAGCTGACCACATTTTTCAAGCACACAACAACATAACATTACCCAAACTTAGACCTCCAAACCAGTGGAAGGGTTTAAGTATTTGCTTAGTTAAATCCAGGTGGTGACATTTGTGTGTGTGTGTGTGTGTGTGTGTGTGTGTGTGTGTGTGTGTGTGTGTGTGTGTGTGTGTGTGTGTGTGTGTGTGTGTGTGTGTGTGTGTATAATCTTCTCTGATGTACGTGGCTAGAGACCAGCTATGTATGTAGTACAACTTATAAGTCACTTTTAATTTGAAAGATCACTAGGAGGTCGTTTAAACTCTGTGGCTGACAGCGAGAAGAGCCACCTCGTCAGGACAACACTCAACTCTCAGGTGTACTCAAAACTGTACACCTGCACCTAGAGGGTAAAGGTCACACGTTTGAGTTTGCCAGTGTTCACATTTTAGCCCGAGAAGACCAACGGTGTGAAAGAGGAGTAAAGAAGGCAATCTATTTCCTCCTACAGTGCAGCGTTGAGGCTCCTTCCCAGGCCCTTCAACCCTCACTAACACTTTACTTCAGGTGACCTCAATAAGTCACGTGATAGGGTGGAGCAAGGTGTCACAATGGCTTCACTCCAAACCTCTGGTGGTGATTACCCACGCTTTTGTTTGCACACCCTGGCTCATGTGAGGACACAAATGATTAATTAAATCAAGTTCAGTTAAAGAAGAAAAAAAGAAATAAAGAAACCTCTTGGGTGAGAGGTGAAACATCTTCAAAAACCTAAAAAAAAGTCCAGTTTCATTTTTTCCTTCTAGCTTTTGAGACAAACTTTTCTTTTCTTTGAATCGCTTTGGGGGAGTTTGCTCGACTAAACTGGGAACCACTCTCAGACTCACACACACCAGTGACTGCCTGAGTGTCCAGCTGAAACTGGAGTGAGTTTACATTCTGCCTGGTAATTAGGAAAGGATTACTGCACACTCACACACACACACACACACATAAACAAACACATGTGATACGAGTGTTTTCCTGTCTCCAAACTAAGGGACTGGATGAGTGGGTCTAATTGAATGAGCGTTGGCCTTCTTCAAGCCACAGACCTCTCATGGAAAAATGGAAATAGTCCCCACTTTTTAAAGGTTATGAAGACATCGGCTGGAACTAAATGAGCGAGACTGACACTACAGTACTCTGTCGTTCAACAGGCATCGCAGTAATCACTGCTTATAAGTTATTTATCTCCATCGATCCTCATAAAAAAAACAGAATACTATCAGTTAGCATAATGAAATGCACAGATCAGATTGTGAAGACATAAAGTGACAAAAACAAAAACCCAAGCTCATTATCTGTCTAAGGAAATGCCTCAGAAGCTGTTGCAGTCAAACAGTCAATATTTTAAAGATTATACATAAAGGCTTATGTAAGACAGATCAGCTGTTTTCTTCCTACTCACATCTAGTCTCCGACACTGTAAATAAGGAGCTTCATGGTTGTACACAGTGTTGGAGGATAGTGAACTGCACATCTGATTTGTATCAGGGTTTTGTGCAGTTTTGTGTGTTTTCATCTAACGTCAAAAACTATAAATAATGTGGAACAAAAAGAATAAAAACTGTCTACTGTAACTGAACCCTCCTTGTGGCTGTGACTGCAAGCCCGAACAAAGCTTCAATCAGGCGGTCAGCGCCACACTTATGTAAGGCAACTTCAGAGGGGTGAAGTCAGCAAGCATATAACAACAGAGATCCATTTTAAAAGCACAGATTATTGGTATATGCTAACAAATTCAGATAAAGTTCAGAGAAGCAGCTGCACATTGATCTAGGGGCAACCTACTAACTAAGCACTCCTGCTTGCTGCAAAGCTCCCACCTGGACTTTCTGGTCTTTCTGGAAGGCGTGGCAACCATCTCAGTCATGGGCACAAACCCAAAAAAATGATATTCACTGAAATTTCCCACAGGTAGAAGAGTATTTATCAATCTATTTTTTTTATTTTGTTTAATGAACTATTACCAATTTTTCTAAACAGCTTTGGTTAACCAAATGAGATGTCTTCCTATGTTGCCCAATATTAGGGGTAGAGATGGGAACTGAGAACCAGTTCTTACAGAGAGCCAATTTCTATCTACTTAGCACTTTTAATTCTTATTTTTATTTTTATATCTATTTAAGCGTTTATGACAGTATGTTTGCACTAAGCACCGCAGCAATTTCCTAATGTTGTAAACCTGCTCAACATTTGGCAATAAAACCCTTTCTGATTCTGATTCCAGTAGCTCAGTTCCTTGGAATTGTAAGTTTGCCTGCCTATTGATTCGAGGAAAATCGGGGCACAGTCTGCAGCGTGCATATGGACATTTATATTTTATTGCATAAAAGGAGGACAGAGTAATTTTATAGTGCAAACATCCAAGACAGAAACAGCTGCATTATGCTGTTAATACAAAATCAGCTCTTTGCAAGCACCTTGCACAGATAGCATGCTAATGCTAAGCTAGCCAAAAACCCAGAGCGAAAGTCGAGTAAAAGCCGACCGCTGCCCAGCAGCCAGACCATGAACTTCAACGGGTAACAAACTGATGAGCAGTCAGGCATCTATTTCTACCTGTCTATGTTTCTAAGGTAGAATCACCATGGAGATCACTTTGAAGTCTCTGTGCTCGTTTTCATTTTTCCTTTTTGTTGTCGGCTTTGTGCTCATACCTAAGTACTAAGAAAAAGATCACACGTGTGTCCTCGTTAGCATAGGGATTTATGTTAGTGGTAATTGTGCATAATGCTTTTCAGGTTATTTTATGGCGAAACGTGAAAGTAATCTAAGGAGTAATACATTTATAGACTTTGTCCTGGGAGAAATTAAGTAAGGTACTGCGCTATTTTTTAAAAAGAAAAAGCATTTTGTGTAGTAATGACTCCAACACTGATCACAACACAGAGGGGAAATATCGCCAACATGCACAAACATTTTACTACGTGCAAATTATTTAAGCGAATGTAATGTCTTTATATGCTGCTTAGAAACTCTGAAAGCACCCATCCCTTTTGCAGCAATGATTTATATTTGCCCCGAATACTTTTTTGTTTTTACAGAAAACAATCCAACAATAATTGCTTCGGTTTATTTAGATGTGACGGCGTCGCACTGATGGCAGTTCAGTGTTGATCTCAGCCCTCAAACATCCAGGCTCTGCTTTTGAGCTTTTAAAGCAACCTTCACACATTTAGGCACAGACATTCTGACATAAAATTAAACTTGATGCACTTTTGGAGAAGCAGCTGACATTTATGGTTAATATTTCTTAATCTGCTGATTATTACAGTAAACCACAAAACTCATGCTTTTCTGTTTTATACCAGAAGAAGAAATAAATAAACATTTTCTCGCGGGAAGCAGTAAAGCGTGATCTGACATTGTGAAACCGTTATTAACATAGCTCGAAGAGTCCTTATCAGATGAGCAAATATTCAACTGCACACTCAGTTTATCAGTACTCAGTTTAATCTTACAGGTTATTCAGTCAGCTTTGAGTTTTGTGTTTTGTGATGGAAAATCTGCAGCAGGACAAACAGTGAGTACATTTAAATGGTAAATGTATAGCGCTTTACTTGGTCCTAAGGACCCCAAAGCTTTACACTATACACAGTCATCCACCCATTCACACACATTCACACACTGGTGATGGCAAGCTACATTGTAGCCACAGCCGCCCTGGTGCGCACTGACAGAGGCTGCCGGATACTGGCGCCACCGGGCCCTCTGACCACCACCAGTAGGCAGCAGGTGAAGTGTCTTGCCCAAGGACCGAGACTGTCGGAGCCGGGGCTCGAACCGGCAACCTTCCAATTACAAGACGAACTCTTGAGCCACGATCGCCCCCTTACATCTTGAAAGAGCTATTATATTAAAAAGCAGAATAGGTCAAGTAATACAAAGAGTTAACTTAACATAACACGTTAACTTTGCAAGCGCCGTAATGATGCCGAAATACCACAAACCTGCAAAAACATATTTCAATCGCTCCAACCCAAAGTTTAACAGTCTTTCTGTGACAATGGGACAGCATGTAAGTCATTATAGCTAAATAAAGCTTAATAATGTGTGTCTGATTATTCAAAAGCAATAGTTTTCACAAAGCCTCTGACGAGACTCTACTAGCTTTTCCTTTTCCTCTGCCCTGCAGCGCATCTGATGTAGGTGCGCAATATCCTCCTGAAACTTTACACGCGGGCTTAACAAGTTCGTTTTCCAGGAGGGCTGACATCAATGTCACGACATGGAAAACTACAGAGGTCTTTTCGCAATATATGTACCATACACCATGAACTGCAGCGGTGAAACACGGTTTCATCCCCACACAAGTTATAGAAAGCTCAGAAACCAACCGTCAGAAGCGGTCGTGTTGCTCATCGCTGGGCTGATATCCAGCAGGCTGGTGTCGGTGTCGATGTTCTAGGCAGCCGCTGACGGTCAGCACTACGGAGCGATTACACTGATCAAAATAAAGCGGAGAGTTGCAGCGAATATCAACGTGTTTCCTGATTCTCAGAGAGCGGATACGCCCTGTAGCGTCCCCGACAGAGAGTCGAGCTGGAGCGAGAGCACTCACTCACCGACACTTCCGCGTTCGTTGCCGCCTTAAGCGATGCCGTGCCTGATTGCACATTTTTTAAAATGCCGATACCAATAACTACTGATGTGTCATGATTTATGAGATGAATCATCATCAGTTTGCAAGCTTTAAACACACTTCGTGACCACAAAATCACTGGTTTATTTTTCCCCACAATTATTAGTTAACACAACAAAACGCACCTTTCAGCTTTTCGTGTATTTTGAAACTGGGTTTGTTGTTGTTGTTGTTTTTGTTTGCTGTAAAACCTGAAATGTAAATGTGCCTGTCTCTGAAGCACTTTGGGTCAACTTATGTTGTTTAAATGTGTTGTTGGCTACAAATAAAAAAAGATGGGTCACAAAAACAATACAAAAAGGTTAAAAAAAATGTTCACAATGCATGTTTGAGGTAAAAAAAAAATTTCATTTGACAAAATGTGACAGATGTGTGGCCCCTGGCTCAGCTGCAGAGGAGGGGTGGCCGTGAGTTTAAGAGGCGGTGCCAGGCAGGTGAGAGAACAGGTGGTGGTGATGGCACTGAGAAGCTCTCTACTGCTTTTAGTGAAGCTGGAGTGGAGAGGATGGGAGGTTTTTCCTTCAGAACGCCGGAAGAAAGCTAAAGTCAGAAGTGTGTTCCAACCCAAAAAGCATTGCAATAAAGCAAAACGCTCAGTACACTGTGTGTGTGTGTGTGTTTTATTTTTTTGGAGAGTGACTACTAAGTGACTACTTTTTATTTTAATTTTAATTTAAACATACTTATTTTTGTTCAATTATCAGTCATACATTTACTATCACTTACTATAATAAGTCTCCATCAACTATCTATACCAGAGCACTTTTAATTAACATTTACACACACTCCACCAATAAATGTATGCATGTAGAAAAAGTTGCTATCTTTTTCTAACTCCTGCGGTTACTAGATAAATGTGGAATATTTTGATGACTTATTTTTATGATGGTCATTTTAGGTTCAACATGATTTATTTTTTGAAGTTAGCTGTGAGTGCCAGTTAGCTAAAACAGCTGAAGGCTGTTACATAAACTGACAGAATCTTTCAACAACTGTACAGGTAGAGTAAAAGTAAAGCCTGCTAGTTTAACCTTACCGTTTAACTACTCAGCACATTTATAATTGCGTACATATTGAAACAGATAGGAAGGATTAGTTAGTATTTGCAGACATACATTAGCTGAGTCCCAATTCATAGGCCTTCTAAGACTGCCAATAACATGAATGCCAAAAGTGAGAGGTACATGGGACGGTCTAGCCTTCAGATTTACATCACCTGCTGTTCCCAACTGTAATAATCAAAATAATGATTTACACATAAAATCTTTTTTTAAAGAACCAGAACAGCAACATTCATAATGATGACAAGAATAAAACAATTTCTGTTATTTTCCACTTTTTCCTTCAACAGGCCGGACCACTGTACTGCAGGATTAAACTGAGTGTCCCAGTCCTGGACAGATTTTTTAATAATGAGGACACTAGACCTGATTTTCGCCTGAGCAGGAGTTCTAAAAGTGTTGCTGAATCTGATTAACCAGGATGGGACACATGGTTGGGGTGCCACAATTGAGGTCTTGTTTTTCTTTTCTGACTGACATGTGGAGCGTCCTACAGAGTTGTTTCCAGAGTGTTTGCAATAGCTCATTACACTGTTCACTGCATCATCCACAGGGTCATAGACGGGGGTGGTATGCTGTTCGTCATCGGGTCATCCGCCTCCCTCGGACACCTGAAGAACTAGATGTCGTGTCTCATGGGTTAGCAGGGCTGGCAAGACACAGAGTCTTTTTGAAAGCTGCTGGTGCAATTGACGGCTGCCATGTCTGCATCAAGCCTCCCAGTGGCCCTGATGGTCAGTGCTACAGGAACAGGAAATTGTTCCCCTCCATAATCCTGCGGGCAGTTTGTGACCATCAGGGCTGCTTCGTGGATACATATGTGGGCTGGCCTGGTTTTGCCTCCTGGGTCAGTGCATGACTCCAGGGTGCTCCGCAACATCCCACTGTACCATTAGGTCCGTCACCCTCTTCCAGGTCATTTCATGCTCGCAGATGGAGCCAATTTTCTTTACTACTATCAAACACAACCTGTTTAATCAGTTTTTGATTGAGTTTTTCAGGCATTTTGTTTTTGTTATAAGCTCCTTATACTTTTATTAACTGCAGTTAAGTGCTTATTACTCATCCTTGTACACATCCACAGTGTCTCTATAGGCTAGAAAACCACCTGAAAATAAATCATAAATGTACAGAAGGTCTGACCGAATGTGCATAATTCTGCTGTTCATTTCTGGCTTTCAGTGGTGGAAAGAGTATAGAAATCCATCAAGCACATACATGAACTCATGTGCTTTGAATGTGTTCCTCTGAGTTGCAGGTCAAGAGCCTGTTTTGAGTTCAAGAACTCAAACTAGCGTTATTGTACAAGATTGGGACACACTGGTCCAGAATGTAAATTGGGTATCGGTGACAATGAGTCAATGCACTCTGTTCATCTGTGTTGTTCCCCACATGACAGTAACAGCTAGTGACGGGTAGATGACGCCTCGTGGAGTTTGTGGCACATTCCCCATGCTGTGTCGACACTGTGTTGGTGTGCCGCTCAAGAGCGACATCTGCAGGATTTCAAAACCACTGCAGGCAACCTGGATAAAGAGCATGAGGAGAGACTGAACTAAGTTTCATTCCTTCTGATGTCCTGGACACCAAATGAGTGATGAATGCTTCACATTACCGGTTGTGATGAAGTGCTATATTGTGTCTATATTCCAGTGAATTTGATCTTAACAAAAATATATAATTGACTAACATAGCAATTTAACAAAAAAAAACATCTTTGCAAGGGAGTTAAAGTGAAAAACGTGAAATATAAGTTTTCGGTGACAGGGGAGTGCTTGTGTACATGTATGTGAGGGCAGGGTTTATGTATATTAGGGATGAGCGGTTTGAATGAGTTAAAATTAAGTTTATTTTGTGTGATATACTAAAATGAATAATCAATTAATAATAAACTAAATAATAATATTCCGTCCTGAAGATTCCTTCAGGGAGGAATTGGAACATAATTCACTCCAAAGACAAGTGAGCAAAAATGGAAACAGGAAAGGGAAAACACTGACCTAATTTGGCATTATGAGATCAAAATGTTTACAGATTGGTGAAAATGTCCTTTTTCTTGGCGGTTCTATTGTACAGTGCCAAAAATGTAAACACACAAACAGCACCAAAGACAGTCTCCCCTTCCCCTGAGCACGAATGCAAATGGGTTGAAAGTTCCCCTTTCCAATAAACATAATTTGGTACCTCGCTACTGTACAACATCAGTCAATGATCTACCTAAAAATTTTGGTCCACACAGACACTTCAATTTTGTTTAACCGATCACTAAAAAAGCCCAACCCCGATCCAGTGAGCATAAACGATCCCTTCTAATGTTCATTTTCAAATAGAACTGCACATGACTGTACACAAGGTGGCGCACTTTACCCATAATGAACACTCTCTTACTGTATCACGTATTTGGAGTCAGTGCTTTAAATTTGCGTGTAAGTATGTGTCAGAAATGTGCAATTGACAAAACGCCATGTTATCACACAGAGCAAATGAACACTGAAAAGGGTACTTAAACTAAAAAGCAGAATAAACAGAACCGATGCGGTTATTACTTCATTTACAAATTCTTTTATTTAAAAAAATACAATCAGCATTTCTTAACAAGAAATAAAACACAATGCAGATTTGCTCTGTGTGATAACATGGCGTTTTGTCAATTGCACATTTCTGACACATATTTACATGCAAATTTAAAGCACTGACTCTAAATACGTGATACAGTAAGAGAGCAGCTGGTTGCAGCACTTGGAAAACTGACTATTTGACCGTATCTTGAATTTAAACAACCAATTACAATCCACGTTTAATTAATTAGTAATGAACTGCAGTGCCTCCCAAGGGGCAGGGTCTGGGTATACAGTAGGTTTTGTGAAAGCAGCAGAGAAAGTCATTTTTAGTAACCTGACTTCCATTTCTGGTACATTATGGCGTAAGATGAACTCTGAAGATGTTAGATTATACGTACACATGCACAATTTGAAACAGAAGTATTAGACCACCAACACGTTACACCTCCAGGAGCTTTTTATGACATCCTGTCCATTTCCAGCTGTAAGGGAGGCGAGATACTTCTAGCTGGGGTTATGTCTGGGATATGTCTCTGCTTATGTTCAAAACTTTCTGCACATTCAGGACATGTGAGTCAAATCTGTGGCTTGAAATAAGTATCTTTGGGAACATTTACATTTGTTTTGAATAAATAAAGTTTTAGTTTTGGTGGGCTCCGTCAGATTTTTAATTGGCCTCCGCATTATTCACTTGGCAATGGCTTTCTTAAATCCACAGATTTCAGTACTTCCGCCGTTCACTTTAATACTTCCGGTTACTCAAAGCGAGAGCTAGCGTTCACTTGTTGCTAATAACACATTCGGTTACTTTGTGCTGTAATTAGCGACTTTACCTATTCGAGGATGATATCGTGTTCAAGGTGTGCTGTTATCGGCTGCCACAGTAATTCAAGAAAACTGAAAAACGCGTTAGAAATATTTTGCTTAGAGCATCAACAACTTCGAAAGGCCTGTCCGTGCCCAGCGCCATACCCACTGCACGCTATGCCTCGGAAGGAGGGTCGGAAACTAGCGTGGCTGGAAGCTTTAGACTCAAACACCCTCCGAAGAGAATCGAGAACACATCCGGGTATGACGTATCACGAGTACACGTGAACGCAAGTACGCCAAGTACGTACAAGACAGCCCCTATGTTTGCTCCCTTCATTTTATAGGGCTTTGAGCGTGACGTCGCGGGAGGGGGCGTGGATAGGAGTTTTGGTTGAGGCGCCATTTGTGTAGGCCAAACAAGTGCTAACAATTGAGAGAAGCTAAAGCACACGAATAACATCAGCCATGGTTCGTACTTGCTGTGTGGTCTTCTGTAATGTTCGATCGCATGACCGACAAGGAAATAAGCTTGAAAATGGGCTTTCTTTCATCTTCCCCGCCTGGAGCAATAATGAGGTTAGCTTCATGTATCGGATGTTACCAAAAGAAGGCGTCTAGCATGGATAGCAGCTGTGGGACGAGCGGATATCAATTCTCTGCCATCCCAGCATATCTGCTGGGTGTGTTCCAGACATTTTCCTTCGGGTAAGAGTTCTAAATAAGTACTCTTTATAGCCTAATGGTTTTATTTTCGATGCCGCTCCGAGTCATAGCAAATTAGAACAACGATGAATATTTTCGCAGAACGACGTTCTATTTATAGAGTTGTAATTATTTGGCATTCTTGCAGTCAAACCAGCCTATGAAATGGATGAAACCTAATCCTGACTGGGTCCCAACGCTACGCATGGTGGGCACTCTGCAAATCCCTGCTTCAAGCTTGGAACCGGCACCCGTCATGCGATGCACACGAAACCCAACCCAACCCGAAGCAGTCGAGGAAAATACAAACCCCCCCACTTCAAAGCTAGAGAAAATTCTCTCACTGTCCGGTAATCAGCATATAGCTTTTTTACGATTCATGCACTTTTTATTGGACTTCTGGTGAACATTTACCTCATATGTTTGCACTCATTGTGTCTCACAGGCTTTGGTAATGAAGCAGCAGAGTCTGAGGGTAAGGCCGCACAAGAGCTGCCAGAGATGGACACGACAGAAGACCAACACCATAATCACCACGTGATGGAGGCTGTGGGCAAGAGTTGTGTTGGACAAGTGGAGGCAGAGGTAGTAGCAGCAACTCAGCATTTTGCCTGGGCCATGATCGGCCCCACACTAAGAAAAGAAGAAAGCTCACTCAGACCACTGTGAGTCAGACAGCTTCCAGCAACACAAACAAAGACACAGAATCTTTACCTGGTGAGTGTAAAAATTATTTTAATCATGCAGTTCTAATTCTCCTAAATAATAGGCTATGGTGAATGGCGTTAGTCGGCACTAGCTGGTTATAGTAACAAGTGTGTTAGGCTGGATGTTAGCAGGTTATTAGCAGCTAATTCTTAATTTTAAAGAAAGTTTAGGCCCATGGTTAGTAATTAAGACCAGCCGCATGCTGACAAAACTATGTCTTCATTTATTTGTCCCATAGACATTAGCCCCAATGGCTGTGAAAATCTCAGGTTTGGGTTTTTAAAGAACATGCTAATGAGTTATTAGAGGCAGTTATTTTATCATGTATTTAAAGCAACTGCAACTGTATGAAAACCAAGTAAAATAATTTAAATGCAGCCTTTGCAAACCAAAGTTTGTGATTTTTTTTTTTATTTATTTATTTATTTATTTTTCATTTAAAAATGAAAACTAAAATCTAATCACAGTCACAATTTAATAAAATTCTGACACATTTTCAGGGGACTTATAAACGTCAACATAAAATGTTTCTGATTTTCCGTGTGTGTGAGATTGTAGAATGAGAAATTCCCCTCAAAAAATAATACGTGCGACTCGACAGTTTCTCTTATTGCTTACAGTTTTTTTGAGTGCACATCTGATCGTATTTTTGTGTTATTCAGACTGCGCAGTGGCACCTTCAGTCATCTTAGACCAGGCCAGCATCTCCAAACAACCCCCTGAGCCACATGTGCACTCAGTCCACACACAGTGGGAGGATCCTTCACAACAAGATCACCAATACTGCAACAGGTCTCCAGAAAGAAAGTGCAGGATAAGATGACTCAGTGTGATGAAGTTGCATCTTTCATTCTTCAAAATGATGCAGACGCTTTGCTGTACACTGGAATACCCTTGGAAACATTTAACACTCTTGTGTCGACACTGGAAGGATGTGATGACAATGAATTTACAATGCCTGTGCGAGATCAAGTCCTCATGACTCTTATGAAATTGAAGAGTAACCGTGTAATAGGTGACCTAAGCCGCCAGTTTCGTATATCACAGAGCATGGCCAGCAAGATCATCTCACACTGGTTGGACAAACTGGAGGAGGTTTTCCGGCCATTAATTCCATGGCTGCCAAAAGAAACTATTAAAGCAACTATGCCTGCAGCCTTCAAGAAGACCTTTCCAAATACTACATGCATTGTAGACTGCAGTGAGACCCTTTTGCAGAAACCCAGAAATCTGGACTCAAGAAGGCGATCGTACAGCCATTACTACTCACGCAACACGGTCAAATATTTGGTTGCTGTTGCACCATCTGGTCTAATCATGTTTGTGTCTGCAGCATATGGCAGTCAATGTAGTGAGAAATTTATCACAATGGACTCTGGAATGTTAACATACCTTAAACCTGGTGATGAAGTCATGACAGGTGGAGATTTAACATTAAAAGACTTGCTCTTTGAGAGAGAAGTTGGATTAGTAATACCCTCTTTCACAAAAAAACGTGGACAGCTAACTAAGGAACAGGTAACAGACACGCGTCGGATTGCAAATGTAAGAATCCACGTTGAACGAGCAATCAGACGTTTGAAAGTCTACAAAATACTCTCAGAAATCGTTCCCATAAGCATGGCTCCTAAAATAGACAAGATTCTGAGGATATGTGCTGCTCTAGTCAACTTACGAGAGGATCTCATCCGTGATACAGAATAACTGTGCATGTTGTAAACGAGCGTAAACTCAGGGATATCAAGATCGTTACCCAATGTAATTTTATTTTAAGGTAGAAATTTGATGTACATATTTGGAGGGAGTAAATGATTCCAGGTCTCTGTTTTTTTTTTTTCATCTTCTGTTCTACACGATGTAAATATTTTTGTAGAAGAAAGGTTACGTGATTTAAAAAGTGCACATATAGTGCAATCAACTGAACAATTAGTACTTTTTTTTTTTATTCAACCACAATGTGCTCTTCAAGTGGAAACAAATGTTTTTCTCAAAGCTACAATAATTAGTTGTGCATTCTTGACATTTTGTTATTGTCTTGGAAAATTACAGAAATACATAACTATTTTCAACAGTTAATGTTGTCAGTTTGTTATTTATATCCCACCATATGTTAAAATGTAGTTGTTGTTGCCACTGAATGACAAAATGAAAGACCCAGTTTTACGACCTACTGAACGACCCATTGACCCAATCATTGAACTGAATTTGGTGGTGAAAAATGTTTCCTATGTTAATTTAAGAGCAGTTAAAACTGACGGGACAGTGAGTGACCAGTGGGTTGTCTGCCATCTAGAATCCAGTTTTGAGATCCCTTCCCAGATGCCTTGGCGCCCACTCACATCCTGGGCCATTTGACCCGATAAGTCAAATGATAGGGTGGGGCTCGGTTTCACAATGGGTTCACCCGAAACCTTGGCTGATTGTGACCCACGCTTGTTTTCACACCTTGGCTCATGTGATTAGGTTGAGGATCATTAGGGGGTCCGTTGTCCCTCTCAGGGGGAAACTCCCACAGGCTTTAATCTGGGACTCTTCACCATTTGACCCTAGAACCGAAGAAGCTTCTCAGATGAGTCGAAACGTCTTCAAGCCACCTAAAGGCATCCAGATGCTTTTCTTTCCAATGTCTCCTTTCATTCACAAGACAGACCAAACTCATCATGTTAGTGTTTAACCCATTTATAGTTGTCACAAGAGCAAATGTGCATTAAAGCTTGCCTATTATTTTTGAAATATCTCTCATTTAACTGAAACCTGCTGCATAATCCTCTACAAGTTGAGATAAGAAACATGAGAAGTAAAACCCTCTTAAGGGCTTTACTTGTTCCTTTACAGATGCTTCATTATATAGCACTGTAAATGAAACATGCTCACTAGCACACAAAGCATTGTACGCTGCACTTCCATGTAATAGCCTCTGCAGCTGCAGATCTCCATCTACCAGTTTGATATCGCTGCACTTCTGAGTAAGCTGCTCAGTGAGCGAAGGATGGGTCGGCACTGGACATTTTATTTCTATCAGCTCATCTTAGTCAATGACCCCGTCAGGACTAGCAGAGCGCAATGGCTCCTGGATGCTGATAACACTACCCATGTGAGGAATGTTCATGCCCTGTTCTTTCAGCTGATGACAATTTCTAACTTCATTTTCTTTACCATGGTTGCTCTTCAGAAATTTGAAAGATAGAACGCCCTGAATAGATTACAGATTAGTTCATAACTGTGTGCTTGGTGAGGCTGAAAAAAAAATGCTTATCAACTTTACTGCTGCAGTGGTTTCATTGGTGTTTTGCCAACACTGTCAATAAAGTCTTGTGTGTGTAAGGTGATATTATGTGTTAGGGAGAGTTTGTGTCACTGCAGTCTGGGAGTTCACATTGTACTGTTGCTCTACCCTGTGATGTCTGAAGTTTATCTGGCTTAGACGTTTGGGTTCAAGGTTCTTTGCTGTCCCTGCATTCCACCTTTCTCACTGTCAATCCTCGAGATTTAACATAATGAGGAAATGTACACTAACAGAAGTACTACAGTGTCTGTTTATATCAGTGTTGGACAAAGGGCCAGTGTCCTGCATGATTTAGATATGACCCTGGGTCAACACACCTGAATCATAGCTAAACCACTGAAATAAAAACACTGGCAAAGTCACTCATATTTTTCAAATTTCATTGATGCAGAAAAAAACATCCACATTCTGTAATTTTTGGCTCATAAGATGTCAGTGCAATCTGAATGGAATGGTCAAGCGTGTTGTCAGTCAGTGAACGAGAGCTGC